>NC_134545.1:15738333-16350500 GCF_050624435.1 Tenrec ecaudatus
GGCCGTGGTTGCTGCTGTTTGGTCTCCCCACCATCTCTTGTGTGACCAACTTCTCCATGTAATCCTCTCTGTTTCATAACGTCTGAACCATCCAATTTTCCTAGTTGAACCCTTACTGATACAGCCCCCAACACTGTCCAATACAACCATGAGGATTTTCAAGAATGAAAATCTTCAGGAAAAGGGAATAGAAAACCTACACCAAGTATTCAGACTCCCAGGGCCGAAAACTAAAAAAAAATTTTTTTTAATTAAGCTTTCTAGACAAGTGTTTGCCCTCTTCTGAGCAACGAGGTAAAAAGAACAGACCTTATAATCCAGTCAATCTGTATGTAAACCTCAGATCTGCCTTTTATCAGCTGGAGGACCTTAAACAGGACAGCTAACCTGTTTGAGCCTCAATTTTCTTACCTGTGAGATAGGGGGAAGACTCCCTACATTTCATATATTTATCCTGAATACAGAGTATGTTCCTAGCACCAAGTTAACCGTTCTATAAATGTTGGCTTGCTTCGTTTTGATCAGAGATTCTATAGACGAAACCTGATCAAAAGGAGGAAACTACGGAACAGATTTAACAATTCTCCTGGAATCCAGACTTTCTGGAGACACTGAAGCTAGCTGAAGCCTCCCCCCGAATGACTGCCATGAGGTCATCTTTAAACCTTTAAAAAATACCTCCAAGCAGCCTTTACCTGACCCAACAATAATTCCGCTCCTAGGTTCCCAAAATTGTCTGGCCGACTGCCCTTTTCAGAAACAAATAAAATAACTCAGCCCTTTCCTGGCAATGAAAAAGATTTCTTTCCATAGCCAGGATCCAGTGTCTGCTTCCGCAGCCCCGCACCCTCCAGGGGGGCGTAGCACCCGCTTTGGGAAACACTGGTGTCTCTTCGCAAGTGAAGAGTCCAGGTAGCATAGTGGTTACACGCGGGGCTGCTAACTACAAGGTCAGCATTTCTCAACCACCAGCCACTCCCCAGGTGAGAGACAAGGCTTTCTACTCCCATAAAGCAGTTTTGTTTTGGAACAGCCCCCCCCCGGGGGGGCAGTTCTGCCCTGTCGCTATGGGTCGCTATGGGTTGGAATTGACTCCAAAGTGGTGAGTTTGGTTTGGGGTAAGGTAGGAATGACTGCCTTGAGCTTCGTGCTCTTTTAAGATCTCTCTGTTTGGGATCCAAGTGACAAGTGCCGCTCGGGCGGATGGATAGGAGACGTTAGGAACCAGTCAGCTGATGCTAAGGCGCTCTGCTGGTGCACTGGGGATATGGCTGACCGCTAACGGAAGGATCAACAAGTGGGGGCCCACTAGTCACTCTGCCGTCAGCTACGGTCAAAATGACAGCCATGAAAACTCCAGGGCAGTGGTTCTCAATGTCATGACCCTGTCATACGGTTCCTCCTGCTGTGGCGACACCCCCTCCCCCCAACCATAAAATTACTTCCGTTACTACTTCATCACTGCCATTTTGCTACTGTTATGAATCAAACGACCTCCATGAAAGGGTGGGTCATTCAACACCGCCCCAAAGGGGGTCGCAACCCACAGGTTGAGAACCGCTGCCCTAGGGGGCAGGTTGCTCCGCGCTGGCCTATGGGGCTGCCATGAACCCGCTCCGCTCGCCTGTCGATGGGAGGGAGGATTCAGAAGAGGAGGATGAAAGAGTTTCATAAATAAAAGAAAGTGATCGTGGTCACAGAGCTGCATGTGCAGAAATTAGCACATCGGTGTGTTCTGCTGGGTAAATTCTCAACTACAGCCGCAATTTTTTTTTTGGTAACTGTTTGTTCCCTTGACCTAAGTCAAGTTGACACTCTTAGCAGCAAGCGCATTCTGTGAGTGGAAAGTTGGCCTCGAACCCTGGCTTGGACGGTGCTGGTCTTTTATGAACCTTCAAGAAACACAGAAGACAGCCTTCCAAACCCAAAACCTAACTCTGGACCTTCGGGTGGATGCTGGCTCACAGCGCCCCTCGAGGCCAGGGTAGAATTGCCCCTGTGGGTTTCCAAGACGGTGAGTCTTTACTGGAGGAGAAAGCCCGTCCTCCACAGAGCCACTGGTGGTTTTGAACTGCTGATCTTGCAGTTAGCAGGCCACCACGGCACCTCAAGACTGCCATCAGCTTCCCCCCAAAAACAAAACCCTTGTGTCTGGTTAAAATATGAAGATAAGTCAACACGAGGGGAGGAAAACATCATAAAAATGGTTATCCACTGAAGCAGCAAAGTAACCAATTCCGGCGCTGAATAATGAAATGTCTGCGACATGAAGCCTGCCCGGTGAGGTCTTAGCTTGGATAGAGATGAAAGAAAGAGGGATTTGCTTAAGCCACTTCCACAGACGCCAGCCCCTGGGAGCCGGAGAGAGAGCCAGCCGGCTGTTTTTACAGGTTTGGAAGCTGCCCCTGGGGACCTTACTGTTCAGAATTCGTTAGTCCGTCCCTGCTGCTGCGGTGGCGGCAGCGACAACGATGACACAACTAGAAAGTCAGCTCTGATTCTCTCTTGTGATGTTTAAAATAGACCAAGGAAGGAAAGTGGGCCCCTCCCAGCCCCCAGCCCGCTCCCCCCCACCTGCCCACCACCCTAGCAAGAATGTGGATTGGTTCTGGGTCTTTTTATCTCTCCCCCAAACACACCCCAGCTTAGAACTCTCTATCGCCCATCAGATAAGAGATTAGCGGAGGGTTTTGTACCTCGTTTGCCAGGGCTTCTTAAACAGAAGTGTAGCTATGGTCTCCTCTGGGGTGAGGGATAAAAGCTCTGAGCCTGGTTTCTCAATGGCTTCCTGGGACCTGTGTCGGAGATTACAAAGCCTCGACCTCCTGGGAGGCTAGAAAGAGTGCAGGAGACTGAAAACCACCACCACCACCCCCTGCTATAGCGTCAGGAGCCCCCTTTCGACAGCAATCAATGCCGACAGCAATCAATGCCGTCTAAAGCCCCAGCGCCCCGAGATGCTGCAAATCCAACAACAGCTATTCTCAGGTGTCAGACACCTACAGGGACCAGCAACGCCTGCGTGCCCCAAACTTGTTAAATGTGTGAGGTTGACATGGTGGGGGTGGGGGGCACACATGGAGCTAGAAGGCTGTGGCTTGAATCTCGGCTGCTCCTCTTGGGGGCTGTGCAGTTGCTGGCATGTCCCTTGCTGCTCTGGCATATAAAACTGTTAGCACACCTACCAGTCCCCGTCCTCGCTGGACGGTCTCCTTCACGGCATGGCAGGAGATGCCAACGGAGCACCTGGGTCGTTGTTCAAGAGACAGGGATGTGAGGGCAGGTGTTTCCTTTGGGAAGTACCTGCAAGGGCTTGGAAGTGAGACAGGGAAGGGAGCCAGGCAAAGGGGGGTTGGCCACCTCCTGCTGGGGAATTCTGGGAGATGGTGCAGAATACAGCCCACAGAAAGCCCAGCCACAAGGAGTGTGTAGGCTGGACATTTGACTCACGAGCTCCAAATCTCCCGGAGCTGAGAGCTGATTTGGGAGAGGCTGACGCGCTTACATTTCTAGCTGGCCTGATGCCTGGACGACCACAACGTAAGCCTCCTGGGGACTCGTAGAGGCCAGTGTGAGCTACATACCTGAGGTGGGAGACCTGGGACTGCTCGTTTCCTTGGGATGGGCATTTGGTTTCTGAAACCAGGACAGTGCAAGGCACACATAGAGGGCTGATCACCCTTGATCTAGTTCACCCTTGACCTGGTTCCTGTGAGCTGCTTCCGGGGACATTCACTTCCAGCTTGCTCTGTGAGGACAGGTGAACAAGTCCCCAAGGTCAGAGCAAAGTCTGACTGCATGAGGTAGATAACACAGAGAGAGCCACCGCTGTCTGCAGTAAGCCGCCTCCAACAGTGGAAGGATCCAGGGAGGGCAGCGACAATCCCTGCGGCTGAGTGCTGGACACAGAATGTCATTCCAGCTCACCGTACCCCTGGGAGGCCAGGCTGGTTCCCCCCACCCCCAGCATCCTACAGATGAGGCAACGGAGGCTCAAAGCGACAGCAGCAGTTTGTATCAAAGCCCCAGGCTGGAGGCCTCCCCCGGCTATGTTCTTATACAATATAATGCCTCTCAGTCCCGTGCCGCACATCTGAGCTCGGGCCTTTCTTCCTGAAGTTCTAATCTGCCTGGGGAAACTCCAAAGGGGAATGTTGTAATTGTCTCCCAAGATCCATTGGCCCTTTCTTCCTAGGGTTCTTGAATTTTCCCTGGACACTGACTCCAGGAAACTAAACATTTCCTTTCTCTCTCCACTTTCTCTCCCAAGGCTTGCTTCTCTGGAAGCTAGGCAAGGCCATATAAAGTACGTATCTATTTTCTTTAAAAGGAAGAAGCCTGTCTCCCGATTCTCTTTCTCCCATTCTGCTGGGGCGCAGATGTGATGGAAGGAAGTGTAGCAGCCTCGTTAGACCCTGAGACGGCAGCCACGAGGTGAAGGTGCCCGAGGAACAAATTAGAAGATGCCTGGAACCCTAATGACTGAAGAACAACTGGAACCCTAATGACTGAATCTTGGGGTGCCGCCCCCAGACTTTTGCCGGGAAGCACAATAGATGAACATCCAGACGAATTCAAGTGAGCGAACGTTTCCCTGCCCACTGCTTCCAAGCCCATTTTTCAAAGTCAGGCACAACCACTCACGTACTACCTTTTAAATCTTCTCACCATGGTCAATGGAGCCCTGCTGGGGTAGGGTTCCAGGTTGGGCTGCGAACCACGAGGTCAGCCATTTGAAGCCAACCAAGCACTCTGAGGGAGAAAGACGAGGCTTTCTACTCCTGTACAGAATTTCCATCTCAGAAACCCACAGGGGCAGTTCTACTCTGTCCTGGAGGGTCGCTGTGAATTAGAATTGACTCGATGGCAGTGAGTTGTGCGTGAGCATCGTGGTCAAGCGGCTCCGAAATGAAAACCATGTTTGAATACCAACGTTTTTGTTTTGTTTTGTCTCTGAACCACCGAAGCGTGGCCATCTCCCCCCTGCTATTGTTTCATTGCGTTTAGGCCTCCAGTGAATGCTCTCCCTGTACCCATGCCCCGCTTCTCAAGGTGACTTTGAAGTTCTTCCCATTTACAGGTGGGACATACGTAGCCACCCCTCCAATCTCTGAAATCCAGCCTGACCTGTGATCTGCTGGGCCAACAGAACCAACAGAAGTAGTGGAAGTGAGGTGAACAAATTCCAAGCCTATGTCTCAAAAGGTTCCTTCCGTCTTGCCTCTTTTCCCCTCCCTCCTGCCCTCCCTGTCACCATAAGAAAACAGCTGGGCTAGAGAATGAGGAACTAGTTGAGATGAAGCTGACTCATCCAGCCACGGGCATTCAAAATCCTCTAAACTAGGGCTGGTGAGAGAAATTCAACGATGGCCACGTCGTGGAATACTATGCAGCTGTGAAAAAGGATGGGGTGGAGACTAGCTTATGTGCTGACATTCGAAGGTGTTCAGGACGCACTTGTGAAGATTGGCTCTGTGAAGTTTGATTTGGGTCGCTGGCATATTTTATTCTGTCTTGGTGACTCTGGTTTATTTCTGGAGCTGGGTGTGAGCTTGATGATGAACAAAATAATCACCAGCAAACTTTTTAAGCATCAGAGACCCAGCTGGACGGGGGGCAATGCACTTAGCAGGCTTGCTGGCCAGCATTCCATGGATCACAAGTCAGCTGGGTTCTTCGCTGTTATCTCCAAGGCCACAGGGGGCTACTGGAGGGTTTGTGCAAATTGAGAAAGCAAGTCCCTTCCTTCAGCTCCACCTACCCCAGGTGGGAAGCAGAGGGTGGACTGGACTTCAACTTCCACTTGCCCTTCAACCTTAAGCAGTGAACAACCTACACAACCGTACCCAGCCACTCTGCTCACTATTGACATGCTGCTGCCTTGGGTGGATTCAGAGGGAGTCGGAAACTTGAAATTGAGAGGAAGGAGGAGAAAGAGCCTTATTCATTGTTCATTGCTCGGGAAGCTACGGGGAAGCAACCTGCCTGCATATAAATCCATGTGGGTATTCGGCTCTGGACCCAAGAGAATAAAAGCCATACGGATTTCTGAGAGCGTGAAATCGGGACAGCAGTGAGGATGTCACACTTTTAATTCATGCTCTGCTCCAGCACACCTGCTGTAGAAGAGTGACCAGGGGGGCACCCAGGTGGCAGAACAGTCCAAATAGGGGGGTGGGGGAGGAGCAGCTGGCTTTTCCAGAAGCAGCACTGGTCAGGTGAAGGGCTCTTGGCCGGTCATTATCTATCTATCTATCTATCTATCTATCTATCTATCTATCTATCTATCTATCTAGAGAGGTCGTCTTGACCAGCAGGCTATCATTCATTCCACAATCACTTGGCTGCCTGTCCCTGGAGTGCCAGCTCTGGTGCTGGGCGTACAGAATGGATGATGAGTGAGCCCACTGCAGCTGCTACTGCCATAAGTCACACAGCCTGGGCCCCAAAGAGGGAGTCATTGGCGGACACCATGGAGGGGTAGCCTGGGATGATGATCTGGTCTGGGGGCATCAAGGAAGGCTGTTTGGAAGGGAGGGACGTTGACATTGAGATCTGAAGAATGTGTAGGGCTTCACCGGGTTGAGAGGTGTCGGGAAGGCTTGCCATCCTTTCATTCAGGAACATTTCTTAACGTTCTGACTCAGGCCAAGCGCTGTTCTGAGAGGGAGCCCTAGACGATGACCAGATGCAGGCTGGAGAGTGAGGCCAAGGGGATGTCTTTCCTTGCCAAGTTGCCTCAGGCTAACGGTGTCCCCCGACCTCACTGATGCTCCACGACGGAGCTGCTCTATGTACTTGTTTCCCCATCAGGTTTCAGTGCCTCTGCTCACTGGGCACAGGGACCTGCGTGATCCTTCAGGCTTCCTTGAATCCCTCCCCCCTTCCTCCTTTGGTCCTTTGATAATTAACCCCATCTTGAAGGATCCTAATTTGAGGGCACTGTGCTTCCTGGTGATGGAGCGGCATCACAAATGACCCTGGGTTTTCTGCCTGAGCAACTTGGTAGAGAGGGACCCTGTTTACAGAGATAGGAGCTTGAAGAAGAATAGACCTGGGGTCAGGGGGGAGAATCAAAGGCTGTTCTGTTGACTAATTATTTATGTTTCCTAATAGACAGCCAGCTTGCTTGCTGAAATCGAGGAGGGCTTGAAGCACTTGCTGATGGAGGTCAAGGGTGGTGGCCTTCCATGTGGATTACAACTCAGTGTAAGGAAGATCAAGATCCTCGCAACTGACCTGGGGGTAGCATCCTGGTCAATGGAGAAAAGGTTGAAGGTGTCAAGAATTGTGCCTTGCTTGGATCCACCATCCATGCTCAGGGAAGCAGCAGTCAAGAGATCAAAGGACGTCTCGCACTGGGTAAATCTACTGCACAAGACCTCTTTTAAAGTATTGAAAAGGGAGGATGTTACTTTGAGGACAAAAGTGGGCTTGGCCCAAGCCAGGATATTTTCCATCGCCTCCTATGCACATGAAAGTTAGACGTTGAATAAAGAAGACCGAAGACGAATCGATGCATTTGCATTGTGCCTGTGAGGAATACTGAAAATACCCTGGACTGCTCAAGGGACAAAGCGCCCTCTGTTGGAAGCAGTAAGGCCAGAGTGCTCCCTGGGGCCAAGGATGGCAAGACTTCATCTCACCGATTACAGGGATCGACATATAACCCCCTCCTTAGGTGACGGACAACAGAAAAGTGGGTGAAGGGAGACATCGGACAGTGTAAGATATGACAAAATAATAATTTATAAATTATCAAAGGTTCATGAGGGAGGGGGGGTGAAGATGGAGGGGGGGAAATGAGGAGCTGATACCAGGGGCTTAAGTGGAGAGCAAAGGTTTTGAGAATGATGAGGGTAACGGATGCACAAATGTGCTTTACACAATGGATGCATGTATGGATTGTGATAAGAGTTGTATGAGCCCCCAATAAAATGATTTTTTAAAAAGATGGGGGTTACAGTTTTGGAGAAGCTGATACCAAGGGCTCAAGTAGAAAGCAACTGCTTTGAAAATGATGATGGCAACCAATGGACAAGTGTGCTTGATCCGATGGATTTATGGATTGTTCTAAGATCTGTAAGAGGCCCCCAATAAAATGATTGATTTATTTTAAAAAGGCTTTGTCTCACGTACTTTGGACATGTGGTCAGAAGAGACCAGTCCCTGGAGAAGGACATTATACTTGGTCAAGCGGAAAGGCAGTGAAAAAGAGGATAGTCTTCATGGGGATGGATTGACCCCAGGGCTGCAGCAATAGGCTCGGGCATCGGGACAATTGTGAGGTTGGTGCAGGCCTGGGCAGTGCTTCATTCTGTTGGGCATACAGTTGCTATGGGTTTGAACGGACTCAACAGCACCTAGCAACAACAGACATCCCAATGACGATCTAGAACGAGCATAATCATAGACATAAAATTCCACACCGGACGTAGAGGTTGGAGCAAGAGAGGGTTTTCTATATATCACTCAGTCAGTCACTCACTCACTCTTGGCCATCGATTCGATTCTGCCTCATAGCAACCCTATGGGACATGGCAGAACTGCCCTTGTGAGTTCCCGAGACTGGTCTCTCCTGACAACTCTTCAAGAGAATCGAAAGCCCCGTCTTTCTCCCATCCTATACAGCAGTGATATTTAAAACCTGAAGCCTGGAGGAGATCCCCTAGGGGTGGAGAGAGACAACGCAGAGGAGAAACAGCATGTGCCAAGGCCAGTGGTAGGTGGCGGGGGGGGGGGGGTCGCCACTCATGAAGAACTTGAAACAAGGCCCACAGTGAGGATGTAGAGCCTTGGGGCGGCGGGGGGGGGGGCACTGGAAAGGAACGATGTGATCAGATCCGTCGTGCGAGATGACGGTGCCAGCTGAGGTGGGGAGACCCTCCTGAACATAAACCCCTAAGTCTGGATCCATCACGTGTGACGATGAAGCGCGTCCCGATGTACGGTGGAAGCGGCCTGCAGATGTGAGCGCCAGAGAGACGGTCCACCGTGGAGCTTCATTTATGGGCCACGTGGCAGTGTGGAAGGGCCGCCTTGGAGCGTTTAGGAGCAGTCTGCTGGTTCGCTGGAGGGTGCAGGCCTCTCTCCCTACCCCTACAAATCTCTCTCTCTCTAAAGAGTCCCCTGCTTCTGACCCTCCCAAGCTGGAGCTGGAGCCATGCTTCACTGCCTGCCGACCACAGTGGCTCAGGAGGGCCTCCCGCTGGGAGAAATGATACTGAGGAACACTAAAGATTGGCCAGGAGAGAAACCCCAGACCGTGCTGGCTAATGTAGTAGAGGAAACAGGAGCCGAAAAGGCGAGGCTTTCAGACATCTCCCCCACCTGCCCTGAACCATTATCAGGGGCCCTGGCACCACACTGCCGAGAAAAGAAGGCATCAGCTGTCTGAAACAGCGACGAGATCATTCCCCGTCGGTGACCTATATTGTGGCCGTGGCATGGCTGAATCTGCAGAACCTGACTCCCAGCATCAGGTCGCTGCAAGACAGCACACGTTCCTTCCAAGTCAGTACCCAGCGGGCCGGCCCGCTGCTGCTCGTTCACCTGAGGCTTTTGACTCAAAGCACTGAGGTGTGCCTGAGCAGGAAGTAGATCTGTACTTTTGCTATGACTGCACCCCTCTATGAGAGGAGCCCTAGTGGTGCAGTGGTTAAGCACTCGGCTGTTCACCCAAAGGCCAGCTGTTCAAATCCACCAGGCACTCCAGCGTCCATAAAGAGTCCAGTCTAGGAAACCCTAGAGCAGTGGTTCTCAACCTTCCTAATGCCATGACCCTTTCATGCAGTTCCTCATGTGGTGGGGGCCCCCCAACCATAACATTATTTTTGTGGCTCCTTCATCACTGTCATTTTGCTACTGTTATGAATCATCATGTAAATATCTGAGATGCAGGATATATTTTCATTGTTACAAATTGAACATCATTAAAGCCTAGGGCTCAATCGCAAAAACAATATATAATTATACATTGTGAACTATTTATTTCTAATGACAAATCAATGAAATGTTGTCTTGAAGCTTGTGTAGCATGGGGAACAGTCTTCATGCTGGGTACTCGCAGGTGGGCATACCTCCATGTGGGTGGACCCACCTGGAGGCAGATAGAGGAGCGGTGTCTCAGTTCCTAAGACCATCGGAAATATGTGGGTGGACCCACCTGGAGGTGGATAGAGGAGCGGTGTCTCGGTTCCTAAGACCATCGGAAATATGTGTTTTCCAATGGTCTTAGATTTCCCCTGTGAAAGGATCGTTCGACCCCCAAAGGAGTCACGACCCCCAGGTTGAGAACAGCTGTGTATAGGGTCATGTGAGTTAGAATTGACTACAAAGGCCACGTGCGGCTCAGGAAGGCCCGGTGTCTTACTATGTTCCAGAAATCTAATGTTTTTAAAAGATGAGTTCATGAAACAGCTAAAGGCAGTGATTTGCATGATAAAAAGACACTTCCCTTTTTCAAATTAATTTACAACTGTGTTCCAATAAAGTCTAATGTCTTTATGCAATTAAGCTTAGGTTTAGAAACCACACACTCCAATCTGAGAAGCTGAGGCTCAGCAAGGAAGGCTAAGGTGCAAAAACATGCAGAACTATAATAACCAAAATCAAGCAAACATGCAAATCCGGGAGAGTTATAATAATTAATAATAATAATGAAAGTAATCATCTCTCAGCCTTTTGGCGAAGATCTAGTGGAATAACAATAAGAGTTAGACTTAGCTAGCCTTGTATCAGACACTGCTCTGGGTGCTTGATCTAAATTAATCTACAACAAATGTAGCCTCTGTGATGGAAACAATTAATATCCCCAGTCTACAGGTGACACAACTGAGACACAAAGCAGTTGAATGACTTATCCTGTTCCAGTATATGCAAGAAGTAGGATTCAAACCTGAGCGGTCTGAATCCTATATGCCAGAGGCGGGGTGTGGGGGGGGGTGCGGCCTTTTTGACATGGAGGTTCAAGTTCAGGCGAGATGAGAGCGTTCTGAGACCCTTTCAGTGCTGACGATCCCTGCACATTCATCAGAAGGGCTGACTGCCTGCGCTGCAGGAGCACAGGGGCATTTGCTCCTGGACTCCAAACCGAGTCCATCTTCATCTGCATTTCCCTCCAAGCAGAACCTGAGCGGTGGAAGCAAGGGAAAATCATTTTGGGGGGGAGATGATTTCAGAAAGCAGGATGGAGGGCAGGGAGAGACAAGACAGGAGAAAAAGGCAATGAAGGGGTGTTAGTGGTCAGGGGGCAACTGGGGCTCGATTGTGCTGGGGAGCAAGCAGGTAGCGTGTGCCTCATCTGGTCGCTCGGCAGACCATTCCGGAGTACCTATCTACCGACGCTTGTCCCTGACAGACTGAGGGTGACTCCTGGAGGTGTTCACCCCTCCGCCCTGCCAGTCTGTGGGCAGGCTGGGTGGCTGTCAGCAGTTCAAAAGACGCAAGCGGGGGAAGGGGGGGGGGGGCGTGGAGCTGTCCATTGCCGTGGTGCTGAAATCAGGTGCACAAAATGAATGTGGCTCAGAGCACACAATTACTGCTGAGACCAGTAGGCAACATGCCGCGCTATCATCAAGCTCAAGTTGATAGATGCTCTCTCTCCTCTGGTATTGGTTTCAGCCCCTCTCTGTCTTGTCCTCATAGTGATGAAGAGAATAATTCGCTGAAACCTGAGCTCTCCTGAGACCAACAGAGCAGCAGTAACTGGCTGGTAAACGCCTCTAGGCTTCCACTAAACTATATAAAGGAGGTTTTCATAGGGACAACATGCAGGAGGCATGGTCCCCCATTCCACAGCCACTTCCAGCTGCCCGGGTAACTACTAAGATTCTTCGCTGGTCTCCCTGCCTCCAATCTGGCCCATTCTTCACACTACAGCTAAAGGTTGCTTCTACAGAAACCATGGCTAACCTTACCCTATGCAAACCCTCCCCCCACAAATATCCCCACACGGTCTTTAAAACACAATCCAAGATCCTGGTCATGATATTCAACATCCTTCTGCCTTCATGTCTGGCCTCTGCAACCTGCCTATGCTTACCTGCAACCCCACGGACCCCCGACCTCTCTGCATACACCCCATGTTTAAGCCATCTGAATGCCCAGCATTTCCCTGAGACCTCCATGCCTTTGCACATGCTTTGCCTTTGCCAGAAATATTTCCACCTCCCCAGAGATCTCCTCCATGTCCTTCAAGACGCAGCTCTTGGCTTTGGTTTCCTGGAACATGTCCCTCCCACCTCCCAGGACCTCCCCACCCCACACTGTCCCTTCACGTCTCTCCATGCTAACAACCAAAGAGGGGCCTTGGATCCAGACCTAGTCCACAGAGGCTGCCATACTTCTGAAGAAAGTGAGTTGTTAGATATGGGCATGTGACCCAAGCGGAGTCAATCAGAGGCCTTCCTTGGGATTAGCTGCTAAAACTGAGAACTATCTTTTTCCAGGGTTCACAGTGCTGGAAAGGTAGGACTGAGTTGCTGGAAGCAAAATTTTTAGTAAAAATATGTTGTAAAAAAATGAGTCTGTATTCGCGACAATAAAGTCAATACATTGGGGATATGTTTCTAGATGCTTCTCTGTGAATGGGAGGAGCCCGATGTTTCCATTTGTAAAGCACACACACAGAAACAAATAAATGCATTCTTACTTTTTGGTTCACATCTCTGGGAAATCTAAGGGTAGATATTCCATCTAATTCAGGCATGGCTGGCCCCACATCTCATGTTATCTTCCTCTCCCTCCCTTGGCTATGTTTGTTTTACGCATGCCTTTACGCTGCGTGAAGGCCTCTCTCACCCTTCCATTCTGCTAGGTTACCAACCCCAAAGGAAAGCATATTTCTCTGGTTCATCAATTTATCCATCTTGACTGTGCTAGCCTTGGTCCTGAGCCCACCCCTGGAGCTAGGGTTTCAGGAAAAATATATTGCCATTGGTTAAAAATGATCAGGCCCACCAGAAAGGAATGGGCAGATGATGATGGCCCAAGAGTCCTGGCTGGCTGGCTTTTTAAATAAAGTTTTATTGGAACACAGTCGTGTCTGTCCACTTGTGTATTCTCTGTGGATGGCATCGTTCTACAATGGCAGGGTGCCGTTGTTACGTCAGAAACCACGTGACCTGCAAAATCAAAGAGATCTACCTTTCCATAAAATGTTTGTTGACTGCTGCCATTGAAAATGGAAGAGAAGTCAGTCTCCCCTGCTGCTTGGAGCCCCCCATAAAAACACAGCCTGGCTTCTTCTTGCCTGTGTAAACTTGGGCAAATCACAAGCTCTCCGTGCATCAGATTACGAATCGCTATGATAGAAAAGGACGGTCAGTTGATGGGTGGATGGGTGGCTGCACAGACAGGTTTCACGCTGAAATTTCTTTGTCATGTTCCTTTGGGGTTAGATGTAGTTGGAGAAACAATTAATCTAAAATGTGTCCAATGGGAAGCAGGCCAAAGAAATGATCTTCTACAGTAAATAAAGGTCTCCAACCCAGTCAAGTACATAGTAAGCACTCCATCCAGAATAAACAAGCAAGCAAACAAGTTCATGGAAACTCAAAGGAAGCAGGGCTGCCCCGCTGACAACAAGCAGAATAAATATACAGAATGACTTTCAGACGTCTCATCCTCCCTCCCCTCTACAGAGATCCTGAGGCGATTACATTTCAGTCAGAAGAAAGCAATTTTGCCCCTGTTAGGTAGCGAGGAGAGGATGGTTCTGGCTTTTATGTCCCAATACCTCATGGCATCCAGGTACAGCTGCAGGAGGCTGGCTACCCAGAATTCCATGGGTTGCTTGTAGGGGGGCCGTTTAGGGAGGAGTTTGTTCTGCGCTGCTGGGGAAACAAAATGTTTTTCATTTTCATCAGCAGAAGTGCTTCCAAAATCACTCTTCCTTAATTGCTCACAGTGCACTCACTGTTAATGGACCATCCTGCAGACATAACGGGGGGAGAGGGCTCTGAACACCATACCTGCTTCCTGGCAAGAGTCTCTTCTTACTCTTTCTGGGGCTCAGCTACCTCGCCTGTAAAATGGGAAAAACAGCTTCTTCCCTTCTAAGAAGACCCCCCTCTGTGAGTAGAAACCAGCAGCTTTCCCCATTCAAATTCATCAAGCTGGTCCCTGAAACTTGAAGAGGAGGCAAGTTGACAGCCACGGACCCATGTGGTCGCCATGAGCCCAGCCTGGTTCAATAGGATCTAACCAGCCCTGGGCCAGTTTCTCTCCTGGATGCTCTACGGGTATTTGTCATCGTTATCTATCCATTCGTTCATAAAATTATGAATCACTTGAGACAGAAAGCCAGGCTACACCGATTAAAGAAGGGTAGCCTGTAGACATGCACTTGGACCTCCACCCTCCTCAGATTCTTAGGCAGCTCTGTGATGCTGACGGAGCCCCGTGGGACACCCTTGAACCCAACTGCCCTGGTCCTGCCCACTGTGGCTAAGACAGGGACACAAAAGCCCTGAAAGGAGAAGGGACTTGCTTCAAGGCACACAGCTTCTCTTGGACAGAACAGAGACTGCAAGCCTCCTGGGACAAAGCCAGGGATGAAGGCCAGAGTACGCGGAAAACAGCCTTGCTACAAAGTCAGAGAGCCATTCCTTCAACAAGAAAATCAAGATGGGCGGCCATTGTTTCTCAACACACCCTCCACCCAGGGCCATACATTTCCATCTCACTAACCCTCGAATTCTCCCTTCTTCCATTCACCATGACAAAGCAGCAGCCCCAGCAGCCTCCTCAAGGGATGCGCACTGCGTCCAGTTCAATAGTCTCTGAGTTTGGGGAACACAAAGACAAGTGAAAGGGAGAGATCAGGCTGGAGGGTGGATAGGGTTAAGGTTTCCCGGCAACATTCCCCCAGCACACCCCTTGCTACCCTCGAAGAATGAGCATGGGCCTTGTTGCGATCGACCGCCATTCCTAGGCCAGCTCCCCTGGTCCCTCTTCACCAGTGCGGTGGTCAGTTTTCAGAATGCTTCTCCCTAAAGTGCTCCTGTGATCATCCTGCGTCCTTTGAGACATGTTATCCAGCCCGGATCTCTCCCTTTCACGTCTTTGTTCCCAAAACTCAGAGAATATTGAACAGAATGCAGTGTGCATCCCTTGAGGCTGCCGGGCTGCTGCTTTGTCGTGGTGAACGGAATAAGGCAGAATTCGAGGGTTAGCGAGATGGAAATGTATAGCCCTGGGTTGTCTCCCTCAAATATATGCCAAACTTAGATGCTTGCTTACGTGGAGAATGACTATACACTTGGGGGTCAACAGAAGTGGGTCAGGGGTTATTCTCCCTAAGGGTTATCAGCCATCCAGAACAAGGAGTCACCACTGTTTATCCCACAGCAAGTACGGCCCACTCCCTTCTGATAAGGATAGTAGTTGTCTGTTTCCTTGTAGGAGACCCCAGAGAGGTCAAGCCCACTCAAGGGTGACCAAGGTTAGGCTGCCATGAATCTAGGGTCTGCCCATCTTGTCACATGTATACTTCTAGTCCCTCCCCTTCCTGTGTGCACACCCCTAGCTCATCCCCTTCCTGTCACGCTTACACCTATTGTACTGCCCCTTCCTGTGATGTGTGGTTACCTGTAATCACGCCCCCCTAAGTAGATATAAGCCTTGGTTAGCAATAAACGGGGTCTCCGCCCCACCTCTCCTCGGCCCACGCTGTGCACAGACCTGGCTGGTAAGATCATGGCCTATGACAAAATAATCATTTATAAATTATCAAGGGTTCATGAGGGAGGGGGTAAGGGGATGGAGGGGAAAATGAGGACCTGATGCCAAGGGCTTAAGTGGAGAGCAAATGTTTTGAAAATGATGAGGGCAATGAATGTACAAATGTGCTTTGCACAATTGATGTATGTATGGATTGTGATAAGAGTTGTATGAGCCCCAATTAAAATGATTTTTTAAACATTATTTTTTTAAAAATAAGTAAGATCATGGCCATCCAGGAAATGAGCATGCTACTATGAAATGTGTCTGACTTATTTATCTGACTCTCTCTTCTATCTCTCATGCTTTCTATGATTTTACTAAAATCTTTATATAGCTTAACTATACAATTGTACCTATAGAACCCATGATTAATTGTGGGGGGAGGGCTGGCCTTTACCCCCATACTATGTTGGTCAGAAATATACACTAAAGTATTCCTGTTCTTCTTGCTAGGTGTCATGGAGTCGGTGCCAACCCACAGTGACCCTGTGCACAGCAGGAACAAACACGGCGTGGCCCTAAGCCATCCTCAGCATTGTTACTAGGCATGAGCCCATTGTGGCAGCCACTGTGTCAACCCATCTCATGGACGGCCTTCCTCTTTGTTGCTGGTCCACTACTTAACCGAGCATGATGTCCTTCTCAAGGGACTGGTCTCTCCTGACAACCTGTCCACAGTATGTGAGATGTAGGCTTGCCATCCTTGCCTCTAAGGAGCACTCTGGCCCAACTTCTTCTGAGACAGATTAGTTTGTCCTTTCAGCAGTCCATGGGACTTTCACTATTCTTGTCCAGCACCATAATGCAAATGCATCGGTTCTTCTTCAATATCCAACTTTCACATTCATGTAGGCGATGGAAAATGCCATGGCTTGAGTCAGTTCTTTTTTTAAATCATTTTATGGGGAGCTTGTACAACTCATCACAATCCGTACATCCATCGTGTGTCAAGCACATTTGTACGTGTGTTGCCCTCATCATTCTCAAAACATTGGCTTTCTACTTGAGTCCTTGGTTTCAGCTCCTCATTTTTCCCTTCCCTCCCCACTGACCCCTCCCCCATGAACCCTTGATAAATTTATAAATTATTAATATTTGTCATATCTTACACTGTCCAATGCCTCGCCTCCCTTCACCCACTTTTCTGTTGTCCATCCCCCAGGAAGGAGGTTATATGTAGATCCTTGTCATCGGTTCCCCCTTTCTACCCAACCCTCCCGGTATCGTCACTTTTACCACTGGTCCTGAAGGGATCATTTGTCCTGGATTCCCTGTGTTTCCAGTTCCTATCTGCACCAGTGTACATCCTCTGGTCTAGCCGGATTTGTAAGGTAGGAATGGGATCATGATAGTGGGGTAGGAGGAAGCATTGAGGAACTAGAGGAAAGTTGTATGTTTCATTGTTGCTACCCTGCACCCTGACTGGCTTGTCTCCTCCCCATGATTGGGTCAGTTCTTCAGTCAGGAACTTCATCCTCAAAGGAACATCTTTGCTTTTCAATACTTGAAAGAGGTCTGGTGCAGATTTACCTATTGCCATGCGTCTTTTGGTCTCCTGACTGCTGCTTCCATGAGCATTGATCGAGGACCCAAGCAAGACAAAGTCCTTGACAACTTCAACCTTCGTTCCACTTATCACGATGTTTTCGATGTTTTCCTGGGTGATAGAGAAGACTCAAACTCACTGCCATTGAGTCAACTGGGACTCACAGTGACCCGGTAGGTCAGGATGGAACTATCCCTGTGGGTTTCCAAGGCTGTAATGCTATAGGAAGAGAGACCTCCTCTTTCTCCCATGGAGCAGCTGATGGTTTCAAACCGCTGGCCTTGTGGTTAGCAGCCCAACTCATTAACCCAGTATGCCACCGGGCCTCCTTGGCAGATAGGGAAGCAGGTGGAAATTTACCCTAAAACAGCAGTGGGAATGCTTTGAGTACTGTACTCCCAACCTTCCCACATTTGCGGCTGCTTCAAAATTCTCCGGCAAATGTATTCTAAAGTGAGCATCCATCAGTTATGGGAGGATGTGTGTGAGAAGCGCTGAGAACAGTGACTGGCATCGCCTTACGTTTCCCATCGATGTGAACTGCCGTCATTATCGGCATCTTCCTCTCCCTCCTCTAAGGCCGAGCGGATGGACCAGGTGGTGCAAGCAGGTGGAGGGAGGCCAATTCATCTGACAATCTGGCCATCAGCCCGACAGGAACCATTATCTATCCAGGAATGGATCTGGTCTCAAGAGACCAGACTTAGCAGCCACGTCTAGAGATGCAGCAAAACATTTGTTTGCTTCAGAAGCAATTAGGAACAACATCATCCACACGTCCTGTCGGCTGTGCCTCCAAAACAGACCCAGAATCCAAAGGCATCTCATTAGCTCCGTAGCCAACGCCCCGGTGTGAGCCCGCCTCCTCTCTCACCGGGAGCATGGTATTTGCTACCAAATTCACCTCCCTGCCTTTTGGCCTTGGTCTTCCCTGCTGGCTACTCTCAACACAGCGGCCAAAGTGACTCTGGTTTGGAAAATGTGGAAGTCAGGGCCTGTGTGATTCATCTGGCCAAAGATGTCCAGATGGCCTACTTGGCCAAAGCCAAAGGCTTATCATGCTCAGTGAGACCCTACACAGCCTGCTGCCCTCTACTGTCAACTTCTCCCACATCCCCTCCCTCACTCAGCCTGAACACCCCGGGATGACTCTTCCTGTCTCAAGATCAACACAGCAAACGATGAACCCCAAAACAGGAAAAAAATAAGGTTAGGGCTAGGGCAGGGGAGGGTCAGAGATGGGATGCTACTTCTCCGAAGTCACACAGCAAATCGACCGCTGGTGTTTTGACTATTCAACTCACCAAGGAATCTTGCTCCCCTTTGCAAACAAGTTTCATGGCAAGGGTCAAACCTTACGGCGCACTGGAGGATGTAAATGCAGAGAAGAGGGAAGCCCCCCTCGCCCGTGTGGATGGTGTGGTGCTCGGGGGACGGCACAGCTGAGAGCTCCCTGCTGCGCCGAGTGTGGTCACCTGACAGCTGCTGCATCTCCAAGATCTCTGGGGTAGTGTGAGCTTTAAAGTACAGCCTCCTCCAGTCGCCCCCAGCCATGGCGTTTCCTGTCAGTTCAGGGACCAGCAAAGCTTCACTGGGGGCTCCTACGGACCTGGCGGAAATTGTCTCACAGCTGCGCTATGGCCTGAGACCCCTCCTGCCCAAGCCACCTTCCCCTCCCCTCCCTCATCACAGGGGCCAGGCCTGCATCACACTCTGTCCCTGAAGGGTAAGGGGAGCGGCTGGGCCGTCACTTTGAGAATGTTTGAAGCCAATGATCTCCCAATCCTAGAGTGCCTTAATCTTAAAGGCTCCCTGAAACAGAGCCATATTTCAGCGATGCTGCTGTTCAGAACACGCCCTGCTGTGATGAAAGTGTTTGCTTTATTCCGCTCAGACTGATGAATAAGCACCCTGAGCGGGAGGGACGCCCTGCTCACAATTTACTTGGATTTCACTCTGTGGCAGTCTGGTCCCTAGAGAATGATAGATCTGCTTACCCTCCCTCCACAGAGGCCAGGGACCAGTCCTGACTTCAAATTCCGGCTCTGCCATAATTTATTAGCTCGGAGACATTAGGCAAGCATTGTTACCCCTGAGCCTCCACTTCTTGCCCAGAATAATGGAACTCCTTGAGGTCCTGGAAGTGTTAGGGGACTAGTCGAGTGAGCAACCATTCACAGAGGTCAAGAGACGTCTGCTGATCATGATTAGGGATGGGGGTCCCCAGCTTTCCTCAATGGGACAAGCAGGTCTCTAGAACATCTCAAAGTCGGCTTCACTCATTCCAGAGTAATCTAGAGCCAGCCACGTGCCAGGTCACCCTCCAGTCGGGCCGTGGAGTGTCTGCTATTGTGGCAGTTACATCATCTCCTGTCAACTTGCAAAGGGGTGGAGTCCAGCCTGTCAATCAGGTCGCAGCTTGATGACCTCATTTGGAATCTCAATGGAAATAAGTAATTGACTGGAGGCCACATACACACAGATGCTCTGTTCATCTAATTTCTGACAAGCTACATGGAGACTCCTGATGAAACCAGAGCCCTGGAACTGGAGGAGCCACATGGAGACCCACGCCAATACTGAGATGCTTCCACCGCCACTGGATCCACAAGACTTTCCACCCCCTGGTCTGTGCTCTTCCTGCATCCGGGCTTATTGCATGTGTCGTGTGAGTCTGAAGAGGAAAATTATAGACTGGTATCAGGCATATGGGGTAATATCGGACTTATGGACTTGATCTGGACTGGGCTGAGAGGTTTTCTCAATATTCAATTGACATAAAGTTCTCTCTTACACACATATGAGTGTCTCTGGATTTGTTTCTCTAGTCTACCCGGACTAACACAGCTACCAAGGTCCCGATGGGGACTATTGTAAGCTTTTGTGGGGAAGAGAGCTTCTGGAACCACGACTCAACGCTGCCTCTGTAGTGTGGAAGCAGTCACTGGCTGTGATAGTTAAGGTTTATTGTGCCAACCTGTCCGATGAACACACGTGAGAGTCATTGAAGGGAAGTTTAATTGAAGGGCAGAGAGAGAAATGGCTCGGCAAGCCTCGCCTTTCTGGTCTCTTGTTCTCCGATGGTCAGACCAGGGTGCAGCTGCCTTAGCCAGTTCTCTGCCTCAGCTGGCAAGGCTCACCTCCTGCAAGATATCCCTGAGGAGAAGCCACATGAACCTACCCTGATGCAGCCCTGGGTGCTGGAGCAGCCCCGTGGAGACCCCTGTGAGCGCTGAGATGCTCACTGACTCGGCTTTCCTCCTGCCGTTGGCGTCATGGCGTGTGTTTTGTGAGACTGAGGAGGACTTTGTAGATCGGTGTCAACCATAGGGGCTAATATCAGACTTACGGGCTTGGACAACACTGCGGTGGGATGCTTTCTTAATGTACACTTATCCTTTATATAAAACTCTCTTATAAACTATGAGTGTCTGTGAATTTATTTCTCTAGTCTACCACTGACAATAAATCAATGGGTGGGTGTGGCCCTATTTGCCAAGTCCTGTTCTAGATACACCTGGGAGAATACACCTGGGACAAGATGTGCATCTTGTCCACAGGAAGCTTCCAATCTACACACGGTGTTTTTCTTACATTACAACAACAGAAGGTCCTCTCTGTCTCACCAAGACAGCACAGTACAGAGCACAAGCTTTGGGACCAGACTGCCAGGGTTCTAGTCCTGGCTCCACCTTACCAGCTGTGCATCCCCAAGCCAGTCGATCGCTCCGTATGTGCTTCGGTTTCCTCCTGTCAAAGGAGATGGCAGTGACGCCTGCTCAGAGAGGAACTGGGAGAATTAAAGGAGGCAGACACCCGGCTTTTCCAGTGAGGGCCTCTACTCTGTCCTGCTGGGTCTCTATGAGTCAGAATCGACTTGAAGGCCGTGAGTTTGGAGGTGCCAGGTGCCATGAGCAGCATGATCATGAGTCGTGCTCACGGCCCCACTGCAAGGGAGGCTAATGATCCCAGCTGGCAGATAAGTGAATCAAAGTGCTGATTGGCACCATCACCCTGCAGGCGCTCCGCTGGGAAACTGCCCAGTGAGATTTCCACCACACCTGTCCAACCGCAGAGGTGGGGGCCCTCAATCACCTGGCTCAGAAACCTCAGATGCTTGACTCATGGGTCTGATGATGCTTCTTGGGAAATAGTCAGCGACGGCTGTTTTGGCATTTTTATGGGGGGGGGGGTTGTTTGTTTGGGTTTGTTTTTTAATCTTTTCATCTCTAGAATATCAAATACAAGTGAAACTTAATTTTTATTCCCCGCGGAGATCCCTGGGTAGGCTGGCTCCCTGCATATGTTTTAGAGGACACGGTGGGCTTGTTTCTGGTGTCTGCAGGAGAAATCCAGGCCTCTCTCGGGCCCTGCTTTTAGTTCCCCCAAGACATTCTGAATGGTTGCTGTGGGGGTGCCGACTCTCATGGAAGAGCGATGGATGTGAACAAAGCCCACATGGAGGAAGCACACCAGCCTGTGTGATCATGAGGTGTCGCTGGGATCTAAGACCCAGAATAAAACCATACCCAAGGTGAATGGGGGAGGGGGAGGTACACGGAGTGGAGACCCAATGCCCATCTGTAGACAATTGGACATCCCCTCACAGAGGGGTCACAGGAAAGACATGAGCCAGTCAGGGTGCAGTATAGCACCAATGAAACACATAACTTTCCTCTAGCTCTTGGATGCTTCCTTCCCCCGACTATCATGACCTCAATTCCAACTTACAAATCAGATTAGACCAGAACATGCACACTGCTATACATAAGAGCCCACAACACAGGGAATCAGGATAGATAAACTGCTCAGGGACAACAAGGAGAGTAGAGATACCAGGAGGATTAGTGGAGGGTGGGGGACAAAGCAGGAATCAATCACAACTAGAACCCCCTCCCAGGGGGACAAAAATTGGAAAAGTGTGTGATGGGCAACGGAGGACAATTTAAGATCTGGAAATAATCACCTATAACTTATCAAGGGTTTGTGAGGGAGGGCAGGTCGGGGAGGAAGGGGGAAATGGGGAGCTGATATCAGGGGCTCAAATGGGAAGAGAATGCTTTGAAAATGATGATGGCGGCATATGTGCAAATGTGCTTGACACACTGGAGGAATGTATGGATTGTGATAAGAGATGTAAGAGTCCCCAATAAAAAGTATGGGGGGGGGCGGGGAAGAGCTGACGTGGTGGTCGTGATGACTCACTGAAGAGCCGTTGAGGTGGTTCTTGGTTGCCATTGAGTCCATTTGGACTCCCAGCAGCCCTTGTGGCAGCCTAGACCTTCCCCCCAGCCCCCCAATCCACCCGGGTGTTCTTGGCTGTCATCTTTATAGACGGAGATCTCCATGGCTTTTTCTCACGGAACCACTGGGCATGTTCGAAGCATCAGTCTTTCCCAGTGAGCAACCAAGCACTTCACCACGGTGCCGCCACGGAGACATTAAATGTTCCAAGTAAATGAGTCTCCCAGTCTTACTCCTGCGAGGGAAAGGGGCGCTAGCATTTGCTGTGCACTGTACTCATCTCCTTGTGTCAGAAACATCCACATGTAATCCTAAGTCACGGTAACCTGAGATAATACATGTTCTTCTGTGTGCAAACCGATGGTAACAGGATTCCCGGTTGCAACAAAAGCATCTGAGCTGAGATGAACCCAAAACTCAAACACCAAATTCGATTCCCCGTTTAAAGTCACCGTATAAGACAGAATAGAGCTGGCCCCATGGGTTTCTGAGACTGCAAATCCTTCCGGGAGAAGCAAGCCTCAGCTTCCTCCCACAGAGTGGCTGGTGGGCTTGAACTGCTGACCCCATGGCTCGAGGCCCAGCATGTAAACCATGACACCAGGCATTCCGCTTGGTCTCATTAACATGTCTGCTTGGTCCTTAGCTTTTGTCCTCTGCTAGGAACAACCAGGGCTCTTTGCCAGGATTCCCAAGACAAACAGCTACCATTCACTGCACACTTACTATGTGCTGCTGGGCTAAATGTTAGACCTGGAATGCCCACAGCCCACGTCCGCACAAGGCAGGCATGACATCTAATCCCATTCTCTAGATGAGGAGACAGATGCTCAGAGGCAACATGAAATTGCCCAGGGTCCCTTGGTCAGTGGCAGGGCTGGGATATGAACATGGGGTCAAAGACCAGGTGTCTCACACGCCCTCTAAAAATGCCTCCCATGACTGTCCTGCGAGGGGAAATCCAGCCCCTAACACGTCAGCACAGGTCCAGTAGGCGCAACTGTACAGTGATAATAAGTCAAGATTATAGTAAAGTCATAAAGAGCAGGCGCAATAGAAGAGAGATTGAAATAATGGAGTCAGACACAATGCATGGTAGCATGCTCACCTCAGCCCCGCTTGGTGGTCCATGTGGAGAGAGAGAAATATTTAATGCTAACCAAGGCTTTTATATTCTCTGGGAACGTGCAAGCCCCCTGATTACAGGTGAAGACATACATCACAGCAAAGGGTGGTGCTATAGGTAATACAGTAATGGGAGAGGGGTGATCTAGGGGTATCCACGCAATAGGAAGAGGAGGGATTGGGCAAGATGGGCGGATCCTAGATTCAGGATGGCAGCCTAGCTTTGGATGTCACTGAGCCAGTTTGACCTGTCCCCTGGCACCATTATCAGTAGGGTGTGATCTCCATCTACAGGAACCAAATGACTGCAAGCCTGTAGGGAGAAGTATCCCATTGACCTTAATAGCAGGGAGTGAGGCCTACCTGTGGTCTGGCAACTGACTGCCTCTCAGGGAAGTCCCTTTTCACATCAGCAGCAAGCAGTGTCCTAAGTCTAACATATTTGGGGGAGACGACTTGGGAGAAATCTTTCTGTTTCCCACACTGTCCCGTGGGCTATCTGTGCCCACCCCAGTCCTTTCAACGCCCGCCCCAGTCACCCTTACAAGTGGAATCTGGGCGCAGCTGTCTCGCTCGGGAACTTATGAATCAGAGTCACTGGAAGCAACTGCAGTCTTGGAACACTTCCGCGAAGACACTTAAGAATCTTCCTATGAAACCCGAACCAGCTGTGGCCCAGCGCCCAAAGATGCCCATTCAAGCTCCAGCTGGAGTGGGGAGGGGACGTGTGCTGGGGAGCGCGCTCTCTGCTTTGAAGCCTCCTACACACCTGACTTCCCGATTCAGCTCAAGCACCACTTGCAGCATCTCTTTGCCAGTGAGATACCCCTTCTCAAACCACGGTTCAAGCGCTGTGCTTGAAGGAACAGGGCTTCGTGGAAACAAACCAGGCCACTCCAGCAAGTGCGGGGTGATCCGTACGCCGAGACTCTGGAGACAGAGACCGGGGTGCAGGTGGACAAAAGTAGAGACGCAAGCAGATGGGTTTCTGGGGCCAAGTGGAATATCTTCAAAAGGAGGTGGAGACTCCTACCTGCTGAAGTTGGAGAACAGGACCCCTTTCAATGTGGGGGTCCAAGGGATCAGGAGCAGCCAACGCTCACTGCCAATGAGTCGATTCTGACTCCTGGGGACCTGTAGGCCAGAGTGGAACTGCCTTTGAGGGTTTCCAAGACTCACGCTGTATGGGCATGCAGAGCACCATCTCTCTCCCAAGGAGTGGCTGGAAGTTCTGAACTAACCACCTTGAAGTCAGAAGTCCAATTGATCACCCACTATGCCACCGGGCTTCTACATCACATGACAGTCACAGACATGCCCTGTGCTTTGGTCTACAGAGGACGATTATTTCAAACTCGGCATCTCGCATACATTTCATGTCAGTAATACTCTCTCAAGGTTGGATCTGCTAGACATGGTTGAATGCGTGCCCGAAAAACTGAGGGGTGGGCAGTTGGAGGTCAAAGAAGTAGGCAGGTCTGGTGGTCTGCTTCAGGAAAGATGACAACCAAGGAAAGCCTGTGGGGAGGTGCTACTGTCATGAGGAGTCACGCGGACCTGAACCCGTTCAATGGCACTGAGCGATGGTAGGCTATCTAGATCCCAGTTTGCTTTAGGTTGGGGCTTCCCCAGAAGCGAATGTTTAGCTACAGATCTGGGGACATGTGGTTTATCTCAGAGATGATTCAGGAAACACAGGGGGAACAAAGCCTGAGCAGGGTGTGCTCCTGAGCCTGGACTTCAGTTCTCTTAGGGAATTCTGGGAGATAGCACAGAACACAAGCAAGAGTCATCCCATCGGAAGGTCAAAGAAGCCAGGATACTTAACCCCCTAACACCCACTTCTCAGTAATGGAGGGACACTCCTGTGGCTATTTTCAGATGTGTTCTGCACACGGGGCAAAAGAAAGGCCCCACAGTATGCCATCCAATGATTGCCTAGGGAATAAAAATGGGGTAACAATGGCCTCCACTAACTTTATTGAGCATGTATTATGTGCCAAGGACTTTCCCATGTTGGTCATTCTCCTCTCTTCATTCCACCAATGATCCTCAAATCATTGTTTTTAACACCTTTTGCTCAGTCCTTATTCAACCTCATTGTTGGCTGCCATTTGGTGAAGCTGGTAGCAACAACAACAAAACCCAGCAGGAATTGGAAACCACTCTTATTCGACTAGAGTTGTTGTCGTTAAGTGCCACCAAGTCAGCCCCAACTCATAGTGACCCTGCGTAGAGCAAAACAATGCCTGGTCCAAACCTAACCGCATAAATGTCATGTCTGAGCCCAGTATTGCAACGACTGTGACAAGCCATCTAGCTAAGGGTCTTCCTCTTGTTCACTGACCCTCTACTTTACCAGCTGTGGTCGTTACATCATCTGCTGTCAAGTTGAGACTGTTAACAGTGAAGGGGGTAGAGTGTAGCCTGTCAATCAGGTCACAGCTTGATGACCTCATCTGGAGGCTCTATGGAGATAAATAGCTCACTGGAGGTCAGACCCACACTCTCTGCTTTGTCTTCCTGCTGACATGACACGTGGAGCAACACTGATGGAGCCAGAGCCCTGGAGCCGGAGGAGCCATGTGGAAACCCATGACAGAGCTGAGATATTTCCACCACCACTGGATCCGCAAGATTTTCCACCTCACTGGCCTGTGATCGTCCTGCATTTGGCATCATTCCATGTGTTGTGTGAATCTGAAGAGAAATTTATAGACTGGTATTGGACATATGGACTAATATCGGACTTATGGTCTTGATCTGGACAGGGCGCTGAGGTGTTTTCTCAATACAAAATTTCTCTTTTATATAAAGCTCTTTCTTATACCTATATGAGAATCTTGGATTTGGTTCTCTAGTCAACCCAGACTAACCCACCAACCATGATGTCCTTGTCCAAGACTGGTCCCTCCTGATAACATGTCCCAAGCTTTGTGGGGACAAAGTCTCACCATTCTCACTTCTAAGGAACATTCCTGCTGCCATTCTCCACATGAGATTTTTTAAAAACATTTTATTAGGGGCTCATACAACTCTTATCACAATCCATACATATACATACATCAATTGTATAAAGCACATCTGCACATTCCCTGCCCCAATCATTCTCAAAGCATTTGCTCTCCACTTAAGCCCTTTGCATCAGGTCCTCTTTTTTTTTCCCCTCCCTCCCCGCTCC
Organism: Tenrec ecaudatus; assembly: GCF_050624435.1. Lineage (NCBI taxonomy): Eukaryota > Metazoa > Chordata > Mammalia > Afrosoricida > Tenrecidae > Tenrec > Tenrec ecaudatus. The sequence continues at coordinate 15,765,156 of NC_134545.1, forward strand.
CCGCTCCCTCATGTGCCCTTGGTAATTTATACATTGTTATTTTGTCAAATCTTGCTTGCCCTATCCGGAGTCTCCCTTCCCCCACTTCTCTGCCGTCCATCTCCCAGGGAGGAGGTCACATGTCTCCATGTGAGATTTATTGCTCTTCTGGCCAACCTTGGTACTTTCAATACTCCTCACCAATACACTCATTAAAACACATTGATTCTTCTTTAGTCTTCTGTATTCAATACCCGGCTTTCATATGCATTTGAGGTGATTAAAGATACCATGGCTAGGGTCAGGTGCAGCTTCATGCTCACAAAGAACATCTTTGCTCTGTAAACACTTCACAGATCTTGTGCAGCAGATTTGCCCAAGGCGATGTGTCATTTCATTTCTTGGCTGTAGGCAAGTGAAACGATGATGTCACACTGAGTATCTGGGGCTGCTGTTTAAGCTGGGGTTCATTTAGTTCAGTTTCATGGAACTCAGTAGGGGTCAGGCATGCTATTGTACAGAACAGTCCCTACATTGAAGAATTACCTGATCCAAAATAGCAACGGTGTCGTGGTTGGGAAACCCTGTACTAGAAGAAGTCCTACAGGCACAGAGAGGTTTAGCAACTTGCCAAAATTCACACAGCCCATTCATGGTACAGGTGAGATTTGAACCTGAGCAGTCAAATGACCACCACCACCTTGTACTCGATATTGAGGAGAAGCTGGAGGGGCTCCAGAAGGTTAGATCAGCATGCAGAGCTCCACAGCACAGGGGTAGCAAGGATGAAACTACAAGCCATGTGGTCTTGAGTCGTAGTTCATGACTCCACCCACCACCACCATTGTCATCATCACCTAGCCAGTAACTACTCACTACCCCAGAAATCCAATCCATAGCAGGCGAAACTGAAATGAAGCACCAGCACATGGGTCTGGTTTTGTAGAGTTCAGTCTTTTGTTCAACCATTCCTTCCACCAGCATTTACCAAGCACCTGCTCTGTGCTGCCCGCTGCCTGAACAGCAGAAATACACCGACAAAACCGAATGGGGCTTTAAGTCCAGCCAAGCAGTCATTGCCAGTTGAAATGCTATTGGTGGCCTTCTGGTGGCTCCACAGTTAAGCGCTCTACTGCAGCGTCAGCCGTTCAAACCCACCAGTGACTGCGAAAGAGAAAGAGGATCTCACGATCCGCTCCTAGAAAGATTACCAAAAATCCAAACCAAACTCACCACCATCAAGTCAATGCCAACTCATCGTCACTCTGTAGGACAGGGTACAACTCCCCCTGTGAGTTTCTGAGACTGTAACTCTTTACCGGGGTAGAAAGCCCATCCTTCAATGGAGCATCTGGTGGTTTCAAACTGCTGACCTTGAGGATCCCAGTCCAGTACATATCCACGACACCAACAGGGCTCCTCCTGGAAACATTACAGCCTAGAAAACCCTACGCCTTCCTTCTATCCTAGCCTATCAATAGCATGGCTGTGAGGTGGAATCTCCCCGACAGTACACAATAACACAGCCACCAGGCCCCATACGTTTAGAACCTCTCTGAGGTCAAGAATTGGACACCAAAGGGTTGAATGGCTGAATAGCACCATTGGGCACCCCTCTGATCCAGGTCTGTGTCTAAAGCCATAGCTGGAACAGGGAGGTTTGCTCACGAGAGGAGAGCAAACCAGCCCGGGGTGATTTCAACTTCACATGGCTCTGAATTTCATAGCACCAAGATGTAGATTGGTAGCAAGAAGCAGAAAGGAATGCTGATCTTCTCAAAGCTGGTTTTCTCTGATGCACATGCTAGTCTGTAGCTACAAGCAGACATTGGTAGTCTGGTTGGCAGATTTATGAACAGACTGGGGAAAAAAAAGATAAATAGTGAAAGCACTTGACTGCCAAAATGTTGGTGGATCGAACCCTCATGAAAATGGAAATGGGTCCAGCCTTCTTTTAACCCAGCCTCTTCATGGCCGTGCCACGGACACGCAATTACCCACAAAGAATACCTGTGTCTACACTGCAGTTCGTTCTTTCACCATCTACACTGCGGGGCAGGGGCCTGAGCAGTGTATTGGGTTACACATTGGGCTGTTAAGCCAGAGGCCAGCAGTCTGGACCTACCAGCCACGCTGCAGAAGAAAGATAACCCTTTCTGGTCTGAGAAGCCCACAGAGGCAGTCCTCCTCTGTCTCTGGCATCACTCTGAGGTAGAGATGACTCCAGGGCAGTGAGTTGATAGCTATCACGCTGTGGAGAAGGAGCCCTGAGGGCGTAATGGTTATGTGTTGCCCTGCTAACCACAATGTCAGTGGTTCAAAGCTACTTGCTTCTCTGCAGGAGAAAGAGGATGTTTTCTGTTGTGGTAAAGTTTTTACAGCCTTGGAAACCCCACGGGACAGGTCTACCCTGCCCTAGAGGGTCACTATGAGTTGGAATTGACTTCATGGCAGTGGGTTATGCTGTGGGGAGGGGGCTGAAGAGAAGCAGGGGGACGCTGATGAAGAAAAGGTGACAAAATCTAGAGGGTTGACGAAGACAGAGCAGAAATGGCAGCGCCCCCCCCCACCATACACACACACACACACACACACACACTTGTCCTGGTTGTCCTTCTTCCCACTCCTCCACTCCGTCCATGTTGCAGAATTTTTTTAAGTTATTGAGGTTTTCAAAGAATATTCCATTTCATGGCCAGAGTCCCTTGCATCTGCGCCCCTGGACCTCACTCAAGTTTCTTTGACAGTTGATGTGCTTAAAATTTAGTGAATTAAGCACCTATTGTTCCAATCTGGGAGGCTAGTCAATTCAGAACTTTTTATTGAGCATGGGGTGTCCCAGGGTGTGTGATCTCTTCTGACCTGCAACAACCAAGGAACGAGAGGAGAGAGCGGGAGGAAGGGAGAAAAAGGAAGAGGCAAGAACTCGTAGTCAGAGGCCCTTCCCCAAAATCATCCCAAACTCACTGCCAGCGTCCATCCTGACTCTCAGCAACCCTGTAGGACAGAACAGACTTGTCCCGTGGATTTCTTTACATCTTTACAAGAGTAGACAGCCTCATTCTCCTGCTGTGGAACAGCTGGTGGGTTTGAACCACTGACCTTGTGGCTAGCGAGGTTAGCAGTTCAAACTCACAAGCCATGCCTATGAGAGGAGAAAGAAGAGACGATTTGCTCCATTGAGGATTTGCATCCTTGTCGGGAAAGGAAGGTGGCCCTGTGCAATACAGATGAGCACCGTGGTGGCAGCAATAGGCTTACACATGACAACAAGGGGGAGGGTGGCCCAGGACTGGGCGGTGTTTCTGTCTTCTGTGCACAGGGGCACTTGCTCTCAGTCGGAATTTATATGCCACTTCATTATCCACGGTGTCAATCAGGCCAAGAAAAAGAGGAAGACCTTTGACAGGATGAATGCACAATGGCTGCAACCATGGGCTCAAGTGTATCAACAACTGCGAGGGAAGGGGGGCACCGGTTGGCGTGTCATTCTGTTGACCTGGGGTCACTATGTGCCGGAACCAACTCGATGGCATTTGGCAATCATAAACACCATATGTCGTCAAGAAGAGTCAGAATCTGCTTGATGGTGGTGGAGTGGGGGGATTAGGAGTCAGAATCTATTCAAGGGCAATGGGTTTGTGTTTCTTAAGAGGAGGGAGAGCGGTACCAATCGAGATGGAGGTTTCTTGGGCATTACCTTAAATCAGTGGTTCTCAACCTGGGGGTCAAGACCCCTTTGGGGGTCGAACAAGCCTTTCACAGGGGTCACCCGATTCATCACAGTAGCAAAATGACAGTGATGAAGTAGCAATGAAAATAATTTTATGGTTGGGGGGTCACCGCCACATGAGGAACTGTATGAAAGGGTCGCAGCATGAGGAAGGTTGAGAACCACTGCATTAGATGGATGGGTTGCTGACCGTAGCCTCCTTCTTCCAGAGAAGCTTACCCTTTCTCTGCCACCTGTGTCCTTATGTCACACAGGGCAAAGTCAACTCAGTCTACAGCAGCTCTACCCCCAAACGTTTGAATAAATGATGCAGGGACTGGTTCCAGAGGGCTGGTCCCAAATCAATAAATAAATCAGGGTAATTCTGGATCGGCTAGTCCCTTCTCTGCACCTGAAACCCTGAGGGTACAGTGGAGATCCCTCCCAGCCGCTGTGCAGGTGAAAGATGAGACGTTCTAATCCTGTGAAGAGTTAGTCTGGGAAACCCACAGGGGCCAGGTCAAAGTTGGAATGACTCAATGACAATGAGTTTTGTTTTGAGAGTTTTTTCTGAGCCTAGCAACTCATGAACCTATTAAAGGTTCTGAGACCTTTAATATGCAGCAAACTATTCTGTTTAACTCAGTGATTTCCAGATCTTTAGGGGAAAAAAACATGAAATCCTTTGGGGTTATTAATAATCAGGACCTCTCTAGAAATCAATGTTCCATGAAACATTGTGGCAAATACTAGATTAGGGATTGATTGTAGATCATAGTTATATTGATTGTATAAGTTTATGAAGTAGGATTTCATTCATGTTGGTATTCATCTCATCCGTGTGAGCAGATAAAACATGCATAGGGTTTAAGTAACACATTGAGCTAAGAAGTCAACACCAGCTAGATCCATCCAAGGAATATTATGGTGCCAACCGGCAGGTACGATCTTTATTGAGTAGGAGTCTTGGTGGGGCTGTGGCTTAGATGTTGGGCTGCCAACCATAACACTGGCAGTTGAAACTCACCAGATCATCTGTGAGAGAAAGATGAGGCTGTCTGCTCCCCTGAAGATGTATAGTCTCAGAAACCCTGCGAGATGGAATCAACTCGATGGCAGTGGGTTTGTCTTGGTGGGTTTCTCTATATTGAAAAAGTACCAAAAGTCCATAAGTTAAAAGAGAATCGAGTAGAACCCTTGGGCAGGGCTATCCAAATCCCCTATCTTCAGGGTCTATCTGGAGCTGTGGAATGTTGGGGTGAAAAAGAAGCGGTTGAGTAGAAAGGAAAATGGAAAAGGTACTGTAATAGGGAAAGGGGCTTGGCTCTAAGAACTAAAAATGCCTCTTCATGTCTGGCATTTGCTCCAACACAATCTGAGTAAGGAGAAGTGGGCACTGATGTAGATTAAACAACACTGGTCATGAGTTAATCCCTGTTGAGCCTGGGTACATGCATGCTCATTAGACTATTCTACTTTTGCATGTTTGACATTGTCTAAACGTGTAAAGTACGCACTTTGGGGAGAGTGAACCTGAAGGTAAATCTGTAGTAGAAGTGGGAAAAATGATAAGTAATACATATATAAAATTCATATGGGTTGCAGGGTTGTAAATAGGTACACCACTCCTCCTTAGGAACCCTGGTGGCATAGTGGTTACTTGTTGGGCTGCTAACTGCAAGGTCAACAGTTCGAAACCACCAGCCACTCCTCAGAAGACAGATAAGGCTTTCTACTCCTAAGAAGAGTTACAGTCTCAGAAACCCACAGAGGCAGTTCTACCCTGTCCCATGGGGTCACTATGAATCAGAATCAACTTGATAGCAGTGAGCACTCTGTACTTATTAACTCTCTTGTGCATTAATAATGTACATTGACCAGTAGTGAATGCTGAGGTGCAAGCCGAGAGTAACCCCAGCTATAATAGTTAAGGATATGTGTCCATTTAAATGAGCTAAGATTCGCAGTGGTTTGGAAGTTACATAATGATGTAACGGAGCAGCTACGTAATGATATGCTTTGATAGTTCCACCATGATCTATCACCTTCCATTTTCACATATCAACCTGGTCTTTGGAATCTAGCCTTGTTGATCAGTGAGGAGAGGAAGTAATGAAGGGGGCATACAGATGCTTGAGGATGTTCTGGATGTCCTGCTAATAGGGATGAGATGTAACGAAGGAGAGTGACTTTAGGGGATACAGGAAATACACAGGTGAGAGGAGGAGTAGAGACGAGAGGGGTCAACAAGGTGGGTGGAGGGTGAGATGGAGACTAGTAGGCATCACTCCCACTTCCCCTTAGTAAGGGGCCCACTGCTCCACACATGGATGAGAAGAAGACCTGAGCTGCCTGATGCTGGTGGTGGGAGCCGTGTGGTCTGTCCCAACACAGGGACTTAATGTACAACAGAATGAAACACTGCCTCGCCCTGCTCCATCTGCACAACTGTCCTTATATTGGAGGCCACGGTTGCAGCCAGTGTATCGATCCATCTTGTGGAGGGGCTTCCTCCTTTTCCATGCCTCTTGACTTGATCAAGCGTGATGCCCTCCCTCCAGGGACTGGTCTCTCCTGACAACATGTCCAAAGACTTCAGCAGAGGAAGAAAATCGTCATGCGGGTGGGGTGATCATGATGGACCTAGGGGGTCTTCGGGAGTCACTTTCGTAGAAGTTCCAGGGGCAGGAGAGCGGGGTGGGCAGAGGAGAGTGTGACCTCATGAGAAAGGGATTGGAGGGCAAACACAAGGCTGGCCCAGCCCTGCACACTTGAGAATTCAACTGGCACTTCTCAGCTGTGATCGCTGTGAATATTTTTTTAAGTGGCTGCTGATCAATTGTTTTCCAATATCTCTTCTCGCCTGTTTTCCAGTCATTCTTTTCTTTTATCACGTTGCACCCATCATTTCTATTATTAACATTTTGCCATAATTCGCTCATCTTCGGCCCCCCACTAACTTTTCACTGTGAGTTGGGTGCAGAGCAGATCAGTTTCCATTCAACAAGTCATACCCATTTTGTTTCAGCTCATTGATTGCAATCCCCGCAATGCAACCTCACTGATCTCACTGCCTCCCTGTGTTTCTTGTTTCCATTCCTCCTTCTAGCCTATCGCTTCTGAACTTTGTCCTTGGGGAGTGTTGTCTTTCTTCATCTCAGATGGTTGAGATAATACGATTGCTATTGTTCCCCTTTGCGGATGACTTAATATGGCTGCCGTCACCCATGTGCAAAAGTTGATGGATCCGTTCATGCTGCTGATGCACACCTCAAGACAGATGGAGGTGAGACAGATGTAGGCTCCAGAGTAACAGAGTGAACTTGGCCAAACTTGTTTGGGCCAATGACAGAGACATAAAATGCACCGGGACTCACATCACCAGGATGGCTCATCTACCCAGCAAGATGGTAAAACTGACCGATCCCCTTGTTAAAATTCCAAGTTTTATAATCACAATTAACCCTGTTAATATTCACTCACAACAAGACCAAACAACAACAGTTTTTCACACAGCGCCTAGCACAAGATACGTGCTTAATGAATAGCATATTTTATTGTTATCACCAGCATCTTTATTATTCCTGTTGGCCCAATTAAAAGGCAAATTCAAAGTGCATTCCCCTGTGTGTTATAATATGGTCAAACTAGCAAAAGACAGCAAACAGCAGGAACTAATTGCTCAAAGGGGGAAAATGAATGACAGAGAAGCGAACTTTTCCGTGTCATGACAAAATTCAGCCCAACACATTTCTGGGGAAAGAGTGTGCAGATCTCATTTCAAGGAGAAAGCTCATGTGAGCTCCTTGAGCCCAGAATCTCCAGGGAAGCCTTTATCAAGGAATGTCTTAGCATCATTGCCTTTTTATCTAGAGTTGATCAATAAGTATCTCCCAGTCCCTCGCTGGTTTGTGATGATTCATTTTATCTGCTACATGCAGATGGGTCTGCTCAGCACTTTCCACCTTATTCTTGAACACCAGAAATCAATAGCCTAGAAGATTTCAAAAGTGTGAGGTGTTGGACCAAATGTCTCCTCCTAGTGAGTCAACAAGGATAAAGACTCACAACTTCTCTCCACCCTTGCTGTGAAATGACAGGATGGGTAGGTGGGTGATTGGTTGGATGGATGGATGGATGGATGGATGGATGGATGGATGGATGGATGGATGGATAAAAATGAACCTCCATCATGGCTCACTTGAGAAATTGCAGAAGCCTCTTCCCCAACACCCTGCTTCGTGTCTTACTGTCATCCATTTCTCACACAGCAGCCACAGGCATCCTGTTAAAACCTAAAGCCACCCATGGTGTCATGGTCACGTGACGTGAATTCCAACTCATAGCCATTCTGTAAGGCAGAATAGAATTGCCCCATAAGGCTTCCTTGGTAGAAATGTTTATGGAAGCAGATTATCAGTTTTGCCCTCCCTCAGACCACCAGGTGGGTTTGAACCACCGACCTTGCAGTTGGCCTCTGAATGCTTGACATTGCACCTCCAGGGGTCCTGCTCAGGGCTCCCTCATTCCTCATGTATCAGCCAAAGCCCTTCAGTGACCCCAAGGCTCTATCCAATGTGCCCTCCCCTTACTTATCTCACTGATCTTCGCTCTTGCTTCTCTTCTCCACGAGTGAGCCTAGTCCAACGGAGCTGGCTCAGTCAAGCTGCGGCCTCAGGCCCTTTGCACATGCTGCTCCCCTTGCCTGGAATCCTCTTTCCTTCCCGCCTCATGTCCTTCAGGTCTCTGCTCAAATGTCACCTTGTCAGTAAGGCCTTCCCTGAACTCCCTGTCAAAAATGGCAGGTGCAGCCACCCCTCTCCCACCCTCCCGTTTTCTCTCTCCTCGGTTTTTGTTTTCTCCATAGCCTTGATGACACCTCCCACCCACAGAGCCTGTCCGACCCCCCCACTAGGATGTCAGGTCGTGCGAGCAGGGAGCTTGGTCTCTTTGGCTTCCTGCTGTAATCACGGCACCTAGAACCATCTCTGGCACAATGAACATTATTATCTATGGACGTCAATAGTCTTCCCGTATGTTGTTGTGACATGTAGTCAAGTCCATTCCAACATCCAGTGACCCCATGTGACAGGCCAGAAGGACCTCACGGGGTTTGCTTGGCCGTAGTTTTTACAGAAGCAGATCCCCAAGTCTCTTTCCGGTCTGTGGAGCCAGAGTGGGTTCAAACCACCAACCTTCCCGATTCACAGCCAACGGTTTAACTGTTGCACCACCAAGGCTCCACCACGTACTGCGTAACAGACATACAACCTAGCTATCCGTGCGTCTAGATTGCTGCAAGGATGGGCTCCCACGCTCAGCAACCCCGCGGATACCAGGATGAGACACTGCCTGCTCCTGGGCCATCCTCACCAACAGTGCTATGTTTGGGTCCCCTGTGGCAGTCACCGCCCCAATCCATTCCCTTGAGGATCTTCTTCATTTTTACGGACCCTCTATCAAGCACAATTATACATCTACCTATAAAATATATACACACTCGATAGGTATATAAAGACACCCGTAATCTAACATCTTGCCATGCTCACCACAAGGTCAGCAGTTTGAAACCACCTGCCCCTCCAAGGGGGAAAGATGAGGCTTTCTGCTCCCTTCAAGAGTGACAGTCTCGGAACGTCACAGGGGGCAGGTCTCCACTGTCCTATATATAGGGTTGCTATGGGCCGGCAAAGCCTGGCTGGCAGTGAATTTGGTCCATTTGTTGTTCAGTGTATAATGTATACCTAATTATATTATTTACAACTGCACGTTGCATGTAATTATAGCATGCTATATAAGGAGTAAGGAGTTCTGGTAGCACTGTGGGTTAGGCACCATGTTGCTAAGCAGAAATTTGACCATGCAGCCGAGGAATCCCCTCTGACCCGAGGTCAGGGGTGTGAACAGCCTCGCTAGCATGCAGAGTGCACTGGAAAGTGGGTTACTGCAAACGCAATTGGTGAAATTGCCACGTCTGGGGGCATCAGCAATCTGCAGCTAATTTGTTGCCATCAAGAACTTCGTTGTCCTTCAGAATCCAAGGATAACCAGCCCAACCCAGACTCAGTTAGTTCAGGCCCCACCCATGTGCAGTCTTTCAGTCCAGGAACCAAGTTCTTAACACCCCACCCCGCCCCGCCCCCAGCAAAACATCCTGGTTTTCCAAAGCGTAAAACCCAGAACCCTTCCTGTACGCCTGTTCAATTCATTAGAAATCATACAACCCTCGTTTAAATTGAGGCGTACATGAGCTCAACCAATTAATTAATTCCCAGGCTGCCTCTGCCCCTTTTTAGGACTGTGTATAACCCTCCAAGAAGCCCCAATAGCTTGTTGGGTTGCTAACTCATCTCATTGAGTCAGCAGTTCAAACCCACCAGCTGCTCTGAAAGAGAAAAAGTGAGGCTCTCTACTCCCATAGAGAATTGTAGTCTCAGAAACCCATAGTGGCAAGCTGGTCTGCAGCTCTAGACACTATGAGCCAAAATGCATGCGATGGCAATGAGTGATAACATACCTGTCCATTTCCCTATAGAACTGACAATGGGCAGTCGGATCTGAGCTCCCAGCTCAGAGCTTTGCTGTGCCCTTTCTCAAAGAGCAGTGTCCAGAGACTGGATTTCTGTGCACACCGGATGGGGACCTGTTTTGGTTCATTTATGACAGCCACACAGCCCTGTGAAGATACTAAAGAGCACCGGGTCCTACAATTCAACTTGGCAGAACAATATGAAGACCATGAGCCCACGTTGGTAGTAAATCAACTGTGATGTAAAGAAATATACAACTCTCTCTATCTATGAGTCTGTATGTGACAAGATGGAGAATATTCGCTTCGCCAGAGTTCCTCTTAAGATATCAATGCCAGGAAATGGAAACACAGAATCCAGGATGGATGAGCCCTTCAGGACCAGTGGTGAGAGTGGAGATACCGGGAGGGTGAAGGGAAAGTGGGGTAGAAAGGGAGAACCGAGCTACATATAAACCCCTCCCTGGGGGACAGACAACAGTAAAGTGGGTGAAGGAAGACATCGGACAGGGTAAGACATGACAAAATAATACTAATTTATAAATTATCAAGGGTTCATGAGGGAGGGAGGGAGGGGAAAAATGAGGGGCTGATACCAAGGGCTGAAGTAGAAAGCAAATGTTTTGAGAACGATGGGGGCAACAAATGCGCAAACGCATTTGACACAATGGATGGATGGACGGATTGTGATGAGTTGTACGAGCCCCCAATGAAATGATTAAATTTTTTTTTAAAGATGATCCCTGCGATTGGCAGGAATAACATTGTGATGAATGGCATGAAGGAAAAGGAATCATGGTCCCTTCACTGCCTTCCAAGAGGTGGGTCCTGTTAACTGAGGGTCCTGTGCTAAGGAAAGTGCTATAATGAACTTGGCATACCATAGGGAAGGGAGGGATGGGCCACCCTCACCTCCCTCACCACCACCACCACCACCCACCACCAGCACAGTGTGACTACCCTGCATACCTGGGGGCGGGGAAGGCACTTGGAAGGAACCAGCCACTGAATACCCCATGGTCATCCTGATGACAATTCCACACGGTTCTCAATGCCTCTGGGTGGGTTCTTTCAAGAGAACTCAAAGACACGTTAGAGCAGTGGTTCTCAACCTGTGGGTCGCGACCCCTGATCAACCGACCCTTTCACAGGGGTCGCCCGTTTCATCACAGTCGCAAAATGACAGTGATGAAGTAGCCAGGAAAATCATGTTATGATTGGGGGGTCACCACCCCATGAGGAACTGTATGACAGGGTCGCGGCATGAGGAAGGTGGAGAACCACTGCTCTAGAGGCTGCCTCTGAGTTAGCAAGGAGAAAACCACAAACGTACACCAATACTCTTAAGGGAGAACCCCGGAACATGTACATAACACAGAGACGCAAATAAATAAGAAACCAAAAGGGTGATAGGAACCCCGGGGAGAACAGTTTCCTACTGCAGTGGGACTGACAAGGAGCCAGGAAAGAGACATTTCCTTCGCCTCTGGCGGCATTGTCCGGGTTTATCCACATGGACACGAACAATGCTGTCATTGTTTAAAAGGTGAAAAAAACAACTCCTGGGCCACTGCCTCCAAGAAGCCCTCCAGGATGAGGTCAAGGTTCCCCCTAGGCATTCCCCTTAAGCCTTGTTTGTTTCTTTGCCTAGTCCAGCCCTTGCCACACGTCAGAATCCCTCTTCTGGGACCACAGGAGGACAGAAGCTGTTTATTTTGTCTCTTTGCCACTGAACCCCTAAAAAGAACTCAACTCGGTACAAATCTGAGGAATGAATCAGTGAACGAGTTCAGCCTTGCCCACAGGCAACGGGGGATCCCACCAGTCTCGGCCCATCCTACCAAGGTCCACTGAATGACCTGGCCATCTGGGGATGCTGGGCCCCCTGCAGGTGGCTGGGATTCATTACCATGTTGCCAACACTCCGGGGTTTGTGAGTCTTAATTACATGCTGGCGGCCAGCAGGGCTCCTTGCCCCCACCCCTCGCTCTCTGGCTAGTCTCCGCTTCCGTTCTCTTCCATTCTCCACGCCTCCGGCTCCCGTAGAAAATGGGACAAAGATGGAGCTGTGCTTTCGGACCGAGAAAGAGAAAGGGCATGGCTGCAGGGGGCTCTTCTACATCAGCTTCAGGTCTGAGGGTTCCTGGGGGAATGCGGGCTGCAGCGCCAACCTTAATTTCCAGGAATTGGCTCAGCCAGAGGTGATGGTGGGAAGCTGGATCCTGGCCCAGAGCAGTTGCACATAACAAATGCCCCTCCGACCCGCTGCAAGAGCACAGGGTCCTTCTGGGAAGATTGACAACTGTGTCAAGGGCAAGTGCCAGAGATGATCTCGCCTCTATGCATCAGTCCTGGTAGCACCAACGATGAAGAGCTCAGATGCCCACACAAAGACCAGCAGTTCAAATCCACCCGGCGATCTGTTCCTATAGATTAGAAAACCAAAATTCCAAAACACTGCCGTCCAGGGGATTCCAAGACCGGACATCTTTAAGGAATCAGACTGCCTCCTCTGGATCCCCGTGAAGTAGCTGGTGGGTTTGAACCACCAACCTTGTGATCAGCAACCCGACCTCCAACAAACAGCACCTCTGGGAGCTGCTTCCAGTAAAGGTGACGGCCTAGGAAGTCACATGGGATCACGCTGAGTCACCATCAACTCGGTGGCACCCAGTGACTGAACCAATGGCTCCCTCCGGTTGGATGATGGAGAGACCCAGGGAGAATGGAACCAGCTGGGTGGCTCTGATCAAAGAGCCTAACTTCCCTGCGCTTCAGAGTACAGAAAGGGGAACGACCCGAATTCAAGTGCATTATCGTATATACTTGTGTATAAGCCGGGCTTTTCAGCACATTTTTAATGCCGTTTTTGAGGGAAAATTAGGTGCCTCGACTGGTATTCGGGTCGGCTTATACTCAAGTATATACAGTAAGTTTATTTGTTCTGTTTTGTTTATTTTAATAAATCATTGGCGGCTCTTATCACAATCCATACATCAATTGTATCAAGCACATGTGTACATAGGTTGCCATCATCCTTTCCAAAACATTTTCTTTCTACTTGAGCCCTTGGTAGCAGATCCTCTTTCCACCCCCTCCCTCACCCTCCACCCTCATGAACCTGCTAGGTTTCTTGAGTGCGGAACACCTCGGTTCTTGGCTTCGTGTGATGAAAGAATTCACGCCAAAGCCCATGTTGTCATCCAAGGGGTTATTTATGAAGGACAGGGCAAGTTTCAGGTGTTTCGGTCTGAAAGGGTACCCGCTATCGCTGGGAAGCATGCCAAGCCTCACGGAAGCCTCGCTGGAGTTCACAACTGGGTCCAAACAACCACGTGGAAGGGTACCCACACATGCAGAACTGGGGGAGGGGGATCCTGGGTGACCAGAAGCCCAACAGTCCTAGAGGCTTAGAACATGTGGGCCCAGAGGCCATGGGTCCCAAGCAGGCCCAGAGCGGATGCATGTGGGGCCCACATGAGGGAGAGAGACCTCTAACCAGGAGCAGGGTAAGAGAGAGTGAGGCCGTCCCACAGCCAGGATATTTCAAACCTCTGGCTGGGGAGGCGTGGTTGATGGTACTGGTTGCCCTCATTGGCTAGGTTAAGCCCACCTGGCTGATGTCATGAGCTGGGCCTAGTTTGGCCTGCCCAGGTGTACCTCCCGCCTGGCTCAGGGGCTTGAGTATGATGAGCATGCTCAGTTGGGGGTCTTCATGGGTGTCTAATGGTGCCTGATGTCTTTCCAACCTCCTCCATGGGGGCCTTTGCAGGCATGGGAGGGACCACCCCCGGTCCTTAAACCTAGCTACCTAACAAACCCCTGATAAATTATAATTATTTTCATTTCTTACACTGTCCACTGTCTCCTGTGACCCATGTTTCTGTTGTTCATCAGCCAGGAAGTGGGGAGGGGGGTTGTTATATGTCAATTATTGCGATTGGTTTCCCCTTTCTCCCCCAAACTTCCCCCTACCCTCATGGTATTGCTTCTCCCATTACTGTTCCTGGGGAGAGGTGGGGTATCTGTACTGGTTCCATGTATCGAGAGCTCTGATCTGTACCAGTGTACATGCTCTGGTCTAGCTGGATTTGTAAGATAGAACTGGGGTCGTGATAGTGGGCGGGGGAGGAAGCATTAAGAATGTTGTATGTTTCTTTTTTTTTTAATCATTTTATTGGGGGCGCTCATACAATTCTTTTTTTTTTTAATTATTTTATTGGAGGCTCTTATAGCTCTTAGAACATTCGAATGTTGTATGTTTCATTGGTGCTTTACTGCACCCTGGCTGACCCATCCCTTCCTTGTGACCCTCCTGTGAGGGGATGTTCAATTGTCGACAGATGGGCTTTGGGTCTCTAATCAGCTCCCCTCATTCACATCGATATGATTATTTGTTTGGGATCTTCTGATATCTGGTACCTGATCCTGTCAATACCTTGTGATCACACAGGCTGGTGTGTCAAGCACATTTCTATAGAGACCCCCTTATTAAGTCTTAAATAGAGCAGAGACAAAGCATCCAAGTGAGGGAGGCCATCATCATGAGACCACAACGGTACCCTAGTGATTCACAACCACGTGGCTAATTACGGGATGGTAGGAAAGAAAGGAAATGACCACAAGGTCAAAGTTGGCAGAAGGTCAATTCACACTATTGCAAGTGGGATTACAGAAGTGGGGGGAGGCCATGATTGGGTGGCATAGCCAATTACAGGTGAGAAAAGCTTACAGGGTTGGTTCTGGGGTCTTTGGGTCACCTGGCTACTTGATGGTCCAGGCAAGGCTCAGGACCCTGCTGCCCCAGCTCCCCCACTGGAAATTATTAAAGGCAAGTCCTCTGAGGGCAATAGTGCTGCTCAGAGGGCTGGCACCCCTGCCACTGCCATCCAGTGTGTTTCAAGCCAGCTCACTGCCATTGAGTCAATTCCGACTCATCGGGTCTCACAGGGCAGGATAGAATGGCCCCTGTGGGCTCTTGAGACTGTCACTCTTTACGGGAAGAGACCAGCCCAACTGGTTACCACCACGGCCGCCAGGGCTCCTTCCAGCTGAGCTCCAGGAGCTGGAAGAAACTTCAAGCACCGCCCCAAGGCAAAGTGGCTGCCACGCTGCAGCTCACTGGTCAGAAAGAACTCAAATGGAAGTTGAATTTATATCACGATTCCCAGTGGAGTTAGAGTTCCCTCTGTAAACCGCAACCTTCCACAGGCCGAGTACTTTAGGATGCAAGCTCTAATCGAAGACAGAGCAACTATTTAAAAGAAGCTATTTAAAAGAAAGAAAGAAATTCCTCTGCTACCTTGAGACCCTGCTTGGTGCCTTGAAATTCCCTCCTCCTCTCCAATGTCGAAGGAACCATGCGAAACGGTGGGTCAGGTGTTGGGTGGTTAACTGCAAGGTTGTCGGTTCAAAGCCGCCGCCAGCATTCCATGAGACAAAGAAAAGGCTGGCTGCTCCCATAAAGATTTTGTTTCCTATGAATCACAATGAGTTAGAATTGATGTGATGACAGTAGGGGTGGCTACGGGGTTTTGTCCAATGTCTAAGTAGCCCTGGATGGAGGAGCCCCAGTGGCGTAGGGTTACACATCGGGCTGTTAACCGCGAGGTCAGCAGTTTGAAACCACCAGCCACTCTAGGGGAGAAAGATGAGGCTTTCTACTCCTGTAAAGATTCACAGCCTTGAATCCCCACAGGAGCAGTTCTCCTCTGTTGCATAGGGTCACTATGACTCAGGATTGACTCAATGGAAGGGAGTTTTGGGGAGGAACTCTGGTGGTGCTGTGGGTTAAGCACTGAACTGCTAACTGCAAGGTCAGCTGTTCAAACCCCCCCATCTCTCCATGGGAGAAAGATAAGGCTGTCTGCTCAAGCAGAGATGGACCATCTCTGAGACCCTAAGGATCAGATCACTGTCCTGGAGCATCATCACTGCGTCAGAATCGACTGCCCATCAGTAGGATTAGTTGGTTGGGTTTCTAATGCCTGGAATTAAGGCATGCCCCTTTCTGGCGATCCCCTGTAAAAGACAAGACCCCCTTGAGAAGTCACCAACAAGCACAAATATTCAAGAATGGACCTGTTTATCAAAGACCTGTTTTCACAGGGTCCCAATGACCAGACAATGGGCAAATTTTGATTTGAAAAATAGGGAAAGGAGATTTCCAGAAGTTGTTACCAGAAAGGAGATTAGGCTTGGTGACTGACAACCAAATCCAAGCCTCGGTTTCCCCAGACACCACTCAGTAAGCTTTCCTGGGTACCTACTAGTTGTGAGGCATTGTGCTAAGAGCCTCATCGACTCTCCCCTGATGCCTACAAAAAGCCCATTTTACAGATGATGAAACCAGGATCCCAAGAGGTTAAGCAATGTACTCAGCATCACACTGCCAGTAGTTGGGGGAGCCAGGATCGAAATCCCAGAGCCTCTGGTTGACAACTATAAATGTCACATGG
This sequence comes from Tenrec ecaudatus, assembly GCF_050624435.1. Lineage (NCBI taxonomy): Eukaryota > Metazoa > Chordata > Mammalia > Afrosoricida > Tenrecidae > Tenrec > Tenrec ecaudatus. The sequence goes on from NC_134545.1 coordinate 15,781,834, forward strand.
TCTTTGGGGGTCACGGGGGGCCTTGGATGGGGACAGGGTGTGGAAGACATGGCAAAAGGAGAGAACAAGGTACACAAAGGAACAAGGTATCCTGGCACTGGATAACAGGTCCCAGTCACTCTCACATGTCTCCCACCCTGCCACATCCTACAGCCAGCACGCCTCAGAGTGACAGGAATTAGCATGCTGTTCTGAGTGGGTGCCCAAGAAGGGTTGGCTAGCAGCGACATGTCTCCTTCCTTCCCTCCCTCTGGCTCCAGTTGGCCCAATACCACCCCCCAAAGCTGTTACCATGGAGACAATGACATCTCTGAGTGGCTAGAGTCAGGGAGCTGGGCCAAATGGCAGGAGGCTGGGGGGAAAGGCTGGTCCTGTGAGCGCTGAAGGCCCTGGGGAGGTGGTGCCAGGATCTACCAGATGGCCGGGGGCAGCACGTGGGTCCAACTCTACAGGGTAGATGCCTAGTTATGGTATGGAGGGTCTATGAAACCCACCTCAATCTAACTGAGTGAACTTCTACAAAGCACACTCACACACACAGTATTTCTGTTTTAATCCATCTTTAGGTATTTGTGCAGTTGTGTGTTAAGAATCTCGGCAGGCTATTTGGACTTAATAAGAGGACTGCACAGGCCTCCTGAAACCCATCCATGAGTTCTCTCTTTGGAGTACGCAGGCCCCAACTGAAGGACCCTCCAGGCTGAAGCAATGGTGTCGCTCCACCGGAAGTTGCTCCTGGGTTGGTTTTTAAGAAGTGTTTTCCAAAACAAAAGCCAGCCCACTGGTTCTGGACTTGATTCTGGCTCGTCGTGACCCTCCATAGGGATTCTGAGATTTGTTACGAGGACAGACAGCTTCGTCATTCTCCCGAGGAGTGACTGGTGGGTTTGAAGTGTCAATCTTGCAGTTAGCAGCCCATTGCTAAAGCCAGGAGTATTAAAAAGGAAAATTCAAAGGACTACCTTCAAGTGGATTCTGACTCTTAGTGACCTTATGTAGGGTTTCTGAAGCTATAAATATTTGCAGGAGCAGGTACCCCATAAATATTTCTTCTCCTAGGGCGTAGCTAGTGGTTTTGAACTGCCGACCCTGAGGTTAGCAGTCTGACTCTGTGTGAGTCTGGGTACTTTAGAGAAGAAAAATCCACAGAAACTCATGTATAAGAGAGATTATTATATAAAGGGTAAGTGCACATCACGAAAACATCCCAACCCAGTGCTGCCCAAGCCTACAAGTCCAACATTAACCCATATGTCCGACACCAATCCACAAAGTCCTCCATCTCACAAAACACACACTATGACGCCGACTGCAGGAGGAAAGCCGAGTCAGTGAATGTGTAAGCATCTCAGCACTGACAAGAGTCTCCAGCACCCAGGGCTGCATCAAGATAGGTCCATGTGGCTTCTCCTCAGAGATGTCTTGCAGGAAGTGAGCCTTGCCAGCTGACACGGGAGCTGGCCAAGACAGCTGCACCCTGGTCCAACCATCAAAAAGCAAGAGACCCAAGAACTCAAAAGGCAAGGCTTACCGAACCATCTCTCTCCACCCTTCAATTAACCCCACATGTGCTTATCAGCCAGGTTGGCACAATAAACTAATTCCCTCAAACTCTTACCCAACAGCCCTACAAAGACTCCCAAATGAACTCACTACCATCCATCTGAATCTGACTTATAATGACCCTCTAAGAGGTTTCCAAGGTTGTACATCTTTATGGGGGCAGACAGCCTCATCTTTCTCCAGCAGAGTGGCTGGTGGGTTTGAACTGCCAAAGAATATCTTAGGGCGCTTTAAAAGCCACCTGAGGAGCCCTGGTGGCATATTGGGTTACATGTTGGGTAACGAACCACAAGGTCAGTCGTTTGAAAACCACCGGCTGATCATCGGGAGAACATTGAGATCTTCTACTCCTAGAAAGAGTTACAGTCTCAGAAACGCACAAGGATAGTTGATCTTGTGGGTTAGCATTAACTAGATGGTGGTTGGTTGGTTGGTTGGTTGGAGAAAATTGTCATGTTTACTGTCATGTTAGAATTCGTAATGATAATAGCCAACATCTAATCAGTACAAGGGAGCGCTGGGGGCACCATGGGTCTCCCACTGGGCTGCTAACCCCCAGCCACATTGCAATGAGGGGAAAATGAGGCAGGCTGCCCCCATAAAGACTTGCAGCCTCAGAAACCCTGGACAGCAGTTCTAGTCTGTCTTAAAGGTGCCTACGAGTCGGAATCGACTCCTGGGCAGTGCAGTGGGTTAATCAGCTCATCCTATGAGCCACGGACAAAGGGGCTAACATTGGACTCCCGCTGTCCTCAGCATCAGCCTATGCTGTGGCCAGGTTCTTAGGCACTCCATGTCACAGATGAGGGAACGGAGGCACACGAGCCTCCGGGGACAAACCAGCCGGGGTGCACGCTTGTTGCCTCTGGCTGCTGTCACAAATGTAGTTAGTAGACTTGTGATCTGACAGCTCAGCTCCCAGGATAAGCAGCTTTGTGTATCAGGCTAGTGTCTCTCAGCATAACTTGGCTTAGGAGTGAGAGCGTCCCAGGCTTCAATCTCCACAATAACCCCTACCAGTCCTCTGACCTTGGGCATCGACTACGTCCTCTCGGAGTCTCCTTTTCAGCACCCAGTAAGTGGACATAATGAGACCCACCGCACAGGGCTGTTGAGTAAGGCGGGTTGTGTGGAGAACGTGTTTCCCCAGTTCCAGGTACAGGTTGGAGACCAACAGATAGGAGTTGTTGATGCAGAAATGTAGGTCTCAGTCACCTGACAGCTTTTCTTGAGTGATCTTGTTTCTATCCTAGATGCTCTCAAGGTCTCACCTGGAAGGTCTGAAGAGGTTGAAAAGTAACCTCTTTCCTAAAACAGACAGGAAGCCCTAGCGGTACTATATAGATAGATAGATAGATAGATAGATAGATAGATAGATAGATAGATAGATAGATAGATAGATAGATAGATAGATAGATAGATAGATAGATAGATATATTTAATTAAAGGATCATTCTATTGGGGGCTCTTACAACTCATAATAATCCACACATCAATTGTATCAAGCATATTGGTACATATGTTGCCATCATTCTGTTTTGTTTTGTTGTTTTGTTTTTATCACCACCTCCTCACACAGCTCCCAGTTTGGTTTGGGTTTTAATTATTTATTTATCTCTCTATCTATCTATCTATTTATTTATTTATTTTAAGCACTACACTTAAATAGCTGAAAGGTCGGTGGTTCAAACCCACCCAACAGCTCTGAGGAAGAAAGGCCTGGTGATCTGTCCAAGTACAGATGACAGCCAAGAATACTCTATGGGGCCGTTCTACTTTGTCTCATGGGGGTCACTGTGAGCCAGCATTGGTGGCGCCCAATAACAGTACAGAGGCGCTCCTCCGGGGACCCCAGGGTAGCCCCAGTCACAAGTAAAACATTTAACAGGACATATGTAAAGTCTAGAAATGTCTAGAGCTGGGGGAGATGACAAGGTACCCCCCCTAACTCACCCCTGGCTCCCGGGAAGTGGCTGGGTTGGTGTGCGTTCTCAGAAGCAGGCATCCAACCTCAGTTACACCAGCAGAGCCTCTCAAAGCAGGAAAATAAAATACAGACCATGTGGATTCGGTTCAGCCCTGGAAGCGGAGTCAAGTCTGTCATTAGAAGCCCCCTGAAGGCTTCCCAAGTGAATAGCCCACCCTCCAAAGGAGTCTTTGAACAGGCTGGGCGGAGCGACTGAGTAGACACTGCTCCTTCCTCCAGCAGCACGTGCACTGGCAAGAGATTGCTTGGTCTCCCCTTCGTTTCTTTGCTGTACTCTTGGTCACTGGCGATCTGAGATGGCTTCGGGAAGACCCACAGCAGAGCCAGCGGGAAAACGTGGGTGTAAGAGCTAGGATCCCGGTGGGTGCATCCACCTCTGACGAGTGTCTCAGTGGCAAGCCCTGCGCACATCCATTTCAATTAAGGGGTGAGTTAAAGTTTATTGTGTCAACCTGGCCAATAAACACATATAGAGTTAACTGAAGGGTGGAAAGATAAATGGCTCGGTGAACCTCGCCTTTCTAGCTCTCGGGTCTCTTGCTCTCTGATGGTCGGACCAGGGTGCAGCTGCCTTAGCCAGTTCCCTGCTTCAGTTGGCAAGGCTCACTTCCTGTGAGACATCCCTGAGGAGAAGCCGCATGGACCTACCCCGATGCAGCCCTGGGTGCTGGAGCAGCCGTGTGGAGGCCCCTGCCAACACTGAGATGCTTACACGCTCACTGATTCGGCTTTCCTCCTGCAGTTGGGGTCATAGTGTGTGTTTTGTGAGATGGAGGAGGACTTTGTGAATTGGCGTCGGACATATGGGTTAATGTTGGACTTGTGGGCTTGGGCATCACTGGGTTGGGATGTTTTCTTGATGCGCACTTACCCTTTATATAAAACTCTCTCTTATGACATGAGTTTCTGTGGATTTGTTTCTCTAAAGTACCCAGACTAAAACAAGGAGGGACAGTGGCCTGGAGGCACTGCACACTGCTCACTCATGTCATGGAGGGCACTCCCATTTGCTTTCTTTCTTGCCGAGTAAATGACCAGTACATAGGACTATTTCCATTTGCCCTAATAAAGAGGCCAGACTTACTGGTCCGAGAGGGAGGGAGTGGTAGAACACCCAAGTCTGTGGTCCTGAGACACCTTTCAAGCCTGGAACTGGTCCCACCTTGGGAGGCCACCTGGTAGCCAACCAAGACCCGAACAGTGACCAGTGAGCCCTGGGAGCAACCTCCACCTCTGAACCATCAACCGTATAAGACCACATGGACAGCGCTGGCCTGACGCAGTGCTCGGGAGGCAGACGGGACAGGAAAGATGGGCCGGTGGACACAGGGCACCCAGGGAAGAAGTGGGAAGAGTCCTTTTCCATAGGGTTGGGGGTGGGGGGGAGTAGCTTGCAACCCAGGTCCAAAAGAAAGAAAATTTGAGTAAGGTATTGAGTGGAAGACAGACATGCTCTGCAGATGGGGACCCGCATCCCAATCCAGGAAATGAATCAAGGCCAAGCACAGGAAAGGGGTCTTGTTCTTTGCGAGACAGAATTATTCGAGTCAAGAACAGTGGTGTCGATGATGACCCATGATGCTTTGGATGGGATGCCGAGGGAGGCGGGCAGGACAAAACCATTCCCGGGGGAGGGGCAAGGACGACTGTCCCAAGGTGGAGTCTTCGCTCCACTTTGCCTGGGGTGAACAAGTGGGCTCGGCCATCACTGGATAGTCCATATCCAGCTAGTGAGGTCAATGATGGTAGCAGCACTGAATGGACTGGGCTGAAACTCAAAGGACCCTGGAGGCCTCGGGCCAGACCTATCCTATAGAAACGCAGGGGCATGAGGCTGGCACCCTATGTACCAACGTGCTTGCCAAAATGGATATATGGATTGTTGTAGGAGCTGTCAGAGCCCCCAATGAAATTATTTGTTAAAATAAAATGAATGAATGAATGGAGTAAAAATAAAAATGAAAGGGCATGTCTGCAACGGATGCGTCACCTGACTAACCAAGGGCCAAAGTGGAAAGAGAAGGTGGCGACTGTGTAGTCGGCCTCAAACAGGTCTGGGCCATGTTTTGCTGCCTCGACAGCTAGATTCCTTTGTCGCCCCTTCAGGGAGCCCCTCACTCTGCTCCAGGCACTGCTCTGGGCACTGGGAGACAGCAGTGAGGGAGAGGACAGAAGCCCTAACCTCAAGAAATGGGCATTCCAGTGGGGAGACATAAGCCGCCAATCAGACAGTAACTAAACTCAAAAACCCAAACTCACTGCCACGGAATCGATGCCGACTCATAGTGACCCTTCAGGACAGGGTTGAACTAAACTCAAAAACCCAAACTCACTGCCACAGAATCAGTGCCGACTCATAGTGACCCCACACGACAGGGTCAAACCACCCCTGTGGGTTTCTAAGACTAACTCTTTGCGGGAGTAGAAAGCCTCGTCTTTCTCCTGCAGAGCAGCTGGTAGTTTGGAACCACTGGCCTTGAGGTGAACAGCCCAAAGCATCACCACTACGCCATTGGGGTTCCTAAGACAGTAAACACTCATTCACACTATTTCAGAGCAGTCCAACGGCTGAAGGGAAAAGGGGAGAAGGATAATGGAGTGCCAGGGACTGGGTCCCGGGGGTGGAGATAGGGGGCTGGTTCTCTGGGGAGAAGAACAAAAGAAACACAGGGACCAGCCAGAAGCTGCAGCAAATGCAGAGATCTGGCAGTAAGAAGAGAAATAAGACCAGTAGATCTGGAGCCAAGTGAGCCCAAGGATAGAGAGGGAGCACTGGGGAGCATGCAAGAGTGGGCAAGGTGGGCAGGGCCAGGGCACCTAGGACTTTGTGGGCAGGCTGTAGTGAGAATCTGCATTTGACTATATGCAATGAGAAACCATGAGCATGTTTCAAGTTAAAAAGCAAGAGTGGCAGACTGAGTCTGGAGGTCAAGTGACAGCATGGGGTGGGGGAGGGGGGTGTTAGCTATGGTGTCACCCTGAACAGTAGGCCCATTGCCCCATCCAGTGTCAGACTTGTCTTTGGGGTTGATTTTCCAGAAAGTTGGGGCTGAGTTTGCTTTCCCTGCTGGGATACACTCTTCTAGACAATTGGATGCAGGAAGCAGGCTGGTGGAGGGGACGTGTCGTGTAATGTATCCAACACCTATTAGCAGGTACCTGCTCTAAGCTCTGGTGTAGGCACTGGGGATGTGGCGTTGAACAAAGTTGGGCAGGTCTGTTGTCATGCAGAGCTGTCATCCGTACTAGAAGGTGGGAACGGAGCACCCAGTGAAAACTTGGGGTTACCCAGGAAGGCTTCTTAGACGAGTAAGCAGAGATCTGAAGGATAAGTAGAAGGTAGGAGAGGAGAGGGGAAAGACAGACGTCATGTGCAAAGGCCCAGAGGCCATCCATGAGGAAGCAGCACAGAGCACAAGAGTACAACTTGGCTGGAACAGCAAGAGTGAAGAGGCAGCAGTCAGAGAAGTTTCAGAAGTCCAAAGAAGGGACTTTTATCCCAAGAAAGGGTTCAGAGTACAAAGGGGGGAGGTAGTGGATGGTTAGGTGTGCATCACAAAGCTCCATCCGTCTGGAGGTGGAGAAGACACTGAGAAGGGGTGATGGCAGGAGATGGGTCTCTAAGGTCAGCCAGGTGAGAGGCACTGGGCGTCTGGCCCTGAGATGTGGCCTGCAGATAGAGACAGGACGATGGCCACGAGCCAGGGCAGAGAGGGACGGACTCAATGGGACTCGTGGCTGGTGGAAGCCCTTGTGCTTCTAGCTTACACAACTGCAAGGAGCCCGGGTGGCACGGCGGGTTACACCGTTTCGCCACTAACCACAAGGTCAGAAGTTTGAAACCACCGGCCTCTCCTCGGGAGAAAGATGAGCCTCTCTATAGTCCTATGACACCGTAAGGACAGTTCTACTCTGTTCAATAGGGTCGCTCTGAGGCAGATCAGAATCAACTTGATGACCGTGAATGAGCGGTAAAGGAGGAATCGTGTGTGGGAAGTTGAGGAAGATGGTGCTTATGAAACATCTACACCTGTCCAATATGGTGGCTACTAGCCACATAGAAGGATAAGAGTGTTTGTGTGTTTGGGGGCTAACTGCAACGTAGGCAGTTCACAACCAGCTGGTGCTCTGTGAAAGGAAGACAGGGCCTTCTACTGTCGTAAAGAGTTACAGTCTCGGAAACTCAAGGGGCGGTTCTACCTACTGACTATTTGAAATATGGCAATGGTCAGAAAAGAATCGCATTTTTCATCGTATTTAATTTTAGTTCATCTAGGGTTTCACAGTACAACCAGGACAGTTATTGAAAATCTATGAAGTATTGGCATAGACCTATGTTTTCAGTTTCATGAACTCAAAATAAGGATCAAATGCTGCTGGTGAAAATTTAACATTCTAGTTGAAATCATATCAAATACGTACCAGGTTTCTGTATGGGTTTCGTTTAAAGTGTGTTTCTGTTCTTACCTTCTTTTCCAAGCTTACTGTGCTTCACACGGAGCCTGGAGGCCTGGGACACTGTCAGTCCGTCCTGTTCACAAAGGTATTTATGTTTCCCAAGTCTTGAATCCTAAAATCTTAGCAGCCAATTTCCCCCAGTAAGCTAATAAATTAGCATCGCAACGAAAGCAGAAGTCCTTAATTAGTGAAACAAATAATTAACCTTGAGGATGAATGCCGCTCCCAAAGCACAATACATGAATTTGCTAATTTGATACACTAAATATTTACTAAGCACCACCTACCATAGCCACACACTACAAACACCATGGGCAAGCAGGCCCCGAGTGATGAAATGCTACAGTCCTATGTGTGTTTTTTGGGGGGTAAGTCGGACCAGACTCAGATGGTTCTTATTTAGCCTTGTTTTAGTTACTGGGCACTTCTGCCCAGCCCTATAGGGTCCCTATGAGTCAGAATCAACTCAATGGCAGTGAGTTTATTTTGGGGGGCGGGGTGTTAGGGCAAGAGGAACTCTGGAGGTCTGGCGGGTTACCGATTGGCTGCTACCAGACCCGCTCCACAGGAGAACAACGAGAATTTCTGCTCCGGTAAAGAATGACCACCTCAGAGGCCCACAAGCAGGGCCGTCCTCTAGGACTATGAGGAGCTGGACCAACCCAACAGCAATGGGTTTGGGTTTGGGTTTTCAGTGCCAGAGAAAGAGTCTTGGTGGCAGAGCAGTGAACGGGCGCGGCTGAAGGGTCAGGGGTTCAAACCCACCTACATGAGAAAGAGGAGGCAGTCCACTTCTATAAAGATGGACAGCCTTGGGAATCCTGCCGGGCAGTTCTCCTCCATCCATAAGGTTGCTATAGGTCATACTCAAATGGATCGCAATGGGTTCAAGTAAGAAAAGACTCAAAGATTGTTCAATGAACCAAAAGCTTCAAAAGCAAGTGAAGATATTTGCAATAAAGAGTGAAGGGGGAGGGGGAGAATGTACATACCATGAAAGGGCAATCCTGCTGGGTCCTTAAAAGCTTGTGAGCAGCTGTCTAAGGGGCAACCATTGGTCTCGCTTCACTGTGAGAAAAAGAAGAGTAAAGAAAACTGAAAGACATACCAATGAGTCCAACGGACTGATGGACCCACGAACACGAACATCCATCTCCACCACCCGGAGACCAGAAGAACTAGAGGGTACCCGGCCATCATGCTCAACTCCTCTGAAAGGATTGCATGAGAGGGTTCTGGACAGAGTGGGAGAGAATTGTGGGTCAGAACTCAAAATCACAAAGACACAAGGCTTCCTTGGGGGATTGAGACAAGTGGGACCTCCAGGTCACCATCTGGAACTGAACTCACCCCCATGTTAGAATAATCAACTGCTTAAGATCAAAGAGGCATTAAGGTAGCAGAAGGACATTGGTCCTCCACTCAAGTACTCCCTCAATGCATGAATACTTTGTTCTATTAAATTGGCATTCTATGATGCTCACCCTCCCGACAAAATTGCTGAAGACAAATGGGTGCATAAGCAAATGTGGTGAACAAAGTTGATGGTGCCTAGCTTTCAAAAGATATAGCGTCTGGGGTCTTAAAGGCTTGAAGGTAAACAAGCAGCCATCTAGCTCAGAAGCAGCAAAGCCCATATGGAAGAAGCACACCAGCCTGTGTGATCACGAGGTGCCAAAGGTATCAGGTATCAGGCATTATCAGAACAAAAAAATCATATCATTGTGAATGAGGGGGGTAGTGTGGATTAGAGACCCAAGGCCCATCTATCTGTAAACAACTGGACATCCCCTTAAAGAAGGGTCGCAGGGAGGAGATGAGTCAATCAGGGTGCAGTGTAGCAACGATGAGACATACAACTTTCCTCTAGTTCCTAAATACTTCTTCCCCCCTCCCCCACTATCATGATCCCAATTCTACCTTACAAATCTGGCTAGACCAGAGGATGTACACTGGTACAGATAGGAACTGGAAACAGAGAATCCAGGGCAGATGATCCCTTCAGGACTAGTGGTGAGAGTGGCGATATCAGGAGGGTGGAGGGAGGATTGGCTTGAAAGGGAGAACTGATTACAAGGATCTACATATAACCTCCTCCCTGGGTGATGGACAACAGAAAAGTGGGTGAAGGGAGACTTCAGACAGTGTAAGATATGACAAAATAATAATAATTTATAAGTTATCAAGGGTTCATGAGGAAGGGGAAAAATGAGGAGCTGATGCCAGGGGCTTAAGTGGAGAGCAAATGTTTTGAGAATGATGAGGGCAATGAATGTACAAATGTGCTTTACACAATTGATGTATGGATGGATTGTGATAAGAGTTGTATGAGCCCCTGATAAAATGATTTTTTTAAAAAAAAGATCAAAGGGGCAGCAGTGACTCAAGGACCAAGTTCACAGGGTTAGCAAAAGAGGAAGAATGGGCCTGGAAAGCACAGGGAGGAAGTGGGCTACGGATCCCAAGGGATGAGCTGTTATTAATTGTTGAATGTAAAACAGTGATCTGCTCTAGAAACCTTCGCTCAACTGATAATAATAATAAACCTTTTAAAAGATAAAAACTAAAGGAAAGTCCAAGCCCAGGAATCCCTGTACTTACTCAAAAACTCAAGCTCGCTGTCCTCCAGTCGGTTCCAACTCATAGCACCCCGACAGAACAGGGTAGAACTGCCCCTGTGAATTTCCAAGACTGTAACCCTTTACAGGGGTAGAAAGCCTCGTCTCGCCCCACCCCCACCCAGGAGTGACTGGGGGTTTCAAACTGTTGGCCTTGAGGTTATCAGTCCAAAGAGTAACCATTACACCACCACGGCTGTTTGACCACCACTGTAAGACTCTGACATTCAACCGTAGCCACTGACTGTTGGTGCACGCGCAGACCAGCTAAGCCAGATAAGACTCAGTGTGCTGAGTGACAGCACCATCACGTCCTCCCCGCCCTTTCTGCTAAGCTAAAGCAAGACAAACATTGAGTCCCAAGGCAAGGGACTGGGAAATACCGAGCGTCCCCCTCACCCCCGCCAAATTTCAATCCATCTTAAAGTTCCGATGACTTCAGAAGTGTCTAGCTTTTGTTAGGGTTTGTAAATCGTCATGGAAGAGAACCTCGTTGTTTGTGAAGCCTAGAAGTGTGGGGTTGAGGCTGACAGAGGAGTGGGGAGGCGAATAATCAAGAAGATGGAGTGAACAGAAGGACGGAATGAAACACACTGAGGCCAATTTTCACAACCCAGGGCACGTGGGGAAGCAGTAAGTCGTCATCCTTGGCTTCCTGGAAAACGTAGGATGCTAGGCTAACAACTCTGTTTTCCATGTTAGAAGTAACAGGGACCCATCGAAGGTTTCAGAGCAAGACAGTGATTACTAAGCAAAGTGCCTTTCTGGTCAACCATGAAATGCACTGTGTGCTGATCAAAGATCATTTAAGCAACAAAACCAACCCCAACCCACTGTCCCACTCATAGTGACCCTCTACGGGGCTTCAGGGGCTTTGTACATCGCTATGGGAGCAGACAGCCTCCTCATTTTTCCAAGGAGAGAGGATGGTGGGACAAGAAATCAGGCTAAAATCACACCTGGGCATTTAGTGGGGAGGGAAACTGGAGAGAGATGTCCAGAAAAAATCAGGTTCAGTTCAGCTTGGGAATTTCACTGAACGCCACCGACTCAGGAATGAGAGCAGGAAACCTATTCCCTCCGGGGGCTGCCAAACTCACTACAAGCCCTACTGAAGCTCAAATCCAGGCAGGTGATTAAAAAGCACTTTTTAAACCAAGGGCTTCTCTGCCTTTCTCTGGCGCTACTTAGCGAAATCTTCAAATTAGCATAAAACTGCTTTCGCCGGTTCCGTGTGCCAACGGGAGGGGAAGAAATCATTGCTCTTTTTTTTTTTTTTCAATAGACCCTCCCAGATGGGGAGGAAAAAAAAGAGGCAATTAATGTGAGATATTGTGCAATCTCAGCATTGGGAAGGAAAATCGTTCTGAACAACCCCTCTGGCTTCTATTAATTCTGTGCACTTACTATCATAGATTTTAAAACAAGGGGGAGTTGTGCTGGGCGGGCAGGCAGAGGGTGGTGAGTCCTGAGAGGCTCAGAAAGGACGCAGCCATTTTGCAAATGAAAGTCACCTGGTAGGGCCACGTCTCACCGCAAAGCGCTCTGGGTCTGCAGGGATTCTAGAAGGCGGATGTCCACAGGTGTGTCTTTGAGTGTTGAGCCGGCCCCACCCACAAAGCAAAGGACTTTTACGCACGATTTTATCTAATCCCTCGGTGCCCTGGTGGCATAGTGCAGACGTGTTAGGCAGCGTGCGATGCACAAGCTCACCAGTTCGGAACCGGTAGACACTGCACAGGAGAAAGACGAGGCTTTCCATTCCTGTCGAGATCTACAGTCTCAGAAACCCTACAGAGCAATTAGACTCCATCATCATCATCATCTTAATTGATTCGATGATAGTGGGTTTGACAGCTTAAAAAAATTAATTCCCATTTTACAGATGAAGATGTTAGGTAGCTGAACAGGGACCAGCGTGCCCACCCGGCAAGCGCCAATTCAGGTCGCTAGCCAGGAAGGGGTAGGACACCTCGGTGACTGATATACCTGCATTGGCCCAATCTAGGCCAGGTGGGCTTAATTCAACCAATGGGGTTAACCAGCACTGTTGACCACACCTCCCAGCCACAGGCCCCACAAAGGCCAGAATTGGGGGACCACCCTCTCTTTCCCCCTGCTCCTCTGCCTTCCCTGTGGTTGTGCCGACCTCTCTCTTCTTCTCCGGCCTCAGGCCACCACGTGTGGGTGTGTGACCCCACAGGGTGGTCCCGCAGTGTTCTCAACTGTCAAACCTGAAACTTCTTCTGTCCTTTATAAAAACTCACTTGGATCACAAACCAGGCTTCGGTGTGAATTCTGTCTCATGAGAAGCCAAGGACCGAGGTATTTCCCACCCGAGGCATCTAACAAAGAAACGGAGGCTCCCAGAAGTGAAGTCACGTTCCCAAGGACCCTCAGTACATGCATGGCAAACTAGAATTTGAACCTGTCGTTGTTGCTATTGTCGTCGGGTGCCATCAAGCGCCTTCCAGCTCATAGCGACCCCATGTACACCAGAGAGGACACCACCCAGGCCTGTGCCATCACCACAAATTGTCCTTAAGTGGATGGCCACTGGGTCCATCCATCTCAGGAAGCTCCTCCTCTACTTCACCAAGCATGGGGGGGTCCTCCTCCGGAAGACCAATGCAAGTTCTGAGGCATGTGAGGGCATTACCTTGGAAATCAGAGGGTCTGGCCTCTGCTGAGGTTCTCGATGACTGCCACCTCACCAGAGACCCTTGGCCCCAGCCACCCGGCGCAGCTGCTTCCAGTACACTGCCTCTCAGACACGGTGAGAGATACCCACACCTAGTGGTTGTGGCTGCCTCATCTAGGAGCTACGTCTTATGTTGAACGAACACAAGACTGAGACTCAGAGACGCCATTCTTTCTCCCGCTGTCAAACGAGCAATAGGACTGAAATGGGATAAACAGAGATCAAATCAGGGTAGTTGATGAACGGGCATCCATTTCCATTCCCGCCTTGCCCACCTGCTCCTCAAGCCCTCCTGAGAGCCTCACTTCAGGATAGAGTGGCCCTTCAGGGGAACCCCTGAGTCACCCAGAAAGGTGTCCTCTGTTGAAGAACAAAGCTATTTCTAAAAGGGAAGGGCCCGTCATTGTTGGAGTGGGTACCATGGATAGCAGCCTTCAGCGACCTAGCAGCGCTGGGTCAACATCTTCTCGGGGCTGTTTGCGAACACAATCTTGATTTAGACCCCGCGGGTGCCGGGGATTGGCTCTGCCACTTCAGCAACTGCATACCCTTGAGAAAACCACTTAACCTCGCTGAATCCTGAACTCTGCAAATAAATATAGCTGGCCTCCCAGCTCTCAGGTCCAGTCACCTGGGGGTGCTGGGGATATGCTAATTCAGAATTCCCTCAGCCTTGGAGTTGCAGGTAAGAGGGTCAATTGTTGAGAGAGGAAGAGACCAAAGGTGTGTGTGAGGGGGGGGTCCCCTCCTTTCTTCTACAAACCACCAGCACACACAGAGCTACACAGTATGCTGGGGGGGGGGGGCACACACACATTATATCACTTCCTCTTTTCCCTTCAAAAGTGCTTTTGCTGATTGTTTTATGAAAGCTTCGCGTTTGGAATTATAAGTTAGATTCGGGTAAAGGCTCCTGAACACATATCAAAAGTTAGGGCTGGCCAAGGCCTGCCGGAGGAGGCCACCCTTCTCTCTCTCTCTCTCTTGCTAACAAGTCACAAGGCCTATGGGCGTATTTGGAGGCTGGTAGGTGCAAGCTGGAGGTGAACTAGGAGAGAAACTTGGGTGAATTTAGTAAGGGCTCCTTTCACAGGCAAATTGGGGCCTGGGCACTCTGCTCTGAGGCCAAGGACCGGTGGCCTCGTTAATGAGGAGTTGTGAGTAAGAGTTGGAGGGGATGGAAAGGAAGGATGAATTCAGGAGGTTTCTAGAAGTTGCTTTGGGGAGGGGAGACCAGGAAGACAGAGGGAAGCTCCCCTGCCAAATCTTTCCCCCAGGATCGGGATGAAATTTTAAGCATTTTATCTTTAACCTACTTGAGACCCTCAGCAAGATGAACCAACAGAGTGGCAGCCACAGTGGGCTCACTGGTAACCACTGTGGGGATGGTGCAGGGCCAGGCAGTGGTTTGCTCTGCTGTAGATGGGGTCGCTATGGGTTGGGGCCAACTCCATGGCACCTCACAACAACAGCCTGAGGCATGAGCCCCCGTGGTGCAGGGGTGGAGCAGTTGGCTGCTAACCGAGAGGTTTGTGGTTCCAACCACCAGTGTTCTCTGTGGGAAAAGACGTGGCAGTCTGCTGCCCTCGGGTTTACGGCCTTGGAAACCATGTGGGCCGTTCTGTGCAGTCCTGTAGCGTCATTCTGAGTTTCAGTGGACTTGAAGGCAATGGGTTGGGTTTGGGGGAAGCTGGAGACCAATGTTTAGGGGAATAAGGAGTACACTGAGCTCCTTTAAAACATCATCTATGTGAGATCAAACAGGTCAAGGTGACTCTGGAGAAAAGACAGAAGGCAGAGGGCAGGGAAACGACATTTCTAGAAATGCAACTGTACAGTTCAGGCCGAAGCCTGGTTTGTGATCCAAGTGAGGTTTTATAAAGGACAGAGGCCGTTTCAGGCGCTACAGTAAACCGAACACAAGCCAGAGACAGAGAGAGACTGCAGCCCGGCCGAGAGGGACCAAGGAGGAGCAAATAGAAAAGAGGGCGGGGTCTTGAAGTTCCAGCCTGTTTAGGGCCTTCTGGCTGGGAGGCGTGGTCAATGGTGCTGGTTGACCCAATTGGCTGATTGGAGCCCACCTGGCCTAGACTGGACCCAGCCAGGTGCACTGCCTTCCTGGCTCCAGGGCCTGAGTTTGCACATGCCCTGGAGCCTTTATGGCTGGCTGGGCTCACCTGATTCTCTGCAGCAACCTCCTTTAGGGGGCACCTTGGCATGGAGAGGAACAACCCCCTATCCAGCGACCGGACCGAACCAGCAGAAAGGAAGCACTGAGTCTGTTGACAGGTTGTGAAAGCATCATGAAGGGTCCAGCAAAGAATGGCTCCATGGGAACCAGTCTCAGAAACCCACAGGGGCCGTTCTCCCCAACTGTGAGTCCAAATCGACTCCAGGGCAGCGGGTTTGGTTTTGGTTAAATGGCTGGGTAAGCTTCCACTGAAAACGCCATAAAATATCGCTTGAAAAGGCCTAAATAATAATAGACGCTAGCCAGCTCCAAAAATATGAGAGTTTCAAACTGTTCGTGTCGGGGGTGGGGGGTGGGGAATGGAACTCAAAGGAAATGGAATTTTCCCACAAACACTTTGAAGCCCCCTCATCAACTCAAACTGTCTGCCATCAAGTTGATTCTAACTCATCGTGACCCTCAAGGAAAGGGCACCTCCACCTTCTTCACGCCGCGACCCTTTCATCCAGTTCCTCATGTGGTGGTGACCCCCGCCATACCATGATTTTCCTTGCTACTTCGTCATTTTGCTACTGTGATGAATTGTTCAACGCCTTCCCTGCCCCCCAAAGGGGTCGCGACCCCCAGGTTGAGAACTGCTGCTCTAGGGCAAAGTAGAACCGCCTCTGTGGGTTTCCAAGAGCCTCATCTTTTGCCCAGCAGAGAGGCTGGTGGTTTCAAACTGCTGACCTCGCAGGTAAGCAGCCCAATGCATGACCCACTGTGCCACCAGGGCTGCCCCAAATACATGGAGGCCCTTGTTGGCATCCCTCCTCAACCATACTTCCCTAAGCTCCATCTAGCCAGAATTGGGATGTCCAGTCTCGTGCATGACTTTGTACTTTGACTACGTATTTCTGTGGCGTTGTTGTGTGTCTGACTCAGAAGGACCCTAGACGACAAAGTAGAACCACCCCATGAGTTTATCTAGGATGTCATCTTTACAGGGACAGACCGCCAGGCCTTTCCTCCCACAAAGCCACTGGTGGGTTCGAACCTCAGACCTTTCGATCAGCATCCCGGTACCTCATCTCTTGTGCCACAAGGGTTCTTCTTTTCTGCAGCCTGCAGCCCACGTTTTACCCAAGGGATCCCGGAGTGGTGCGAATGGCCAAGCACTAAACTACATGTCAAAAGGCTGGTGGTTAGGACCCACTCAGAGGAGCCTCGGAAGACAGGCCTGGCAGTCTGCTTCCCAAAGGACACAGCCTTGAAAACTCGACAAACTCATGGCTGACCGGTCTCTTCCAACTCATAGCGGCCCTATGAGTAGGACAAGGTAGAACTGTGGGTTTCTGAGACTAACTCTTTACAGGAGTAAAATGTCCCGTCTGTCTCCTGAGGAGCAGCTAGTGGTTTCGAACTACTGACCTTGCGGTTAGCAGCCTACTGTGTCACCACTATGCCACCAGGGCTCTTGTGGAGCAGTTCTGCACCCAAGGGGTCAGCATGGGTCAGGATCAACTCCTAAATTGCAATTGACAACAGCAACTTCATCCAAGTCCTTTTGCATGGGTTTCAACTTTATACAGTCTCTATAGCAACAGCTGGCTTGTATTGCTCTCAGCCTGGTTTCCTGTCCCCATGCGAGGTCACAGACTGTGGTGGTTAGATTTGAGGTCACCTTGCACTTGTGGAGGGTGGAGCCCAACCTGTCAATCAGGTCACAGTCTGAGGAAGCCTCCTGGGAAGTGGGGCCTCTGGGTTGGGGTGGGGCTGATACCAAGGGCTCAAATAGAAAGTAAGTATTTAGACAATGATGATGGCAACCTATGTGCAAATATGCTTGATACAGTTGATTTGTGGATTGTTTTAAGAGCTCTCAGAGCCCCTGATAAAGTGATCTTTTAATCAATTTTTGTTGTTGTTGTTTAAGAAAGAGACTCTAGGGAGCCCTCCCTTCTCTCTCTGCCCCTTGGCCTTCCTGCTTGCTGGGACCATGTGTCTGCCCCCGTGGGCAGAGCCGGGTGGGCAGCCTGACCCTGAACGTTGTCCATGCCTCACCATGTTCCCACAGACCTTAGACCCATGAGACTGCACCCACCGGCCTGCGAGCTCCCTGCATCCCACTTCACCTTTCCGCACCTTCAGCCTGCAGCTGCGTGAGTCTGCAAAGGGGTCCGGCTAGCATTGGATGCATGGACATCAGTTGGACTGGGCAGGGGTGCCTTCTTGATATAAGGTTACTTCTTGACCTACCCATATGAGTGTCACTGGTTTTGTTTCTCTAAAAGACCCTGCCGAATACAGACCCTGAGCTCATTCACTTGCATTGGCATGAGCGTCTTGTCTGTCTCCCCTTTCCTGTCGTAAAGGGACAATTTTATATCCCCCCTCCCACGGACGCTGTGGGAATGATTATAAAGGGAAAGGCGATTGAAGATGGAAGGCTTCTGTTTTTCTGCGGTTCGCCGTTTGAAACGAGCCAGACATTTTTAAAAACCGACCCCGAAGGGCTGCTGTAAAGAGGAAACAGCAAGAGGGTGATAAAAGTTTGAATTTATCCAGTGCTTATGACCTGCCTGCGGGTGAAGAGCTTGTCATTAATTGTGTCATTTAATCTGCAGCATGACCGGGGGGGGGGTGGGGGGGGAGGGAGGGACAGGGAATACGGTCCCCATTTCACTGATAAGGAACCGGAAGCAGTGTACCTGGAAAAGAGCCCCAGGGATGAAGCAAGTAAGCGCTCAGCTATTGTGAAGTCAGCTGTTCAAACCCCTCAGCTGCTCCTGGGAAGAGAGAGGTGGCTGTCTGTTTCCCTGAAGATGACAGCCTGGGAAACCGCTGGGGCAGTTCCACTCTGTCCCATAGGTACTTCTCACTGCCATGGAGTCGGTTCTGACTCATAGTGGTCTTACCTAGGGTTTCCGAAACTGTACATCTTGACAGGAGCAGATTGCCCCTCATCGTCCTCCTAGGGAGAAGCTAGTGGATTTGAACCATGGACCTTGCAATTAGGAGCCCATGCTTAGCCAACAGTGCCACGAGGGTCCCTATGAGTCAGAATTGAATGGATGGCAAAGCGTAACCGGTCTAAGGACCACAGGAGGTGTGAGTGGGGTGTGAATTCAAACTGTTGGCCTTCCGGCCCTAGACACCGTGTTAGGAAAGGCTGAGGGGCAGGTCCCATGAGAGTGATTACTCCATAGATGGGGCCCTGGTAGTCATGAACCCGTTCAAGCCTGTGGGGATGGTCTAACCAGCCAACTAGTTGTCATGGAGCTGAGTCTAATGCACGGCACCTCCACGTGGATCAGAGCAGAACCTCGCTCCATGGAGTTCTGAGTGGCTGAGTTTTAGGAAGCAAATTGTCAGGCCTTTCTGCCAAGGCACCTCCAGATGGGCTCCAACCTCCAGGGATGCCTGGATTATTGTTAAATGGAAAAAAACTGCCATCGAGTCAATTCCAACTCACAGGGACCCTACAGGGTGGGGTGGAATGGTCCCCTGTGGGTTTCCAATACTGTCCCACTTTCCAGGAGTAGAAAGTGTCATCTGTCTCCTGCAGAGCCGCTGGTGGTTTCAAACTGCTGACCTTGTGGCTAGCAGCCCAGCGCTTAACCCACTACACCACCAGGGCTTTGGATGATCAAAGTTGGCATTCATTATTCAACTCACTGGGGGAGAGTGACTCGAGCTATGTCTGGGTTTATATTAAGTGAAGAAAAGTTTGATGGGGGGTTCAGTAGGGAGAGAACTAATGACTAAGCAGATCAGACTTTCCCCAAATTTGATTCTAATGACACCCCTGGGGAGTTCCTTAAATCCTCCAGGATTGGAACCGTGGACAGCTATGGCTCAGAGAGGTGTCAGACCATCCCTTCTCCATAGAACACCAGAGCGCCGCTCTTAGGAGCACGCAGCCCTGCGCCAGGTGCAAGGCTGGATGCTCCGGGAGCACTTCCCCTGCCTGGATACATAGAACAAGGCTGGGTCTCCGAGGGGGAAACCCCTTTCCTGAAGCCGTTGGGTAGCTAGTGGTGGAACGATGTGCCTGGCTGTCACCACGCAATAGCTCACTGCCACGGAGTCAGTTCTGACTCGTGGAGACCCTCTAGACAAAGCAAAACTGCCCTTGCGGGGTTTCCAAGACTGTGAATCTTTACAGGAGAAGAAAGCCTCATCTTCCTCCCAATGAGCCACTGGTGGGTTTGAACTGTGGATCTTGTGGTTAGCAGCCCAATGTGTAATCCACTATGCCACCACACAGAGGGGAAGGGATAGGACAGGCTGAACCATAACTCTGCAATCCCCAGGAAAGTTTAAGAGACACTGGGATTCAATCATTTAAGGGGGAAAACAGGAAAGTCGGCTATGGCAGACACAGGTGAAAATGTAGTATCTTATCATTTGATCTCCCTTTTGACCAATTCAGTTAACAAAAAAAAAAAAAAGCAAAGAGGAAATGCATGCACATTGATTAAGCCTCTGGTGAATCCCCTCGGACCTCAGACCAAGGATGTGAAAAAGCCTTGTCATCAGGCAGGCGCATTGGAAAGAGGATGAAGGCAGATGAAGTTGGGTTACATTTTAATACATTATCCTTTGAGGCACTTTAAATTTATTCTAGGTTTTCATATTTTCTGCCTTCTTTGCTATTTTTTAACTGTTTTACTTTGCTATTGCTGTTAAGGTTTTTTTTAAATGTTTTTCTGTATATAGAATTCAGGATCAGTAAATCCAAAGAGACGGTAATTGGATTAATAGTTCCTTGGGGGTATGGCAGGGGAGGTTGGGGGGAAATGGGAAGCTAATAACGATTAGAAGAATGAAGAAACTGTTCGAAAATCGATTGTGGGGATGATTGGACAACTCTTCTTGATGGGACTGAACTACGGAATTGTACGATATGTGAATTATATGCCGGTGAAACTGTTTTTAAAAGAGGGAAGGGATCGGAGTTATGGACACCGCTCCTTTTTCTACTTGCCTGTGTTTATTACACTCTTCCAAAAAGCAAACATGGATTTTTTTTTTTTTTTGCGATGGAAACTCTGAAGTTCTAGGTGCAATGAGCTCCTTTGAAAAAGAACCAGGTCTAAGAGCCAGGCCATCAAGAAATCAGCCTCGAGAAAAGATGAGAAGGTAACAGGGCAGGGAAAGGAGAGTGTTACAACTGGGGCAAGGGAATGGCATGCTGAGAGAATGAGTGAGAACCAGGACCCGCTGGGGAAAGAATGTGGCGAATATCACGATGTTACATGTGTAGACATTGCTCAATGGGAACCTGATTAGCTGTGTGAAGTTTCCCTTAATATCCAATCGTATATTGGTTAAAAACAGAAAACTGTTACGTTCTAAAGGGAAAAAAATCAGGTCAACAATTTTTAAAAGATCCAAGATATTCCAAGCTCTGATCAACTCATTCACTCAGAGTCCTGCTACAAATTCAAATTCTGATCAGCAGCCTGCTCTGAGGGCAGGGCCACTTGGGGTGGCTTCAGCTCAAAGGTTCCTCCCTCCCCACTCACATCTCATAAAGTATCAGATGTGTATCCATAAGGTGAATTGGGTTATAATTGACAAATTGACTGTCATCGTGGGCGAGTTGACATTCTATTGGCAGGAAATGATGCTCATAATTAATTTCAATTTTGGAGTTTTCCTTCGTGTTTCCTGGGTGGTACAAATGGTTGAGAACTCAGCTACTAACTGGAAGGCTCACAGTATGGATCTGTGTACTCTGGTTGACTAGAGAAACAAATCCATAGACACTCATATGTGTGTAAGAGAGAGTTTTATATCAAAGAGTAATTGTATATAGAAAATATCCCAGCCCAGTCCAGATCAAGTCCCTAAGTCTGATATTAGCCCATATGTCCAATCCCAATCTACAAATTCCTCTTCGAACTCACGCAATGCATGCAATGACACCAAATGCAGGAAGATCACAGTGAAGTGGGTCGAAAATCTTGTGGATGCAGTGGCAATAGAAGCAGCTCAGCAGTGGTGTGGGTCTCCATGTGGCTCCCCCAGTTCCAGGGCTCTGGCTCTATCAGTGTAGCTCCATGTGTCTTTTCAGCAGGAAGACCAAGCAGAGAGAACTCTGTGTATCTGACCCCCAATGAGCAATTTATTTCCATGGCACCTCCAAAAGAGGTCATCAAGCTGCAACCTGATTTGCAGGCTAGACTCCACCCCTTCACAAGTTGATACCAGGTTATGGAACTGCCACAGATCCATCCAGAGGCGACTCAGAAGAAAGGTCTGGCAATCTAGTCCCAAATGATCGTGGCCATTGAAAACTCCAGGTAGCACTGCTCTGGGACGCCTGGGGTCACCATGGATCTGAATCAACTCCTTTGCAACTGGTGTGTTGTTGGTTTGATTATCTGAGTGACCATGCCTTTTTTTAAGGCACAAATGTCCCCACGTTACTATTAACTGCCACCAAATCTATCTCCGGCCAATGAGGAACCCAAGCACAATGAATGGAATGAGACCCTGCCCAGTCCTATGCCATCCCCATGATCAGTTACAGGTCACATCCGTGTGATCCATATGGTTTTCACTAGCTGCATTTTGGAAATGGATCACCAGACCTTTCTTCCGTAGCGATCTTAGCTTGGAAACTCTGCTGAAACCTGTTTGGTGTCACCCGACAAGCCTCCGTGGGCAGACAGGTGGGGGTTACACATGAAGTGCCAGGAGGGGAACTCGGGTCCCCTGCATAGAAGGCGAGAATTCTAGGTGCAATTAGCTCCTTTGGCGAGATTGGAACTCATATGCATTGTTGGTGAACTTGTAAATACATACAGCCACTGTAGAAAACAATATGGCATTACTTAAAGCAACTGAGAAATGAAATCCCATATGATCCAGCAATACCACTATTAGATATACACCCTAAAGAAATAAGAGACACACATGAGTGGAAGTATGCTCTCCCATATTCATAGCAGCACAGTTCACAATAGCAAGAATCTGAAAGCTGCCCAAGTGCCCAATAGTGGAAGAATGGATAAAGAAACTATGGTGCATATATATTCAATGCACATAGGGTACTATGCACCCCTATAAAAACAGTGATGAAAGTGTGGTAGTTACATAATCTTGTGTCAATTTGAGGATTAAGAATGTAGGGATGGAGTCCAGCCTGTTAATCATTGTATAGTCAATGAAGCCTCGATGTGGGCCTGGCCTTCTCCTAAGGATTCTGGGAACTCTTACTTTTCCTCCTTGGAAGTAGGTGACAGTCTCTCTCTCTCTCTCTCTCTCTCTCTCTCTCTCTCTCTCTCTCTCTCTCTCTCTCTCTCTCTCTCTCTCTGCTTACTCCCTATGAGACATCTCTGAGGAGAAGCCACATGCATCCCAGATGCAGCCAGAACCCTGCCTGTCAGCGCTGAGATGCTTACAACACCACTGGACCCACAAGACCTCCCACCCACTGTCCTGTGATTTTCCTGCATTCTGCATCATTGTGTGTGTTTTGTGAGTCTGAAGGGGACTTTATAGATTGGTATCAGACATATGCACTAATATTGCACTTATGGATTTCATCTGGACTGGGATGTTTTCTCAATATTTAATTGTTCTTGTTTATAAAACTCTTATTCACATATGAGTCTCCCTGGATTTGTTTCTCTAGTCTACCCGGACTAGCACAAAAGCATGAAACACTGCATGACATGGAAGAACCTGGAAACCATTATGCTGTGGGAAATAAGCCAATCACAAAAGGACATTATGAGTCCACTCCTATAAGGAGAAACACCAATTAGATAAATCTTAGGGACCAATTCCTGAACAAAAGGGAAGAAGGCTACCTATCGGCCATGAACACTACATCACCTCCCTTCCTGGCACTTCACAAGCTCTACCATGGAGAAGGAGACCTCACATTGTCTGGCATCACTCCTTAAGAGGGGGAGATGGGCCTTTTTAATCCTTGGCCTGAAGAGAAATCGCGGGTGGTGATATGGGACAAATTTCGGTGAAATTGTGGTCGGTGTCACCCGCACCTTCTCTCTCTCTGTCACTCCTCAGCTCCGACCGCGTCCTGCCCCGCTCAACGACCAGCCGAAGGCCCCAGGACTGCACTCGGTGTAGGTGACCTGTGGCGCGGGCCGGCCGGCCGGGGCCTTTCCTCTTTTTGTCCTTGGCCGACTGAGTATAATTTTTCAATGCTGGATGCAACATTGGAGACTCTCTGTTAACCCTGTCATTTCACAGCATGGAACCAGATTGAAAGCAGTTAGTCGCCGCCGCTGTGATCATTAAGTGCCTACTAGAACCAGGCTCTTTGATTTTCTATTGTTCTTTAATTTTCACAATAATTTTGCAAGTTGGTGTGGCTACACTTTCTTCTGCACAAGCTGGCGGAGTCGTATCAAGTTGTTCTTCCTTAACTTTGGGACTTTCACAAGGCTCCTGCAATTCATTTTTGACAATGTTCAACATAATGTTCAAGGGGTTTTCAGCTGGTGTCTTGCTGGGAGATGGTGTACAATCAAATGAAGATGTCTACAAAATGAAAAAGTCATCACCCACGAAGGTTCAAAATTATCACATTAAATGACATCTAGTTTTAAAAAGACGTCTGAGAGGAAAGGAACATACATATCCCAGCTGCGTTAAATGCCTTGCCCAGTTCTACGTAAAAATTAACTCATATTTCATTAATTGTGTATCACACAAACTCATTGAGCCCATGTAGGTTAACAAATGAGGAGGCCAAAAGAAGTTGATTTGACACGCTTCCATTTAACCACTACAAATAGTGATCCCTACATAGAGAGTTTCAAAGAGCTCATGGGAAAATTCCATGTATTTCACCAACTTTTTGAAGCCACTTCTTTACCTTGGGGCTTTTGTGACTCATTTCAAATATTGAAGATTTTCATATCCTTATAAACCAAAACAGCATTCTAGAAATTATAGTCTCTTAATAACAAATCTGTCTTCTAAACTGCCTCTTAAATTCATGTGTCCCATTTACCTTTCAATAATTAAGGTGTAAAAATATCATATCCTGTTAATTTAGCATCAATATTTAATGTCACCTATTTAAGTGTCACCTAAAATCAAAGACTATAAATATAAATACAAAAAAGGGGGGGGGAGATGGGAAAAGACCATCCACTTGAAGCTACACAACATCTAGACAAGGCGGGACAAATCAATGCCCCACCCTCCCCAGGAATGAAATGAAAACCTTGCTGAAAAATCAAGCTAAGATCAGGGGAGGGGACCATCTACATTTTGGAAGACACTGATAGTTCTGTTGTGAGTATGGTGGATAATTGGGGAAGCAACCTCACCTCGGGAAGGGGTGCTCCACAATGATTGTAGGGAACCTAGGGAGACAATTGGCCAGATTTTATGTTCCTGGGTAGACACTACGATTACATTTCTACCCAACCTTCAGTGAACCACATCATGGACTAAGCACCATGATGATCATGGAAGCTGACATTGTAGGCATCAAGGCATAACACGGGCTACGCTAGAAGGACTTAACATAGCGGCCCGGCAGAATGAACTGAGCCCTGCCTCAAAGTTGCCTGTGCCCTTGCACTGAGGACTGGGGTACTGGGATGGGAGAGGAAGCCGAGTGTGACTGTGTTAGTCCGGGTAGACTAGAGAAACAAATCCATGGACACACATATGTGTATGAGAAAGAGACTTATATACAAGAGCAACTGAACAGTGAGAAAACATCCCAGCCCAGTCCAGATCAAGTCCATAAGTCTGATATTAGCCCATATTTCCCATATCAATGTATAAAGTCCTCTTCAGACTCCTGAAACACATGCAATGACACTGAATGCAGAAGATCACAGGCCAGTGGGTGAAAAGTCTTTGGATCCAGTGGCATTGGAAACACCTCAGCTCTGGCAGGAATCTCTCTGTGGCTTCTTCGGCTTCCAAGGTCTGGTTGCGTCCATGTGACTTGTCTTCTGCAATGTCTCCCAAAGAATACGAGGGGGGGGGTGTCTTCTACCTCAAAGGAGGAAGTACCAGATTTCCCAGAATTCTCAGGAGAAGGCCATGCGCCCAGACATCTCATTGGCTATCTCCAGATTGACAGCCTAGACTCCACCCCTACACTCTTCATCCTTAAATTGACACCAGATTAGGTGACTATCATAGTGCCCCCCCCCAGGACTGTGGAAGTGGCAGTCATTGGACCTTGAGGGAAGCCCCCAGCTTGGGGGTTTACTTTGTTTTACCAATATTTTACTTTTTTGTTTCTATGGGGTTTTGTTTTTCTGCCTTTAGTTTGTTTGCTGGTTTGCCGGTTGGTTTGTTGCTGTTGTTGGTGTCATTGGTCTTATGGGGCTTTGACTTCATCATCATATTTTGAGTCACCAAAACATCCCATGAACAAGCAGATGGATTCTGGGCTCCCACTGAACTCTAGTCCCAATCCAAGAACAGTTCGTTCTGATCACATGGCCCTGCTTGGTACTTGCCTTCATGAAATGATCACTGAAGACAAAGGTGCTACAGCAAAGTGTGGTGAAGAGAGCAGATGATGCCTGGCTGTCAATCAGAATAGTGTCTGGGGTCTTAAAGGTTTGTATTCAAACAAGCAGCCATCTAAGTGAGGAGTCGACTGAGTCTACACGGAAGATGCACACCAGCTTGTGTGATCCAAAGATGACAGCAACAAAATCCAAATATGACAAAGGGAAAAGTACAATATTAATAAATGAAAATTTTAAAAAGCGATTTAACCATGGAAGGATGTAATATGTGAATACTCTATCAAGAAAACCACACACACACACACACACACAATTACATTAATAACACTGAGTACAAGAAAAAAGAAAATGTTCTAAAATGGATTGTGGTAATAATTACACAACTTTTCTTGATAGTCTTAAACTACTGAATTGTATGATACGTGAAGTGCCAATTTAAAAAATGTTTTTAATCTTTCTTTAAAGAGTTACAGTCTCAGAAACCCACAGGGGCAGTTCTACACTGTCCTATAGGGTTGCCAATGCATCCGCATGGACTCGATGGAGTGAGTTCTGTTTTGTTGTTTTGTTTGGGTCAGTGAGTTGTAAACCTGTAAAACGCTGAATTGGCAGAAGCTGTGTGATAGATACAGTAACAACAATGACCCAAAAAAAGGAAGTTGATTATATGCCACCAAACACTTCATTGGATTTGGGTCCCTCGGTTGGAGCAGCGGTTCTCAACCTGTGGGTCGCGACCCCTTTGGGGGTCAAATGGCCTTTTCACAGGGGTCGCCTAAGACCATTGGAAAACACATAGACTCGATGAATCTCTGAAACTACTCCCTGAAATGATCTTAAACTTGAAACCAAAAAAGCCTCCTGAAATCTTAAAACCAAGCAATAGCGTAGCTTAACTAGAGATAAGATGTTCCACCTTGAAACATTATTTTAAGAACTCAGAATCAGTCAGGATGCTCCTTAGAAGCGGCCTTGATGGCACCTAACCACATGAAGTATCCAATGAGCAACAGAAACCCCAAAGATGAGCTAGGAACCTTAGGAGGGCAGTGAGTTGATGTTAATAAGGGAGACACAACTCAGCCAAGGAGGGCGAGAATGGCCATACATCTTGCAGAATATAATCAGGGCCACTAAAGTGGGCTGGTAGATGCTGTGTCTACTCTCACTGACGCGAAACACATGGAGCAAGAAAACAAACCGACATTCCCCTGGGCTCTTGTAGAGCTCTAAAGCACGCAACACTGGGCTTCGAAGTGCCCGGTGGGTGAGCCAGTTCTGTCATCCCAGCCATACAAATGAAAAGTCGACCTTGTCTGGAGGCCTGAGACCTCCGACTCAATTTGGGTGCCTTCCCTTCCGTCCTGACAAGGCATCCCAGCTGAGGCAGCAGGCAGCACAGAAAGATGCTGACTGTGGAATGCCAAGAAGACAAATGACTCTTGGCTGCTCCCATAACACAGAGGTTAATTACTGGCATCTAAAATATCTGAGGGGAAGATATTGCACACCCATCTTACCAATTAACCTCACATCCAAAATAATCACAATCGCTGCAATTAATTTCAAATGACAGTCATTTTAATTACAAGGTCTGTCCAGGAAGGCTGTGTTTGGTAAAGAGACGTCTTCTTAACCTCTTCCTGGTTAAACTGGGTTTCTAACCTCCTCCACACCTTCAGTAAACTGCATTCGGATTCTGCTTCCTCCTTAAAGGTGTGCCCAGAAATAATGTTGTTGGTGGTGGTGGTGGTGGTGATGGTGGTGGTGGACGATGTGGACGACGTGGAGGTGGAGGTGGACATGGAGGAGGTGGAGGTGGAGTTGGTGGAGGTGGAGGAGATGGAGGTGGAGGTGGAGGTGGAGTTGGTGGAGGAGGTGGAGGAGGTGGAGGAGGTGGTAGAGATGGAGGTGAAGTTGGTGGAGGTAGAGGTGGTAGAGGAGGTGGAGGAGGTGGGGGAGGTGGGGAAGGTGGAGGAGGTAGAGGAGTACGAGGAGGTGGAGGTGGAGGTAGAGGTGGAGGTGCAGGAGGAGGTGGAGGTGGAGGAGGTGGAGGTAGAGGTAGACTAGGTAGAGGTGGAAGAGGAGGTGGAGGTGGAGGTGGAGGTGGTGGCGGCGGCCACTGTTGCTAGAGACAATGTTTATTGAGTATCATCCCCTCCTCCCATTGCTTCACTCAGTTCTGGTCCCTACGTGGTACCATGTTTGTTTTTCGGTGTCCAAACTTGGTCTAAAAGGTCTAAGAAATTCTAGTTTTCCATGTACCACCCCCAAAAGGGGTGGTCTTTCTAGACTGACATCAGCCAAACACAGAAGAGCATAATGTATAATCCAAAGTGTCAATTCATAGAGTTCGAATGACCAGGGATGTGCTCAGGGGACCAAAACCTTATCTTTCTCTCTTTCCTTCCTGTTCGATTCTACACCAGAAGTCAGAGCTCACAGATTGGTGTCCCTCACAGAACTCCTCAAAAAAAAAAAAAAATGAAAGAAAGAAAGCCTTACTAGTATCAAGTTGACACTGACTCTTAGCAACCACATAGGTCAGGGTAGAACTACCCCCCTTTGAGTTTTCAAGACTTTTTTTTTTTTGAAGTTGAGAAAGATTTTATTGAGGCAGGGAAAGAACTCCTGGAAGGGAAGGGAGAGCAGAGAAGGATGGGGGCATCTTGAGACCCCAGGTGGTTCCGAGACCCAACGAGTTAGGTCAGGGAAATCACACCTGCAGTGAGGCAGTGGGACATACATAGGGCTTGAGCCAAGGAAGTATGTAGTGATAAGGTGAAGGAGGCTTTCTGGTGCTTCAGTTTGCAGGGTCTGAGTCAGGATGTGGTCTGTGAGAAAATCATCCTGGAATGCTGAGGGAAGGGGCTGTGCAGACCCAGCCCGGAGAGATAAGCTCCTTGGAACGCTGGAGGCAAGGACTGTACAGTCCAGCTCTGGTCTTGAGGTGGGGAGGAAGAGGCCACACAGTCTAGCAGGTGATCTTTCAGGAGAGCTAGGAAAAGAGGCTGCATGGTCCGGACCAGGCCCAAACATCCCAAACTCTTAATAGTAGTAATGGGTGTAGTGCTCTATTGTTAACTCCTTCCTGCTGAGATAGGGCAAAGAAGGTCGGGGGGGGGGGGGGGGGCTCAAGAGTTGGAAGGTTCAGGGCCAGGTGGGTCGGCAGCAGACTATAATTGGGAAGCAAGAGTTAGTTGAAGGTCAGGTTGGAGATAGCTTTTATTCAGTCCTGCAAAAATTTAAACACACGGGGAGCCAACAGTACCAGTACACAAATTATTGCCAAAGGCCCAACAAGGGACATAATCCATGACATGACAGAACTTTGAAATCATGAGGAGGGGCTGGTGGTGCCCCACTGATGTTTTCTGATTTCCTCGGCCATTTAACTACTTGGGACTTATTGATATCGTGTGCGTACCTTTCTGTTAGCTGTTAACAGATTTAATGGACGACAGCTTTGAAGGGTTACCTGTGCCAGGGATATAAGTTGTTGCTGCCAGGAGGTGAGAGACTTTGAGGTGGAGTTTATGACCAGCTAGAGTTGTTTGTTAAAGATCTGTGTTTGAAGTATGCTGTGCCCTAATAGGTGAGTGTGCAGACGTGGGCATGCGGATGCATGAACATAAGTGAGGGAGTTTGTACCAATCAGTGTGAGTGGCACATGGATGTGTGCATGGAATGTAAACGAATGTTGTATGAATAGTGAATATAGGAGTGTGAGAATGTGAGTGTGAGAACAAGTTCTTGTAGTGAATATAGGAGTGTAAGAATGCCCTGGTGTATTAACAGTTATATTTGTAAACTTTATGTAGAGAAAAGCTATTTTCTTTTTTTTTTACATTTTATTAGGGGCTCATACAACTCTTATCACAATCCATACATATACATACATCAAGTGTATAAAGCACATCTGTACATTCTTTGCCCTAATCATTTTCAAAGCATTTGCTCTCCACATAAGCCCTTTGCATCAGGTCCTCTTTTTTTTCCCCTCCCTCCCCGCTCCCCTACCCCCTCATGAGCCCTTGATAATCCAAAGATTGTTATTTTGTCATATCTTGCCCTATCCGGAGTCTCCCTTCCCCACCTTCTCTGCCGTCCATCTCCCAGGGAGGAGGTCACATGTGGATTCTTGTAATAAGTTCCCCCTTTCCAACACACTCACCCTCCACTCTCCCAGCATCGCCCCTCACACCCCTGGTTCTGAAGGTATCGTCCACCCTGGATTCCCTGTGCCTCCAGCTCCCATATGCACCAGTGTACAACCTCTGCCCTATCCAGTCCTGCAAGGTAGAATTCAGATCATGGTAGTTGGGGGGAGGAAGCATCCAGGATCTGGGGGAAAGCTGAGAAAAGCTATTTTCATCCTGATTTGTGAAGTAACAGACCAGCTGTGGTGATGATTTTGGTTTGGCTTTTAGAATAATACCTTGTGTATCCTGTTAGCGGGCTTTGGTCAGGGATTGTTTCCTGAACTGTGAATTGCTACATGTCCATGTCTGAGATTGGGATTGGGTTTAACAGAAATGAGTAAGAAGTTAAGTAGAAGTTTTAGTAAAGCATACGGTGATAGGACCCACCATCTGAGTGGAGTAATGGTCATGGTGTGGGTTAGGGGTTCATTTCACCCAAGTCAGATGATGCCAACTGGGGTCTTCGAGGACTTTGATTGATCTGGGAGTCGTCAGAATGACAATGTGCTGTTTGTTTTTTACATCGGTTGCAAAGGTTGAGGATGGATACCTTTTAGCAGAACAGTCTTCTGAGTTGATTACAGGTAGGTCAGGTTGCATAGGATCAGGGACAGGTAGACATCTGTCTGCATATTTGTTTATGACGGGGGACACTTTAGTTGTTAGGAATCGTCTTTAGCTAAGTGGGGTACTCCAGTGAGAGCAATGAGTTCTGCTTTCTGAGAAGTGGTTCCATCTGGGAGACGTGCAGCTTCCCAGACCTGATCAAGTGAACCTACAGTATAAGCAGCTCATCCCTGTCCCTGGATGTCTAAGACAGAACTGTAGATGCAATGGATAGCAGTTGAGAGGTCCTGGTTCAAGGGAAGAGAGGAAGGAGGAGAGAGGGGTGCCCCACTCGCCCAAGGGTGGGCAGGGACACGTCAAGACATCTCTTACTCTTCCCAGGTATCATATACCAAGATGAGAGGTTGAAAACAGAGGATGGAGCTGCACACTGGCCAGAGGAAGGCCGGGGTGGCCCAGAGCAAGACTGTAACTCTTTATAAGAGTAGAAAGCCCATCTTTCTCTCTCAAAGCAGTTGGTGGTTTTGAACTACTGACCTTGGGGACTTTTATATATAACAAGAAGTGAATAGATCTATGTATGTATATCTATATGTTAAGAATTAAGGTTGCAGATGACATTGGGCCTCAACTCAAGTCCTTCCTCAACACAATAACACTTTGTTCTAATAATCCGGCATTCTCTGACGCTCACCTTCCCAACATGATCACTGGAGACAAAATGGGTGCATAAGCATATGTAGTGAAGAAAGCTGATGGTGCCCGGCTATCAAAAAATATAGCATCTGGGGTCTTAAAGACTTGAAGATAAACAAGCAGCCATCTAGATGAGAAGCAACAAAACCCACATGGAATAAGCACACCAGCCTGTGTGATCATGAGGTGTCGATGGGATCGGGTACCAGGCATCTAAGACCCAGAACAAAATCATATCCAATGCGAATGGAGAGGGGGTGTGTGGAGTGGAGACCCAAAGCCCATCTGTAGACAATTGAACATCCCCTCACAGAAGGGTCACAGGGAAGAGATGAGCCAGTCAAGGTGCAGTGTAGCACCAATGAAACACACAACTTTCCTCTAGCTCTTTAATGCTTCCTTCCTTCCCTCACTATCATGACCTCAATTCTACCTTACAAATCAGATTATACCAGAACATGCACACTGCTACAGATAAGAGCCTGCAATACAGGGAATCCGGGATAAATAAACTGTTCAGGGTCAACAATGAGAATTTAGATACCAGGAGGCTTAGGGGAAGGTGAGGGGAGAAAGGGGGAATCGATCACAAGGATCAACATATAACCCCTCCCAGGGGAACAAACAATGGAAAAGTGGGTGAAGGGCAACAGAAGATGATGTAAATATGAAAATAATAATCTATAACTTATCAAGGTTTCATGAGGAAGGGTGGGCGGGGGGGGAATGAGGAGCTGATATCAAGGGCTCAAGTAGAAAGAAAATGCTTTGAAAATGATGATGGCAGCATACGTGCAAATGTGCTTGACACAATGGAAGACTGTCAGGATTGTGATAAGAGATGTAAGAGCCCCCAATAAAAATATTTGATAAAAATAAATAAATAGCATCACTATACACGGAGAAAAGATTGGCATTGTCTAGGATTTCTGTTTCCTTGCCACTGCAATAACGAAGACATCAAAATATCTGTGGCCAACAGAGCGAAAGTTTACTCCTTCACTGAGTCTGCCTTGGGCCCAGGTAACTTGGAAATCTAGCCCAGAGCGATCCCTCTGGTTCCACATCTTCCACATGAGGCCATCGCCCCACACAGAGCATGGGGGGAGGAAGCACACAGAAAACTTGCACCTGCTTTCTTTTGATGAGGAGCTCTGGCGATGTAGTGGTTACGTGTTGGGCTGTGATCTGAACGTCAGTAATTCAAAGCCACTAGCCACTCCATGGGAGAAAGACAGGGCTTTCTACTCCCGTAAAGAGTATGGTCCCAGAAACTCTCAGGGAGCAGTTCTTTCTTGTCCTATAGGGTCACTCTGAGTTGGGGTCAACTCGATGACAGTGAGTTGTGATTTTGTTTGTTTCCCTATGCCTCATCCCAGAAATGGCATGCCCTTCCTGCCTGCAACCAATTGGCCAGAGCTAGTCACCTGGTCCCACTGACCCGCAATGGAGCTAGAAAGGTCAAGGAGCATGGGTCTCTTTGATGAGCATCATTGTCTCCCTACAGGGCAGACGCACGCACACAGGATCACCTGTGATGGCGCTACATGCCAGGAAGGCGCTTACTGTGGGAGGGTGGCAGATGGGCCTCGGTAAAGGCTTTGGAATGCAGCAGACACACATGTATACATGCACACACGCACACACACACACACAGAGCGATGGATGACACTTGAGTACACAATGGTGTACTGCAGCCCCAGGTTCTCAACGCCAGGCTGGGAGGCTTTACCACGTTATCTGTCCCCGCAGCCTGGGAGCAGCCGTGTGACGATGTCCCTTCTAAGTACAAATCACCGACAACAACACGGAGCACGGAGATGCGGCCACACGAGTCCCACAACACCTGTAAAAACAGACCAATGTGGCGCGTGGCCCGGGGTTGATTTAGTGGGTCCTGGGCTGTGCGTGAGACGTTCAGCACATCCCACCATCTGTTCTTAAAAGGCACCAAGTTTCAGGGTGAATAAAATAGGACACGCCAGAGGCCGACAATACCAGCGCCTACACCACCCCACCAGCAAGTAGATTCCGGCTCGGACTGACACTACAGGAAAGAGTCGACATGCTCCCTCGGGACTCTGAGTCTATAAATCGTTAAGGGACCAGACAGACTTATCTTCCTCTTACAGAGCAGCTGGTGGGTTTGAAACACTGACCTTGGAACTAGTAGCTTAGGGTTTAACCCACTGCGTCACCAGGAAGCCTTCAATTGCCGACCAAAACAAAACCTTTAATTACCTCTCCAACCAAATGAAAAAATATATAGATATAAAACACTTCACCATTGAGCCGATCCTGATTCCCATTGCCCCCACAGGACAGGGTAGAGCCGTCCCTGTGGGTTTCTAAGACTATCCTCCTTCAAGGGAGGAGGACATAACCCCTGTCTCCCTCAGAGTGACAGGTGCTTTCCAGCTGCTGCAGCCAGCCGCCCAGGGTGCAGCCTCTACACCATTAGGGCTCTGTGTAATTGCCTACAGGAACCGCTACATGAGACAAGTGGACCGACAGCCATGGGCTTGGGGGACACCAAGGTCAATTGGCACAACATAGTCCACAAAGATATAGGGAATGCACGCGCTACATTTTATTGACCCGTTTATCTGGTGCTGAATATTTCACTGGTGTTAGGAAGAGATTCCCTTCTGGTTTTTTGTGTTACCCTTGCCCCGATTCTATTTCCTGTCCAAGCACTTCCCACAGCCTGGAATGACCTCATTTACTCATGGGTGAAGTTTGTCCGGGGTCTCCTTCCTCCGCTGCAATAAAAGCTCCACCGGGGCTGGAATTGGATATTTTTCATTACTTTGTCAGCTGGACCTCACGGGACCAATAAATAAATATTTACTATCATTACAAGGGTGGAAGGAAACAGGCTGAACAGACCAGGTGCTGAGTCCACCCAGCCCCTATCACGATAGCAAAATTACCCAACTTTTGCATGACAGCTAGGATTTAACGGGGGAAGGAGGGGGAAAAAAAGATTTCACAGGGGAACCTTTTCACCAATGTTTCCCTTTAAGCTTGGAATGTAGCAGTCTGGGTCAGACAACTAGCATCATCCTCGGCCGGGCGCACTTGAAGGTGAACTAGGAATCTCCGGCTCCGTAACCTCCCCCCGCCCCCCCCCCCTAGGCAATTCAAAAAGCATCGAAAGATTGAATTGCACTTATTCCCAGAATTCTTAGGCCATCTTAAATCCCGAAATGAGGCATTGAGGTGTGGCAGCTCCCAGCCATTTGCCCCCATTTGGACCAGTGAGCTCTTAGAAATAAGTTTGGACGTGGGCAAGAGTCTGTTCAGGACTTCTCCTGGGAAGGAGTTCTTAATGAGTATCGCTCTGTGGGAAATCATCATACATCTTGGCTGAAAAGCATTATCACCACCATCCTTACACCCCCACCACCTCAAAGTCTGGAACAATAATTGGCCCCTCTGGGCATCCTCAGTTTTGTTTATGCCTTGAGGGGGAGAAGCGGAGAAGTTCAAGTTCTATCTATAGCCGTGGTTCTCAACCTTCCTCATGCCGCGACCTTCGAATATAGTTCCTCAAGTTGTAATGACCCCCCCCACCATCGAATTATTTTTATTGCTACTTGATCGCTGTCATTTTGCTACTGTTATGAATCGTCATGCAAATATCTGCTAGGCAGGATGTGTTTTCATTGTTACACATTGAACATCCTT
The DNA here is from genome assembly GCF_050624435.1 of Tenrec ecaudatus. Taxonomy (NCBI): domain Eukaryota; kingdom Metazoa; phylum Chordata; class Mammalia; order Afrosoricida; family Tenrecidae; genus Tenrec; species Tenrec ecaudatus. The sequence goes on from NC_134545.1 coordinate 15,816,976, forward strand.
AAAGCATAGTGATCAGTCACCAAAACAACATGTAATTCTATATTGTGAACTATTTATTTCTCGTGACAAATACATGGTGTAGCATGGGTAACAGTCTTAATATAGCAACAGTAAACTACATCGCTACATTTTGCGACAGTATGAGTCTAGAGCCAACGTCAGTCAGTGCCAAGGTTGAGATAGCTTCTTTCTCAGAAGATCAGCTTACCTACATGTGGGCCGACCCACCTGGAGACGATAAAGGAGTAGAGTCTGGGTTCCTAAGACCATCAGAAACATGTATTTTCCGATGGTCTTAGGTGACCCTGTGAAAGGGTCCTTCCATCCCCCAAAGGGGTCGCGACCCACAGATTGAGAACTGCTGGTCTATTGTTAGTCACAACAGCCTGAGTTCTTACCTTGGTTTTGTTGTTGTTGTTGTTGTTTTCTCTTTTGCAGGCTGGGGGAGGGAGCTCGAGGGGGGTGTGGACAGGAGGGGTATGTCACCACAGGAAAGAATTCTAGCCCTGGATTTCTAAACAACACACCTAGGATTGACACCTTTAGGACGTTGGCCAGACGGGCTGAGCCTGCAACGTCATATTGACCTTGTCACCAGCACACTCAGTGCTCATTGGATCCGAAGTGCACCCTCAGTCCTGCCTGGACCAATCAGGTTATTTCTCGTAGACTCGGCAGCCCTGCAAATTAGTTTAGGCTTTTTACAGATAGCAACTCCGTGGATGACCTTGGTTGCTGGTAACCTTTTCGGCTGCCAAGCCACAGCTTGGGGGCTCGAGTGCACCCACAGTCGCCTCAGAAGAAAAGTATACCAGTCTACTTGAGGAAAAGTTGCAAACCTAGTGGAGCTCAGGTCTACTTTGACACAAATCGGGGTCTCCCTGAGTCCGCTGCCTGCAACGGATGTTGGTCTTCTACTTGAGAAACACAGGTACTCCCTGGGACCCCGTGATGCATCTGTGTGTCTCTGGGTCTTTAAGCTTGGATAAATCATTTCCAGTAAGACCTCAACATGCCAAGGCTCAGGTACTTAACATGAGGGACCCCACAGGTTCCTGCTTCGCCTTGGTTTCCCCATTTTCACTGGGGTCAATAACAGCCCCTCAAGACGCCATCCTTGAGCCCTTAAATTTTCTACATGACAAACTGAGGCCCAGAGATGGACTGGCTTCAGCCCAAACAACAGTTGAATAGCCAGGCGAGAACTCGAACCCAGGCCTCCGGGCTCTCAAAGCAAAGTTGTCTCTAAACATTAAAGAAAACGCAGGGACTGACCCTTCTCCCTTCCTTCCGTTCTTCCTTCGGACTTCTCTTGATCTCCCCCCACCTCACCCTCAGTAATTTATGTTCTTTTTTTAATTGCCAGGAGAGCCCTGGTGACATAATGGCTACAACTTGGGCTGCTCACCTCAAGGTCAACAGTGTGAAACCACCAGCCTCTCCTGGGGTGAAAGAAGAGGCTTTCTACTCCCATAAAGAGTTACAGTCTGGGGAATTCCCAGGGGGCATGCTACCCTGTCTTATAGGCTCACTGGGAGTAGGATTGGACTCAGTAGCAGAGGGTTTGGTTTGGGGAGGGCAGTGGGTGCATTAACAGTCCCTGCTGGGGTGGTGGTGGCTGTTGTCATTGTCATCTGACAGGCAGACACAAGAACGGAATGACAATGAGGTCATGTGTAATTCACACTTACTGCACGTAAGCGAAGGTTATGGAAAGGGAAATGTAGCCAGTTACTTGTCACCTTCTAAAGCACACACACACACACATGTCCACACATTTCTTTGAGTCCATTCAGCTCCTAGTGACCCTATAGAACAGAATAGAACTGCCCCATCGAGTTTCCAAGCCTGGAGTCTCTACTTATGGAAGCAGACTATCACATCTTACTCCCACACAGTGGCGGTTGGCTTTGAACCAGTGACCTCTTTGGTTAGCAGTACAACCGAGTGCTTAACCACAGCCCCACCAGGGCTCCTTCTCCGGCAACTCAAAGGGTACAATGAGTTTTACTTCCAGGCAGAATTTCTGGGCCCTGTCTGTCTGTGTTTTCACAAATACAAATTGAGCCATTGAAGGGCCATGAACCCCAGGAAATTCAAAACACGGCGAGTTGTGAAGAAAGAGGTGTGTAACAACCAGAAAGAGAAAAGCTGACATCACCCAAATCACCCACCAGGTGGGGGGAGGGCAGGGGGGAATGGTTATGGTTACCGACATTGAGAAATGGCTGCCCAATGAAATATCATGTACCCTCTAAGACTGCTCTTCATGAAGACAGCATAGAGAAATGGTGGGTGGATGGGGGGTCAAGAAAGAGAAAATAGTGGTGATGGGTGGGGGCTGGGATTCATGCAAAGCCAGCTATTGTGCACAACAGAAACAACTGTGATATTTTTAACTATATAACTACTCCCCCCTTACAGACTCCCCAGCAAACCATTTCACATTGACACAATGGCGAAAAATCAAATATTGGACTATTCGGAGAATTCAAGACATACAACTGACAACCACGAAGCAAGGTGTGAGGTGAGAATCCTGTGGGCCGTGATGGTGAAGGCTGCGTGCCAACTTGGCTGGGCCCTGATCCCCGGTGGTTTGAGTGTGGCAAGTCCATACAGAATCCGGCCTTGGCAACTCAACAGGGCAACTCTCCATTGTCCCACAAGGTCATTACACATCAGAGTCGCCTCAGTGGCAGTGGGCTTGTCTCAAATGTTAGTTCAGGAGTGGTCCAATCACTGCAGGCAACTGGCCTGGACGGAATAACATAATTCAGGAGGGACAGGGAAGGAACCCGTATCCGCTGAACATTTTGAGTTCTCTGTGAACCTGCTCATTTCCAGAAAGGCTGACAATCTTCACTTTGGCACGACTCTGCAGAAATGTTTCCGCTCACGAATACTCCCCAAGGTAAGCAAAACTGCAGCAAGCAAGCAAAGAGCAAGTTTGCTTTCTAATTTAATGATGACTGCGCTTGTTTCTTAAGGGGGGGGGGGCTCAGTCAAAATTTGAATTAAATGCTCTCCCTCAAAGCCAGTGGACAGGTTAGAAGTCAAGTCACGTCTTGTCAACCAGTCTGCACAGAGAGTCTAATAAAGAGGCTCTCTGGTCAAACTCACACACACACACACACACACACACACACACACACACACACCCTGAAGTGGGTGCTACAGAGGACAACACTAAACCTAGGGAGTGGAGCTGGCATGTCGCACCCACACAGAAGCCAACCAAGATGGAAAAGAATGAAGAGTGAGGGTCTAGACCCCATATTGGAACACCAACCCCTGAGGACAACGTCCCTGCACGGAGCTGCTCAGGCACAGAGAGGACTGTAGGGCCGACAACAGCTGGAGACATGATGTCCCCTCGCTGAAGCACACCTCGACAGAGGACAATACTAGGGACACGTGGCGGGGAGTTAGTCCGTTCGGAAGCCCCCACAGAGGGGCAAAACAAGATGGGAACATGACAGATCAGCAACAGGAGCAAAGCCAATCCAGAAAGCCCCTGAGGAGCCCCCCAAAATTGACTTCAGGTTAGGAGGGGTAGTTCCCGGAACCCTACAGCACCAGTGGGGAGATAGTCATGAAGGTCAGCAGACAGACCTGGAATTATGTATGCTTCGGGGGGTTTTGCTAGTTACTAATATTTTTTTCTTTTCTATTTTTATTCAATCTTTTCTTTTCTTTTGGTTTTGTCTCTGTTGTGGTTGGTTTGCCCACCTATGTAAGATAGGCATGGGAAGCAAGCTCGCCCACCTATATAAGATAGGCATGAGAAGCAAGCTCGCCCACCTATATAAGATAGGCATGGGAAGCAAGCTCGCCCACCTATATAAGATAGGCATGGGAAGCAAGCTTGAGGAGAAAGCAACGGGACTGAAGGTTCCAGAGGGACTTAGTGGGAGGAAGAGATGGAGGGGGAAGAGAGCAGTGAGCAAACAACACCATAGACAGGGGAACAACTAGGGAATGAAATCAACAATGAGGAGGATGTAGCAATCCTGGGGGTGTGGGAGCAACAACTATCTAGCTGAGAGTAGTTATTAAGAGGCAGAAGTAGGGCAAACGTGATGGTGGGGCAGGAGGAAGGTGAAAGGAAAGATATAGGAAGCAAAGCTATGGGTAGAGGTATAAACATAGGTGTGTGTACTTAGGTGAGTACATTAATTCATAAAAATAGAGGTATTGGCCTATGTACATATAGCAACACATTGAGGAAGTGGACAGACTTTGGGTCTCTGCTCAAGCCCTCCCTCAAGGCAAGAGCACTTTGTTGTAACAACCTGGCATCCTGTGATGCTCACCCTCCCGGTATGATCCCTGAAGACAAAATAGGTACACAAGCAAAAGTGAAGAAAGCTGATGGTGTCTGGCTATCAAAAGATATAGTGCTTGAGGTCTTAAAGCCTTGAAGTTAAACAAGTGCCCATCTACCAACAAGCCTACATGGAAGAAGCACACCAGCCTGTGTGATCATGAGGTGTCGACAGGATCAGGTAACAGGCATCAGAAGACCCAAAACAAACAAACTAAAACATTGTTGAGAACAAGGGGGGGTCAAAGCAGAGACCCCAAACCCATCTATCTGTAGACAATGGGACAGCCCCTTACAAAAGGGTCACAGGAAGGGGTGAATCAACCAGGATGCAGTATAACATGGATGAAATTCACAATACTCCCCAGTTTCCTGGAGGCTTCCTGACCCCCCACTAACATGACCCCAGTCCTGCCTTTCACTGCAGGCTAGACCAGAGCATGTACACAGGTACAAATAAGAGGTCATGACACATAGATTCCAGGTCAGATAAACTCCTCAAAAACAGAAATGAGGGTAGCGATACCAGGAGGGTAGGGGGAAGGTGGAGAGGGGAGGAGAGAAAGGGGGAACTGATCGCAATGACTGACACATAACCACACAACACACACCCTCGGGGTGACAAAGAACAGACACTGTGAGGGGAGGGAGATAGCAGATGATGTAAGATCTGAAAATAATAATAATTTATAATTTATCAAGGGGTCACCAAGGGGAAAAGGGGGGTAAAAAGAGAAGCTGAAACCAAGGACTCAAATAGAAAGTAAATGTTTAGAAAATAATGAATGCAACATATATACAAATATGCTTGATACAATTAATGTATGGATTGTTGTAAGAGCCCCAATAAAATGGTCTTAAAAAATTGAATTAGGGGGTTTTCACGCCCCTGAGCATATATAAACCTTGGTTAGAAATATATTCACTCTCTGTGTGGACTTGGCTGCTGAGATCATGGCCACCTAGGAGAAATGTGCTGTCAGGAAATCTTCTTTAAAAGAATCCCTTAATCACTGCATTGTAATCAATCTTGCATTCTGCCATGAGTCCAGAGAAAATCAAGGTTATCTTTTAACAGATTATTGTCTGCCTACAGAGGTGGGAAAGGTTGCTTCCAAATGAAGAAAAAGCATTCTTTCTCAATGTTCAGAGATTCTCAAAATGGAGAGTACCACCCCCGAGGGATGCTGAAATGATCCAGGAGGTCTACAAAAGCAGATGCCTACACTTTATTCTGGTTTATGGGCTGTAGCAAAAAAAAAAAAAAAGTTTTTCATTGTCAAGGATGTGCTGAAGTTTGTCAGTTTCTCCCTGAAAGGTGGAGCTTGTTGTTGTCGGTCCCCATCTAGTTACCTTATGCACAACAGAATGAAACACCGCCCAGTCCTGCACCATCTGAACAATTATTCCTATGCTTGAGCCCATTGCGGCATCCATGAGGTCAATCTATGTCCTTGAGGGACTCCCCTTTGCTGTCCCTCTATAAATGTGATGTCCTTCTCTCGGGACTGGTCTCTCCTGACAATGGACGACATATGCAAGATGAAATCCTTCATCTCCATCACAAATGCACCAACTCTGCCTGGCTCTCACCAAACAAGATTGTGTCGTAATAAGAATTCCTCCAGAGACGTTCTCCTCAGAGCCGCCGCGGTGTCCTGCTTCAACAGTGCTTGAATGGAACCCGGCGCTCGCCAGCCTCCCCCGCCCACCGGCCGCCCAGCACCTCCTCTCCGCCGCACTCTCGACGCCCCCAGGCCTCCACCGCCGCCATGACCGCGTCTCCCTCGCAGGTGCGCCAGAACTACAACCAGGACTCGGAGGCCGCCATCAACCGCCAGATCAACCTGGAGCTCTACGCCTCCTACGTCTACCTGTCCATGTCTTACTACTTCGACCGGGATGACGTGGCTCTGAAGAACTTTGCCAAATACTTTCTGCACCAGTCTCACGAGGAGAGAGAGCACGCCGAGAAACTGATGAAGCTGCAGAACCAACGAGGGGGCCGGATCTTCCTCCAGGATATCAAGAAACCAGACCGTGACGACTGGAATAGCGGGCTCAAGGCCATGGAGTGTGCCCTGCACCTGGAAAAGAACGTCAACCAGTCTCTGCTGGATCTGCACCAACTGGCCACGGAAAAGAACGACCCCCATCTCTGTGACTTCATCGAGACACATTACCTGGATGAGCAGGTGAAATCCATCAAACAGCTGGGCGACTACGTCACCAACCTGCGCAAGATGGGGGCCCCAGATTCCGGCCTGGCCGAGTATCTCTTCGACAAGCATACCCTGGGAGACAGTGATGGAGAGAGCTAAACGGCAGCCCAGCTTTCCCCAAGTCACCAAGGCAGCGCATGCATGTTGGGTAGACCTGTCCCTTTTCTAGAAATTGTACCCAGGCATCCACCTCCATTCTTCCATTTGTACCTTTCCTTCAGATAAAGTCTAAAGTCATTTGATACCCAGCTGTTGTCTCAGAGATCTTGGCGGGGAGGAGCCAGAGAGCCACCCGGGGCCCAGGCGGTCAAATTTTTTAAGCGCCCCAGTTCCACTGCAAAATCCTACTTAATAAAATGGAGCTTGCGCAGAAAAAAAAAAAAAAAAGAATTCCTCCAAACTTGATGCTACATTAATCCTCATGAAAACCAGCTTCTCTGATGATTTGCTCAGCATACGAGCCCCCGATAAAATGATTTTTAAAAATTAAAAGATTGAAAAAGTATCGTGGGAGGATCCAGCCCTGTCACACACATTTCCTGCTTTTAAAACTGGGAATTAACCAAAATATTTTTGAGAAATTACGTAAAGAGCAAGAGATCAAAGTTAACTTTGGAATCTCCTCTACATCTTAACCTGAAACTACTTATGAACCAGATATAAAAACAATGACTGAAAAATAACTTGAAAGTGTGAACAATAAAATATTATGCTGTAGAGGAAAAAAACAAAATCAGAGACACAGTGTGGGAATTGTGCTCGATCTGACCCCACCACATGGAGGAAAACCCTAATTGTGTACAACAGAACAGCAAGGGGAACAGAGCAAGGAAGTCCCAAGGGAACACCAAAAATAGACTTTGGGGCCAGGGCGTGGCACCCCATAAGACGTATCTGTAAAACATTCCTAAAGGTCAACAAACAGACCTTGAACTATTTACAAGCTTTTCTCTTGTTTTGTCATTGGATTTTGTTGCTGTTGTTTTGTTGCTTTGTTTTACTGTCTTGTGGTTTTTTTTGCATATTATTATCTCTGCAGGTCTATCTAGATAAGATAGGCTGGATAAACAATCTTGAGGAGAAAACAATGTGACTAATGCCTCTGGAGTACATAGGAGATGGGAGGTGGGGGAAAGGAAGTGGGTGTTAACAAACCCAGGGACAAGGGAACAACAAATTATCCAAAATCAGCGGCAAGGAGGGTGTAAGAAGCTTGGTAGGGTGTGATCAAGGGCAATGTAACCGAGAGGAATTACTGAAACCCAAATGAAGGCTGAGCATGATAGTAGGACAAGAGGAAAGTAAAAGGAAATAGAGGAAAGAACTAGGAGGCAAAGGGCATTTATAGAGTTCTAAATACTGGCATGTACATATGCAAATATATTTATATGTGATGATAGGGAAATAGATCTATATACATATATTTATAGGTTTAGTATTAAGGGAGCAGATGGACATTGGGCCTCCACTCAAGTCCTCCTTCAATGCAAGAACACTTTGTTCTATTAAATTGGTATTTCATGATGCTCACCTTCCCGACATGATCACTGAAGACAAAACAAGTGCATAAGCAAATGTGGTGAAGAAAGCTGATGGAGCCCAGCTATCAAAAGATAAAGCTTCTGGGGTCTTAAAGGCTTGAAGGTAAAGAAGCAGACATCTAGTTCAGAAGCAACAAAGCCCGCATGGAAGAAGCACACCAACCTATGTGATCACACGGTGTCGAAGGGATCAGGGATCAGGCATCATCAGAACAAAAAATCATATCATTGTAAATGAGGGGGAGTGTGGAGTGGAGACCCAAAGCTCATCTGTAAGTAATTGGACATCCCCTTACAGAAGGGTTGCAAGGAGGAGACAAGCCAGTCAGTGTACAGTGTAGCAACAATTAAGCATACATCTTTCTTTTAGTGCTTAAATACTTTCTCACTCCACTATTGTGTTCCCAATTCTACCTTACAAATCCAGCTAGGTCAGAGGATGTACAGATAGGAAATGGAAACACAGGGAATCCAGGACAGATGAACCCCTCAGGACCAGTGGTGAGAGTGGTGATATCAGGAAGGTAGAGGGAAGGTTGGATAGAAAGGGGGAACCGATTACAAGGATCTACATATAACCTCCTCCTTGGGGGACAGACAACAGAAAAGTGGGTGACGGGAGATGTCGGACAGGGTAAGCCATGACAAAATAATAATAATTTATAAATTATCAAGGGTTCATGAGGAAGGGTATGGGGAAGAAGGGGGAAAATGAGAAGCTGATACCAAGGCCTCAAGTAGAAAGCAAATGTTTTGAGAATGATGATGGCAACAAATGTATAAATGTGCTTGACACAATGGATAGATGGATGGATTGTGGTAAGAGTTGTATGAGCCCCCAATAAAATGATTTTTTTATATCCCAAAAAGAGGCTCTCTTGACTAAATTACATCCAAGCGCAAAACAGCTACCTCACCTCAAAACCAAAAAGCCAAACTCACTTCCATCAAGTTGATGCCAACTCTGTCTTTGTAGGTTTCCAAGACTGTCAATCCTTACAGAAGTAGAAAGCCTTGTCTTTCTCCCAAGGAGCAGTTGTAGAAATAAAAGCCAAAGACACTCTCAAATACTACACAACATTAAAGAGTATCCATGAGTCTGTGATACACCTCATGACACAGATAAACCTGCAGGGCAGGTGTGTGACATTAGCCGGGCCCCAAAGGGAAAATAATGTATGAAGGTATTAGGTCACTAGATTAGGGACAAAGGGGGCTGTCTCCCCAACACCTGCATAGAGCCATAACAGAGGGGTTGCAGGGAAATCAGTCACACGAATTGGACACCTATGGGAAAATCCAGAACTGGACACGTGCAGACTAGGACACCCCACTCCCTCCCCCCTCGCCCCCAGCCCAAGCACAGGTGAAACCAAACCTAGCCACAACCTAAGCCCATAAATCACACAGGTGTGCCTAAACACAACCAATAAGATTGGCCAATGCCCTCAACCATGTCTCTCCCAGGGGGGCGGGGCGGAACAGGACAGGAGAGAATAAAAGCCAGCCTGCTGCCAACCTCATTTACTCTGCCCTTGCTCAAGCGCATGGGGATCAGAGGAAGGTGGGAGTCTCTCCCACGTGTCGGGCAAATAAGTGCCTGCGGGCCCTCTGGGGGGCCCACATCCAGCCTTGGCTTCCAGTGATTCCCCAGTTTCACACCATGTGGGTTTCATGCTCCCTATTCTGTATTCTTTCCACATGGTTTTTCGGGCCCATTTGCTTTCCAGAAATAACATGTACCCTTCTGAGACTGTAAGACCGGAAACTTTCCCTTGCCTTCATAAACACCCACTTGGGTTACAGGAGGGCCTCTGCTGCATGACTTCCTTCAGTGCCTGGAAGCAAAGAGTAGAAGTAACCGCAATCCAGAAACGTAACAAAGCCACTATCAGAAAAAGTAAAGAAATAAATCAAAAAAGGTTTTTGCCTAAAAGAAGCCGACTTTGATGGTTCCCAGGGGATCCACCGTCAATGTTCATGGAAGCAGCAGTTGAGATCAAAAGGCATGTTGCATTACGTAAATCTGCCGCACAAGGCCGCTTCAGAGTATTGGAAGGCAAGGGTGTTACTTTGAGGAATAAGGTGTGACCCGAGCCCTGGCACTTTCCATTGTCTCATATGTGTGTGGTAGTTGGACACTGAATAAGGCAAACAGAAGAAGAAACCATGCATTTGAACTGTGCTGGAAAAGAACAGGAAAGGGGGTGAAGGGAGACGTCGGACAGGGAAAGATATGACAATAATAATTTATAAATTATCAAGGGCTCATGAGGGAGGGGGGAGCGGGGAGGGAGGGGGAAAAAGAGGACCTGGTGCAAAGGGCTCAAGTGGAGAGCAAATGCTTTGAAAATGATGAGGGCAAAGAATATACAGATGTGCTTTACATAATTGATGTATGTGTGGAGTGTGATAAGAGTTGTATGAGCCCCTAATAAAACATTAAAAAAAAAGAAAGGTCATGGATAATGGAATTAAAAGATAAAAATAAACATAAGCTTCACTTCTTAAGATAAGGTCCTTCAAGTTCAAGGAACTTTCCGAAATGATACCATTTAGTCTAACAAAGAAATGAGCGTCCTGGGAGTTAACTATGTCCGTGCAAACATTTTTATTTTATCAACTGAAGAAATTATATTGAAAAAACTTTTTCTTTTGAACAATAGGAAAATAAGTCAGAAATATAGCATACCTGTTAGAAAAGTAATTTACTTTTATTCTCTTTGGGGTGCTTTTATAAGTATATATGTAAATTCATGGATCCTGTTTAATTTGGGATTATTGTGTAATGACAATTTTTATTAAAATTGCATTTAATCATGATTTTTTAAAAGAATATTGAAAAGTACCAGGAGCTGCTATAAGGACAAAAAAATCTGTCTTAGAACAAATACAGCCAGAGGGTCTCTTAAAGACAAATCTTCATCTTACAGATGTTGGACATGTTGTCAGGAAAGACCAGTCCCTGGAGAAGGATATCATGCTCGGTGCAGTGGAGTGGAAGCCAAAAATGGAGGCCCTCCACAAGATGGATGGACACAGTGATTGCACCATGAGCTCGGCCACAGGAACAGTTGAAAGGATGGTGCAGGACTGTAGTGTTTGGTTTTGTTGTGCAAAAGGTCGCTGTGGATCACAGCGGACTTGATAGCACCTAACCACAACCGCCACGAGGGAGTTAAGACTAGTTGCTTCTGTGAACTAGAATTGAAGGAGGGGAACAGTTACCTTTTCAATGTTGTATTACTTTGACGGCGGGGGGCGGGGCTGTGGTTATACACTGGGAGGCTAATGGTAAGGTCAGCAGTTTGAAACCATCAGCTGCTCCCAGGGAAAAGGAGGAGGCTGTCTACTCCCGTAAAGAGTTCCAGTCCCAGAAATCCACAGGGGCAGTTCCACCCTGCTCGACAGGGTCACTCTGAGTCAGAATCGACATGGTGGCAGTGAGATTGATTTTGAGTTTTATGTATAACTTTGATACAAGAGATCTTTTTGTTTTAATCATAACCATGGAAAATAACTCCCTGAATTTTAAATGAAGGAAAGAAAATCATCAAAGAGGTTTTCAAAATGGAAGGAGAAGCAGGACCAAAGGTCAGCAAGGAGGCAACTTGGAAAATTCAAAGACTTGCACCCAGTTTCGTTCAGAGAAGTGTAAGCCCCGCGCTACCTTGTTCTAAAGGTTACAGCGGTTTGAATCTGGGTGTCGCGTGAGGCCAGCTCCATCTGCCTGGCCTTATCTGATTGGACCCAGAATAAGTGCTGAAACGAAAGGTGACCAATCACAAGAGCAAAGGGGAGGCTTGCATCTGCGCATTGGCTGATGGCAAGTCCAGCCAATCAAAGCAGCTCAGGGGAATTTAAATACCAAGGCAATGTGTGACTTCCCCTGCCATCTCTACAACTTTCTTCCCTGAGTCAGAATTAACTCAATGGCTAGAGGTTTGGGATTTTTTGTTGTTGATGTTGTTTATCACTTGCACCAGGAATCCTGGGGACACAGTGGCTAAAGCACTAGGCTGGTAACCCAAAAGTCAACAGTTCAAACCCACCAGCCTCTCGGTGGGAGAAATCTGTGGTTGTCTCCATAAAGCTCGACAATCTTGGATACCCTTTGGACAGTTTGGCACTGTTCTACAGTGGAGCCCTGGGGGCATGGTGGTCACTCACTGGTCGGCAGTTCAAAACCACCAGCGGCTTTCTCGCCCGGTACAGAGTTACAAGTCTCTGAAACCCGCAGGATCAGTGCTGCCCTGTCCCGTAGACTCACTATGAGCTAGAACTGACCTGATGGCAGTGCCTTTGGTTTCTGGTATCGGGTGGCTATGAGAGGACAATGATCGATAAGGGCACCTGTAATGAAGACAGGTGGAGAACCAGTAGGTGAGCAAGGTGAACCTTTTGACACCTTTATTTTGATTAGAGGAATTCATGAACAGATGTAGAGTTCTAACTTCTCTCTCCTCCCTCAAATGCAGGAACGCTGCGCCTGTAACTTCTTGGGGGGCCACGGGGGCAGGGGAGCCTCATGGTGAGTTGCAGCTATTGCTTATAGAGACAGAACATATACTCTCTAGTTCTCCATATTCCAACCCCCCCCCCCCCTTGGCTCAGTCTGATTCGCCCCTAACATTTCACGCCTAGCTCCCATGAGAAGTAGTGAGCAACTCCCGGCTGTCGAAAAGTGAGCAAGTCAGATGAAAATGTGAGTGGATGATCTGTTGGCATTTTCTGAACTAAGAGCCCGTTCATCTTCCATAATGAAATCCACAGGAGACATGTCTCCGACTCCCCAGCCCGCCAAGCAAGCTATGGTCACATTCCCTGCTTCTTCAGGTTGCACAAAAAAAACGTTGCCATTCAGCGAGAAGACTCACGGTGAGGGAGCCCCTAGCCCCATAGGATAGGGTGGAACTGCCACAGGGTTTCCAAGATGGCGATCTTTGTGGAAGCGGACCACCCCATCTTTCCCCCACAAAGCAGCTGGGGGTTTCAAATGACCGATGGGATCAAGCCACCGATGTTTCAGGTAGCAGCCTGTCGCTTAGCCGCTGTGTCCCCGGGCCTCCTGCCGCTGGGCCAAAGGAACAGAACCCCAGTTCCAGGTCCTCCACTTCCAAAAGGCTTCTCGCCCTCTGCCGGCCTCCCCTCTGCAGGGAGGTTCTGGAATTGGGGTTTTGTGTCCTTTAAGAGAGCCCTTACATTAGGTAGCAGAAAGGGGGCAAGGCTCATTCCTCCCCGTGCCTGAAGGCCCCCATAGAGGGGGTTGGAAGAGAATTGGGTAAGTGTTGCCACCCGTAAAGACTCTCACTGGGCGAGCTCCAATTCAGCGGGCGCCCACTGCAGTCGCACCTGGACCCAGGCTCAGGACCCCACCCAGGTGGGCTTAATTCAGCCAATGGGGTCAACCAGTACCATCAATCACCCCTCCCCAGCCAGAGGCGTTTGTCCTTTTGTCCTTCGGCCCTCTCCCCTGAAACTTCTTCCAGCCTTTATAAAAACACACTTGGATCACAAACCAGGCTTCGGCGTGAATTCTTTCTGTGCAAAGCCAAGAACGGAGGTATTTCCCACCTGAAGAATCGAACACTACCCTCTGGGAGCCCTGGTGGGGTGGAGGTGATGGATTGGGCTATGATCCATATGGCCGGCAGTTTGAAACCACCAGGAGCTCACAGGGGAAAGACTGTACAGGAAACAGAGTCTGAGCATCTTACGAGGGCTGCTGAGTCCACTTTGACTCAGTGGCAATGAGTTTGGTCTTTTTACTACCTGCTGGCTATTCACAGCGTGGGAGCCCGGTGGCACTGTGGGTTAGTTAGGTGTAGTGCAGACCCATCATTAGTCACCCGGAGGGAGAAGGATGGGCGGTCTGTTCCCCTAAAGATCACCAGTCTCAGAAACCCCTGTAGAATGTCACTCTAAGTTGGCATCAAATGGGGACAATGGGTTTGGTTTGGGTTTAGTACAGCTTTGGCTCTGGAAAGAAACCTTGGCCCCCAAACAAAACCAGAAATCAGCCACTCCCTCTGAAGGCCTAGTACTTTGGAGAATGGCTGGGTTCCACAGGCCTGGAGGTACCAATCACAGACCGGGGTCACACCTGTCTCTCTGCATAGTAAAAAGGCTGCTGCAGGTTTGAAATTGTCTGGCTGCTTGGGCACACTTGCAGAGCGACACGGTGACTTTGAATGGAGGGGTGGCCGTGAGAGAAGCGAAGGCACCCAGTCTCTGTGATGTTCTCTAGACTGCAAGCTGGAGATCCGTGGCAGCCCCTATAACTCAGAGGGGAAGAGGTTTCTTGCCTGTGGCTGGCATTCACAAGACCGCATCTCTCTCTAGGGCATCACTCTGCCAAGTGCAGCATGTTCGGGGGGGGGGGGGGCAGGCGTGCAAAGATGAGGAAGGCAGAACCACTACTTGCAAGGAACGTGAAGTCTAATGAGACTTGAGTGATTCCATTAGGCCGCTAGATCAGGGACAAAGGGGATGGTCTCCCCAAGGCCTGCACGGGGCCATAACATCACACAGGTGTGCTTAAAGGAAGCCAGTATGATTGGCCAATGCCCTCAACCACGCCTCCCCCAGCCAGGAGGTCGGTTGAGAATAAGAGCCAGGTGTGCAGCTGGCACATTCTATTGGCCCTCTTGGCAGGAGGCTAGTCCCTCTTTTACTCTGCTCTTGCTCAGGTGCATGCTGTAAGTACCACCCACCGAGGTAACCCGTCCACCTGGTTCAGGCTCGAATTGGTGTATACCTGCTATAGTTTATTGTGCCAGCCTGGCCAATAAACACAAGTAGGATTAACTGAAGGGCAGAGGGATAAATGGCTTGGTGAGCCTCACCTTGATTGTTCTGTGCCTCAGTTTAAAGGGGTACACTACCTGTGGGATGCCTAGCCTGTGGACTGTGTCGCTGTAAGTTGAGGTCCCTTTAAGCCACACGATTGGAATGTTCATCTCTGGAGCTGGGGACTGACAGTTGGGGACCTGCCTTGCTGTTTGCTGCCTGGGTATATATAGCCCAGCTCTCCCTACAGAAGGGGACTGGCACCTGGCAGCTCTCAAAACTTGAAGGACTGCTAGTGTCTCACTGCTTTAAAATTTAACTGTTAATTTCTTGTACTATCTATCTGTATATTATTTAATGGTTTATTTCTTGAATTATATATCTATCTTTATAAATATATTTATATATAATTACTAGCAATCTGGTTTGTCTCTAGAGAACCCTGTCCAATACAATACCCCTTAACCTTCATTGGCTCCTGTCTTCCTGTAGGGGGGCTTTAGGCATTTAGAGCAGTGGTTCTCAACCTTCCTAACACCACGACCCTTTAATACAGCTCCTCATGTTGTGGTGAACCCCCCAACCATAAGATTATTTCGTTGCTACTTCACTGTAATTTTGCTACTTTTATGAATCATCATGTAAATATCTGATAGGCAGGGTGTATTTTCATTGTGACAAACTGAACATAAGTAAAACATAGTGGTCAATCACAAAAACAATATGTAATTAGATATTATGAAATATTTATTTCTAATGACAAATAAATGAAATGCTATCCTGAAGCATGGTATAGCATGGGTAACAGTCTTTACGCCGGGTACTCTCATATCTGCAGACCCGCCTGGAGATGATAGAGGAGTGGTGTCTCAGTTCCTAAGAACATCAGAAATGTGTTTTCCAATGGTCTTAGGCAACCCCTGTGAAAGGGTCGTTTGACATCCCCCGCCCCCCTCCAAAGGGGTCTCAACCCCTGGTTCCTGCTTTTAGCTACCTAACAATTTTCCTCACCCATGTGCAAACACCTCCCCCCCAACACACACACCCCTCTACCACCCATAGCAGCTTCTGACGGCCTGGCATGCTTTCCAGAAAGTGTGTACCTTTTCAAGACTGTAATACCGGAAACTTTTCCCTGGCCTCCACGAAAACTCACATGGATTACGAAAGTGCTTCTGCTGAATCCTTCCAGTGCCATGGAGCAAAGAGCCATGGTAACTCAATCTGGAAACCTGACAGTTTCATATATGGCAGTTCACCTATTGTCAGAGGCATCTGATCGTTCTGGCCAAGCATGTACTCCTGTTTACATATATTTAAACACAACCATGCTCCTACGCTCAGCCCGACACAGGCAAAGCCACCACCACTGCCCCGCCTGCCTCCCAAGACACAGATCAAGTTCCAGTAGCGTTCTTTGAACCCCTGGATCTAGCCATGCCTGAAGCCCTCCCCTTTAGTCTCTCCCAATCTTGGGTGCGATGAGCCCATTATCATCAAGTCCATCCCAATTCGTAGAAAGCCTATAGGCCAAAGAAGGATGGCCCCCATAGGCTTTTCTAGGCTGAAATCTTTACAGAAACAGACTGAAATACAGTGGAACCCAGACCTCAACGCTAATGTATTCTAGAAGGAATATTGAGAGACGATGCAGTCAAAACATTACACAGAAATTTCAAAGTAAATAAGTTCAGAGTTAAATACTATAATTTAAATAAGAAACACAACATTTTAAAAGTTTTTTTAACAACTACGGTATGGCCCATACCTTGAGACTGATGAGGAGCTGGATCTGTGGACACGGATGTGGAGAGGAGGGATGTGAAGAGAGAGTCATTGTTTGGAAGGGGAATCCCCTGCCATAAAACCAACTGGTCACTGCTTTTCAGTTGTTGTTTTTTCCCCCCTTCTTTGCCTTTTCCATTAGGACCTGGCTGGCTTTTTTTTCTTCTTCAATTATGTTGAGGTCTCAGAGTTGTGAAGCCCCCCAGCTTCAAAAACTCAAACAGACTGTAAAGTTCAAGGTGTGTCAGATGGAATGCAAAGTTCAGGCTTCCTGGGAGCCAGTATGGACCAGGAAGTTAAAATGAGAAGTGGCCATTAGGGTGGAAGTAACTCACTGGTTTGGGGGAAGCCTGGCTACTTCTGATACTAAGCTACGAAGGAAATTTGTTCTACAGATGCTTCATCAGAGACCTGAGATATGTGAGCATCATACCACCTGGTAAAAGAAATGTCCTGTGGGGTGGCATCTGACCTCCTCTAACCCGCGGAGGGGTTGAGGTGGGGTGGGGATGGAATTCACCATCATCAGCATCAGCTGCCAAAAGATGTTATCTAGGAGGCTGAGGTCAGACACTCTCCACCTTCCAAACCACCCTCCCCAATGCAGGCTCGGCTTCTCAGCTCGCTTTGATAATTTATTGCCGTGATCCCATCGAGCTCACAGAAGATACTCATGGTTGGAGGTTTAGTAGAGAAGCTAAAGGTTACAGCTGAGGTGAGAAATGTTCATAGGACAGGTTGTTCAGTTAGGAGTTTCTTCCTGTGAAGAGGCCTTCGCAGGAAGGCCTCTCTGTGGCCCTCTGTTTCTTGGCCTGAATTCTTCCCGGCTTGGGCAATGTTACAAAGCTCTAAGGGCTGCCGATATATACCCAAAGGGCATGCCACTCTGCTGCTGTAAGCCTCAACCCAAAGGCAGTCAGCTCCAGATCCATGAGACAACAAACCCAGCTCCCCTAAGTAAGTATACAGAGGCAAGCTGCTCCACAAGCCAGCCTCCAGCCCCAGAGCGCTCAAGCTCTACTTGCCCGGTGGGCTAGGAAGTCCCCTGCTCTCCTGGCTGGCTTTCTCTAAAAATATATATATAAACTCTTTCTAGTGTGGTCTGCTGTTGGCATTTCCTTAACTGTTTTCTAAAAGGGTTTGCTAAATTGTCATCAACAACATCCATATTGTTAACCAGGTCCTTAGCATGATGATTCTTTTCCCAAAAAAAACATTTCTTAGGACCCATGTTTTTTATCTAAAAACAGTACAAAAAGCCACAAAAACGAAGAAAAGTATAGCAAAACACTTGGAACACGGCCATAAAAGGCTTAAACAACACGTACTACTAACAATGCCAGCTAACCCGAGTGACCCAACCACGAACTGCTTTTGTTGACAAAAATCACATATTTTGTTCGAGCTTCCGATGCAAACTTCTCTGGACATTTTGCGTCAAAATCCAATTATTTCGAGTACTGATACGGTCAAATACTGGGGTGCTGCTATATCTTTCTCCCGTGGAGTAGCTGGTAATTTTGAGCCCCAACCCTTGCAGTTAGCAGCAAACTCGGCTGGTTTTCTGACTCTGCTGGTTTAAACGATGTCTTTCAAATAAAGAGTCCTAATTAATAAGAATCTTATTTCACCTCAAACAACCCCAGTCCTATGGGGGAATAAAAAGACTCCAAATTCAGATACAGTATATAGAGACTTCTTTGGGTTTTTTTTTTTAAAGAAACATTTAGTGTCATGATCAGACAATTACATTTAGCAATCAACAGCATGGGTGCAAAAAAATAATAATAAGAAAACCTACATTAAAGCCCCTGTTTGGAATGCTTTACACTTTCCACAGAACAGAAACTAAAATAATCTGTTACACAATTAGTCCCAAATACAGGCCCCAAGTTCTTTGGCCCATGCACATAAGTATTGTCTAAAACATGTCTCCTTTGTAGCAGCTAGGCCCTGCCTCCACGGTGCTTGGCTGAGTTCACAAGTCTGTTGTAACCTGTAGCTCCCCTGT
Source organism: Tenrec ecaudatus (assembly GCF_050624435.1). NCBI lineage: Eukaryota > Metazoa > Chordata > Mammalia > Afrosoricida > Tenrecidae > Tenrec > Tenrec ecaudatus. Next base: position 15,835,651 of record NC_134545.1, read on the forward strand.
CACTTCTTATAGAGAACTCTGGTTCAGTCTGAAGCAGGACACAGGCCAGACAAAGGCAAATCGTCTGGATGAGGGAGACCGTCGGCATGAAGCCATAATAGTGCCCAAACGATTCATGGCCACACTGCTCTCCATAAGGCATAAATTCAAGGCAGACTCACTGCCACCGAGTTCATTCTGACGCCCAGTGACCCTATAGGACAGAGCAGAACTGCCTCTGGGTTTCTAAGGCTGGAATTTTTTTGAGACGAGCTAGCCTGCCTTTCTCCTGTGGAGCAGCTGGTGGGTTCCAACTGCTGACTTTAGGACCCAACGTGTGACCCGCTACGCCACCAGAGCCCATTGAGTTGCTAACCACAAGCTCAGTGGTTCAAACCCACCAAGGGACAAAGATGAAGGTATCTTGTCCCTTGAAGTCTTAGGCCTCAAAACACCACCGCCCGCCCCTCCGAAGAACTGGTCTACTCTGTCCTTTCAAAATAAGCTCATCAAGCCCATTCTGACTGAGAAATCCCCTTCAATTGGGGCATTGAAGGGATGGCAATGGGTGAGTTGAATCAGAATGTGTATGAATTGTTGAATGTAAACCTGATTTGAAAAAAAACTGATTTGTAAATTTAAATTTTTTTTATAAAAGAGGGGAGGGGTCAGTTTTCATCTTTACAGGAGAAAAAAGTAGAAAATCCTTTCTTCCACCAAATTGTCAGGCTTCAGCTTGAGTTAGGAGTGTGAACACACACTCGGGTGGGTGAGTGTCTGGGGGTCAGAAGACCTATTAAGACGGACTTGGCTCGTGAAACATGCCCAGAAAAGGGGCTCTAGAACAGATCAAACCCAAACCAAACTCAGTCAATTCCAACTCAGAGCGCCCATAGAGGACAGGGTAGAACTGCCCCTGTGGGTTCCTGACTAACTCTTTCCATGAGTAGAAAGCCTCGTCTTTTTCCAGAGGAGCAGCTGGTGCTTTTGAACTGCTGACCTTGCAGTTGGCAGCCCAATGCGTACCCCCTACACCAGCAGGGCTCCTCTAGAACAGGCAACATCTCAAAGTTAATATCCCTGGCAATCATCCAGGGAGCACCTTCAACCACAGAGACTGGTTCAGAGGTCTGGGTGGGGCCAGAGATTCAGCCCTGCTCCCAAGAGCATCTGGCGGTGCAACAGTGAAGTGTGTGTGTGTGGGGGGGGAGCCTTGAAGCGAAAGGTCAGCGGTTCAAACTCACCAGCAGCTTTGGGGAAGAAGGATATGTGACAGTCTGCTTCTTCCGGGACAGTTCTGCCCTGTCCTAAGGGATTGCTCTGAGTCAGAACTGACTTGACGGGGCCGGGTTTGGTTTGGGATTAAACCTGCACTCCAGTGATGCGGATGCTGCTGGCCAGCTCTACCCTGTGAGGGTTCGGTGCCAAGAACCAGAGGTTTAGGTCAGAGAAAATCACTGCCCATATTTTATTTGGCTCATATCCAAAACCAAATCCAAATCCCCTGCCATCAAGTCAATTCTAACTCATACAACCCAATAGGATAGGCTAGAACTGGCGGCAGTGGGTTTCCCAGACTGTAACTCTTTACAGAAATAGAAAGCCTCATCTTTCTCCCAAGGAGCTGCTGCCGGTTTCCAACTGCTCACCTTGCAGTTTAAGGCCCAGCATGTAACACACTGCGCCACCAGGACTCCTTTGGCTCATAGCATTTATACATTTTTATATTGGCTGCTCTACTCTTGTGTAGGTTTAAAACGTTCCCGTGATTAAAAAAATAAAAGTCTATTTGCCAAAATCGAAAGATGATTTCCCTTTGAATAGCCCACCTTTTCTGGCTTCTTAGGAAATGGGACAGTCTGACCCCTCTGAGCCAACAACCCTGCCTGGAGTGGAGTAGGGTGCAGCCCCTGCTGACTCTTCTATGGACCCCTAAATCCATCCACGCAGCCTGGCATCCCGGAGCCACCCTGCCGGGTCCCCAGCCTCTCTTGATAGTTCCTACATGTGTGACTTTACCTGGCTGTGCCTCAGTTTACCTCATCTCTAAAATGGGAGTGATAACAAAGTGAAACCGCAATGGGTTAGGGTAAGCATTAAATAATGAATGTGCATAAGGCTCTTGGAGGGGAGTGCTAGGTCCGTAGTTCGAAACCACCAGCTGCTCCCTAGGAAAAAAGTCAAGGCTTTCTACTCCTGTAAGAGTTACTGCCTCGGGGCCCCCATAGGGGCTGTTGTACCCTGTCCTATAAGGTGGCTAGAAGTCAGAACCAACTCAATGGCAGTGAGTTTTCTGGTGTGTGTGTATTTTTATCAGGGGGGTTGTTTAGGAGCCACGTGAAGCAGTCTTCTGGCTAGCAATGAGCCCGGGAAGATTACACGCGGGCCAGTCGCCAGTTTTAGGACCCTTTGAGCACCCTTCCCACCCCAAGTGAAAAGGTGCAGCTTGACCAGGCCTGACTGGCGTCCGGGGGCGTGGGGGTGGGGATGGAGGTGCTGGGGAGGCGCCCATGCATCAACCTTGAGTCTGAGTCCGCAGAAAAGGGTTAGCCAGGAAGAGGGGCCTGGCTGGGGGCGCCGAGTGCACCCAGCGCGCGTGACCACCTGTTTGGGCTACCGCCACAGGCGCACCCCTGCAAGGACCCGCCCCCGCCCCGCACCCCTCTCTGGTCCCGCGGGTCCCAGTGCCTTCTGCCAGCCTCCCCATCCCCTCCTCGCCCCACCCCCAGTCCTAGCTCATCCTGGCTCTCCTGCAGCCCCCCTGTTACTGGGGGGACAGCTTGCTGCGACCCCCTCCCCACCCAGGCACGACCACCCGCCCCGCACACACAGGCTGGAGCCCCCCACCCACACGCAAGTCCCCTTCTCTCTGCCTGCTCCCTCCCGCTCCCACCCCCTACCCCGCCTGCCTACCTTCCCGCAGCCACGCAGCCTCGGTGGGTCGGCGGCCCCCACTCCGCTTCTGGCGGCCGTGTCTCTGCGGCGGCCGCTGCAAAGGCCACTCGCGCGTGACCTGCGCTCACCAGCCCCTCCCCCAGCCGCACTGGCCTCCGATGTCAGGGCAGCAGACAATCCTCAGCAGCCCCCCTAAAGGGAGAGGCTCGGCAAGAGTTAAGGAGCCCAGCTCCAGGCATAGGACATTCCCCCCTCCCCCCACGCCCCCCACATGCCTCCTTCCTCTCCCCCTCACCTCCTTCCTCTCCCCCTCCTTGGCCACCACTCAAAGAAAAAGTTGCCCGCCATGGGTGTCGGCGGGAAAATTGTCCTCACTCCCGGTTCAGGCAGTCACCGGTCTTGCTGCAGGTCAAACAAAGCCTGGTCGCATCCCTCCCTGCGCTGTTACACCTAAGCCAACAACCCTTGGCCCATCAGAGTCCCCGGAAGGACGACAACCCCGGACCGAGGTGGTTGGTCCTGGGGAGTAGAACCGTGCAGGGGGAGGGGGTGTCAAGGCATCATTAGTTTCTAAAAAAGAGCCTTGGTGGCGCCACAGGTTCAGCATCAGGCTGCTTACCTGGTGGGTGAGTCAAACCCACCCACACTCACCCCACTGGGCAAAAGACAGGCGGTCTCAAGAACCCTAAGGAGCAGTTCTATTCCGCCCTAGAGTCCACTCAATGATGGCCCTTGATCTCCAATGCAGCGGTTCTCAACCTGTTGGTCGCGACCCCTTTGGGGATCGGACGACCCTTTCCCAGGGGTCGCCAGATTCATTCCAGTAGTTAAATGACAGTGATGAAGCAGCAACGGAAATAATTTTATGGTTGGGGGGAGGGGTCACCACAGCATGAGAACTGTATGAAAGGGTTTCTGAGAGTGTGAGTCTATGGGAGTAGAAAGCTCCATCTTTCTCCTGAGGAGCGGCTGGTGGTTTTGAACTGCTGACCGTGTGGATCAGCATCACTGCACCACCAGGACTCCTGTCTAATGGAACAGCTGCTTCAAAAGAACAGGGTTTGGTCACCCAAGATGCAACAAGTGGTCTCTGTGCGCCCCACAAAGCACAGGAAGGAGCCCCAAGATTCAGAAGCAACAGGATGTTCGTTTTGACCAAGGACCGACTACATGGATCCTGATCAAAAGGAGGAAATGTATGGAACAGAACTTCCAGCTCCTATGGAAACCAGAGTCACTGGATCCATTGAGCCTGGGGAAACCCACCAAAGCAGGTGGCCAGAAGGCACATATCCCATGAAGCCACTGTCACACTAAACAGCAGGGTAGCTCAATGGACGGAGAAGGCTCTTCTTCAGGACTGAGCTCCTGTCATGAACTGTCCGGATGAGTTCAAACAGGCAGTTAATTTCAACCCTGGACGAGAACCTGAAAGGGCAACGAATCTGAGTCGATAGTGAGAAGCTACGTGGGCAGCCACAGTGAGAAGAGTGACACAGTGTGAAGTGTGTCACCAATGTGGCGGAGCTGTGTGCATGTAGAAATTGTGGATGGATGTAGGCTTGGTGTGTACATGGCCACCAAAAATGAAACAAACGAAAATGACCCTTAACAGGGAGGAAAAAAACACCACAGGTTTTTCTTTCATTTTTTTATAAACTGTCTGGCATTGTGGATTACATGTTAAGCTGCTAGCTACGAGGTTGGAGATTCACAACAGCACTGGGCTGTTGACTGCAAGGTTGGTGGTTCAGACCCACCAGCCACTCCTTGGGAGAAAGATGAGGCTTTCTGCTCCTATAAAGATGTACAGCTCTGGAAACCCACAGGGGCAGTTCAACTCTGTCCATGGAGTTGCTATGAGTCCGACTCCAGTCAATGGCCGTAAGAGCGTGCGCTTTAAAGAAGACTTTATGAGATCTTCTTCGTTGAAGGTTAATCCTCCAATTCCTGACCCTGCGTAGGAGGGGCCAGGATCAGGGTGAGGGAACCACAGGAAAGGGCTGGATCAGATCCCAACTTTCCTTAAAACTGTGACCTTTTGTTCCTCATCGATTGCCCACCCCCCCTTTTTTAAACGTTTTAACTGTGAATTGAGTGAAGGCTTACATTCCATAGTCCCCACCGTTTGTTTCAGCTCGTCCAGGGAACCCCCCTCAACGTACCAGCACATCACCCCCTCGCTCCCTGGGCTTCCTGTCTCCACCCCTCCTTCTTGGTCCCTGATTCAACACTGCCCTGCTGATCTTAAATGGTGACTTAACCCAACAGGGGGGAGAGTTCACTTCCAGACCTGAAGGGGGACTAAAGGCCATAAAATTGCCAACTTTTTTTTTAATGCATCATTTGATTGGGGGCTCTTACAACTCTTTTTTTTAAATCATTTTATTTGGAGCTCGTACAGCTCTTATCACAATTCATACACACACCCGTTGTGTCAAGCACATTTGTACATTTTTGTGATTATTCTTACAGCTTGTATAACAATCCATGCATACATCCATGGTACCAAACACATTTCTGTATATGTTGCCATCATCATTTTCCAAAACATTTGCTTTCTACTTGAGTCCTTGGTATCAGCTCTTCTTTTTTCCCTCCCTCCACCACGCTTCCACCTTCCTGAAAACCCTGAGAAATTATAAATTATTATTCTTTGCATAACTTACACTGTCTGCTGTCTCCTTTCACCCGCATTTCTGTTGCTCGGTCCCCTTGGAGAGGAGGGGGTTATACGTCATTTATTGTGATTGATTCCCCCTTTTCTCCCCCTTCCCCCCCCCATCTCCCCCCTACCCTCATGGTTTCACTACTCCCATTATTGTTCCTGTGGGGTTTATCTGTTCTGGATTCCGTGTGTCAAGAGCTCTTATCTGTATCAGTGTATATGCTCTGATCTAGCCGGATTTATAAGGTAGAACTGGGGTTATGATCATGTGGGGGGGGGGAGAAGCATTAGAGAACTTAGAGAATGTTCTTGTGTGTTTCATCGGTGCTATACTGCAACCTGGCGGGCTCGTCCCTTCCTTGTGATCCTTCTGTGAGGATATGTCCAGTTGTGTACAGATGGGCTTTGGGTCTCCACTCTGACCTCCCTCGTTCACAATGACATGATTGTTTATTTTGGGTCTTCTGATGCCTGATACCTGATCCCGTCAACACCTTGTGCTCGCATAGGCTGGTGTGCTTCTTCCATGTAGACTTTGTTGCTTCCCTGCTAGATGGTCCCTTGTTTAATTTCAAGCCTTTAAGACCACAGATACTATATCTTGTTATAGCCTGGCACCATCAGCTTTCTTCACCACATTTGCTTATGCACCCATTTTGTCTTCAGTGATTGGGTCAGAAAGGTGAGCATCACAGAATGCCAGGTTATTAGAACAACGTGTTCTTACGTTGAGGGAGGACTTGAGTAGAAGCCCAGTCTCTGTCTGTCTGCTACCTTAATACTTAACATATAAAATATGCACATAGAGCTATATCCCTATCATTATATATTAATATATTTACATATATACATGACTATATTTATACCTTTATAAGTGTCTTTTGCCTGCTTGTTCTTTCTTCTATTTCCTTTTTCTTTCCTTCAGTCCCACTATCATGTTCGACCTTCATTCGGCTCTCACTAATTCCCCTCAGCTACATTGCACTTGATCAAACCCCACCAGGCATTCTGTACTCTCCTTGCCATCAATTTTAGATCTCTGTTGTTCCCTTGTCCCTGGGTTTGTTGGCTTCCCCTTTCCTTTCCCCCACTTCCCCCTCTCCCCTCCCCCCTCGGAACCATTGGTCCTGTTGTTTTCTCATCAGGATTGTTTATCTTGCCTACCTTATATAGATAAACATGAACAAGAATAAGAGGAGAAGGAGAAAAAGGCCTATACATAGTTCCAATTCTGTCTGCTGACTCTTACGAATGTGTTCCGATGGAGTCTGGTGAGGTGCCAAGACGTGCCCTCTGAGTCTGAAGTCTATCTTCGGGATTCCTTGGGGACTTAATTACTTTGCTTCCTTTGCTGCTCTGTTGAGCTCCCTTGGTGTCCCACCCCAGTGTGGGGTGGGGGTGTTTCAGAGCAGGCACACGCCCCACACTGTGTCTCCAGTGCTGTCCCTGCAGTACTGTGAGTCATTGAGGTTGCCATTTCCCCCAGCCAGCAGATTCTCTTTTTACAGTTTGGTGAAATATTTTGATGCCTGTAGTTTCTTCTTTTTCGGAGGTCCCAGTCAGCTATTCTGTCTTCTGCCATCTGTGGGTGCTTTTCATTCTGTTTGCCAGTGCATTTGTGCCATGGGTTAAACCTGCCCATCTTTTCATTCGGTTCCTGGGCTTTTTCTTGGTGCAGTGATGTTTTCTGTACATCTTAGAGATCAGTCCCTCCTCGGATATGTCATTGCCAAAGTCTTTTTCCCCCCAGCGTGTAGCTTCTCTTTTTACTTTTCCAGTGAAATCTTTTGATACCCATCAATGTCCAATTTTGATGAAGTCCCAGGCATCTAGTTTGCCCTCCTCTGAAAAATCGGGTTTTTCATCAGTGGCTCAGAAGATGCCAGTTTATGATACCTCTGCGTGTCCCAAATAAAGTGGAATCGTTGTGGGAAGTGTTCAATAGATTGTTGTTGTTGCTGGTGTTGTTGCTGGGTGCCCTTGCGTCCATCCTGGCTCGTAGCGAGCCTGTGCATGGCAGAACGGAACACTGCCCAGTCCTGTGCGCTCCTCACAATTGTTCCTGTACTTGTGCCTGCTATGGCAAACCACTGTGTCAATCCATCTCACTGAGGGTCTTCCTGTCTCTCGCTGCCCTTCTGTGTTGCTCAACCTATAGAACAATATCACTGATACCACGTGCCAGTAACATTTTGCTGACGGTCATCAAGCCACAGTGGCAGCAGTCCTTTGACAGGGAGCTGCCCGGGGTTCAGGCTGGATTTTCAGAAGAGGACACGGAACAAGGATATCGTTGCTGCTAACACACGGCTCTTAGCTGAAAGCAGAGAAGACCAGAAAGATGTTTGCTGATGTTTTACTGACTATGCAAAGGCATTCGAGTGTGTGGATCATAACGAACCTTGAGAAGAATAGAAATTCCCGAACACTTCTTGTGCTCATGAAGAAGGTGTACACAGATCCAGAGGCAGTTGTGCAAATGTAACAAGTCAGGGAAAGTGTGCACCATACCTTTCACCATACTTATTCAATCTGGATGCTGAGGAAATCATCAAAGGAGCTGGATTATATGAAGAAGAGTGTGGCATCAAGATTGGAGGAAGGCTTATGAACTACCTGTGGTATGCAGGTGACTCTACCTTGCTTGCTGAAAATGAGGAGGACTTGAGGTACATGCTGATGAAGATCAAGGATTGCAGTCTTGAGTTTAGATTATGACTCAAGCAAATGTGGTGAAGAAAGCAGATGGTGCCCAGCTATCAAAAGAGATAGCATCTGGGGTCTTAAAAGCTTGAAGATAAACAAGCGGCCATCTATCTCAGAAGCAATAAAGCCCACATGGAAGAAGCACACCAGCCTATGTGATCACAAGGTGTCGAAGAGATCAGGTATCAGGCATCAAGAACAAAATTTCATATCATTGTAATTGAGGGGGAGTTCAGAGTGGGGACCCAAAGCCCATCTGTAGGTAACTGGACACCCCCTTACAGAGGGGTCTCAGGGAGGAGACGAACCAGTCAGGATGCAGGGTAGCAACAATGAAGCATATAACTTTCCTCTAGTTCTCAAATGCTTCCTCCCAACCCACTATCATGATCCCAATTCTACCTTTAAAATCCGGGTAGACCAGAGGATGTACACTGGTACAGACAGGAACTGGAAACACAGGGAATCCAGTACAGAAGATCCCTTCAGGACCAGTGGTGAGAGTGGTAATACTGGGAGGGTGGAGGGAAGGTGGGGAGGAAATGAGGAACCAATTACAAGATCTACATATAACCTCCTCCCTGGGGGATAGACAACAGAAAAGTGGGTGAAGGGAGACTTCGGACAGTGTAAGACATGACAAAATAATAATAAGTTATAAATTATGAAGGGTCATGCAGGAGCGGAGCGGGGAGGGAGGGGAGAAATGAGGAGCCGATATCAAGGGCTCAAGTAAAAAGCAAATGTTTCGAGAATGATGATGGCAACAAATGTACAAATGTGCTTGACACAATGGATGTATGTATGGATTGTGATAAGAGTTGTACGAGCCCCCAATAAAAAAGTTTTTAAAAATAAGAAGACCAAGTCCTCACAATGGACCATTAGATAACATCCTGACAACTGGAGAAAAGGTTGCAGTTGTCAAGGATTTTGTCTTGCTTGGATCCACAAAATCTGCTGCACAAGCCCTCTTTAGAGTGTTGAAAGGCAAGGCTGTTACTTTGAGGACTAAGGTGAGCCTGACCTGAGCCATGATACTTTCAACTGCCTCATTTGCATGTGAAAGTTAAACATAAAGTAAACTGAAGAAGAATCATTTCATTGAATTGTGGTGCTGGAAAAGAATATTAAAGTCCCATGGACGCTACAAAGACAAACCAATCTGCCTTGGAAGAAGTAGGGCCAGAGTGCTCCTTACAGGAAAAGATGGTGAGACTTTGTCTCACATGCTTTGGACAGGTTGTCATGAGAGACCTGTCCCTGGAGAAGGACGTCATGCTTGGTAAAGTAGAAGGGCAGAGAAGGAGAGGAAGGCCCCTCAGAGAGATGGAGTGACACCAAGGCTGTAAGAATGGGCTCAAGCATAGGAACAATTGTGAGGCTGGCCCAGGACTGGGCAGTGTTTCGTTCTGCTGTGCTTAAAGTTATTATAGGTTGGTACCAACTTGGCGGCACCTGATAAGAACAACTACTTTACCAAGCATGAAAGCATGATATGTGACCACTACATCGCCCAGAACTCCTTAAACTACAATGCATCCTGTCTGTCTAGAGAAAATAGGCAGGATAAACAATCCCCAGGGGAAAACAAAGGGACCAACAGTTCCAGAGGAACAGGGGAGAGGGGGAGGTGGGGGAAAGGAGGGAGAAAGCCAACAGACCCAGGGACAAGGAAACAACAAGTGATATACAGTTGATGACAAGGTAGGCATAGGATGCCTGGTGGGGCTTTATCAAGTGCAATGTAGCCAAGAAGAATTAATGAAACCTAATGAAGGTCGACCATGATAGTGGGACAAGAGGAAAGTAAAAGGAAATAAGAGGAAAGAACTAGGAGGCAAAGGACATTTATAGAGGTGTAAATACAGGCATGTACATGTGTAAATATATTTATAATGATAGGGACACACATCTATGTATATATATGCTAAATATTAAGGTAGCAGACAGATATTGGGCCTCTATTCAAGTACTCCCTCAATGCAAGAACACTTTGTTCTAATAACCTGGCATTCTGTGATGCTCACCTTCCCAACACAATCGCTGGAGACAAAATGGGTGCATAAGCAAATGCAAAGAAAGCTGATGGTGCTCAGCTATCAAAAGATATAGTATTTATCTGGGGTCTTGAAGGCTTGAAAATAAATGTGGCCATCTAGCAGGGAAGCAACAAAGTCCACATGGAAGAAACACACCAGTCTGTGATCAAGAGGTGTCAGCAGGATCAGGTATCAGGCATCAAAGACCCAGAACAAAAAATCATATAGATGCAAACAAGGTGAGAGGACAGCATGGAGACCCAAAGCCCATCTGTAAACAATTGGACATCTCTTCACAGAAGGGTCACAGGAAGAGATGAGCCAGTCAGGGTGCAGTATAGCACCAATGAAACACACAACTTTCCTCTAGTTCTTTAATGCTTCCTTCCCCACACTACCATGACTCCAATTCTACCTTACAAATCCAGCTGGACCAGAGCATGTACACAGGTGCAGATAAGAGCTCACAACACAGGGGACACAGGACAGATAAACCCCTCAGGAACAGTCATGGGAATAGTGATACCGTGAAGGTAGGGGAAGGTGGGGGGAGAAAGGGAGAATCAATCATAACGATGGACGTATAACCATCACCCACCAAGGGGCACAAACAACAGAAATGTGGGTAAAGGGAGACAACTGTTGGTGTAAGATATGAAAATAATAATAATTTATAAATTATCAAGGGTTCATGAGGGAGGGAGAGAAGGGGGAAAAAAGCTGAAACCAAGGGCTCAAGTAGAAAGGATGATGGCAACCTATGTACAATTGTCCTTGACACAATGGATGTATGGATTTCTATAAGAGCTGTAAGAGCCCCCAATAAAATGATTTCAAAAAGCAAAGTAAAAAATAGGATCCATCCAGAACAGATGCTTAAAGAGATAAGGACCTCCCTCCAGCACTGACAGAGAACGCCTTGGGCTGGCAACATGAAGACAGACTTGTAGCTTCTTCAACTGTCGGAAAATTAAGCCCTGTTTGTCTGCTACGGCAGTGTTTGAACGATGGTGCCAGCGAAGACTATTGAGAGAATCACGGCCTGCCCAAAGAACAAGTAAATGTGTCGTGGAAGAAGGACAGCCAGAGTGCTCCTTAGAGGCAAGGCTAGCGAGACCTCCCATCACGTACATTGGACGTGTTGTCTGGAGAGACTAGTCCCTGGGGGAAGACATCCTGCTTGGTCAAGGGGCTGGGCCGTGAAAGAGAAGGCCCTCAATGAGATGGATGGACACCGTGGCTGCACCATGGATGGACACCGTGGCTGCACCATGGATGGACACCGTGGCTGCACCATGGATGGACACCGTGGCTGCACCATGGATGGACACCGTGGCTGCACCATGGATGGACACCGTGGCTGCACCGATGGGCTCAAACGTACGAACAATGGTAAAGGGGGCGCAGGACTGGGCAGCGTCTGGTTCTGTTGTGCACGGGGTCACTCTGAGCCGGAACCAACTCAAAGGCACTGAGCAACAAGTCAGTCAGAAGCAGCCCCGAAGTGTCATGGGTTACGAGTGGGACTGCTGACGGGGAAGTGGTGGGGGAATTGGGTCACGGAGAGAGAAGCTAAAACAACACTAACCAACCCCAGAGCTAAAATGGAGCAGAGCATCTTTCTAATGTCAAAATCATTTCACCCTCAAAAAATTTTTTCCTTCTTTTTGAAACAGGTGTATTGGCCCTTCATCCACATATCATACAATTCAATAGTTGAACCGTATCGAGAAGAGTTGTACAATCTTTACCACCATTTTAGGACATTTTATTTTTCCCCGTACTCGTCGTTATTCATGTATTTTTTCCACTTTGGCAAAAATATGCATAACAAAACATTGACCAATTCAACTTCTATGGGAGACGTTGGACGGTATAAGACATGACAAAATAATAATAATTTATAAATTATCCATGGTTCATGAGAGAGGATGGGCAGGGAGGGAGAGGGAAAATGAGGAGCTGATACCAAGGGCTCAAGTAGAAAGCAAATGTTTTTAGACTGATGAGGGCAACAAATGTACAAATGTGCTTGGGGGAAAAAATATGTAGTCTATGATGTATTCTATGATGGCTACTTCAGAGAAACAAATCTACAGAAACTCATATATAAGAAAGAGTTTTATATAAAGGTTAAGTGTGCATCAAGAAAACATCCCAACACAGTCCTGCCCAAGGCCACAGTCCAACATTAACATTAACCCATAGTTCCAACACCAATCCACAAAGTCCTCCTCCATCTCACAAAACAGACACAATGATGCCAACTGCAGGAAGAAAGCTGAGTCAATGAATGTGTAAGCATCTCAGCGCTGGCAGGGGTCTCCACAAGGCTACTCCAGCACCCAGGGCTGGATTGGGGTAGGTCCATGAGGTTTCTCCTTGGAGGTGTCTTGCAGGAAGTAAGCCTTGCCAGTGGAAGCAGGGAACTGGCTAAGGCAGCTGCACCCTGGTCCGACCATCACAAAGCAAGAGAGCTGAGAACTAGAAAGGTGAGGTTCACCAAGCCATTAATCCCTTCACTCTTCAATTAACCCCACATGTGTTTATTGGTCAGGTTGGCACAATAAACTAACTACCTCAATCCACCCCTTGCCAATCAGGCACCTGGACATAATTCTTTAGCTTCAGGATTGCAATTAAGTAACACTTACAACCTTAATCCTATAATCTTGTGAATATGTTACCCCACCTATGAAAGTTTATAAGCCAACCACTTCATGCCTTTATGCGCCCAATTTTGGGTATCCCACTTACATCAACCCAGTTCTCTGAGAAGACAATCATATTTTTCGACATGAAGAGTCTTCATCCCAGTTGGAACCTTGTGAAGTCTGCATCTGTAATCAAAGTCAATTCTGGACAGGCCATCCATAAAGTCAGCAACAGTATGCACCAGTTCACAGGCTCAACAATCTCCATCTGGTCAGGTTCTGGTCAACTCAATGTAGGCTGCCCCACTCAGCCTCCACAGGGTGCCCATTGGTCACCTTGCCTTTAGACCATGGTTTCTCACCAATCCTCAACAAGCCTGGCCCCCTCATGGTAAGTCATGAACTTTAGACCAGTTGCCCCCCTCTCGTCTTCTCCATTTTTCCCTCTGTAAACCAAGTCCACAGGTGTCAGTGGCCAAACTCTACCTGTCCCTTTATGGCTGCATTTCTCCCACTTCCACTCAACAAGTAGATCATCCAGGTGGTCACCTAGCAAGCATTTCATCCTGCTTACAGGCTCCCTTTAACATATGATGAGGACATCAAATGTACAAATGTGTTTGACACAATGGATGTATGCAAGAATTGTGATAAGAGTTGTACGAGCCCCCAATAAAAAAATTCAACTTCTACATGTATAATTCAATGCCATTGATTATATACATTGTGTTGTACAACTACTATTGAAATCCCTCTCCAAATTGTCCCCCCACCCATGCAAATGAATTCAATGCCCCCAAAGCAAAAACTTTTCCTCCTTGACCCATGGTATTGATAGGTCAAATTTGGTTCCTTTTTTTAAGAAGTAGTTGTCTTAATATAGTCACATAGCATACACTTCCGTAGTCAAACGACTTCTAAAAAGAGTTGCATATACAGCATCACAATTAGCTCTAATGCTCTCTCCTCCCTCCAAAAAAAATTATTTTAACTAAGTTAAATTCTCTCATCCTCCTTGCCTTCAAGACAAATGAAATAACCAGTGTGCAGTGACCACATATGGCCTTCTTGGTTTGGTTTGCTCAGTATTTTTAGAGTGATGAGAATTGTCAGCACGTAAAAACTAAGGAAGCACCTCAATGTGGAGCCTTGTAGTTACCGTATATACTCGAGTATAAGCCGACCCAAATATCCATCGAGGCACCTAATTTTACCGCAAAAACTCCATTAAAAATGTGCTGACAGGGAATCCAGGGTGGATGATACCGTCAGGACCAGTGGTGTGAGTGGCGATACTGGGAGGGTAGAGGGAGAGTGCATTGGACAAAGGGAACCAATTACAGGGATCTACATGTGACCTCCTCCCTGGGGGATGGACAACAGAAAAGTGGGTGAAGGGAGACGGCGGACAGGGCAAGATATGACAGAATAATAATTTATAGACTATTAGGGTTCATGAGGGAGGGGTAGAGGGGAAGGAGGGGAAAAAATGAGGAGCTGATGCCAGGGGCTTAAGTGAAGAGCAAATGTTTTGAGGATGATGAGGGCAATGAATATACAGATGTGCTTTACACAATTGATGTATGGGTGGATTGTGATAAGAGTTGTATGAGCCCCTAATAAAACGACTATAAATAAATAAATAGAAATGTGCTGAAAAAAACTTGGCTAATTCTAGAGAAATAGAAAGCTTGATTCAGGGGCCCAGGACCATAGTTGCTTGGAACACCCAAGTCATTGAAATAACATCATCTATGTCCTATGTGGGGTTAAAGAGCCCCCATTGTTCAATAGCGTCATGCTCTAGGACACACGGTTCGTTGGAGGCAAAGATAGAGCAACTTCAACTCACATATTAGCAGGAGATCCCAGGCCCTGGGAAAGGACATCATGTTTGGTAAGACACAGGGTCAGTAAAAACGAAGAAGACCCTCAACAATATGGGTTGACACAATGGCAGCACCAATGGGTTCAAACATGACAATCATGAGGACTGGACAGTGTTTGGGTTCGGTTGTAAATGGGGTTGCTATGGATTGGGGCTGACTCAGTGGCACCTAGTAATCAGGGTGAGCAGGAGAAAGTCGTGAAACAAACTACAGCAATCATTAAAAAGAGCAGACCTAGTCAAAAGGGATTGAGACTGGTAGAACCAAGACCATGACCCTCCGTCAACCTTCAGGTCTAAAACTAACCACTTCTGTGGCTCCGTTTTCAGGCCACCAACAGGTTTATGAAGAGAACAACATTACTACCTTAGAATAATCAACCCCTTGAGATCCACGGGCAGCATTTACCTAAGAACATAATCTGGAAGGGCTAGAAAAAGAAGAGGCTGGGTAGCAGGAAATACTAGGAGGAAGCGGGATACATGATGTCTCCTTGTAGGATGGCAATCGATCGTGTGAATATGAATTGTTGGATGGAAAACTGATCTTCCCTATAAAACGTCCTTCATTTCACCACAAAAAGTGTTTCTTTTTAAAGAGAGGAGGGTTTGGACCACATTGAGTCCAGTGTCCTAGACCTGATGCTACTGAGCGATGAGAGCTCTGTAGAAAGAGGCGGTCCCTCTTCATTGATCATAGCTTCTCCTCACTCAAATCATGGATGGTGTTTTCCAGTCCTGGCTCCTGTAGGCCAAATGGTTTATTCTTCCCAAGAAGGACCTATCATCATCCCTATCTGAGAGATAAGGAAGCTGAAAGAAATGAAGGTCTAGGCATGAGCCCGGGATCACACAACCAGGGAAGCAGGACAACAGAGATCGAACCCAGTCTGTCGACCCAAGCATCTCTGCAGAGTCAGAAAAAAATAGAAAGAAGGAAAAACTAGTTTACACCAAACCACTCTTTTCAAAGAAATGCTTTTATTAATAGCGCAGTTTGAATGTCAGTATATTGGGCTTGCTCAACAAGACTTTGAAATTTCAGCTTCACCTAAATCAGTAGTGCACGCGCCCACACCTGTGCCACCTCCTTATAGTTCGCATTTAAGTCCTCTGAAAATAAACTTCTAAAGGTTCCACTAAGAGAGATTTCATCCCCCAAGCTGGGGGCAACCGTAGGAGTTCCTTCCCTGCTCTGGTTGGCAGCTTATTTATATTTTACTCTCTGTCGTTTGTAAATTCCCCCTTACCAACTGCTTACCAAGCCACCAGGGCCTTCCTGTTTGGTTTTTCCCTCGGGTGTGCAGTCCTTTGGCTCAGGAAGCACATGTGTAAGCAGGTCTCGTGCGTGTGTGATCCATCTCCCACAAGGTAATCTGAGTTAGTTTATTGTGCCAACCTGGTCAATAAATGCATGTGGGATTAATTAAAGGGCGGAGGGATAAATGGCTCGGCGAGCCTCACCTTTCTAGTTCTCGGGTCTCTTGCTTTGTGATGGTCGCACCAGGGTGCAGCTGCCTTAGCAGTTCCCTGTTTCAGCTGGCAAGGCTCACTTCCTGCAAGACATCACCAAGGAGAAGCCACATGGACCTACCCCAATGCAGCCCTGGGTGCTGGAGCAGCCGTGTGGAGACTCCTGCCAGCGCTGAGATGTTTACACCTTCACTGACTCAGCTTTCCTCCTGCAGTCGGCATCATTGTGTCTGTTTTGCGAGATGGAGGAGGACTTTGTGGATTGGTGTTGGACATATGGGTTAATGTTGGACTTGTGAGCTTGGACAGCACTGGGTTGGGATGTTTTCTTGATGGGCAATTAACCTTTATATAAAAGTCTCTCTTATACATGAGTTTCTGTGGATGTGTTTCTCTAAAGTACCCAGACTAATACAGTATCTATCCGTGCTTCTCCAGGTCTCACCACTCAAACTGTAGTGTCAGGTCTTACCCTCAAACACCAAGTTCACTGACAGTTCTGAGTGCGCATGACTGTCCGCAGTTCATGTAAAGAGGTGGTGTAACTTCAGGGAAGGCTTTCCCAATTCCAAACCAGCATTGTCAAGTCAATTCTGACTCATGGTGCCTACAGAGCAGAGCAACAAGCCTCATCTTTCTCCCACAGAGAGGCTGGTGGGCTTTGAACCGCCACCCTTACGGTCAGTAGCCCAGTGTGTAAGCTACTATGCCACCAGAGTTCCGTGGAGAAGAGTTTAAAAGAACAAACAGACTCACTGCCATCAAGTCGATAGTGACTTATAGGGAGACTAGGCCTTCTACTCATGCCAGGGGCAGTTCTACCCTACCCTGCAGGTTTGCTGTGGGTCGCAGGAGGGTTAGAGCCATAGAAACACTGCCTTCAGACCTGTGCAGGCCTGCATGGAAGACATGTCAGGAAGCCATAAGTTTACATTTTGATACTGTTATTTTATCAAAGCTACTTATTTTATCAAAGCTACTTTTTAACTCCCCCTGGGGGTAGTAGTTGCACAATTCTATAAATATACTAACAGCCACGGGAACCATTTCATATGGGTGGTGAGCTTTATGGTTTGTGAATGATCTTTCAATAAAACTGTTATATATAACATTTTCTTTTTTTAATCATTTTATTGGGAGATCTTACAACTCTTATCACAGTCCATACACACATCAACTGTGTAAAGCACATTTGTACATTCATTGCCCTCATCCTTCTCAAAACATTGGCTCTCCACTGAAGCCCCCGGCATCAGGTCCTCATTTTTTCCCCTCCCTCCCCACTTCTCCCTTACTCATGAACCCTTGATAATTTATAAATTATTATTTATACAAAGTATTCTTAAGAAGAGTTCGGTCACGACAATTGGCCACAAAAATGATCCAAAACCAACCAGTTGCTGCCCAGTGGATGCTGACGCTCAGTGACCCCGTGCGTGTCAGAGCAGAACGGGGTCGTCAATGTTGGTTTTTTGGGAATAGATCACCAGGCCTTTCTGCTGAGGTTCCTCTAGTGGTTGGCAGTTAAGTGCATTAACTGCTTGCCCCTCCCAGGGACTCCGTGAAGCTGGAAAGATCTTCTAGAACAGTGGTTCTCAACCTTTCTAATGCCGTGACCATTTAACACAGTTCCTCATGGGGTGGTGACCCCCAACCATAACATTATTTTCATTGCTACTTCATCACTGTCATTCTGCTACTGTTATGAATCATCATGTAAATATCTGATAGGCAGGATGTATTTTCATTGCCACAAATGGAACATAATTAAAACATAGGGATTAGTCACAAAAACAATATGTAATTACATATGGTGAACTATTTATTTCTAATGACAAGTACATGAAATTTTGTCTTGAAGCATGGCAGAGCATGGGTAACAGTCTTCACACCAGTATCTGCATGTGGGCAGATCCCCCTGGAGATGGATAGAGGAGCGGCGCCTCATTTCCTGAGACCATCAGAAATATGTGTTTTCCGATGGTCTCAGGTGACCCCTGTCAAAAGGGTCATTCGACCCCCAAAGGGGTCGCGACCCACAGGATGAGAACCACTGCTCTATCATCTGAACATTGACACTGGGGGGTGGTTATCGACACAGCATTCACACGTGCTGGACATCACGGAATGGTAACCCTTAGAAAATGATTTTTTTAATGTAAAAATTCAATCAATAAGAAGAAAATTACTCAAACCATCAGTTTTACAGTGTGTGTGTTCTTTACCACAATCTGTATTGTTTTCATTTTAAAGGAAGCAAAGTCTCCTGCATCCCCATTTTATGGTCCATTTTTTTAAATGTCATGCTGATTATGTGTTTTTGAAAGACTCCTTGTCTTTAAAGATATGAAATATATACATGTCTTGATGAACTTACCTGAGGTCTGGATTTGACAGTCATGTGCTAGAACTTTAAGGCCTACTTTTGGACCAGTGAGTGAGGCCAGTGGACGGAGAAACCCATTTGGCTCAGAGAAGAGTGGATGCTCTGGGAGGTGATATGTGTATTCTCTGTTGAAGACACTCACGGTGAGAGCAAGAGAAAATCAACACAGCCTCTATCTGGCTTCAGGGGACCGAAGAGAGGAAGTCAGCAGTGGGCTATCTTCTCAAGAGGAAACCAATGAAGGGGGAATTGAGCTCAAACGCTCTCCATGGTGTGATCATTGGAACACAGGTGTTCTCCAGAAAGTGCCAATCAAACTCAAAACCAAACTCTGTAGCGTCTATGCCAACTCATCGACCCTCTAGGTAGACTCACCCCTGGAGTTTCTGAGACTTCACTTTTGGGGTAAGTAGAGAGCCCCATCTTTCTCCCAAGGGGTGGCTGGTGGTTTTGAACTGCTGACCTTCAGATCACAGCCCCACATATAACCACTATGCCACCACAGCACCCAATACTCACTAGGAGGCGAGTTGCAGGTGTCTGAATTATTACGGGATACATTGGCTATGCAGTTGATAACTCATTAGGCATCTGTACTGTAATGGGGTAAAGATCTAGGTCTGGAGCCAGACGCACCTGGTTTCAAGTCCTGCCTCCAGTGATTGACCCTGAGCAAGTGGCCACCTCTCTCGGAGCCTCCGTTTTTCCATCTGTGAAAGGGACTTACTGATAGCACTCGCCTCCTAGAGTTGTGAGGTTTCAGTAAAATGATACACGGGGAGTGCCTGGTACACAGAAACCCGCGATCGATGGCAGGTGGGGTTCCTGTAGCTAAATTGGATAATTGTGACCATGAGGATCATTGTGTTAGTCTGGGTAGACTAGAGAAACAAGTTCATGGACACTCATATGTTTATAAGAAAAAGGTTTTATAAGTATAAGAGCAGTTGAATATTGAGAAAACATCCCAGCCCAGTCCACATCAAGTCCATAAGTCCGACATTAGCCCATATGTCCAACACCAATCCATAAAGTCCTCTTCAGACTCATGAAGCACATGCAATGATGCCAAATGCAGGACGATCACAGGCCAGTGGGTAGAGAGTCTTTGAATCCAGTGGCAGTGTAAGCATCTCAGCGCTGGCAGGGGTCTGTACCTGGCTCCTCCAGCTTCAGAGGTCTTGCCAGCTGCAGTGTCTCTCAGGGAGTAGCAGAGAGAGGTGTCTTCCGCCTCCAAGGAGGAAGTACCAGATTTCCCAGAATCCTCAGGAGAAGGCCATGCCCACACAGAAGTCTCCTTGGCTATCTCCAGATCGACAGCCTAGACTCCACCCTTACACTCTTAATCCTTAAATTGACACCAGTTAGGTGACTACCACACAGACTAAGAGTAATAAGAAAGACCTGGTTGTCTAGGTCCAGATAACCAGCTAATGAAAGAAAACCCTATAGATTACAACAGTCCCATCTTGCTATTCAAGGGGTCACAAGGAAAACTGTCGATGTTCATTTGGGGGTGAGGGGTGGGCAGAGAAATGGCAGAGGAGAACAGGAAACGTCCTGGGCTGGTGGGAATGTGTTCCCTGTCTGACTTGGGGGGAGTCGCTCAGAGGTATATCAAACTCAACTCTCTGCCAGTGAATCGATTCCAACTCACAGTGACCCTATTGCACAGAGTAGAGCTGCCCCTGTGGGTTTCTGACACTATAACTCTTTATGGGAATAGAAAGCCTCATCTTTCTCCCAAGGAGCGGCTGGCGGTTTCAAACTACTAACCTTGTGGCTACAGCCCGCTCATAACCCTCCCTCCCACCACCACCACCACCACCACCCGCCACTAGGGCTCCTTCACATATGCCCAAATTCATCCACATCCCACAAAGGGAGAGACACCTCTCTGGGCATGCAGTCTGTCTCATCAGCCGAGCCTGTATGATCAGTGATCAGTGTAGCGTGGAAGCAGTTCAGCAGCATGGGCGTTTTCCCGGCAACAAGCAACTTCAAATGCCCAGCTGTTGGGAAGTGAGCAGCTCGGCTCAGTTCAGTGACCAAGTAATCCTCACTCAGCCCTTGAGTCAGCCCATGCTGGGAGATGGAGAGTTTGAAAGGAGAGGGGAGACAGGTGCTCCCTGGGACCACCTGGGGTTTCTCAGCAGCCAAGCACACTTCCCTACTCCAGCCTGGAATAAGGCTTCCCTAAGAGGATTCAGAATCGTCAGGGCCCCTGAGACTTCCTGAGAGCGTCAAAAACCACAGGGTTGAGATACCGCCGACATCCCAGCAAGTCCCATGGATTTCTCATCACTGCTGTTCCACGCGAGGGGACCATTCTGTAACGTGGCAATCCCACAGGCGACATTGGGACGGCTCATGGCATCAAGTCTCTAGAATTAGTCCAGACTCATTCCTGGGGGAACCATTTTATTTCTGTTTACTGGTACCCTTTGCCTGTATTGAGATACAATTTATCTAAGATCGGCCACTTGAAAGTACACAATGGTGGGGGAGGCATTTAATAACACATGATTGTGAGTTATTATCTTTCTATGTCTAGAACTTTCTCACCATGCCCCTGCCCCAAAAGAAACATGCATCCGTACAGAAGGCCCTCCCCCTTGGTCTTCTTGCCCCTCAGCCTCTGACAAACATAACCTGCTCTCTGGCCCAGGCATTTCATGTCAGGGCAGTCATCCTTTGGGTCTGACGTCTGTCATGTGACAGAATGTGCACACAGCGGGAGTAGGCTGGTAGCCATGGAGGTGGAGAGCCGTGTGTGGTAGTTACATAATCTAGTGTCAATTTGAGGATTAAGAGTATAGGGGTGCAGGCTGCAGTCTAGCCTGCCAATTGGGATAGAGCCAATGAGGCCTCTGTGTGGGCATGGCCTTCTCCTGAGGATTCTGGGAACTCCTGTACTTCCTCCTTGGAGGCGGGAGACACTCTCTCTGTGCTTACTCCCTTGAGACATCCCTGTGGAGAAGACACATGGAGCTACCATGAAGCAGTCAGTTTCAGAGCTGAAGGAACCACGTGGAGACCCCAGCCAGCGCTGAGATGCTTACAACACCACTGGATCCACAAGACTTTCCACCAACTGGCCCGTGATCTTCCTGCATTTGGCGTCATTGCATGTGTTTCGTGAGTCTGAAGAGGACTTTATGGATTGGTATCGGACATATGGGCTAATATCGGACTTGACTTGATCTGGACTGGGCTGGGATGTTTTCTCAATAGTCTCGATGTTCAATTGCTCTTGTCTATAAAGCTCTTTCATATACACTTGAGTGTCTCAACTTGATGTGTGGACACCGGGCGTCATGTTGTACCACACGTGGGGGTGAAGGAGAGCGGGCTGTCAAAGGAGCTTCTGAATGCCGGGTGTGTTAGTCTGAGTACTTTAGAGAAACAAATCCACAGAAACTCATAAGAGTATAAGAGAGAGTTTTATATAAAGGTTAAGTGCACATCAAGAAAACATCCCAACCCAGTGCTGCCCAAGCCCACGAGTCCAACGTTAGCCCATATGCCTGCCACCAATCCACAAGTCCTCCTCCATCTCACAAAACACATGCAATGACACCGACTGCAGGAAGAAAGCCCAGTCAGTGAATGTGTAAGCATCTCAGTGCTGGCAGGGGTCTCCACACGGCTGCTCCAGCACCCAGGGCTGCATTGGGGTAGGTCCATGCGGCTTCTCCTTGGGAATGTCTTGCAGGAAGTGAGCCTTGCAAGCTGAAGCAGGGAAAGGGCTAAGGCATCTGCACCCTGGTCCGGCCATCACAAAGCAAGAGACCCGAGAACTAGAAAGGTGAGACTCACCAAACCATTTATCTCTCTGCCCATCAATTAACCCCACCTATATTTATTGGCCAGGTTGGCCCAATAGACTAACTACCTCACCGGGCATTACTGACTAGGTGGCTGAAGATGCTATTTCGGAAGACAGGAAGAAGTTGAAGAGGAGGATGCTAGTGCTGTTGTGGAATTCAGTGACACTAAAGGAACGATTCTCGGACCCATGCCCGGCGACAGAACGAAACACCGCCCAACCCTGCACCATTCTCACACTTGTGGTTGTGTTTGAGCCTACTGTTGCAGCCCCGGTGTCCACCCATCGTGTACAGCGTTGTGCCACTAGGTGTGAAGCTTTTGGCATCTGACACTGTCCCGCTGCTCTCCCCAAGGTCTCCAGTGGCGGGTTCCTCCCAAGTGGACAGCCTATCCTTTCTCCGTAGTCTGTTTTCAGCTTGGAGGCTCTGCTGAAACCGGTTCCCTCTGGGTGGCCCTGCCAGTCCTGGAAATAACAGAGACAGGGTAACACCCAAGCCACCACAGTGCGACAAGGTGACCGGCAACCAACCTGACGACACCCAACAGCAGGAACAAGACTTCATCTCATCCAGGGCCTGTCCGCCCGAGGTACTCGGTGGGGCCCTCTCTTCTCCTTCCCATTCCCTCCTGCTTTGATGGCAGTGCTGGGACCCCCCAGGGCCCAGGACAAACACATGTTCAACCTCGAAGGACTAGGAAACGACACACAATAGTAGGACATGCCACAGCCTGCCTTGGCGCAGGTGACTGGCCACCCCACGTGGCACTCCAGCCTGATTTTGGAGTCAAGTTCCAGAAATCACCTTCGGCCCTGCGGGGGACAGCGGGGGGCAAATCTTGTTTCTGGCTTGTCCTGATTGTGACGTGAGGAGGGCATGGGAGGAGGGTGGTTATGTCGGGCCGGTGGGGAGCTTTTGCTTGGGTGTTTTAAAACGACTCTGATGTGTTGTTTAAAAGCCAGCCCACCCCACCCCCCAATACAGGTGGGAAAGCCAATGGGTAGAATTGGTGAGCGAAAAGCTTGAAGCAGGGACTTGTATCGTCACCTAAGATTAGCATCCTGCGTTGTTGAGAGGACCGGAACCTTGGTGGCATAGGGGTTAGGGACTGGCCTGCAACCCACAAGGTCAGCAGTTTGAAGCCTCCTGCAACTTGAAATGGTGGGAGAAAGATGAGGCTTTCTACTCCCCGAAAGAGTTCCAGTCTTGCACATAACAGAAATGTGGGTGAAGGGAGCCAACGGGCAGCGTAAGACACGAAATAACGACAATAATATGTCATTGATCCAGGATTCACGAGGATGGGAGGGGGAAAAAGAGGAGTTGATCCCAAGGGTTCAAGTAGAAAGAAAATGCTTTGAAAATGTGGATGGCAACATAGGTACAAATGTGCTTGATACAATTGAATGATGGATTGTCATAAGATTTGTAAGAGCCCCCAATAAAATGATTAATAAATATATATATATAAATATTTTTTAAAGAGTTACAGTCTTGGAAACTCACAGGGGCAGTTCTACCCTGCCCTACAGAGTGCTATGAGTCTGCATGGACTCGATGGTGGTAAGTTTGATTTGGGGTTCTTGAGGGGGAACCCAAACCCCACTTGCTGCCATTGCTGAGTCGATGCCAATGTTGAGGAACCCTGGAGGATGAACCATAATAAGTGATTAAGAAAACTATTGTGGTTGTTGTCGCTGCTGTGATCATTACCAAGGACCCTTGATGGTGCAGTAGTTAAGCTACATGCCGCTCCCCCAAAAGGTTGGCAGCTCAAACCTACTAGCTGCTCTCTAAGTGAAAGATGAGGCAGTCAGCTTCCATAAAGATTCAAGACTCGAGCTCACGGCCAACAAGTCAGGACTGACCTAGCAACCCTATAGGACAGGGGAGGACTGCCCTTGTGGGCTTCCAAGACTATAGCTGTTTACGGGAGTAGAAAGTCCCATCTTTCGCCCACGGAGTGGCTGCTGGTTTCGAACTGCCGACCTTGCAGATCGCAGCCCAACGTGCAACCACTATGCCACCGGGGCTCCTTCCATAAAGGTTACAGCCTTGAAAATTCTATGGGGAAATTCTACTCTGTCCTCTTGAGGTACCATGAGTCAGAATCATGTCAGTGCAAGTGAGAATTATAATTATTCATTAGGAATAAGCTCAGTCAGTTGGTGGGCCTGCCCATGACACCTACCAATTATTCTTGATGTACGAAATCAAAGTTCTAACAAGAAAACCTTACATTTGGACATCCTGTTAATTCCTTCACTCAGAAAACATTTATTGACTCTTTTCCATGGCCCGTCAATGAGATCGATGAAAGCCCTTGCCCTCAGGGAGCTCTTGTTCTCCCGGGAGCACCAGTAGGTGAGTCATAGGCTCAAACACACTGATCATGTTTTAGCTTGGGTTGGGGCTTTAAAATGGGATTCAGTCACTGTAAGATAAAAAACTCACTGCCGCTGAGTCAATGCTGGCTCATAATGACCCCCTGGGGGTTTCTGGGACTAACTGCTTCCAGGAATAAAAAGTCCAGTCTTCCCCTCCCCCTCCCCCACTCCAATCTTGGTGAAGGGGCCGGTGGACATTTTCGGAGGACCTGGCTAGAGTCCCGGCGATGCGTCACATTCTGCCTGATGGACTTGCCACCACCTCGCTGGCTGAACAAGCATCTGTCCGCACCCTGCTTGTCATCCGCAAACGCTGCTGAAGGTCAAGCCGTGACCCACTGGGTCGCCTTGCAATGTCTCCCCAGGACGTTTCTCCCCATCCCAGAGCCGCGGGGGAGGCCTGTGTACAGACCGTCCTGCCCTCCCCCGCCCCCCAAGAGGGACTATGTTCATGGAGTGTTTCAGAAGAGTGCTCAAAGTGGGGCAAAAAGGCACCCCCAACTTAACATCCCGAATGGCAACGGCAGACTGCGTTGTTTTTTGTTTTTTTTTCTGACTGTCTCACCTACTCTTTCTTTTTTTTTTTTTAATCGTTTTATTAGGGACTCATACAACTCTTATCACAATCCATACATGCATCAACTGTGTCAAGCACATTTGTGCATTCGTTGCCCTCATCATTCTCAACACATTTGCTCTCCACTTAAGTCCCTGGCATCAGCTCATTTTTCCCCTCCCCGCTTCCCTTTCCCTCATGAGCACTTGATAATTTATAAATTATTATGTTGTCATATCTTACACTGTCCGATGTTTCCCTTTACCCACTTGTCTGTTGTCCGTCGCCCAGGGAGGAGGTTATATGTAGATCCCTGTAATCAGTTCCCCTTTCCACCCCACCCTCCCACCACCCTCCTGATATCACCACTCTCACCACTGGTCCTGAAGGGATCATCTGTCCTGGATTCCCTGTGTTTTCCATTCCTATCTGTACAAGTGTCCATCCGCTGGTCTAGCACAGCTATTTTAAAAAGGTCACCAGCAGTCTCTGGCCTTACCACTCGGAACGTGCCCCATGTTCTCTCGGAACCCCCTACAGGACGTGACAAAAGAGAGGATTTGCACTTTAATTCATCACTGATCTTCCTCCCCAGTCCCCACCATCCCCACCACCTGTAATAACAGTCATCTAATCCTGATACAATGGAAGCGCACTTAGTACAATCATGGGGGGCCGGGAGGGAACCCTTATTTTCTGGCAGAGTGTTTCATGCTTCCAGGCCCCGGAAAGTTGCTCTGCAGGCCCTTTCACGACCGCTGGTGTGTCAGTTCCAGGGTAAGCAGGCAAGATGGGAGTGGGGGCCGGGCAGTGGTGAGTGAAGGGGGGGAGTGTTGCCATGGCGACCAAGGATTGCAGTGATGGGTATCCATGGTGATTGTTGCTCAATTCTGAGGGACTTTAATGCTTTATTTAAAATACATAATAACTGTGCAGCTGCTGAAGCGGTGATACGGGGAGCAGAGGAATGGACTGTGGCCGTGTGCACGGCGCCGTTGGGAAGGAGGCAAATAAAGCGGTGAAACGTGGGGTGTTTCAGTCGTGGTCCTAGAGGGTGCTTCACCCAACACAGGTGTTCTCACACCTCTCCTTCTCACGGGTCCCACGATGACACTGAGATCAACTCAGGCAGAGACCACCCTTCACCCTGCCCCTTCCCATGGGACTCTGCGCAGACCTAAGAAGTCCCAGGAAGCAAACCCCACTAGAAGTTCTACACGGGTGCCCCAGCCCCATTGCAACCGAGTCCACTCCAACACAGCAGCCCCCTAGGCCAGTGGAGCACTGCCCCAAGGGTTTCTCAGGCTGAAATCTGTAAAGCAGGTGGCCGCACCTTGGTCCCTAGGAGTGGCTGGTGACTTGAACTACAGACCTTCTGGTTAGCAGCCAAGTGCTTCCGCACTGGGCCACCCAGGTACCTTGAGGGTTACAAAGCAGGGGTGATGTCTTCTTTCTATGCCCAAATTCATGTCAACCATGAGTTGGACACATGGGGCTACAGAACCTGGGTCTCTGATTCCTAACTCAGAGTCCCCTTGTTGGCCTTTTGTGTCCTATTGGAGCTGGGCTGTGATCAGCAGAAACCCAACCTAAATGGACTTCAGCCAGAGAGAAGTTTACCCCCAAACAAAAACCCGAAGGGCCGTGATGGTCCGCTCCATGTAGACGCCATTCTCACGGTCACCTCATGAGCCATGGTGGCTGCCGGGTTCCAGCCATCACATCCAAATCGCAGCCAACAGAAAGAGAAAGATGCAGAATGAAACAAAGAGCCCAAACAGGGTTTTTGGGATTTTAAAAAATTATTATTTGTAAAAAAAGAGGACCTGATGCAAGGGGCTTAAGTGGAGAGCAAATGCTTTGAGAATGATTGGGGCAGGGAATGTATGGATGTGCTTTATACAATTGATGTATGTATATGTATGGATTGTGATAAGAGTTGTATGAGTCCCTAATAAAATGTAAAAAAAGAAAAGAGGAGAAAAAAATGATTAGGGCAAAGACTGTACAGATGTGCTTTATACAATTGATGTATGTATATGTATGAACTGTGATAAGAATTTTATGAGCCCCAATAAATTGTTAAAAAAAATTATTTGTTTAAACAAAAGTCTCCTGAATGTTGCTATCTGACTCTTCTCTTTATCTATCGTTGCACCTAGCTGCAAAGGGTCCTTGGGGAAATTTGGGGGGCGGGGTGGCCAATTGCCAGCTCAAAATGTGGGAGCCTATTGTTCTGAACATTTGAATTATAGGGCTGGTGAAGAATATTAAAAGTCCCGTGGGCTGCCGAAATAACCAATAAAGCTGTCTTCGAAGCAGTACAGCCAGAATGCTCCTTAGAGGCAAGGATGGGAGACTATCTCACCTCCTCTGACGTATTGTCAGGAGAGACCCTGGAGAAGGACATCATGGTTAGTAAAGCAGAGGGGAAGTGAAAAAGAGGGAGACTCAGAAAGATGGGCTGACCCCAAGGGGCTCAAGGATAGGAACCATTGTGAGGTTGGCGCAGGACCAGGCAGTGTTTCGTTCTGTTGTGCACGAGGTCGCTGTGAGTTAGGACTGACTTGCTGGCACCTGACAGCAACAACACTACTGTGGAATAAGGGAAGGGCCGATCGTGGGAGACAGCCTGCAGTCCAGCCACATCCTCTTGAGTGAAAAAGAGGCCCCAACTGGCCCCCTGCCCTTCTCCTCTTCTCCTTCCTGCCACCTCTTGCTCTTGCTCCAACCATAAACCCAAACCCCTGCATTCACTGAGGAGAAAGCTCTTGAGCTCCAGGATCCTGAGTCAGGTCTCATCACTAGCATCTTGCCCTGGCCTGGGGAAGGCAGAAAGGGGAGACAGAAACTCTAGAGCCAAGACCTGTGTTAATCCTTTCTTCCTTTTTTCAACTAATTGTTTTAAGCTCTTACTATGAATTGAGTGAAGGCCTACAGAGCAGATGGTCCATTTTCCATTCAACAACCCAGGCCCATTATGCTTTATCTCATGGATTCTAACCCCCACAACGGAACATCACGGATCCCACTTCCTCCCTGTGTGTCCTGTTTCTAGCCCTCTGCCTTTCCCAGCCCCTCTGAACTCGGTCCTTGGGTCAATGCTGCCCTTTGGGTCTCAAATGGTTGATGATTCTAAGGTGTGTGTACCTCACAGAAAGTGCTCCAGGATGAATCCATTTCCAGACCTGAAGCATGACATCATTTCAGGGGTCCCACCAGTCTCTATCCAACCAATATGCCAGGTATTTTTCATTTTTTAAGTGACTTTGAATTTTGTCTGGTTTTCTCCCCAAAGGACTCTCCAGGACCTTCTCATGGGACCACTTTCAGAGCAGTTGATAGTGGGAGTTGGGTACCATGTAGTCCTTTTGACCTCAGAGTCACGGAGATTGATGTTTCCATCAGAACCTGTGTTGGTTTTTGTGTTAGTCTGGGTAGGCTAGAGAAATAAATCCATAGGAGCTCATATGTGTATAAGAGAGTTTGATATAAAGAGTCATTATACATTCAGAAAGGATCCCAGCCCAGTCCAGATCAAGTCCATCAGCCCATATGTCTGATACCAATCTATAAAGTCCTCTTCAGACTCAGGAAATACATGCAATGACACCGAGTACAGCACAATCACAGGTCAGTGGGTAGAAAGTCTTTGGATCCAGTGACGATCTAAGCATCTCAGTGCTGGCAGGGGTCTCTACGTGGCTTCTCTGGCTTCAGAGGTCTGGTTGCATCAGGGTAGGTCCATGTGGCTTCTCCAGCTCAGGCCACTAGTGTAGTTCCATGTGTCTTGTCAGCTGCAATGTCTCCCGGGGAGTGAGCAGAGAGTATCTCTTGTCTCCAAGGAGGAAAAGTACAGCAGTTCCCAGAATTCTCAGGAGAAGGCCAGACCCACACAGAGGTCTCATTGGATATCTCCAGATTGACAGGCTAGACTCCACCCCTTCCCTCTTAATCCTCTCAAGTCCCAAATTGACACCAGATTATGTAACTATCACAGTTTTTTATACGGTTTTAGATCATACCTTGAGAAAAACAAATCTTCCCTTTCTCTTTCAGTCCTTTCAGTTTCAGAGCCCTGGTGGCACAGTGGTTCGGGTGCTCAGCTGCTAACTGAAATGCCGGTGGTTCAAACCCACCAGCTGATAGGAGGGAGAAGGCTGTGGGGCTCTGCTTCGGTAAACATCATGAATCACGGTCAACTTGATGACAGCAGACTTGTTTTGCTTCTCAGTCTTCTGATTATGATGAGGAGAAAATCCTAGCGCTGAAGGCGATTAAACACCTCTCTCACACCTCAACCCGACACCCTGAGTCTCCTAAGCAATCAACCTGGGCTGCAGAGCAGACAAACACTGACTAGCATATTCACAGGAGTTGTGATCCTGCCAAACCCAGTGGCCGTGCCAAAGCTCCACCGCCCTGCTTTGTGACCATTGCACTTAAGCCCCATTTACGCTCTGTGTCGGTGAGCGATGAGACTTGCCATTAGCATTGTGACGTGTTCCCGTGTTAAATGGATATCCTCCTATTGGGAAAAAGTGAATTGATTTCAAGGAACGGAAAAGGAATCACGGGTAAGCAATGGCACAGGTGGAACGTGGAGATGTTAAAAGAGTGATTGAAATAGGGGACCCATAGACGTGGCGGCAAACACACCGGCTGAGGCTGGAAGAGGCCTGAGCTCTAAACCCAGCTCTCCCAATAACTTGCTGGGTGACCTTGGATAAGTGTCTTCACCTCTCTGAGCCTCTTGGTTTTTCGCCTGTAAAACGAAGGGAATTAATTGGGCTCGGTAGTTGCTAGCATCGACCGCTAGCTCTGGATAACAGGACTTCTGGGGGGGGGGGTCTACAGACTCAGAAACTCCTGGGGGCTTGGTTTTGGGTGTATAGACTTCCATAAAGTCCTGGTGGTGTCCTGGGTTACAAATTGGGCTGCTGACCACAACGTCAGCGGTTCAAACCCACCAGCCACCCTGCCGGAGAAAGATGACACTTTCCACTCCTGCGAAGATCTATAACCTCGGAAACCCACCGGGGCATTTCTGCCCTGTCCTGTCAGGTCGCTATGAGCCAGAACGGAGCAGTTTGACGCTATGGGGATTTTTGGAGTCAAGATGGGCTCTCGAGCAATAGACTTGGTTTTGTTTTCCTTAGTGTGGACAGAGGCCTCCAAATATAACTCCAAGGGGACTTCAAATGCCACTCCTGTAGCGATGCCAGCCCGGCCTTGGTGAGCCTTGGAGAGCCAAAACCCAGCAAGTACTTAGCTTGGCAATGGAGATGAATCTGTATGCTGAGCACTACCAACAAATACCCATCTCTAAGCCAGTGGAGAGCCAGCTCCCAAACATGCAAATAGAGACTTAATTATTCTTAAAACAATACATCTCTTAATTTGCAAAGGAGCAGAATGGAATGCTAAGTAGGGTCTTATTTGGGATGCTAACTACAGTAACTCATTTTCAATGGGAGCTTTTCATGCTCTCTCTTCACACTCCCCCCTGTTTATTAATAACTCCGGCTTTTCCTGGGTGTTAAATGATCCCTAAGTATCGGACCCGGTGTGCCGAGCAGATGCTAACTTTTGTCTTCCCCTCGCTGCCGTATTACCAAAACCCAAAGACAGAGACCCATTTTCTCAAGGGCTGCTGGGAGATGGAACAGCGGGGCACTCTGCACTTCCAGGCCAGAGGGTACCAGTGTCCCTCAGGCTTGGCAGCCCCTGAGTGCCCAGACCCAAGACGAAATGCACACGGAAACCACCAGGAGGTACCAAGCCCCAGCCACCCGCCATACCGGAGAACATCAAAACATCTAAGGTTTGGGAATCCTTCTGAGGTAGTTATTGTGCCAACCTGGCCGATAAACACATGTAGGGTTAATTGAAGGGCAGAGGGATAAATGGCTCGGCAAGCCTTGCCTTTCTTGTCTCTTGCTCTTCGATCATCAGACCAGTGTGTGGCTGCCTTGCTTGTTCTTTGCCTCAGTTTGCAAGCTACACTACCTGTGGGACTGTGTTGCTGTAATTTGAGGTTCCTTCAAGAACTGTATGAAAAGGCTGAGGCATTAGAAAAGTTGAGAACCACTGCTCTGGGTCTTTATCGGGGCAGAAAACCTAGTCGTTCTCTGGAGAAGTGGTGGGTGGGTTTGAACGGCCAACCTGTCGGTTAGCAACCCGGTCGGTCACCAGCAGCACCAGCTGCTGACTGCAGAAACGTGATGCCATAAGCCTTGCCCGGAATAAGCCCACGCGAGTGTGAACAGGTACCCTGAGAGCCACGCCCTTTGACTTGGCTCTTCTTTCGGAAGAACCCACAGGAGGTGCTAACTCCAGGGAGGGCCGCGTTCACGTCCAAGTTCGACCACTATCTTGGACATAGCACTCTGTGGTCTCTCTGAGCCTCAGTTTCCTCATCTGTAAAACGGGGACAACTGCGTCCCCTTAGGGCAGTGGTCTTCCAAATTCCTCACGCCACAACCCTTTCATACAGTTCCTCATGCGTTGGTGACCCCCCCTCCAACCTTAAAATTATTTTTGTTGCTACTTCATCACTGTCATTTTGCTACTGTTATGAATCGGACATGACCCACAAGCTGAGAACCGCTGTCTTAGGGTTAGGGTGAGGTGATGATGAGCTGGGGTGTAGTCACCCACGGCTATTATTAGCATCTGCTCAAACCAGTCTCCTCATGGGTCTGTGGACCACCCCACAAAGTCCCCTGGGGGCCACTGGAGTTGTGGAGCTGTGTCCTGGTGTAGAAAGAGCAGTGGCTCAGGATCCAGTGGCATTGTAGGCATCTCAGGACTGGCCAATTTCTCCAGGTGGTTCCTTCAGCTCTGAAACTCTAACTGCCTCAGGGTAGGTTCAAATGTCTCCCAGGAAGTGAGCACGTGTTCTGCCTCCAGCGAGCTATTTATCTCCCTAGTGCCCCCAGATGAGGTCATCAAAGAACTACCTGATTGACAAGCCAGACTTCACCCCTTCACTCTTAATCCTCAAATTGACACTGGATTATGTAACTACCACAGCCGGGCACCATCAGCATACTTCACCACATTTGCTTATGCACCCCTTCTATCTCCAGCAATCTTGTCAGGAAGGTGAGCATCAGAGAATGCCGGGTTATTAGAACAAAGTGTTCTTGTGTTGAGAGAGGACTTGAGTCGAATGGGCCTCCTCTTTAAAAGACAGTGAATTCCGGAACAGAGAAAGGACACTGGAAATGCTGAGAATGAGGACGGCACCACTGTGGATCACACTGATGACCGTCAGCTTCTGTGCTTGTGCCCTTGCAGGGCTGGAGACCAGCACAGCACCATAAAGTCAATCCACAGGCCTTGCCTGCCATTCATCATGTCCCTCAGCCATGCTTCCTCTGACGTGTCAGTAAAACCACATCTGATTGCTCCCCCATGATCTCCTCCATCCGTCTTGGTTTCCTGACCCTGGTTTATCTACCAGGCATGGATTACTCTCTGAAATGATGCTTTGAGATCTGTTTCTTGTTTCTGCCACCCTCTGAAAATAAAAATCAAAGCATCGTGGTGACGCATTGGGCTGCTAACTGCAAAGTCAGCGGTTCGAAACCACCAGCCAGCTCCTCAGGAGACAGATGAGGCTTTCTACTCAGAAACCCACAGGGTGGTTCCACTCTGTCCTATAGGATGGCTAGGACTCTGAATCGACTTCGTGGCACTGAGTTTGGTTTTTATCTTTGTTTTTTCCCCCTTGGGGGCCACAAAGGGCCAATGTCACTCTCCTCGAAGGGCCACAACTCTATTCTGGTGGCCATCTCCACACCTTCTCCTTTCAGATTCTAGAACCTTCTCCAGATCATCCAGGCTGAGGAACGGCACCAGCTCTGCTGCCCTGAGCCCTGGAGTGCTACAGTATCCCTCGTGGGTCCCCCACCTTCACTGACCCTCCTCAACTCCTCGCCCACTCATATGCATCTGCCTCCTGAAGGGACCAGATGGATGCCCCAGGAATCTGTTAGAGATGAGAACATGAAAGGGGACCAAGGAGCATGGGATTGTTTTCCCGGTCACCATTTCCCTCACTCTCTTTGCCTCCCCGCCCCCTGAAGAATGTGCCTTTGAGACCCTCAACAGTAGTACCTCACAGGCTTTTGAAGGAGAGAAGGACTCAGAGTGGGTCTCTGGTTCAATGCCTGAAATTGCCGAGGAAGGGATGCAAGCAGGGGTGCAGAGAGGACAGGGGAGGGATGGTGGGTCCCAGGAAGAGGCAGACGGAGAGAGGAAGGAGAAGCAAGCAGAGGGGGTCTGCCTGCCTGCTGAGAAGCTTCCACGTTCTGGGCTCCTGTCCCTTGAGCAAAGCAGGCATGCCGCAGGCACCCTTGGGGCCTGTAGGCCATGCTGTGGCTTCCCCATTTGGTGGCTCCACAAAGCCCCCTGTGCTCGAGCTCTGTGGGAGTAGGTCCTCTGCCTTGCTCCCAACTGATTTCCAAGAGCCCGGAGAAGACCCCAGGTTGGGTGGGCCATTGTCAGTTTTGCACAACCAAGCACACATGGCCCTCTGACCCTGGGGGATGACCTCAGCCCTTGGACATCCGTGGGAGGACTGTCCACATTGTTCCTTGGGCTGCTGTGACATGGAGCCTCTGCTGCCCATCCCCTTGCCATGGGTGAGGATGTGGTAAGACCAAAAAGGATGTGGCTGCCTAGAGTCCTTGAATAGTCCTGCTCAGGGGCCCGGCCTTGGCTTCTTCCCTGGGTGATCCCCTGAGGGTGAAGTAAGCCATCACTATGGGACCCTCTCAACCCAAGGGGTGGCCCAGGGGCAACTGTTTGCTGGAAGTTGTAGAACAGAGCTTGGACACCTGAGTTGAAGGTCCGACTGAGGTCTCCTGTGGAATGACGCAGAGCCAAGAGTTGGGGGAAAAGAAGGGATGGGTCATGGGCCATGCACCATGGGCTAAGTCTTACCAAGACATCATCCCATTCTGCTCATGACTTAGGGCTCTTGAGAATCTCAACCCAACCTTGACCTCTAGGTCCTTTTTCAGGTGTGTATGCCGTGGTGGGAAGATGGATCATAGCTCACTGTGGTAGTTACATACTGTGGTGTCAACTTGCAAACAGGTGGAGTCTAACCTGTCAATCAGGTTGCAGCTTGATGAGCTCATTTGGAGACACTAAGAAGATAGCTTGCTGGAGACCAGATACTCACACACTCCCTGCGAGACATTCCTGTTGACAGTCACATGGAGGCAGGCTGATGGCAGCCAGAGCCTTGGAGTGGGAGGAGTCATGTGGAGACCCATGCTAATGCTGAGATGCTTCCACCACCACTGGATCCACAAGACTTTCCACCGACTGGCCTGTGATCTTCCTGCATTCGGCATCATTGCATGTGTTGCATGAGTCTGAAGAGGAATTTATAGATTGGTATTGGACATATGGGCTAATATCGGACTTATGGACTTGATATGGACAGGGCTGGGATGTTTTCTCAATATTCAATTGCCCTTTCCAGGATGCACACCTTCCCGACACGATTGCTGAAGAAAAATGTGTGCATAAGCAAATGTGGTGAAAAAAGCTAATGGTGTCCGGCTATCAAAAGATATAGCAGCTGGGGTCTTAAAGGCTTGAAGATAAACAAGCAGCCATCTAGCTGAGAAGCATCAAAGCCCACATGGAAGAAGCACACCAGCCTGTCTGACCACAAGGTGCAGAAGGGACCAGTTATCTGACATCAAAGAACTAAAAATCCTATCAATAGGTGCCCACCTCCCTGATACGATCAATAAAGACAAATGTGTGCATAAATAAATGTGGTGAAGAAAGCTGATGGTGCCCAGCTATCAAAAGATATAGCGACTGGGGTCTTAAAGCCCCAAAGATAAACAAGTGGCCATCTAGTTCAGAAGCCAAAAAGCCCACATGGAAGAAACACACCAGTCTGTGTGACCACAAGCTGTTGAAGGGATCAGGTATCAAGCTTCAAGAAACAAAAAATCATATCATTGAAAATGTGGGTGAGTGCAGAGTGGAGACTCAAAGCCCATTGGTAGCCAACCAGACACCCTTTACTGAAGGGTTGTGGGGAGGAGATGAGCCAGTCAGGGTGCAGGGTAGCAATGATGAAACATATAACTTTCCTGTAGTTCTTAAATGCTTCCTCTCCGCCACTATCATGATCCCAATTCTACCTTACAAATTTGGCTAGACCAGAGGATGTACATAGGTACAGATAGCAATTGGAAACACAGGGAATCCAGGACAGATGACTCCTTCAGGACCAGTGATGAGAGTGGCGATGCCTGGAGGGTGGAGAGAATGTAGGGTAGAAAGGGGGAACTCATTACAGGAATCTAAGTATGGCCTCCTCCCTGGGGGATGGACAGCAGAGAAGAGGGCAGGGGGAGACGTAGGACAGTGTAACATATGACAAAATAATAATAATTTATGAATGATGAAGGGTTCATGAGGTAGGGGGAAGTGGGGAGGGAGGGGGAAATGAGCAGTAGATATTAAGGGCTCAAGTAGAAGGCAAATGTTTTGAAAATGATGATGGCAACAAATGTACATATGTTCTTGATGCAATGGATGGATGTATGAGTTGTGATAAGAATTGTATGAGCCCCCAGTAAAATGATTAAAAATATGTACTCAATTGTCCTTTGATATAAAGTTCTCTCATACATATGAGTGCCTATAGATTTGTTTCTCTAGTCTACCCGGACTAACACACTTACTTAGTAGCCTACGAGCTTGATTTCTCATCACTTTTAAATATTTAGATAAGTGGTATA
The DNA here is from genome assembly GCF_050624435.1 of Tenrec ecaudatus. Taxonomy (NCBI): domain Eukaryota; kingdom Metazoa; phylum Chordata; class Mammalia; order Afrosoricida; family Tenrecidae; genus Tenrec; species Tenrec ecaudatus. The sequence continues at coordinate 15,871,899 of NC_134545.1, forward strand.
TGGGCCTCCCTCTACACAGTTGTGTTGAGCACTGTGACTGTTAAGACAGACTGCAAGGTGCCCCCACCAGCCCCCCGGGACAAAGAGCAGGCTCAGAACCCATGTTAGACCAACTAGAAGCCACCTCCCTAACAATCTGCATCCTAAACCTCCTACCTATGGCCTTTGACTTAGCAAAGCCAGAGTGGGTATCTCTTGCTTGCAACCAAAGACCCCTAACAGATATACCAGGCCGGCTCACCCCCAAGTTCATTGTTCTGTCCATTATAAAAGGAGACCAACACCAACTTGGTGGGTATCTAAGGACGATAGAGAAGGTCTGAAGGAGTTGGTCTTCAGGCACTTCTCTGGAGAGATCCAGACACCGAGTCAGGTTCGTTAACCGCTACTACCCTCCTCCAGAACTTGACACCTAGCTCCCCGTCACCCCTTCCCCTCCCTTGCACCACTAATGGGGTAAACAGTGCCTGCGGGCCCACTGAACGCTCAGTTCCAGCCTCCAGCCTCACATGGGTGGAATAAAACAAAACAGCAACCCCACGAGAAACCACTTGCTCCTCTCCCTTTTGTAAATATTGATCCCATCCCCCTCAAGTCACCTCACCAAATGGATGAATAATAAACCTAGAGAGAGGGAAGTGAGGACGTTTACATCATGTAAATGAGAGCCTCTATTATGCAAAATTATTATTCAAAATATGCAGACAGCCTCTCCTCTCCCAGCTGGAGAACGGGGCCCTCTGCGGGTGGAAGTGGGATGACCAGGACAGGAGGAAGACCAGAAGAGGAGTGGTCCACGGGAGGAAATGGACCTTGACCATGGAGTTCCATGGGGCAGAGCTCTCGCATTCAAACCATGCAAAACTCTGAGTCGTTCCCCCCCCCCCCCCCCCCGCACAGAGCATGGCGATGAGCCCCTCCTTCTTGTTGGGGCTGTAAATCCAGGATGCTTGGGACAGGAATAGACTTTGGAGACAGTCAGGGGTATGGGGAGCTGGGGGACGGGAGGAAAGCTAAAGCAAAGGAATGGACTGTTGACCTGTGGTGCTAACTTGAGTGAATGGAAGATTGTAGTCCAGCCCATATGAGGAGAAGGGAAAGTAAGGCGCGGGTGAGGGGTAAACTATTGGAGGAGGTGGCCGGGGGGCATTGATTAGTAGTTTAAACTCTTGACTATAAAGTTAATAATCTGAAATATAAACCTTCACCCAGTTTAGAAGGTAAAAGAAAAAATACATAACCACTTGTGGCAGCAGCTGCAGATTTTCAGAGAGAGGGACAAGAAAGGCATTTCCTCCCAGCAGGGTAGCTGGGTAGCTTCCAGAAAGGAGATAAACTGGGGGGGAGGGGAGACATTAGTTTTCGGGGTCAATGGGGGGAAAGATTGAGCAACAAGAGCTGGTCCATTGTTGTTGAAGAGCTTGTACATAACCCATTCATTTGCTGGAGGTTTGATTTAAAAGGGAATTGAATGGTGGCATTCTTCTGCTTAGAGTCTTGGGGTAACTTCCCACTCTTCTAGAAATGTAGCCAAAGTCCTCACCTGGAGGCCTCTGCTGCTTTCCCAGTCTGAGCTGGATCCTTTTGATTTTCAGAGGGTTTTGTAGGGCTTCTCACCTCCTCTCCCACCGTCTGTGGTCACCACAACCAGTTGCTGTGGAGACGATTTGTGGTGAAAAAAATTGCTTATGCAGCCGCTGCCACCAAGAATCTACACAGCAAAACGCATACACAGGGAACCGTTGCTATCTCATTGGATTGCGGTGCTGGAGATGACTATGGAAAAGTACTATGAACTGCTAAAAATTCTGTCTCGGACTAAGCATGGTCAGAGTGCTCCTAGAGGCGTTGTTCGCGAGACCTCGCCTCCTGAACTTCGGACGTGTTGTCAGGAGAGACCAGTCCCTGAACAAGGACATCATGCGTGGTGAAGCAGAGGGGCAGTGAGAAAGAGGGGGGCTGCAGAAATGGGCTCAAGCATAGGAGCCATTGTGAGGATGGCGCAGGACCGGGCAGTGTGTTGTTCAGTTGTGCAAAAAGTCAAAACTCCATGGCACCCAACAATATAGATTCTATTCATAAGGAGCTCTGGTGGTGTGGTGGGCTATAGGTTGGGTCTGCTAAGCACAAGGTCAGCAGTTCTAAACCACCGACCTTGGTCGTCCACAGGGGCAGCAATTCGCTTCTGTCCTTTAAGGGTCCCATGAGTCAGAACCAGCCCAGTGGCTGTGAGTTTGGAGGGCTTTTCTCTCTGTTTTTGGAATCTATACAATTCAGTGGCATCCATCACTTTCTTCCTGATCTACAGTTACCCTCGCCCTCCTTTTCTGACTTGTCCCTACCCCTGTAACAAGCTAACGGCTCCGAAGATTCCTGTCTCACCTTTCTGGCTGCTGACTTGATCCCATCTAGTCTTTAATAGCATGTCAACCTCAAGCCAGACATAGTTGACTCATTAAGCTAAATTATTGTTTGGTTTTTAAGAAGCCTTCAGAGAATATTTGTGGTTTAAAGTGTAAAGGTTGTCTAAGGACTATAGTTTCAGAGCTTCATTCAGTCTTTATGGTTACAGAAAGGTTGGGGCCAATGAGGATTTTTAAAATTCTGTTCTACATTTCCCCCCTTTTGGTCAATATTCTTCTATAGACTTCTTGATCAAAACATTCAGCAGTGGGGTCACTGGGCGCCATCCTGGTCTTCTGGTCTCCTGGCGAAGGTGTGAAGTGGTGCATTGTGTGGCAACGGGCCACACCTTCCACACCCACTACATATTCCTGACTCTCCTTTCTCTGTTACTCCAGACAAATAGCACCTCATTTCCCTAACTTTTTTTTTAACAACTCCACTAAGCTATGTAGTTTTCTAAGCAACAATCAATGCCTTAATTAAAGAAGTTCATAACCACTTGGGTGGTGTTTTGGGGTGCCATCAGATGAAGTCTCACTCAGAGTGATCCCATGGCACAGAGTAGAACTTCCCCTGTGGGTTCCCCCTGCCGTGATTTTTATGAATATTGCCCTGGTGGTATCGTAGGTTACACATTGGGCTGCTAACCACAAGGTCAGCAGTTCAAAACGACCAGCCAGCCACTCCTGGGGAGAAAGATGAGGCTTTCTACTCCAGGACAGAAGTACAGTTTGGGAAACACAGACTGTTCTACCCTGTCCTCTGGGTTCGAGTGGGTTCAATGGCAGAAGCGTGATTTAATCTTTATGAGAACAGATCACTAGGTTGCTTTCCCCCAAGGAGCAGCTGATGGATTCAAACTGCCTCCCTCTCCTTGTCTCTCTGATGCGAGGGGGAGCCCCAGGGGCGCAGTGCGTTACACGGTGGGCTGTAAACCGTTGGTTTCACCAGCCTCTCTGCAAGAGAAACACGAGGCTTTCTACTCCTGTAAACTTCTACAGTCTTAGCAGCAAAGCCCACTGGAAGAAGCACACCAGCATGTGTCATCACGAGGGGCCGACAGGAACAGACATCAGAATTCCAAAATTAAGCAACCTTATCCAGGTGGTGCAGTGGGGCCAAGCTAGAGACCAGAGCCCATCCGTGGATCACTGGATGTCCCCATGCAGAAGGGCTGCAGGGAGGAAAAGATGCATCCAGGGGTAGTTTAGCACTGATGAGATACACAACACTCCTCTAGTTCTTCAATCCTTCCTCCCCCAACTATTATGATCTCAGTCCAATCTCAAAACTCCCACTAAACCAGTGTACAGACAGTGGCACAGATGAGAGCCTTCAATATACGGAATTCAGGAAAGACAACCCCCCTCGAAACAGTAATGGGAGCAGTGATTCTAGGAGGATAGGGGAAGGGAAGGGTGAGGAAGGGAGAGAAGGGGGAATGGGCATGATGGCATAATAATCCCCCTCAAGGGAAGAATACCAGGATAGTAGGTAAAGGGATAGAAAGGTGTACGAAAGGTATAAATAATAATAATAAATTAAGGGTTCGTGGAGGAGCTGATACCAAAGGGCTCAAGAAGAAAGAATGTTTAGAAATTGTGGGTGCTAATAATTGTACACGTCCGCTTGAGATAACGGATGTATGGCTTGCTATAATACATGTGAAAGCCCCCAATAAAATGATTTCTTTATGGTTTTAATTTACATTCTTGGAAACCCAAAGGAGCAGTTCTTCTCCGTCCTATAGGGTCAGAGTGGCTTTGTGTCAGAATTGACACAGTGGCAGTGAACAAAAGTTATAGTGATGGAGATATTGCAAGCCACACCCCAGGAAAGTGCCCCCTCCCCCGATCCTGTACATCTGATTGAGGCTGTGACTAGATTAAGGGTTTTGAATCCAACCCTAATTCCCTTACATGGGAGCAGGGCGGTGACCCCAAATGGCTGGTCACATCAGATCTTGTCTTGGGAATGATGACATCATGATATCACAGAGCTTCCTTTTGGCCATCTCTGAGATGGCAGAGGACCAGAAAGAGGATCCAGCATCTGACTGGCCCAGGTCTGGTGGGAAGCACCAGGAACCCATGGAGAAGATGAACCACACTGAGAAGAATGAAGACTCTCGCTGCACTTGCTGCCAGGATCAGCGAGGCATCGGCGTGTCCACAGAGTCTGGCGGTCAGCTCGGAGACAGAGAGAGCAAAACAGGAGGAGCACCCAGGGAGGAAGCTGGAGGCCTGGGTGCCAGTCCCAGCTCTACACTGACAGTCACGCAGTGTGTCCCTGGGCAAACCATTCGGCCTCTCTGAACCTCAGGGAGATTTGTCCCAAGCTTAAACTACAGCCCACGGCTGTAATCTTTACAGAGGCAGAACACCCGGCCTCTCTTCCTCCCACAGAGCTAGCTGCTGGTGGATCCCCACCACTGACCATCAGTGAGCCACGTAACCACTGCACTTCCTCGGCTCCTACTGCATGGCAAATATGTTTCTATTAGAACATATTGATTTTTATTTTTATAATAAATATTTTAATATTAACATTTTAATATTTTGATTTTATTTTTAAATGTTTAATTACTAAACATTTAAGATTTCTATTAAAATGTTTTTTAAAATATTTATTTGTCAAAAATCCCCAAACCAAACGCATTGCCATGGAGTCTATTCCAATTCACAGCGAAACTATAGGACAGAGGACAGCTGTCCATGTGGGTTTTCAAGGCTGTAAATCTTTGGGTTTTTTATCATTTTATTGAGGGCTCGTACAACTCTTATCACAATCCATACATCCATCCATTGTATGTCAAGCACATTTGTACATTTGTTGCCATCATCATTCTCAAAACATTTGCTTTCTACTTGAGCCCTTGGTATCCGCTCCTCATTTTTCCCCTCCCTCCCCAATGATTGCTTGAAATGTCCCCAGTAGATGGGTTCCCCAAACTCATCGCTTTTCACCACAGGTGGCAACAGTTGTCTGCTGTGTGTCAGTAAACCCTTTAGTATCCATGGCCCCACTCACATGGCAGTCTTAAACACACACACACACACACAATTACATCATCATTTTATATATATATGCTTATGGTAAGCATTTGCACAGCAAAGAAGATTCCCATCTGAAGCGTCTGTACAACTGGTTCCGTTTTTCACGATGTGTCATCTTCCTCATCCGTTTTGGCCACCTGGTTCATTTCCAGCCCGCTCGTTTCCCCGCCTCCTCCCGACTCCTCTGTGCTGAAGAGTCGGTGTTGACCAGCTGGTCACCTAGAGGTGATTGGTTTTTCCCCTTTTCTAAAGAATGCACTTATTGCTCATGGGTGATATTGTTTATTTTACGAGCCACGCTGCTGTTGAGCTTACACTGATACTTCGTGGGACTAGGGAACTCTCCAAGGTGAGAGCCCTGAGATAGACTCCAACCCTTGGATAGCCTCCTGTCTCACACAGCCCGGATTTGAGGATTTGCGTTCCATTCCGCAATAGAGCCCCTTCAATGAGCTCTCCAAAGGACCCCAATCAAATGTGCTTCTCTTGCCTGCTCGAACCCTGATAAAGTTGTTAAGGAAATACATATTCTAAAAAAAAATGAGTGAACGGGATGGATAAAGAGAATAACTGCAGGATTATGGTAAGCATGCAGGTAAAGGTCATGGTCAGGTTAAGTGTAAGTGTTGGGTTAGAGCAGTGTCTCCCACAGTGAGTGGGACTGTTCCTTGGGGTGCAGGGCTGGGGCTGGAAACATCCAGACAGGCTGTAGATGTTCATGCCCACACTGTACCCTGGACGATGGGCTCTAGGACAGGAGCTCTTCATGGCCAGGGGCCCCTGAGTCTTTTTTTTTTTTCTTTCTGTGAAGGGGTGGGAGGCCAAATAAGCTTGGTAACCTATAGGTTTGAACAAGGTTTTTGGTTAAGGTAAAACATAATGGTTAGAGGAAAAGTTAGGGTCAGGGTTAGAGTAATCTGTAAGGATTTGGGGTTACATAGGAGGATAGGAGTTAGGGTTAGGGTCAGTATTAGGGTTATGGTTTGGACATGAGGGTTAGGGTAGGGGCTTGGGTAAGTTTTAGAGTTAGAGTTAGGATATGAGGGTTAGGGTAGGGGTTAGGGTAAGGATTAGAGTTAGGGTATGAGGGTTAGGGTAGGGGTTAGAGTTAGGGCTAGGGTGTGAGGGTTCGGGTATGAGGGTTAGGGTAAGGGTTAGAGTTAGGCTTAGGGTTAGGGTTAGGGTTAGAGTTAGGGTTAGGGTATGAGTGTTAGAGTTAGGGTTAGGGTTAGGGTTAAAGTTAGGGTTAGGGTATGAGGGTTAGAGTTAGGGTAAGGGTTACAGTTAAGGTTAGGGTGTGAGGGTTAAGGTATGAGGGTTAGGGTAAGGGTTAGAGTTAGGGTTCAGGTATGAGGGTCAGGGTAAGGATTGGAGTTAGGGTTCTGGTATGAGGGTTAGGGTAAGGGTTAAAGTTAGGGTTAGGATAAGAGTTAGGGTTAATGCTTGTTTGGGAAGCAGAGGGAGTTGGAATGACTGAAGGTGAGGCATCCTGGGCCCAGCTCTCTGATGTCGATTAAGACTCCTCTTCCCCGTCTCTGCCACCCAAGGGAGTGTGAGACAACTGTGCTGTGCAGAAAGCTCATTAATTCCAGAGGCCAAGGTCAGCCGACACACCCGCCTCCAGAACAGACAGCCCATGACACCACCAGATGTGAAAAGCGATGGCCTTATGAGCAGCCAGGCAGCACAACTAAAGGACACTTGAGCAAGGTCAGATGGAGGAGCCAGCACACCTGGCGACCTTCAGGAAAGTCATCAGGCCCCAAGACAGTGACATCTCTCACTTAAGACAAGCAATGACGTAAACTTGTAAGTACTATAGCCTAGAACATTCTCAGGAGCCCCCATGTGGCCACAGGCATTTTAGTCATTGACAGCATTTCCAGTTCAGGAATGTTCAAGGTTTTCCCACATGGTAGCTTTTTCAAAACCATAGTCACTGTTGCCCGTGTCTCCCTTCCACCTGCTTTATTATTTCATTGGCATTTTATTTAAACTAGCTCCCACCCGGCACCTTCCCCCCTTTCTTTATTAACTACCTTGTAAAAGAAACCATTATATTCTTCACCAGTTGTGGTAGTTACTTATGGTGTCAACTTGCGAAGAGGCGGAGTCTAGCCTGTCAATCAGGTCGCAGCTTGATGAGCTCATTTTGGAGGTGCCACAGAGATAAATAGCTCACTAGAGGCCAGATCCACAGACTCTCTGCTTCGTCTTCCTGTGGATTAGACACATGGAGCTATGCTAGAGCCCTGGAGCTGGAGAAGCCACATGGAGACCCCTGCAAGCATTGAGATGCTTCCACTGCCACTGGCTCCACAAGACTTTCCACCCACTGACCTGTGATCTTCCTGCATTCAGCATTATTGCATGTGTTGTGTGAGTTTGAAGAGGAATTTATAGGTTGGTGTGAGACATATGGGCGAATATCGGACTTATGGACTTGATCTAGACTAGGCTGAGGTATTTTACCAATATTCAATTGCCCTTTTATATAAAGCTCTTTCTTATACACATATGAGTGTCTATGAATTTGTGTCTCTAGTTCACCCAGACACACACCAGCATAGTAGAATGTCTTGTCTGTGCCTTTGTCACCCTGTGGTGGCTTGTGTGTTGCTGTGATACTGGAAGCCGTGTCACTGGTGTTTCCAATGCCAGCAGCATCAACCAAGATCAACAGTTTGAAACCACCAGCAGCTCTGAGGGAGAAAGATGAGGCTTTTACTCCCATAAAGGGTGAAGTCTCAGAAAGAAAGGAAAAAGAGCTACAGTTTCAGAAATCCACAAGGTGCATCTCTACTCTGTCCTACAGGGTCTCTGTGAATTGGAATCAAGTTGTTGTTAGGTAGACATTGTCATGCTAGAAAATTTCTATTTATTTTGGGTTTCCATGTTGGTTGGAGCACAGTTCTCCTTGGTATTCTCTTTTATCACGTTGGTTCTCTTGTGCACGGTCTTCTTTTACTTGGTTAAATTTGCCCCCAACTTCTTGTTTTAGTGATTCTTTCTACTGCTTTTCTGTTTCATATATTTCTGCTCTGATCTTTATTATTGTTGTTGTTTTAATCTCTTGTCTATAGGCTTACTGTGCTGTTCTTTCTCTAGTGATTGGATATCTTGGGTTAAGGAGTTGATTTTAGGGTCTTTCTCCTTTTTGGATGTGTTTTTTTATTGCTATGAATTGCCCCGTAAGCACTGCTTTGGCTGTGTCTCAAAAGGTTTGGGGATGATGTCCTGACATTCATGTTTTATTCAAGGAATTGAAAATTTTAGTACAATTTTAAATTTTACTAAACTTTAAAGGGGGATATGGGGAGTGGAGGGGAAGAAAAACAACCAAGGAAGAGGAGAAATAAAGTGAAAGTATTAAGAGACTAAAGAGCAGACACCATGTTTGGAAAAGCAGAAGCCCACACAGGGGTGGGAGACCCTCAGTGAGATGGGTTGACACAATGACAGCCACTCTGGGCTCCAACATGCTGGGGTTGTGAGAAAAAAAAAAGATGCAGGACTGGGCAGCATTGCGTTCATTCTGTTATACAGGAGGACGCTATGGGTCAGGGTTGACAACGATGAGGTTGCTATGAGTTGGGGGCTCAGAACAACAAAGCTACATTCAAACAATGCTGGAGGTCTCTTCCTAAGGTCATTGGAAAGACTGACTGAGAATTGAAAGCATACTTCTTAACGATGTGATTTGGCAGCACTCAGTACTTCTCCTTGTATGGTCTAAAATTAGCCCCCACACCCTGCCCTGTATTTCCCTCGGGTCTCGCCTTCTAATGGCAGTGATAAATGGAGGGCCAAGAGGAAGAAGACACCTGCCAAAGAGCAAATTAACACAGACATCATCCTCAACCCAGTTGGAAGCTCTCTTAGCCTTAGCAACATCAAAGACGTCTCCAGAAATGTAAAACTTTTCTTAAAATTTTTTTAAAATAATTTTATTGGGGGCCCATCATCTCTTATCACAATCCATACATATATCAATGTGTCATGCACATTTGTATATTCGTTGCCCTCATCATTTTCAAAATATTTGCTCTCCATTTAAGGCCTTGGTATTGGCATTCCATGATGCACACCTTCCCGACATGGTCGCTGAAGACAAATGGGTGCATAAGCAAATGTGGTGAAGATAGCTGATGGTGACTGGCTATCAAAAGATATACTTCTGGGGTCTTAAAGGCTTGCAGGTGAACAAGCGGCCATCTAGCTCAGAAGCAACAAAGCCCACATGGAAGAATGAGGAGCTTTTCTTAAATTTTTATAAAAACTTGGAAAGCGGCGAGTGGCCTGTTAGACCAGGTTGACTAGAGAAACAAATCCAGGGACACTCAGGTATTTGTAAGAGAGAGCTTTATATCAAAGATCAATTATATATTGAGAAAACATCCCAGCCCAGTCCAGATCAAGTTGTGTGTGTGTGTGTGTTCTTTTTAAAATCATTGTATTGGTTGCTCATACAACTCTTATCACAATCCATCCATCCATCCATCCATGTGTCAAGCACACTTGTGCATTTGTTGCCATCATCAGATCAAGTTCTTAAGCCTGACGTTAGCTCATAAGTCCAATACTAGTCCATAAATTCTCCCTTCAGACTTACACAGCTACATGAAATTATGCAAAATGCAGGAAGATCACAGGCCAGTAGGTGCAAAGTCTTGTGGATCCAGCAGTGGTGGAAGCATCTCAGCGCTGACTCGGTTATCCACATGGTTCCTCCAAGCCCTCACAGTTTGGCTTTTCCACAGGAAGGTGAAGCAGAGAGAGGGGCTCCCGCAGGTCTCTGCAAGTCCCCTGAAGGAAGAGAGAGAGAGAGAGAGAGAGAGAGAGAGAGAGAGAGACCAGCCTCCAAAGAGCCATTCATCTCTGTTGCCCTCCAATGAAGCTGCCATCTGATTAAACTCCGCCCACATGCTCCTACGGGAGCCTAGTTGGCACAATAAACCTAACTCTAACATGGCCATGAAACAAAGGGAACTGCAGAAGCCGTGAGTAGTCCCACCATCTTCAAGCTACTTTCTGAAAAAGACCACCATCCCCATGACAGCTTGAGCTGCCCTCCCAAGAGAAGGGACCACTGGTGTGCCATGTAGTGACTCAGCGTTTCAGTTAGCTTCAGGAAACATTCTACAATATTCTGTAATACTCTCCTTTGGTGTCCAGAAATAATCCAAATATGCATTAGTGAGGACAGTTGTTGCTGTTGTTCAGTGCCATTGAGTCAGTTCCGGCTCGTAGTGACCCTGTGCATAATAGGAGACCCTGCCCAGTCCTGCCCTGTCCATCCCCACAGTTATGCTCATGTCGGGACCCACGGTGGCAGCCACTGAGTTAATTCCTCTTGTCCAGGGCCTTCCCCTTTACACTCATGAATTACTTAAAATGCTGGGCTTGGGTGGGGGTTAGGGGGTGACATTGGAAGATGGGAGTTGCCACTGTGGGAGGGCGGGACAATGGTTTCCCCTCTCTCCATTCCCCCCTCATAATAGGGAAGTAAAGCAAGTGATCTCTAAACACCTGGCGGGCACACACACACACACACACACACACACACACACACGACAGTCAATTAAGTCCAGCTATCCACGTCTCCCTCCCATCCTGCTAGCTCAGTTACCTTAAAGACCAACCAAACTCACTGCCATCTAGTCCTTGCTGACTCTTAGCGACCCCCTGTGAGTTTCTGAGACGGTCACTGTTTATGGGAGTAGAAAGCCCAGTCTTTCTCCCATGGAGCCGATGGTGGTTTTGAATCTCTGACCATGCGGATCGCAGGCCAACACAGAACCACTATGCCACCAGGACTCCCTGCTGCAAAGACCACCCCAAGTCAATGGGGGGAAAGGGCAATCTAGAAAAAGAGACTACGAACAGTGACCTAACTTGAAGGCGACCTGCAGCCTCGCCGGACTGTGCGTGCATGTAGACACTGCGGAATTTCTGCTGTGTAGATCCTCAACAACCATGAAACCAGACAAGCTATCATCTGAAAGAAAGAAGGAGCCTGGCTGGTTGAGAGCAGAAGACCACCAGAGACTATAACCCTGAGAGAGTCTTGAAATCTTGAACCAAAACTAACCTGAAGGTCCCCTTGCAACTAAATCACAGAATGGCTCACCCCAAATATTACCCATGCATACGGGGTGCCTTTGAAATCCCACCTCTGCAAGGTCAAGTGCCCGGCAATGACTGCAAAACGACAATGAGAAGGTCAGGGAGCAGGGCAACTAGATTCACGGAAGCGGGTCAACCTGAATGGAAATCACGAGAGGGCTCATTCCTGTGTGCAGACGTCGTTGCCTGGGCACCTAAGGGGCCGAGGAAACCATCACCAAACACAACCTTAAATCGATGGGTAACAAGTGTGACTTTAAAGAAGAGAGACTTATTTTTCACTATTCTGAAAGCTTAGCATCCAAATCAGAGATTCTTTCTCTGGGCCTCGCAGGGTTTCCGGGTGTCTGCCTGCCACCCTTGGCATTCCCTTGCTTGCAGACAGGGCCTTGTGTGTTGTCGGTCTTCCTCCCGTGTGTCTCTTTGGTTCTTGTTCATAAAGCGCCGCTTAGGAATGATGAGACTTAAAGCATCCTTACTCTGACAGGGTCTCATTAGCATAGCAAAAGAAAACCTATGTGCACACAGGATTCCAGCAGCCACATTTCCTTTGGAGGAAAACAATTCAAGCCTTTAACACCTGCCCTCCTTCCCCCACCCCTGTAATCCCTGTCTGAAGGCAACTCATCCTGCCAGAACCCAGGCTGGGGCGCTCCATCCCTCCTCCATCACACACACCCATGTCATGACCAACCCCAAATCTGGTTGGCGCTGTTTGTCTTGTTTCTTTTCTCTCATTTACATAGCATTGGTGATCGCTCAGGAAGGATCTCCTTACATCTTCCCAGCAGCCTTTTCTCCCACTGCCCATCCCCTGCTGCCTCTCTTTCTGGAACTTGTGTTAGGTGCATAGAGACCATTTACTTCACTCCCCTAGCTTAGATATGGGCAGCCCACACTGCCTTTCAAAGGGTAGTACGTGAGCCGGTCCTGACCAGCTGATGCATGTAGTGTATTCATATTCTAGCCCCCTAGCCACGGACCATGGACCCTGTGTGATCCAATTCAATATTTGGTAGAAGAACTATGAAGAAAGAGGTGCTGTCCGTCATCGGTGTTGCCGAAAAAGGGGAAGATACACCAGAGATGCTGGCCGTGCCATCTGGCCACCCTGAGGAGAGAGATGGCCCCAGTAAAGCCAATATCGAACAGGAGAGAACTGATTACTAACACCGTTGGGACCCTGGATCCAACCATCCCTGAAAATGAACCGGTCACCAGTGAGCATGTAACACAAACCACGATCTCAGTGAGAGAATGCGGGCACAGGCCCCGAGGCATCTGGTCAAACAGAAAGTCCTCGTTGCTGGGGATCAGAGAGCAGCGTCAGGCCAGAGTTTCCACTTGGTCTCAGAGACAGCAGGTGCCAGGCCACACCTGGGGCGGGGGGCGGTCATAGGAAGAGATCAGTGTTTGCCACCTTGGGTCACACTGCCTGAGCAGGTGCTGGAACTAATCCAAACTGAAAGTAACAGGCTGCCATCGAGTGGAGTCTGGCTCATAGCAACCCTATAGGACAGGGTAGAACTGGCCCTGTGGGTTTCTGAGACTGTCACTCTTTATAGGAGGAGAAAGCCCCGTCTTTCTCCCAAGGACTGGCCGGTGGTTTCAAACCGCTGACCTTGTAGTTAGCAGCCCAACGTATAACCACTACACCAGCAGGGCTCCTACGGAACTCTCCAGGGGGCTGCAAAAGCAGATGAACTTACTGCCGTCGAGTCAGTGCTGACTCACAGGGACCCTACAGGACAGAGCAGGACTGTCCCCGTGGGTTTCTGACACTATAACCCTGGAGAGGAGCAGAGAGCCTCGTCTTCCTCCAGCAGAGCCGCGAATGGATTCAAACTGCAGCCCCCCTGTACACCAGCAGGGCTCCAGCAACAACAGATACCTACACTTTATCTTGGATTATGGGCTATAGCACCCAAGTGTTTAATTGTTGAGGGTGTGGGGGGAGGACAGGGGGGGTGACGTGCAGGTTTTTTTGTTGTTTTTTTTTTTTAAATCAGTTTAGGAACCTGTGCCCTGGATCATCATCCTAAAGGCGATGGGAACGTTTTCAGGAAGAGAGGAGTTATCATCTGATTTGAATCTTGCAAAAAGCATACCAGGGCTGCAGGGAGGATTTGGGGGACCGTTGTAACCAGCAGGTGAAGGGGAACAGCGGCCTGGGCGACTGTGACCTGTGCCTAGGGCAGGCTGGCCACATCTCCTACCTTTGTAGTGACGATGTACGAGAGCCCGTTCTCCTGCCATGAAAGCTATACGGCACACCAGCAGCCTGCCCCAGCCACCAAATCAGGGGCAGCAAACACAATCAATAAACCTGCCAGAAGTACCGCTTTGCATACAGATGGCCACCAGCCGGGAGCCGGGAGCCAGAAGCCAGGCAGAATCTGCAGTTACCCAGAAGCTTGGGAAAAGCACCTGCAAGCTGGGCAAATTCTGTCCACCAAACAGGGATACCTGTACCTGTCTGTCTCTCTCTGCCTGGTCACACACCTCAATAACGCCTTCTGAATATTTTCCTAGGGTTTGTTGGGGGGAAGGTGTAGTGGGGGAGAACACAGATGTTAACGGCAAAGGGAAAAGTTTCCCTGACTGCAGTGAATTTGGGCAACGTCACCTTCACCAAGTGATCAAGGTTAACATCATCCATAACAGGACAAATGACATCACAGGCCACCTCATGGAGAGGGACACAGCCAGCATCTAATCGCAAGGACACAATCGGGCAGGCAGTCCATGTGGAGAGATGCAGAAAGGGACCAGGGCCTGTGCGGGGAGTCAGGGAAGACCCCAAAGGCAGAGGAAATGCCCCAGGTGTCGGGAAACTGGAGGAAACCGGCTAGGGCAGCGGTTCTCAACCTGTGGGTCGTGACCCCTTTGGGGGACAAACGACCCTTTCACAGGGGTCGCCCCATTCCTAACTGTAGCAAAATGACAGTGATGAAGTAGCAACGAAAATAATTTTATGGTTGGGGGGTCACCACCACACGAGGAACTGTTTGAAAGGGTCACGGCATGAGGACGGTTGAGAACCACTGGCCTAGTGGGTTTAAAATATAAACACAACAAGCAAACCAACAAGCAAGCGTCTGTAGAAGAACTTCACTGGGACGATTGGGGCAATTTAAGCCTAGGCCAGGCCGAGGAGAGCAGATTGGCAGGTGTCGTGTTAAATGTCCTGAGCGTGAAGGCGAGACTGCGGCAAGTGAAGGAGGAGGTTGTCCGTGTCCTTCGTTTTTTAAAGTTTGGTTTCTTTTGTTTGTTTTTTTTCAGTGTTCTTGATATAGTATTCACATATCATACACTTCCATGGTGAAATAGCTTTTAAAATGTGTTGTACATATGTCATCACAACCAGGTCTAGTGCTCCCTCCCCTCTCCCCATTCACTGTTTGCTCCCCAAATCCCCTCACCCTCCTGATCTCCCTGTTGTCCATGTTCTTTAGAGAGGCCACACTGTGGGGTGAAGCGTCGTGCTATCCACACCTCATCCTCAGGATGAAAAAAACAGTAGCATAGATGGATGGGCGGATGGGCAGAGGGAGACAGAGGTGGAGAGAGACGTACTGAACCACAGAGAGAAACTCCCAACAATGGCTCAGTGGCTGCGTCTGCACGTGCCTCCTCTCCCACCCCCCGCCCCCACTGCAGGTGTGAAACATCCCCAATGTGAAACGTGTGACGGGAAGATCAGTAAGCTGTGCAGCACTCCCGCCTGCACGCGTGCACACACATGAAGCCGGCCTCTCACACCCAAGGGGTCCGTAGGCGCAACTGTACAGTAATAATACATAAAAATCATAGTAAAGTCATAGAAGATAGGAGAGAGAGTACGATACAGGAGTCAGACACATTTCATAGCAGCATGCTCACCTCAGCCCCACTTGGTGGTCCACCTGGAGGTGGGAGAAAAGAGGAGAGAGAATCTTTACTAACTTGGGATATTTATAGGTGGCCATAAGACATACATATTCAGTAGTTATATACATAACAAGGTGAGTGATAGCTAAAGTAAGGTCCCTGAGCTCACAGATGAGGACACCGAACACCTGTATGACGGGAAGGTATGAGAGGGGCTGGGTAACATGGCGGGAAGAGACAGCAATTGCTTCTGTCGGGAGATAAAATCCACCATGTGCTCACTTCAAAGCAGCATATCTGTTAGGTGGGGAATCTATGGGAATGTTATTTAAAGCAAGATCATGTACTTGGACTTTATCTCTAACTTACCACAGTGGTGGCTTTCCTACCGTGGAAGACTAGCTTTCCAGAGTCCCTCTGTGATAAGTTAGGGACTATAATCCTCATCGGATCTCCCTCAGTGTTAGTTCCCCACAATAAAGAGCCACGTCCTAGAGGAGGAGATCAACGGGCACCTGGGGTCTGTGTGGTCAATTCCAACACACAGGGAGCCCATGCGGCCGAGCAGAACTGCCCCCATAGAGCCTGCTAGGCTATCGCCTTTACAGGAGAAAATCGGTAGGCCTTTCTCCTGCATAGGAGAAGGGGATGGGGATGGTAGGTGGGACTGGGGATGGGAGGAAACTGGAATTACCAACCTTGGATTTAGGGGGTGGGGGAGTGGGCATTGACCATTGCAACACCAGGGCGCCTGGTTTTCCCAGGAGAGCTTCATTTTTCAGGTGAAATCACATTGTCATTAATAGCGTCCTTGAAGATGAAAATAAAATCAGGGAAGGTGTGTGCCAAGGTTGTCTCCTCTCCCCATACTTATTTAATCTGTCTGCTGAGTAAATCATTACAGAAACTGGATGATAGGGAGAAGAATGTGGGATCGGGTTTGAAAGGCGGCTGGTTAACAACCCGCAACACCCAGAGGACACGACCCTGCTTGCTCAAAGTGAGGAGGACTTGGGGCCCTGGCTGATGAAGATCACATGTACAGCCTGGAGGATGGGTCACAACTCAATGTAGAGAAGACCCAAGTCCTCACCACTGGACCATAAGTAACATCGTGATCAATGGAGAAAAGGTTGAAGGTGTCAAGGATGCTTGGATCCACAATCAACGCTCAGGGAAGCAGCCGGCAAACATCAAAGGATGCCTTGTGTTAAGTAAATCTGCTGCCTCTTGAGAGTATTGTAAAAAAAAAAAAAGCAGTTACTTTGAGGACTAAGGTGAACTTGACCCATGCCATGACATTTTCCACTGCCTCCTGTGCTTGTGAAAGGTGGACATTGAGCAAGGAGACTTCTAGAATCGGTGCGTTTGGATTACGGTGCTGGCAAAGAATATGGGAAGCACATGGTTACTGAGCACCTCTTCTATGACGGGTCACACCCATTGCCATCAGACTTCCCAACAAGGTGGACGCCGTGATCCTCATCTTCCCAATGAGGACACAGCAATCACACAACCTGGCCTGTCTCGTGCATGGACACACAGCTAGGACACACAGCCCATGGGGGATCCACAGGCCTGCTTTCTTCCCTAACGGGACACAGCATCGATACTACTTAGAACAGAATACTACCTAGCACAGAACCAGCAGCTTGAAACCAGCCAGCTCCCAGGGAGAAAGACGAGAGGCTTTCTGTTCCCAAAAAAGATCTATAGTCTCAGAAACCCACAGGGGCAGTTCTGCTGAGTTCTACTGGGTCCCCATGAAGCAGAACTGACTTGATGGCAGTGTGTTTGGTTTGGCCGTGGTTGTTCTTGAAGCAGAAGCCCACAGTGGCAGTTGCACCCTGTCTTACAGGGCCTCTGGGCGTTAGAATCGACTCCGTGGCAGTGAGGTGCAGGAACCTAGTGATTTCTTCTTCATTCTGAAGATTGAAATGATCCGGTCTCCAATGGGGATTTCAATCCATTTTCAGGTGTGGAAAGGGTGTGAAAATGCACTCTGTTGGTTCCCAGGAAGACACCCTGCAGGGATCCTATCTCTGGCCAAAGCTCAGGACCTTTCTCTGTCCATACTGCAAGCTAGTGTGGGACCGTTTGTAAAGCCTGCATTCAACATCATTGCATGTGGCTGCCTGAGGCTGAAGAGGGACTTGAGGACCAGTATCGGACTTAGGGACGTGAGTTGGACTGAGCTGAGTGCTTTCTTGTTATAAAACTCCTTTGTACACATTTTAAAAAGAAGAATTGCAGTCTCAGAAATCCCCAGAGGCAGTTCTAGCCTGCTCCCTCGGAGCTCTGAGTTAGAATGGACCCGCTGGGTGTGAGCTTGGTTCTGTTTTTGGAAGCACTTGGTGGACTCAACCCGACAGAAAGAAGGAAGTCGATTTTAGGGCAAGTGGGTGGAATGCTCATGGCAATCAAACATGCATGAATGAAGATGGGGGTGGGGGAAATAACCCGTCAAAATTCCTTTTTATGAGTCTAGAAAGCTGTCCAAGATCCAGACATATGACACCTCCTGAACAGACTGTAATTTTAGTGTTTGGCTTCCTTTAGTTTGGCTTCCTTTAGTTTGGCTGGGGTTTTTTCCCCTCCCATTTCCTTCCCTTGGTTAGATGGAGTGAACATATGCTTGGGATTTCACAAACTCCGTTTTGGTTGGTGTGGGGCCTAAAAATATCTGAAATTCTTTTTAGTGTTTTATGATGATGATGTCTTGTTGAGAATCTGCCTTTGGGCTTTTTGGATTTTGCTTCTCTATATAAGCTAGATGATCACGGCTTGCTTCTCTGGTGAGTGGGACGTCAGATAAGTTTGTGACTGACCCTGAGCCTCAGTAGATTCATCTGCAAAATGAGATCAGCCCATGGTTACTGAGTGCCTCCCATGCCAGGGAACACAGGCTCCGTGGTGGTGGGTGAAGGGGAGCATGAGGGGTGCCTTGCTCACAGGTTTTAAAACCATGGAACCAAGTCTCTGGTCGGGTTTGGCACAGAATTGCCATTTAGAAATCACGGCTTCATCGGGATTTTTCTGCCAGCCCTGGGTCCTGACCCAGGTCACGTTCACCTCCTATTCAGCCTGTGTCGGCTGCCATTCCCCTCAGTGGGCCACGAGGTCCTTGGAGGCAGGGATCCAGAAAATGTCCATGTTGGGTGCTGTCAAGTCAGTTCAGACTCAGCGAGACCCCATGTACCACGGGAGGGGCCACCGCCTGGCCCTGCGCCGTCCTAACTGTTGGGAGGTTTGAGCACACTGTGGGCGCCTCCATGTCCTTCCATGTTGTGGACGCTCCTCCTCTTTTTCACTGCCCCTCTAGTTCACCAAGCAGGGGGTCCGTTTCCAGGCACTGGTCTCTTCTGCCAATGTGCCCAAAGGACGTCAGAGAAAATCCAGTTGTATTACCCACAGGAGCGAGCCAAATGCCGGGTTACCTGTGCTCAGTGAAAAGGGACTGGGGGTGGGGGTGGGGGGGGGGATGCACAGGTGCATCGTGTCTGGAACTTTCAATCCTGGGGGAAATGTCATCATTCGCAACTCACAAGAAACCCGAACTCAAACTCCCTGCCATCAAGGCTGTCCGACACAGAGCCCCCCGAGAGGGGAGAGCTGCCCCTGCGGGTTTCTGAGACTCAAGTGTTAGCAGAGGAGAAAGCCTCATTTTTCTTCCATTGAGTGGCTGTTGGTTCAAACTCCTGAGCTTAGGGTCAGCAGCCCAATTCAAAACCCGCTACACGACACCACACCACTCTACAACACCACTCTGCACTACACTACACTACACTCCCAGAGCTTCTTTTTGTGAGGAAACAAGATCTCACTATTTTTTAAAGATAGTCTCCATTCAACAGAATCCTATCTTTTTAACAGAAGGGTAATTCACTAAAGGTTCAACAAAATTTCAATTTAACTTTCGTGCCTTTGTGAACTCCTATGAAAATATCTATTATCGGAGAGGGATAGAGAGGGAGTGCACGGGGGCAGGGGCGGGAGGCTTTTGTCCAAATATATGAGTCTGATTTTTCCTTTAAAAAACATTATCTCAGTAATGAGTCTATTCTGATGCAATGGCTCCTTCCCAATGTTATCATTTCGTACAATGTTCACTAAACGATTCACTAGAGAATCCTGGAAAAGCTGGCCTGGATTGCCCAAAATAATGAGTTTACTCAATAGCGTTACATCGTTACAAAATGCTACAGGTAGGCACGTGGATCGAGAATAAAAACTCAGCTCTCTGCCATCGAGTCAATTCCAACTCCCATCCAAGAACGGAAGCATGAAGATGCGTACCATCGAATGGCAAACTGTCACCAGAGGGGCACTGGAAAGGCCAGATCAATGGGGAAGAACAGAAGCGCAAAGCCTCCAAAGCCCTTGCAAATTCAATTCTAGAAGATCCCAAGAAGAAACAAATCCTACCTGACACACCCAAACCCACTGCCAGGAGCTGACTCATAAGAATCGGGCAGAACTGCCCCCTCATGGGTTTCTCAGGTCATAACTCTTGACGGGAGTAGAAAGCCTCATCTTTCTCCCACAAAGCAACACCTCACCCACTCTGTCACTGGGACCCCCAAAACATTGAATGAACTCACAACTCCTAAAAGATCTTTCTCTGGATTTCTTAAGACTCTCTCCGTACCTGAGTGGCCCACCACACACACACTGGGTCAAAAATTGAGTCAAAGGTAAGCTCAGAGGACCCCCTCGCCTGATATCAATCACCATGATCGTGCACTCTTCTAAGCAGCCATCATAGGCGCCCTCTTTAGCTTTGGTGGCATGGCGATTATGCATTGGGCTGCCAACCACAACACCAGCAGTTCGAATCCACCAGTCGCTCCGAGAGACAAAGATGGGGATTTCTACCCTCGTTCAGATTAACAGTCTCAGAAGCCCACAAAGGCAGTTATCCTCTGTCCTACAGCACTGATGAGTCAGAATTGACACGATGCTAATGAGTGGGGTGAATGCGTACAGCAACCATTAATTTATGCTGACCATATTGTTGGCTGGCTCAACCGAATATGCATGACTCCCTGATACACTGAGCTCCCGGGAGGCCATCAGTGTTTCATTCGTCTGGCCCTTTGTTAGGTGGCACAGTAGGGTGTCAAGTCTGGCTCATAGTGACCCTCCGCGTCCCTACAGGACTGCCCCAAAATGATTCCTAGACTTTAAGGAAGACTAAAGAAGAGTGGATGCATTGAGACTATGCTGTTGGTGAAAACACTGCAAGTACTCGGGACTGCCGAAGAACAAACATCTGTCTTGGAAGAACAGCCAGAATGTTCCTTAGAGGCAAGGATGAAGAGACTTCATCTCCCAAACGTTGGGTATGTTGTCTGGAGAGACCACTCCCTGGAGGAAATCATGCTTTGGTCAAGTGGAAGGGCAGCGAAAATGAGGAAGGCCCTCAATGAGATGGATGGACGCCGTGGCTGCAGCAATGGGCTCGACCGTAACAATCCGTGGTGAACGATGGTACAGGACCAGGCGGTGTGGCGTTCTGTTGTACAGCGGGTCGCTGTGAGCCAGAAGCGACCCGACTGCACTCAACAATCTTTACAGGAGCAGACCACCAGGTTTTGCCCCCCAGAGCGTGCTGGTGGGTTTCCATCCACCCACCTTAGTTAACAGCTGAGCACCCACCAGGGCTCCTGGTCCAGCCCTCGCTGGGGATTAAATACTTTTGCTGAATGAAGAGCATTTGGAGCCACAACACATCTTTTCCAGTTCAGTACAACTATAATCTCGCCCCAAGAAATTACTTCTGGAGACTCACTTAGGATTCACTTACTTCCGTGTGCACACCACTCCCGGGTCTGGCAGGAGAGCACGCTGCTGTCTCATAACCCCCCTTCAGGAGCTAGAGTTCGCCTCCTGATGACCTTGGGGAAGTGAAATTGTCCGGTCTCACATGACACAAAAGCAACTCAGCAAGGCAATTTGCTATCCCCTTGATAACATAGCAAACCTCTATTACTGGCTCATTGTCATTTTGCAAATTGTTTGGAAACTCAGCTGTTTTTTGGTGTGTGCGGGGGGTGCGGTGGGGGGGCATGTGGGGAAGATGGAGGAACAGCACCTGCAATTAAACTCTTCAGCTACGGTCACAATCCTCTTTTTATTACCCCAAAGGGAAGCCAAGAGAACGGGTGGAGGCGAAGTCCACGTGTACTGTGCTCCAAGATGGAAATGTGCATCCTTCAGGAGTTTCACTGACAGGATGACCAGGCTGTAACCTAAAGGTCAGCAGTTCCAGCCCACAACCTGGGAAGAGGCGGCGGCCATCTGCTTCCATAAACGGCCCTGGAAACCCCACGGAGAGGCTTTCGACTCTGTCCCTCTGGCTTGCAATTGTCATCTCCATGTCCTCTTAAGATTTCTCGTGCGCAGGCGCTACAGGACTAGATGGGCCTTACACGACACAGCAAAGGGCAAGACCCCGCCACGACTGTGCATTCCAGGACCACAGGCAGGCTCCTGGGTAAGGAAACGTCCCTGGGGTAGTTCCAGGATTTCATGTCAACTTAAAGATCAAAGTATCCAGGCACCCCCTCCAAAAAAAAAAACAAAGTGTGGGGCTGGAGTTTAGCCTGTCAATCAGGTCACCGCCTGATGGTGCCTCCTTGTGGGCGTGGTCTTTTCATAAGGAGGGTCCTGGGACCCTCCTCCACTCTGCCTTCAACTCCCTGTGACAAGTCACACTGAGCCCTGTTCAGGTCCTGCGATGTGGCCACTGCCACTGGATCCACACAACACCGAGCCCCACGACTCTACGCACCAGCAGGTGATCTTCCTGCATTCTGCATCGAGTCTAAAGAGGGGCTTCTGGCCTAGAGGGACTTAAGTTGGCGTGGGCTGGGATGTTTCCTCAATACATCGACTTCTTGACATAAAGTTCATTCGTACACATACTTGTCTGTGAGTGTCATGGGATTTGTTCCTCTAGTCGACCGGGCCTCACACCGTCAACTATGTATGCAGCACCCCTTCTGGCAATCCAGAGAGTGAACCTCAAAAAGCATGGCAGGAAGCTCAGTCAAGTCTTCCGTGTGTGGAAGGGCACCTCCCCCCTTAGGGCCTCTCCAGAGCCGCCCTCACCCTGGGAAGCAGTCGTCCAGCGCCTGTCTTCCTCGCGTAGTCTCAATGCCCGCTGCCACGGCGCATATCACACATGATGGGACAGGCTTCCATTTTCTATCCATGCCATTGTTGAAGAGCCATTTGCAGCCCCTGGACTGGCAGCTCCCCATGTTCATCTCCGTCACCGCAGCAGCCCCAGGGCCACCATCATTTTTGAACGGATCGATGGCGGTGCTGTTCAAACCAGTGGAACCAAAATAGATGGTCTGAACAACCAAGAACACATCGAGTCGGGAGAGCAGGAGTCTCTTACAGAGTAAAATCAGTAGCCCCTCCACCACGTGCTATATTCACTGCTGAGCATAAGGACGCAGGGAGAAGGCCCTGACAGGTGGACTGTCACAAGGCCAAACAACGATCCTGGGGATGGCGCAGGACTGGGCGGGGCATCCTGCTGTGGTCCCCGGGGCTGCCACAAGGTGGAATCGACCCGTCACACTTAATGACAATGCCCGGTTTGTCACACGTAAAATCATCATTCTGCCCGAGTCGGCAGCAGTGCGTGGCCACGCCTGTTCGTGGTGTGAACCACGTCGCAGGGAAGACGCACTGGAGGCACGTCCACCCCCCGTTTCTGAACAGCCTCAAGACAGGGCGCGATGCTCACCATTCACTAGCCCTCCGTCCCGGACATGTGTGCTGATGACGTAATCACGAATGCTTCCAAAGACTCCCTCCTTTTCTGTCTCCCAAAGCTGTTCCAACAGCAGACAGACAGCTTTCATGTGTCCTGCAGTCCACCTGGAGGCGAGCTGCTGAACCCAACGTCAAGGTTCTGCCTACATGGTTCCGTTCCCCCTAGCCGTTTCTGATTTCTTTTAAAGGATATTAATAACGGCTGTACAAGATAAAAAGTATCCTCAATAGCACTGAATTATACACGCAAAAGTTGAACTGGAGACTGTCTTGGCCTGTATATTTTTGCCACAATTGAAAAACACAATTACATGAATAATAATGAGTACAAGGAAGAAAATGTTCTAGAACCGATTGGGAGGACTGTACAACTCTTTTTGATGGGATTGAATTATTGAATTGTCTATGTGGATGATGCGCCAATAAAAGAATACAATATAAGAAAATGCTTTTATTCCTAATTTTTAGTTCCCATACAGCTTACAAATACACTTTTACTCTGATAATCCTGCTTCGCAAAGCAGTTGAGCTAACAGCCATACATACAGGTGAGGAGATGGCTAACATCCACTATTGTTCCCTACATCAACTACCATCTTCACGTCTTCTTGTTGTGAAACGATTGCAAATAGACTACATAAGATACATGGGCAAAAAGGCAAAGAAGTGGATCTCTGGAAACACTTAATGTATAGTAAACAGTGCATATTATCAACATGTACACGATTCACATCAAAATGATGACATCCTAAAATGTATTCCTTTTAAAGGATAGCTTTTTTTTTAATCAATAAAATATTACATATCTTTTAATACTCTGGTACAATACTTCTTCAGACACTGCAGGAAAATCAAGTGTAGGTCTAGTCATCAGCTTAACAAAGGATCCTTCTTCATTAGCTTTTATTAATAAAAGTATCACAAGTAGGTCATAAATAACAGGCAGAAGTATTAATTACATGTGTCGGGGTTTAAGATGAAAACTTGTAAAAATTAGTTTTGAGATACAGCAAAGTTACACAACACACTAAACCAACTGTTTTAATTTTGCTGTGTTGTTTTTTTTTTTGCCTGTGTGAACTGCCCATAGTGGGGGTGTGGGGGGTGTGGAGGAGGGGAGCACAATAGTTGAGTGATGGAAGATTATTCTGGAACTTATTTGTCAAGCAGAAGAGAAGAGGCGTCAACATGAAGGGCTAACCGCGCCCAGTACACGGGGGTCTGGGAATCAGGGAGGCCGTGTGCTTGCTGGGTAAGACGTCCTTCCGCAGACCACGTACTGGAAAGAAGACAGCAGCGGGGACGCAGGTCTCCAGTCTAGCGTCTCCCTTAGCGATGTATAATGGACAATAAAATGCTACACAGCCACATCCCTTTCCCCCGTTCCCCTGCATCGGAAGCACCCCAGGGTGTTAAATTCGCTCTGAGATTCCCCAGTAAAATACGGCCCCCTAAAAACAACCGTGACCATTTTCTGGGCTGTGTCAGAGCGAGGAGATTGTGAGGAGTGTGGGGCACCGAGACCCTGGCGCACACATTGCCTCAAGCCCGCGTGGCCACGGCTAAGGAGCTGCCTCCCAGGGGACAGCTGACCGTGACTGTCACAAGGGCCACACACTGGCGCTCGGGGGCCTCTTGATTTGCTTTTTAAACCGTTATTAGGGCACGGAGATGTGGCTGCTGTTTCCTCCCTCTCGAGAAGTCAGCTGTGGGCTACTGGGCCAACTTCAAAGTACTGACAACCCAGAGTGGCCCCCGGGGCTACCGGCACACTGCAAATGTGTGTCTGTCTGAACTAGTTTCCAGGGAGCCTGATTTACCTGTTCCTGCCTGCTCTGGCCCTGGGCCCTTCTACCTCCTGGTAAACCACCCACCTTTCCTTTCCAATGTCTTTAACACCTTACACCCTGGGGCTCCTCCCTCTTCAAAGGCAGCCCCATCCCATGTCACCTCCTCGGAGAACCTTTTCCCAATCCCTCCAGACACACCTTAGCAACACCTTCGGGACCACGGAGAATCTTGTCTTCGCCTAAGCTGGCCTGACAACGCAATCATCTGCTTGCTTCGTGGCGAGGAACGGAAATTAAATCACGGTCCTGGAGCACACACGGCTGGCCAAGATCGGGCGTTTGTTTCCGGACCAGGCTCGGAAAACAGCGACTCAGCTTCATTAAGCTACAGACAGACAGGCAGACAGACGTGAACGCAACCGATGTAGTTGAACAAGCGAAACCTTTGTGTGCTGGTGTCAAGACTCCGCACCCCCAAGTCCAGGGCCGAAAGGTTCCCGCAACATCGAGGCTACAGTGGAGACTTTTCCAAGTGACAATGCAACCGGAAGAACAGGGGTCGCCCAGAGCCTTGTGGCAAACGCTGAGCTGAATCTCCCCTCTGCAGGCTGTCATTTAGAGTCCACCAGGCAGGCAGTCCCGGCAGGCCACCCCTGCACTCCAAGGCTATCTAGGTTTCATGGAGAGCTGGGGGTTGTTGGGATGGGCAGATTGGCGACAGGGGCAGCCAGGGCTCTCCCCAAAGCCCCTCAGGGTTTCCAGGGTGAGCGAGACCGCAGAGAGCGACTTCCAGGGCTGGGCCTGGTCTTCCTCTCAGGAGCATATGTGCAGGAGGTCCTTGGTGGCAGAGCGGCTGCGGCATTGGTTCATCTTCAGACACAACCACTACCAGCGCCTTAACCTCAGCACACTTGCCGAGTCACGGTTCAACACACAGGGCAAAAAGGGGCGTCTATGGGAAAGGCACTTAAGGTCGGACGTTAGGGAGGGGCGCTGCTGATTCAAGGGGGCCAGAGGCCTGGTGGAGGCGTCCCCACCCGCCACGCCAGCCTGGCTGGACGCCACAGGTCCCGAGAGAGGGGCACGTTCACCCCATTCTCGGGAACCCATGGGCATGGGTGGGTCTGCTTCCAAACTCGCTATCCACCCCCCCAAACACACCCACAGCCTTCTGAGACCAGTTTCCTCAGGTGCTGGTTCTAAGAACCAGGGCTGGCGCTGGCACAACTGGTTCAGGAAGCTTCTCCCCTCCCCCAACTGCCGAGGAGCCGGCGCTGACCCTTGGGGACCCTGCAGGGCAGGGCGACACTGCCCCTGTGGGCTCCGGGGACGGAGATCCTTAGGGAAGCGAAACCTCTCACCTTTCTGCCATGGCGCGGCTGGTGGGCGAAACCGCTGACCCTGTGGGGGGCAGCCCAACGTGCCCCCACCCCCAGAGTGCCACCAAGGCTCCTTGGGAAGCGTCTCAAATGCCCTGTTTCTCAGTCTGACCCGGAGCTCGCACCAGCTACTGTTAAGCAGCTCCAGCTTCCGGACATCACCAGCAGCTCAGCTTCCACTTCCGCCACCTGTGGTGTGGCAGTTGGTGGCCAGGGGCTCACCTCTGGAAGCCGGGATGCTGGGTCGAACCACAGGAGGGATGCAGTGACAGGCCTGGGCCCATGCCTGAGAAAAGCCTGGCTCATCTCCCTTTTCTTTGCTGGTAGCTCTGCGCTGCCCTGCGGGAGAGCCATGTGGAACGGCCACTGGCGGAGAGAAGCGAGGCCCTGGGAACTACATGTAGACAGTGAAACAAGCTCCCCACCCCCAGGAGTGTCTCGACCAAGCTGCTGATCACGTGACCGCCCACCAGCCGGAAGAACAGCTCAGCTGAGCCCAGCCCAGACCCAAGAGTCATGGGGATGGGAAGGGGGAGAAGGGAGGTGTTTGGAGCCTCAGTCTGGGGATGGTTTGTCAGCAACCGATCACCCAAACCTTGGTCATCCAAGGATGCCAGTTTTCTAAACGTCAGACAGATTACTCAAAACAAAGGAAATACGGCCGAGGTCTTCTTGCCACTGCACCCAGGATGTCAGTGTCAACAGGCTGAGTGGCAGCTGCTAAGGAAAAACGGTCATCCGCTAAGAAAAAGAAAACAAAACATCTCTTATCCTAATGTGTCGGTTTCCACGATACTCCCGAGACAGCCATGCAAAAGGCGGCCACCAGCTCTGTCCGTCGGGGGCACTGGCTTAATTCTGTCACCTACAGAAAGCGGCCCTCAAAATGAATCACCCACCACAGGGTAACGGATGGTAAGGGAAAGCGTCCCCACCTCTTCGGGGCATTTGTTACTTGCTATTCCCACATGGTTTCTCCTCTTACAGGTGCCCTGTCATCTCCCAGGAAGAGGAAATGGTTCAATTGGTCAACAGGGTAAGAGGAACAATGATGCTGACAGCCGGAATTTGAATCAGCATTTGTGAGGCAGAACAGTTTGACCGCTTTCCTCGGTTTACAACAAGATTCTAGAAAATAGAACACTGCCTAGCTGAGAAAATGAGCAATTAGAGATCAGGTCCTGCTGAGTGAGAATACAGTGGTGGGTCCTTTGATGGTTTCAAACTTGACTTCTCAAAAGAGAGTCAACCACGTAATAACCCGAGACGTCCACATCCAAATTCATTCTTCATAGAAACTTTCTTCTATCTTTTTTTCATCCTTTTTAAGGGGTGGGTGAAAATCCATATCTGGGGGAAGAAATAAGTGAGATTTTTTTAAGGCAGTAAATCTACATTCTCAGCACAGTATTAAACTATTTTCAATTAGATGTAAGCAAAGCTTTTAAATAGCAGTGTGGTGGTTATGCGTTAGGCTGTGATCCACATGGTTGACAGTTCAAAGCCACCGACAGCCCCGAGGGAGAAAGACTGCGCTTTCTACTCCTGTTAACATTTAGTCTCAGGCAACCACAGGGGACTGTTATGAGTTAACATTATCTCTATGGCAGTGTGAGCGAGCGAGCGAGCAAGTGAGACAGACCCATGAGAATAGGAGCCTGGGGGTGTAATGGTTGGTTCGAAGCCACCAGGAGAAAGACAGGCTTTCTATTCCCATAGAGTGACAGGCTCAGAAATCCACAGGGGCAGTTCCAGCCTGCCCTAGAGTCTCACTATGAGAGTTGGAATTGACTCGATGGCGAGGTTTTTGACCTAAGGGAACGGAAATTCTCCACCACGTTTCTCATGTCCTGTCAACACACGCACCACCACTGTCTAACGAAGGAGGTTGGCAGGGAAGGGGAAGAGGAAGAGGAAGGGAGATGAAGTCCCAGTAGTAGAGGGAGAAGAATGTGGCGTGGATCTAGTTGGAGGCCAGAGAATCCAATGCCCTGAGTCATTCGGCCGCTCCAAGGGCCAACTGGGCGCCGAATGAGGGTGTTCCGCCTCCCAAGCATCACGGACACGGGCAGATGCTTCCCAGAGCCTGCAGTCATCACAGCTCGGCTAACCACCTCCTATCAAAAGGGCAACGAAACCACCAGCTGTTCCCCCGAGGAAGACGGGGCTTGCTACTCCTCCCTTTATGGAGTTCCAGTCTTGGGGATGCCATGGGGCCGTTCTACCCTGCCCTGGAGGGTCGCCAGGAGTCGGCATTGACTCACTGCCGGGGAGAGAGAGCGTGCCGAAACAGCTTGCCTGACCTGGGGTTAAAAACGGGTCATCGTTTGACCTGCTGAATTGTAATCTATGGACATTATGACCCAATAAAGCTATTTTTTTTAAAAAAGAAAGAAAAAGAATCCTCATTTACATCTACAGCGGATGTCGCAGGTAGCACTGAAATACCTGTTTGTGTGCTGAGGTCTGGGCGGGTCCTTCTCATCTGAAACTTTTCTGCTGCTGCATCAGGCCCACGTTTTCATAGACTCTAGCGTTATCTTCTCTCATTCTGAAAGGGGAAGAGATGGCATGCTGACAGAAATGCAGGCCAGCCTCGGTAGGCCACCCGCGGCCCTGAGAGCAGCGCACATCCGGGTCAGGTTCCTTTGGGGACCAGGCATGGCTCAGGCACAGTTCCTGCCCCGCAGAGGAACGTCCTACAGAGCGCCAGAAGGCATCCACCTACAGGCAAACACAATGCTGAGGCTACAGGCGAGTCGGTCTCCAGGCCTGTGCTCCCGGGGGTCTAGTTCTCTTTTCTAGGTGGGCTGAGATGGGGCAGCCTGCAGCACAGGCGAGTGGGCTAAGCATGCAAGGACGGAAGACGTGGTATGGACGCCAAGTCAAATCTGGACTCACGGCAACCCCACCGGGCCCAATAAGACACCCTGGCAGGGTGGTTGTCAGGGCCAAGAATCTTGACAGAAGCCGACTGCCCGTCTTTCTGCTTGTCGAGTGGCTGGTGGGTTCAACACCACTGATCAGTCTGTTAGCAGCCAAGCGCTTGCCCTGGGGGGATCCGAGAAAGCAGAAGCTGCCAGGAAGCCGCCATCAGTGACCATGACTAAGAGGTGTCAGCTTCCGTTCAGACAGAGTGATCAGGATGCTAAATGGAGAGAGAGGGCCAACCCAACGAGCGTTGCCTGACCAGACCAAGATGTTGACAGCTGTGGGAGCTGACCAGGAGGGTGCTCCCCAATTGTCATGCGCCCACCCACCCCCAGGGTATTCTGGGTCTGCAGCCTCCAAGGAGCCCTGGGGCATAGTGGTTACAACACTGGGTTGCTAGCCACAAGGTCAGCAGTTTGAAACCACCAGAGAGTCTGAGGAAGAAAATTGAGGCTTGCTACCCCCATGAAGAGTGACCATCTCAGAAAGCCACAGGGGAAGTTCGACCCTGTCCTATAGGGTCGCTGTGAGTTGGAATCCACTCGATGGCAGTGAGGGAGCATCCTCCAAAGGGGATGGTGGAAAGGATGAAGCAGAGAGCCAGCCTAGTGGCCAATGGCATGCCACTGGTGATAAAGGAGTGGACTCTGGTGCCAACTTGAGGGGAAGGCTCTCTGCTCTCCGGCATGACTTTCTGGCTCCAAGGAAATTACAACAAGAGAGCCAAGTAAAATGCAGCTTCCCTGAAAAGAGGAAGTGGGAAGAAGGCTGGGCATGCTGGGATAAAACACTTTGCTTAGTTTCTGTGGTAGTTAAGGTTTATTGAAGGGCGGAGAGATAAATGGCCCCATGAGCCTTGCCTTTCTTGTCTCTTGCTCTCTGATGGTCAGACCAGGGTACAGCTACCTTAGCTAGTTCCCTGCTTCAGCCGGCAAGGCTCACTTCCTGCGAGACATCCCCGAGGAGAAGCCACATGGACCTGCCCTGATGCAGCACTGGGTGCTGGAGCAGCCATGTGGAGACCCCTGCCAGAGCTGAGATGTTTACATGTTCACTGACTAGGCTTTCCTCCTGCAGTCGGCATCATTGTGTGTGTTTTGTGAAGTGGAGGAAGTCTTTGCAGCTCGGTATCGGACATATGGGCTAATGTTGGACAGTATTGGGTTGAGATGCTTTCTTAATATACACTTACTCTTTACATAAAACTCTTATAAAATATGAGTGTCTATGAATTATGTTTCTCTAGTCTACCCAGACTAACACCGTGTCATTTCAGCGGTAAGCAGACAATAAATGCAAACACAAGGCTTACCGATGCAAGCGGAAGTGTCCACAAAGCACCGTCAAGGCCCCAGGAGTTTCAAATACCCACAGCAGAAGCAAACAGAGGATTCATCAGGGAGACTCAAAAGCAAATGTTATGCTAGGGCGTGACTAAGATATGTGGAAACAGGTCCCTTAACGATCGCTATTCCCATAATCAACCTGACAGACATGTTCTGAGCACACATTTTCGTTTAAACCAGGAACCTGCCAAGTTTTTCTGTGAAGAGCCAGATACTACACGTGCTCAACCCTTTGGGGACATACATGGCCTCTGTCATTTTTTGTTTCACTCTTTCTGATCGGAACTGGGCCAGAGGGCTGTAGTGCCCACACTTGACTTCTGCTGACCAAGGGGAGATGGGAAACTCAGGGTCCTGTGGACCCACGAATGGTCAGTCTGTGAACCTATCTGAGAAAGCCCTTTCCCATTTCCCATGAAACCTGAAGAAACACTCGATCCTTCTTATTGGAGGACCACTTGCTGTACCATGTGTTTGTTGTCACTGGCATTAGGTGACACCAGGCCAATTCTTGACACTAGCAGAGTGGGAGTGGCCCATAGCAACACCACCCCCTCAACCAATGACAGAGTGGAACTGGTCCAAGGTGACCCACCCATGGCAGAGTGGGACTGGTCTACAGTGACCCCCACATGGCAGAGTAAGAATGGTCTACAGTGACCCCCCCCCATGGCAGAGCGGGACTGGTCTACAGTGACCCCCACATGGCAGAACGGGACTGGTCTACAGTGACCCCCCCCATGGCAGAGTGGGACTGGCCCACAATGACCCCGCCATGGCAGAGTGGGACTGGCCCACAGTGACCCCCCATGGTAGAGTGGGCCTGGCCCACAGTGACCCCCACCATGGCAGAGTGAGACTGGTCTACAGTGATCCCCCCAATGGCAGAGCGGGACTGGTCTATAGAGACCCTCCATGGCAGAGTGGGACTGGCCCACAGTAACCCGCCCGTGGCAGAGTGGGACTGGCCCACAGTGACCTCCCGTGGCAGAGTGGGACTGGTCCACAGTGACCCCCCCCATGGCAGAGTGGGACTGGCCCACAGTGACCCCCCCGTGGCAGAGTGGGACTGGCCCACAGTGACCTCCCGTGGCAGAGTGGGACTGGCCCACAGTGACCCCCCCGTGGCAGAGTGGGACTGGTCTACAGTGACCCCCCGTGGCAGAGTGGGACTTGGCCCATAGGGTTTTACTGGCTGTCATCTTTCTTTCTCCCAGACAATCTTAGCCAGCATGACTATCAGCCTGTCACTTAGGTCCATTAGAATTTAGCTTGGACAAATGTGGTGAAGAAGGTGGACGGTGCCCGGCTATTAAAAGACATAGTGTCTGGGGTCTTAAAGGCTTGAAGTTACGCAAGCTGCCATTCAGCAGAGAAGCAACAAGTCCATATGGAAGAAGCACACTGCAGGTGCGATCATGAGGAGTCATAAGGACCAGGTAATAGGCATCAGCAGACACATAACAAACAAAAACATATTGTTGAGAATGAGGGGGGTTGGAGCACAGATCCAAAGCCCATCTGTCAACAGTGCAACAATCCCCCCACAGAGGGGCCATGAGTCAACCAGGAGGCTGTAAAGCATCAACGAAACACACTATATTCCTCTGGTTCCTTGAGGGTTCCTCACCCCCCACTACCACGACCCCAGTGCTGCTTCTCAATTCAGACTGGACCGGAACATGTACACAGGTATAGAGAGGGATGGGAGGAGCTCACAACATACAGAATCCAGGAACAGGAGTGGGAATCAAAATACCAGACGGGTAGGGAAAAGAAGGGGAGAGGAAGGGAGAAATGAGGAACCAGTCACAATGATCAACACATAACCATACACCCCTCTCCAGAGAGAACAACAACAGAAAACATGGGGGAAGGGAGACAGCGGTCGGTGTAAGAGATGAAAATAACCATGTGCAACCTAGCAAGGGGTTATCAGGTCGGGGAGGGAGGGGGAAGAGGAGCTGGTACCAAGGGCTCAATGGAAAATAAATGTCTAGAAAAGAATGAAGGCAGCATATATACAAATTTGCCTGATGCAAACGACATATGGATTGTGACAAACGTTTTTAAGAGTCCCCAATAAAATGATTTAAAAAGAAAAATGTAGCTTAGCTTGTGGTATCAAAACGTTTGGTCCAGAGAAATGGCTAGTCGGTGACACGCGGCGTGAGCGGCTTACAGCAAGAAAGCGCCAATGAAATGCATGCAGGGCAAAGGCTGGCTCCGTGGAGGCCCGTCCACAGGCTCCGGCTCCGTGATGAATAGGCGTTCCTTCCCCGCGACTTACTCGGTACAGGATGGTGTCGGGGTACAGGGCAGGAGCGGGCTCTGATCGCCACCGGTCTGGTCCGCGAGGGAATACTTAATATTTGTGTATTCATGTCCTTTCCTCTTGCTTTTCTGAAAGTTGAAGGTGGCAAGTGAAAACACGTGAGTTGGGGGTTTCACTGTTAAATGTTGTCAGGAATAAAGCAGCCAAAGCATTGCACTTTTTAAGAGAGAAGAGAAACCGTTACTGGTGCTGCTCCCGCGGTGGAACTATATCAGGATCATGAATTCAAACGCCTCGGTGCCACGAAGTCCATCCGGACTCACCGTGACCCCATAGGACACGTATGACTGCCCTGTGGGTTTCTGAGACGAAGTCTTTCCACAAGCAGACAGCCTCACTGTTCTCCCACTGAGTGGCTGGTGGTTTTGAACCGCTGATCTTTCATCGTGTAGCGGCCCAATGCAGAACCACTAGCCTGTGGGAACACTAGTACATGACGTCATATCCACTCTTACCACCACCGCCCCTGGCATTTTTTAAACTTCATTTTGTTTTCTTTGCTCTAATGACAGCTTGGGGTGGGCAATTTAAAAAAGAAAGAATCTCCCAGGGGAATAGGATTCATCTCAGACAGGAGCGAACTGCCCTTAAAGGGGTTCTGGTTACTGCAGCGGTTCTCAACCTGTGGGTCACGACCCCTTTGGGGGGGTCAAGCGACCCTTTCACAGGGGTCGCCCGAGTCATCACAGTAGCAGAATGACAGTGATGAAGTAGCAAGGAAAATAATGTTATGGTTGGGGTCACCACCACATGAGGGACTGCATGAAAGGGTCACGGCATGAGGAAGGAGGAGACCACTGGGTCAGAGGGTTTTCATCCTAAATTCTCCCAGACACAACCAGTTCTGAAAGTCTCGTCTATCAAGAGACCATCGCCACATGCTACAGGAGGGGGCGACTTTCCACCTCAGATGGACCCGGCGTGTGGGGGGCGATCCCTTAGCAGGGTGAAGCGTGCCCGGTGCCGTCACTTTGGGAAGCGAGGGGGCACGGCTGGTTTGTGTCTCAGGAGCCCCGTTTCATGGTGGTTACGGGCTGGGCTGCAAGCCCCAAAGTCAACAGCAGCTTGAACTCACCGGCCACCCTGAGGGGAGAGAGAGGTCTTTCCACCCCCTTAGAGGGACAGTCTCAGCTCCACTCTGCCCCACATGGTCGCCAGGAGTCAGATCAACTTGATGGCAGTGAGTTTGGGGGGCTTAGTTCGTGTCTAGTAAACATGAAAGGCCACATGTTGGATGAAAGTCCACACATGTACTTCCTGAGGAACTCTGGCACATCAAGCTAAGTGCCCTGTCGGAGGTGTCCTCTGGGAGAGCCGAGGCCCGTGACACAGTCTGTCTGTCTGTCGTGAAAAGATCCGCAATCCAAAGAGGCTCCGGTTCCTCAAATCAAATTCATGACCAGGAGGTGGCCGTCTGCTCCCACTGGGCGTTTTCGACTTTGCCAACCCTGTGGGGCAGTGCTACCTTGTCCCACACGGTTCCCACAAGCCAGAATCCACTAATACAAGTCTGAGGTGGTGGTTGTCAGTGTTAGGTGCTGTCTAGTCGGGTGAGAAGAGGTGGGGTTTTTTGTTCGTTTGTTTTTAAGTGGCTCCAGAAGGTTTTAAAGGCCATGATCTTTACAGGACAAACTGCCTGGTCCTTTTCCTGTGAGGCCGCTGGGCGGCCTTGAACCTCCAACCTTTTGAGCATGAGCAGCCAGCTGGGCCCTTGAGCATGCTGCCACCAGGGCGACATGAATTATGGACATGGTGCTCTGCTTTGTTTTTCTCAAGTTTTTAAAATAAGGATTATTAAAACAAAATAAATTGACATGCAAAAATTATTGCAATGGCATTTTTAGGGGGTATACCTATTTACCACCGCTTTTTTAAAAAAACCAACAAACAAACTGCTCAACTGCCCGGGGGCTTCCAAAAATTTGAGGATTCCATTATTTTTATTTCCCTTTGCCACGAGCTTTTGGGAACCCCTGGTATTAAACCTGGAGCCCCTGGGGGCGAAGTGGTCATGACCGATCAAACAGCGCAGGGTGGAGAGAACAGTGAATGCCACTTGGTCGCCCAATGACCCAAGTTCACTTCCACTGAAGAGCGATGAGCCAAAATAGCAGTTGGTGGTCTTCAAGGAAGTACTGGGAGGTACTGGCACCCCTAAATCTACTGGCTGAATTCATTAATGCATGCGTACATGCACGCCTGGGGAAGGGATTGCCAGGGACACCCAGGTTCTACATTCTGTACTCTCTAAAAATAAACTCGTAGGAGCAGGTGTGTGCTTTTGCTTTAAGCAGAGAGGAGGAGCGGCAATAAATGATTTGTTTTATTTTCTAAGTTGTTGCTAAATCAGAGTGGGGTCAGAGAGATCATAGATGGTCAGCAGACGAGAGCTGGGAGGGAAAAGTGCCCCTAAATTCTCCAAAACAAGAAGTGGGAATGACACAAGGCGAACCTTTCCCCCAGCTTTTCCAAGGCAGACTGCTCTAGGGATTCCAGGGGGTTCCCGACTTGCAGCCATGGGGCTACGTTCCCTCTGTCCATCTTAGAAGGCCTTCGCTCTAGGCAAGTGCTCACTGTACACACTGCCTGGCCCTCACCAGGTCTAGCCAAAAGACACTCTTAAAACAGCCTGCAGGAACCAACCAACGGTCTCCGAGCTGGTGCCCAGCACTCAACAGGAACACAAATCCAGATCCAAAGTCCTGACGCTCAGATCCGGCAGCTTGTCCACTATTGGACCTTGTGTTTCTCTCCTTAAAACAACAACAAAGAAGGTCTTGGAGAAGGTACAGGCAGAACGCTCCTTAGAAGCAAGGAAGGCGAGACTTTGTCTCATACGCTTTGGATATACGATCAGGGGAGACCAGTCCCTGGAGAAGGACATCAGGCGTGGCGAGGTAGAGGGGCAGTGACAACGAGGAAGGTCCTCAACAAGATGGAAGGGCACAGTGGTGGGCTCACCCATCAGCGCAAGGTGAGGATGTCCCCTGGTACGCAGGGTCGCTATGGGGTAGATGGTTCTGACTGGACAGCACCCAACCACCGCCACAAGTTTCTATCCACACACCGGTTCTGTGGATAAAACTTAGAGGGCAATCTAATGCGCAACTTTGCGTGAACCAAGGCCCTATTACACTAATGAACTTTACTTTGGCTCAGCAAGCCTTGACAATGCGGCTGCCATTCTGCTAGGCTAGCCCAGCTTCCTGGAAGGCAACAGACAGGGTGGTAAGGAGGCAAACTCCACTGACATCTCTACACTATTCTACCTGCTGTGGAGCACACTGGGGGCATGAAGAAGGATGGGGAGCGGGGAGTAGGCACAGCCCCCCCCAAAGAGCAGTTCTCACTCCCCCCCCACCACCTTCTCAATGTGTCCTCCTTAACTCAGCATCGCATCTGCTAGGAATTGTTTCAGATGGGAAGGCTCCAACCCCATGTTCTCCATTATTCACATCAGAATTGTATCGCCTAGCGGGGTGGCCGTTTCCCGTGGTTGTAAGGCCCCAGTGTTCATTTGAAGAGATGGAATTGGGATAAAGATGGCCTAGATCAAAGGCAGACCAGGCTGGGAACTTGGGAGGGCTGGGAGTTTGAAGCCGGCTGTGGGAACCTGGGGGGAAGGGAGGCCCTTCTGCGACCTGGGGTGCAGCTGGGATATCTGCCCAGGACCCCTGACCCAGGTGTTGCGAGCCTGAAACCTGGAGCTGTACAGTTATGATGGATAATTAGTTCCCAGAGGGGCCCTCCCTCCTGGCTGGGACCTTGTTTTCCCGTTCCCAGGAGGGCCCTCTATCCAACATGGCCCCTGCTTACAGGGAGGACAGCCTGGCTGCCCCGGCTACACACTCACGGAAGAAAGACAGAGGGGAACCCCGGCCCCGGCTCGTACCTGCTCTTCTTCGATCCTGCGCTGTAGTGTTTCGATATAATGCTGGACGGCCATATAGATGAACCGGTACTGTGCTTCTGTCTGCACCATCCCTGACCTCTGGGAGCGCACCATCTGGATGGTTTTGGGCACATCGATGTCACAGTCAACGCCTGCAAAGGAAACCCGGAAGAGCGTCAGGGCAAGGAGCAGTCAAGGATGGAGTTGCCTCCCATGTGGCTCTGGCAGCCCTGGAGAGCTGATGGGTCCAGACAGCAATGATGGACCACGCCCCAGCCCTACAGCTCTGCACCTCTGACCGGTAACCCCAGAAGATGACAGGGACAAGGTCAGAGGTCAGGACTCCTACACACTCCAGTTGTACTGCCTCCCACCCATCTCTGCACACCACCAGCTTCAGGCAGCGACCAGCAGCGCATACTGGGCAGCAGGCCAGAGCAGTGGCGTCCACAGCTCCTGGGCGTCACCTACTGCCCAGAGCGCAAATGACAGCACTGCTTGTCCCTGCCAAACACGTGGGAAGTTCTGGGTTGTGGCTGGCCATCAAAGGCTTCCCCCGCAAGCTATTTCTGCCAATGCCTTCCTTCCGGAAGCTAAACCCGAAATGGCAGCTTCTCAGCCTCCGGAGGACCTACCTTTCTCTCTGATGATGTCAATGAGGATGTCGATCACGATGAAGGTCCCCGTCCGGCCAATCCCAGCACTGCAGGCACAAGGACAGAGGGCGTGACAACAGTGCCACTCTCGGAGGCACCTACCTCAACCCCAAACAGAAGTGCTGGCAGCATCGGGGTAGAACTGAGCAGGGTATGTGTCTGTATTTGAAACTGCACCAGCAAAGAACCCGGGGCTTTGGAATCCTCTGGGGAGACTCCAGTCTCCAAGTCACGCGGCACATTCCCCATCTCTGCCATGCCGGGGTCTGTCTCCTTGGTAGGAGGAGAGCAGCAACAAATTCCCTGAACTGATCGAGTGGCACAGCGGTCTACTTGCCCAAGCTGGGGGTAAGCTCTAAGAAACCTGGCTCAGCCCAGGCTGGGGGGAAGTCGAGAGCACGGTTTCCCTCGTAGCCCTGGCCGGGAAGCGGTCTGAGGCAAACCAACATCCTGGCAGGGAGACCAGCTCTCTTACGTCCATAATCAAAGCGGTTAATCCTAAATTGCTATTATGAAGAGAGAAGCTCAAGCGGAAACTCCTGGAGGATAACTGTCTTCAGAAGAGAGACTCCATGCGCCCCGCCCTCCCCGGGCCGGGGCAGCTCTGTGGGATCGTCAGGGCCACAATGGGTGTCTGTGCAGG
Organism: Tenrec ecaudatus; assembly: GCF_050624435.1. Lineage (NCBI taxonomy): Eukaryota > Metazoa > Chordata > Mammalia > Afrosoricida > Tenrecidae > Tenrec > Tenrec ecaudatus. The sequence goes on from NC_134545.1 coordinate 15,910,120, forward strand.
TCAGCCCTGGACACAGACGAGGTTTCTCCCACGAAACAAGAGGGGGCCGGGCCCGGTCACCTGCAGTGCACCACCACGGGCCCCGCGTCCACGATGCTCTCCTGCTTGTGGTGGACCTCTTCCAGGAAGTCCAGCACGCCCCCGGGGTCGCTGGGCACGCCGTGGTCCGGCCAGGTCCGAAAGTGGTATTGCCAGACCGTTCTCTCCGTGTTCCCCTGGAGTAAAGCCAAGAAAAACCAAAAACGAATTAAATAAATCAGGGGCTTGAGGAGTCACCCGGTTACGCTCTTGCCCGTGGGGTCAGCGGGTACAGGGGCTGCTCGGGCTTTGGGGCGAAGCCCCCCTTCAAGGGGCTCTCCTGTGGGTCTGGCCGAGCGCTCCCAGGAGTGCTTCTGTCAGAGGACCCACAATGTGCTGAGGGCAACTTATTCTTCAGGAGACTCGAGCCTGGGTCGTCTCTGTCTGCGCCATCCAGTGGTATTCCTCCAGGAGGCTTCTGGGGATGGGAGTCTCCTCTCACCACAGGACACACCTGTTCCTCTTTTTATCTTTGAATACCCAAGCCCCTCCCCCGGCAACACTCACACATCCACACTTGCATTACCATTCTGCTTTAAGGACACAGTAGGTACAAAGACATCCATTCATCAGGGGGCTAGAACTGGGGCTGGAATCCCAGCGCTCACACTAACGAGAGCCCTTGCACATCTCAAAACCGCTGAGATAGTTCAGGTTTATTGTGCCAACCTGGCCGATAAGCACATGCGGGGTTAACTGAAGAGTGGACAGATAAATGGCTCGGTGAGCCTCGCCTTTCTGTTTTCTCGGGTCTCCTGCTCTCTGATAGTCAGACCAGGGTGCAGCTGCCTTAGACCAGGGTGCAGCTGCAGTTCCCTGCTTCAGCTGGCAAGGCTCACTTCCTGCAAGACATCCCTGTGGAGAAGCCACACGGACCTACCCCTGCCAGGGCTGAGATGCTTACACGCTCACTGATTCGGCTTTCCTCCTGCAGCCAGCATCACGGCGTGTTTTGTGAGCTGGAGGAGGACTTTGTAGATTGATGTTGGACCTATGGGCTAATGTTGGACTTATGGGCTAGGACAGCACTGGGTTGGGATGTTTTCTTAATGTGCACTTCCCCTTTATATCAAACTCTCTCCTGTATACAGAGGAGTTTCTGTGGCTATGTTGCTCGTCCACCCAGACTAACGCAGCTGCCATGTCCTCAGCTCCAAAACGGGGACGATGAAGGCTTTCTCCTGGGGGATGCGTCTCGTGGACTTTGAACACGGGAGACACCAGCCCCTGGTGGGGAGGACAGCCTTGTCGAGCGAGGGGCACAGTGAAAAAGAGGAAGACCCTCAGAGAGACGGACTGACACTGTGGCTGCAAACAGGGGTGGGTCACCCATCAGAACATGGGTGAGGGTGCTTTGTTCTGTTGTACGGAGGCTCATGCTGAATCGGAGACGTGACAGCACTCAACAAGGCCTCCTCCTCAGGGAGCATGATGAGGTTACAGAAGGTCGTTTAAAAACAACGCCTGCTCTGTGGCACAATGGATAGCGCACTGGACTTCTAGCTATTTTCATAAAAACAACGCCCCACTGAGCACACAGGTGGTGCGAATGCCGGGAGGACGGGAACGCAGAAGACCAGAGCATCCCATCCTGGGGCTGCCAGGCAGGTCACTGCGGCAGCGGGCCGGTCCTGGCTGCATCTTCGTCCCTGCGGGCACACCTCCTGAGCTGTGCTTCGCCTTGCTGCGCGGTGCAGATCCCGGCAGCTTTCTGCTGTGGTCTAAGGCAGTCCTGCATTGAGCAAGTCTCCTTTCCCGACAGCATGAGCTCACCTCGGGTCTCTGGGCACCTTTCACTGGCACAAACGTAACAGCGCCTCCCTGGTGCAGAAGCAGAACTGGTATATGCTCCGGGAAAACCCCCAAAATGGGCACAGCTCGCTGTGTGGGCACTGGCCACAGCCTGGAGATGGAATGGCCTTCTGGTCGCCCTCGCTTCACAGCCGCTCTCTCAAATACACCATCTCTTCTGCCCCTCACACATCAACCTCATGGAGAAAGTTCTCTGTCCACAGCACGCCGACTTACTTACCTGCACCTCTGCCACCACCTCCTCCTCCTTCCTGTGACCCCGCCTCGCCTCCCCCTCCCCGTCCAACCTCCACCCCTGCCTCCCTGTCCCAGAAGCCCCTTGAGCTTTGTGTCTGAGAGAGGGCTCAGACTCTCTCCTGCGTTCCCCAGCCCCCAGCCATGCAACCAGCTTCTCCAAGGAGACAACTGGCCCTCAGCCCCCGTGCACTCCCTCCTCGCACCCCTTCGGGTTGACCGGCCCAGGAGCTCAGTCGGTCTCCTTCCCATTGTCCTACCACTTTCCACAAGCCCCAGGTTTTTTCACCTGCTGGACAACCAAGCAGCCGAAGCCGATGCGCACGGCCCTCTCCGCTCCTCACCCTCGCTCCCTTTCCAATGCTCAATTCTGACTGTGGCTGCCGCTGCCCTCAAAACAGAAGCCCCCAACCTGACTGGGGTCCGCAAATACATTGTTCCTCTAGGTCAGTGGTTCTCCACCTTCCTAATGCCATGCCCCTTTCATACAGTTCCTCATGGGGTGGTGACCCAACCATAACATTATTTTCGTTGCTACTTCATCACTGTCATTTTGCTACCGTTCTGAATCGGGCGACCCCATGAAAGGGTCGTTCTCCCACCCCCCCAAGGGGGTCGCGACTCACAGGTTGAGAACCACTCGCTGCACTAGGTCCTAAGAACCTTCTCTTCTGCTCTGCATGAGGCCCCTCAGAGAGCTGCCTTTTTTCCCCCAGTGACTTTCCCTGCCTAGATCCCTTTGATTACGTTGACATACCGATGTGTGTCACCAACTAGCTAATGAACGTCTTGCCAACAGAGTGCACACTCTGGGCGGGTGGGGACGGCAGACACAATTTCAGTCATCTCTGGGTCCCCCAAAGATTTTGACTAGTATGCACAGATCTCACACACACACACACACACACACACATATTCGAGGGAAGCCAAGCCTAGCCCTGTTCTGGGACCTCCGTCACCCCAAGACCCATGCTCCACTAGGAGCAAGAATGGGGCTGATGAAATGGACTCCCGCCACCACACCGGCCCCAGGGCCTTTACACTTGCTGCCCCCTCTACTTGGACCTGTCCTCTCCCGACTCTGACTGTCTGGGGATTCCACCTTCAGACCTCGGCCTCCTGCAGTGTCACTTCCATGGGGGGAGGTGGGCATAGTAGCCCTCCCTCACACATACACCACCCTGTGAGGCCTGCAGAGCCCTGAGCCCCCTTGGCTATTTCCTGGGTAAATCGCCCGCCTCCCTGGGAACCGCGTGCGGGCAGGCAGGGACAATGTGTCTTATCCACAAGGTACCACTGGAACTGCCCAAGACACGGGAGGGCACTTGGTAAACGGTGGCTCCATCAAAGAGCGGACGTCTGCGGGAGCGCACGCCAATGGTGACCACGGAGGACAGCAAACCGCAGGGTCCCCAGGGCCTCTGCAATACGACAGGATACTTACTTGTCCGACCTTCGACAGTTTAAGTTCGCGCAGCGTGTAGTCGTGAGCGGCGCTCTCCTTGACGTTCCTAACACGCATGACCCCGTATTCTTTGAGAGCGTACTCGTCGGGCCAGTACTTGACACATTTGCTCTGCAAAGGACGGGGGGGGGGGGGGGAGGAGAGAAACAGTTAGTCTCTGTTCACATGAAGAGGAACACTCACAACATGGACAGCATTCAGCCGTAAAAGGGAATGTTGTTCCCATACGTGCTAGTGTGGATGAACCTCAGAACCATTATGCCGAGGGAGCGAGGACAGACAGACACACAACTCTCTCTGAAATGTCCTGAACAGACCAAGCTGCAGAGTCAGAAAGCTGACTGGCTGTTGCCAGGGGCTGGGGGGGAGGGGAGGGCAGAAACTCACGGGCATGGGAATCCCTTCCTTCTGTGGCGGGGGGCGGATGGGGGGCTGTTTCAGAACTAGACAGAGGGGGCAGTGGCTCAACCCTGACTGTATGAAATGCCACTGAGCTTGCCGCTTTAAAACGGTTAATCGCGTGGTATGTGGGTGTCATCTGGCTAGATATAGATAAGACCAAGCAGCAGCCTAAAATGAACGTTCTGATCCTGCCCAGTGACCACGAGCACGAGAAATAGCCTCGCTGGTATCTAACGGCTGGAACTCCAAAGTCGAAAGGAAGAGGCGTTCAACTAAGGAAAGCAGATGCTCCGACTGCCGGGGAGACGGGGAAGAGGGCGCGGCTCCGGCAGTCTCGAAAACCACGTGCTTCAGAGAACCTGGCTGGCTTCTCTCTGAAGCACCAGCATGCAGAGCCGCACCAGCCAGCGTGAGGGTGCTGGCAGGAGTCCTGGCGATGGGGAAGGCAGGCAAGGATGCTGGGGGCGGACCAAGCGCCCTGCGAGCCAGACGGCCTGGTTCCTTGCCGCGCCAGTGTGGGCGCACGCTGCGCCCTATCTACCCACGCGTGAGCGGCTCTCACAGAAAGGCGGCCGATGGGGGTTGGAGCCAGCTGCTCTTTCTATATCCAGATCCACCGGATACCAACCACACGTGCTGCCACTCCCTCCCCGGGAATGCCACGCCTGTCATTGCCACGGTCTTCAAGAGCGGGTGGGTGAGAAACAGCTCCAGGGAAACCACGGAGGGAGAGCCGTCACGAGGTGCGAAATGGGTCTGTACTCGAGGGGGCTAGAGCGTTCCCGGAGAGAATCCCATCTTCCAATTCCATTTTGATGCCAATTGCTTAAAGTCCCCGTGGATGCTGTGCCATGGCCCCTGGGCAGAAGGCACTTCCCTCGCCTACACCCCCCGGGTGCGGTCTCACAGCCAGCCACCCACCCTGTCTGCACAGCCACCAAGACAGAGTGTCAGCAAGAGGGGCTGCCCCTGGAGGTGAGGGGGCAGAGGGCAGTGAGCAGTGAGCACACAAGGATGAGGGCGCCGCTTCAGGGGCATCAGAGCCCAGTCGTCGGTGAAGGAAGAAAATCCCGTGGAAGAAAGCTCAATGGACGGGCTCGTGGCTCGTGGCCAGGCAGTTTTTTGACTTGGAATGGTTTGTGTGGTCTTCTATCAGTGCTCTGAACGCTGCCTTTTCTCCAGGACTTTGTAAATGCAAGAGCTTTTTTTTGGGGGGGGGGGGTGGGGGGACAGGTTTCACAGAATTGTTCTCTCCCCACCCCACCCCCAAGAAATGCTTCAAATCGTCATTGAGCTCAGAAGGTTGCCGGGCAATCTATTCTCAACGCCACACGCCTGCCCACGCCAGGGAACCAACCAGCAAGTCATGACTCTGAGCAGGATGATTCCAGCGGGCTTCAAGTTCATGCAGATGGGGGGGGGGGGTGGGTGCTCCCTCCCGGTCTTCCAACGCAACCTTGCACCATGAGCGCAGCCGTACCTCAGCGCCCACCTGTCAGCCAGGAAGCAAGAGGAGGCCACGGGCTGGCATCCCCTCAGTGCACAGAGCAAACTTCAGGAGAGCGGGTCGGGGGAGCACAGGCCCGCTGTGTCATCGCCCTCCCTTCCCCAGGGAAGAGTTAGATCGGGAGAGAGGGCCGAGATGGACATCCTGAGGAAGGGCAGGGTGGCATAGCCTGTTTTCCTTCTTCTAGCTGCTTCCCCAGATCCTCCTTGAGGAAACCAGGAATGCTTCCTTGGAGGCGACATGGGAAGGGACCCTGTGACATGGCATGAGTCACCAACTTCTCTGAGGACGCATGGCCGCCTGCATGTGGGCAGGCATGGCTGGGGCAAAGGACTCTGGCTTTCCTGTGCAGGCTTCGGGAAGGCAGGGGCCCCTGAAGCAGAAACTCTGAGAACAGTTCCGCTGGTCCACTGGTTCAAGGACTCCTCATGATCCCTCTGTCATAAGCACGGCCACACCTGGCCTCCAAGGTATGTTTTTTTTATATAAAAAAGGAAATGGATTGTGGTAATGGTGTGTGACATGTTCAATGTAATCAACGTCACTTTGGCTTCTACACATGAAGGGGGTTGACCTGGCAAGTGTTTGTCATGGTCTCACACGCACACACTGAAAAGGAGAGTCCATCAACGAGGCCTCGTCCAACAGCGAAAACCCACTGCCCTTCATTCACAACTGAAAGGAAAGCCGCATTCATACCAAAACCTAGTTCTTTCTTTAGGGAAAAGAGAGCAAGGGACCGGGCCCGGCTCCTTCAAGCCTGTTTTGAGCTTCCAGCTTCGGGTGGCCCCCTCACATATGTCCTTCTGATGCGGACTCTGCTGAAGAAGCGAGGGAACTTTCTGCAGATCTTCAGAGAGCTCTCTCTGTTCAGCTCTCTCCTCTTTGGTACTCAGCCCTGCAGAGTCTGCCCGCCTTCACTTCCCTGGGCTCACTACTCTGCCTCCTCTGGGGTGGGTGGGTACCATGAGCTGTTTGGATTCGCCCCCGTGGGGGTTACAGCCTGGGAACCCTCTGCAGACGGTCAGTTGGTTAGGGCCACCATGGGACTTCCCTCATTCAGTATTCTTCTCCGAGTGACTACTCTTCTGAGGTGCATGCTATCTAGAGTCTGAAAAGACTTGTCCCGGGTCGTCTCAGGTGTGAGGGTAAACCGGGGCTCTGTTACTTCCATGCATTCAGAAACAAATGTCGCAAAGGTACCACCTGGTCCCTCCAGGCGATCAGACCATGCGAATGGTCATTGTCAGGACTCTCCAGCCTTTGGAACCATGACTTGAAGGATCCAAACAATGCAGTCATGCACACGCTTAGTGGTGCCATCTCCTCTCCAGAGTGAAGAGCAGTCCTGTGTCTAGTCTGGTACGTGCGCTTCACCGATTTATTGGCACTTGCATGTTAAGCATGTGCACTAGACAAAGCCCCCTGGTGGCACAATGGGGGAGTGCCGGGCTGCCAACTGAAAGGTCAGTGGTTCAAGCCCACTCGCTGCTCTGCAGGAGGAAAGACCTGGTGATCCGCGCACAAAGATCAAGACCCAAACTTCTTGCCACTGAGTTGGTTCTGACTCAAAGAACCGAATGGGACAGGGCAGAACTGCCCCGTGGACAGTCATCTTCACAGAGGATTCTGCCACGTCCTTCTCCCATGGAGACACTCAGGGGTTTCAACTGCTGACTTTCTGCCTAGCAGTCACCGCTTCCCTTGGCATCTGTAAGAGCCACAGGGACTGCTGAGACGGCCCAGGTTGGATCGGCCGTGGCCCTCCCAATGTCATTTTTAAGCCAGTAATTACGCGCTTGGCTGTTGACTAAACGGTTGCCAGTCTGACCCCACTGGCTGCAGTTTGGAAAGAAGACTTCATGAGGTCACAGCCTGGGGAACTCTATCGGCCAGGTCTACCCTGTCTACTCAGGTCCTCATGAGTTGGAATTGACCTGATGGAATGGGTTAGGTTTTGGTATGAATGCGGCTTTCCTTTCAGTTGTGAATGAAGGGCACTGGGTTTTCTAAGGTTTTTGCTATTGGACGAGGCCTCGTTGATGGACTCTCCTTTTCAGTGTGTGTGTGTGTGTGTGTGTGTGTGTGTGTGTAAGACTATGACAGACACTTGCCAGGTCTATCCTTTTCAAAATGACGTTGATTACATTCAATATGTCACACACCATTACCACAATCCATTTCCTATTTTTCAAAAAAATCCAGAAAACATACCTTGGAGGCCAGGTGTGGTCGCGCTTATGAAACAGGGTCTCCCTCTGCAGACAGAGGGAGCATGAGGAGTCCTTGAATGAGTGGACCAGCAAAACTGTTCTCAGAGTTTCTGCTTCAGGGGGCCCCTGCCTTCCCGAAGCCTGCACAGGAAAGCCAAAGTCCTTTGCCCCAGCCATGCCTGGCCGCTTGCAGGTGGCCACGCGTCCTCAGATAACTTGGTAGCTCATGCCGTGTCACAGGGTTGCTTCCCATGTCGCCTCCGTGAACTAGAGTCCCAGGATGGGGGGTGTGAAGCGAGAGAAAACACACGGAGAGAAATCAACAGCGGGAAAGTATGGAAATGGGACGTCAACGAGCGGGTCCAGCGAACCCAGAGCAGAGCAGGAGACACCGAGAAAATAGACCCGGACACGTCACACGTTTCTTTTCCCTCCCTGTCACCTGCGGGAATTCGGGTCAGTGGAGTTTGCTCGTTGAGTCCCCAACAGGGCCAACCTGCCGTGGCCCACGCTAGCCAAGCTATTTGCCGGAAAAGACGAGGCAGCAAAGCACGGTACCTTGCCCCGCTCGACTTCTTTCGTGGTCATGACGATGACGCGGGAGTTCTCCTGGAACACCATACGCCAGAAGTCGTTCACTGTGTTTTGCAGGCAGCCCTGGGTGGCAATGTAACTCTTCTTGGGTTTTGCGTGGTTGCACTTGGTTTGAAATTCAGGCTGGAAAGGGAGAAAGCTGCTTCAGACGCCAGGGTCCGGAGGAAGGCTGTGACATGGGAATCGGCTGAGGGCGTGTGGTCAGAAGAGGGGCGGGAGGCGGGGCAGTTACCATGATGATGTTCGCATTGATGTAATCGGAAACGAGCTCGTTGGGATCGCCATCGTGGAGGACAACCCTGGTGTGATCAACTGGAAGAGAGAGACATGTGTCAGGAGATCCCTCGGGCCGCTGTGGAATGATTGGCTCCACTCAGTCCATCCTCCCCCCACCCAGCTTCTTACATGTTTTCTTGACGGAGCACTCACCGCCCATCATGAAGACGGCCCCAACTGGCAGCTCAACTATCTGATCCACAGGATGCGCCCTAGCACTTGCTTCACAAAGAATAAAGCTTGGGGAACAGCATGGCACCCAAGGCAACGTCTGGTTTGGCTCATAGTTTTCTTTAGGAAATGCGCTTTGGGGGAAGCTGGGCCAAAGGTAGACGGGGATTCTCTGCATGGTTTTCATTTTCAACTTCTACAATGTCTACAAAGTTTTTTCTACACAAATTGTTAACAAAAGAACAACGCAGACATAAAATGACATCACGTCTGAAACTTGCTTTAACGTCATCTGCAGGGAAAGGGTGGGCGTGGATCAAAGTAGAGATGAGTTGGTAATGGTTGCAACGGAGTCATGGGTGTATTGTTGGGGGAGCTTTGTAGATGCTTGTGTACATTTGTAACTCTATTTGAAAATAGAACGCCAGCGTCTTAACATTTGGAGTAGAATGAATGACACAGGTAAGAGTTTACGATGGGCTGACACCTGCTTCACCATCACGCCCACAAAGGATAGAGCTGCGTTTTCTCTCGAGGGCACGGTGGGCTAACAAACAGACTTCCCTGGGGAATTAAACCCACTGCAGCGTCTGTCCTGGGGGAGTGCACACGTGCTTGCTCTCTTTCTCTGGGACCACTCGCTCTGAGGGAGACCAGTTGCCACGTGACCAGGAAACCCGCTTGCCAAAGATCAAACCAACAGCATATGCACCGTCAACTGCCCGAGTAAGCCCAGGCCCTGAATTCAAGACCCACGGGAGGTGTGAGATAAGAAATGTTTTGTTGTTTTAAGCTGCTGCATATTTTGGGATCATTTCATTCACAGCACGAGGCAGCTAATAGGAGGACATCTAACTAAGAGACGAGCAACCCAATGAGATTCTGACAGTGTGCGCTGATCAAATTCAATACACAGTGCACCACTGGTTTAAAAAAAAATCTGCCTTCTCTACCCAGGCAACATATTCTGCGATTTTAGTAATATAATCACCTATCTTCAGACTATTCTTTTGCCAAAGACTCGCCATGTTTAGAGAAATGAAATGTCTTGTTTTGTAAATCATTTTATTGGGGGCTCTTAAAACTCTCGTTACGATCCATATATCGACTGTATCGACATATTTGTACAAATATTGCCATCTGTTTTTTTTTCTAGACATTTACTTTCCATTGAGCCCTTGGGATCAGGCTCCTCCTCCCCAGCCCCTCCCGGCCGAGAAATGAAATGTTAATTCGCAGAAGTATCTGCTTGGAATCGTTAAGGGGTGGAGGAAGCAAGGTACTCCACGACCCTGCATGTTATTGTTCACTTCATCTTTTCTACATCCCTACATCTTACTAATGAGTGCCATCAGACCCCTGAGCGGAAGCGAAAACTCGGCCGGGAAACGGAAGAGGCTTCTCCAAGGTCATTGAAGAGGCTTCCCCAAGGTCATTAGCGCCACACTGTGGGCTCAGGCTGCTGCTCGCAAATGCCTTCTCTTGGCATGAGGTCTCCCCTTTCTCTCATTCTCACGGGCACCATTCCCAATGGACGACAGCAGTGACAAGGCACAGATCAGCATCTAGACACACACAGGCACGAGGAAGAGAGAGGCGCCTGGGGGTGCCGGCGTGAAGCAGTCGGCTGCGACCCGGAAGGTCAGTGGTTCCAACCCACTGGCCACGCCATGGGAGGAGGAGGAGACCGTCTGCTTCCATGAAGGTGACAGCCTTGGCCAGTCCTATGGGACAGTTCTACTCTGGCCTCGACGGCTGCCACGAGCTGGGAGCGATCAACAGGAACAAAGCAGTTTGGGTTTTGCTTGTTTTTCTGTTGGAGGGCGCAAAACCCACACAAACTCTTTCTCGGGAGCATGGGTTTGTAGTATCTGACAGAGTGGCTTGGAGAGGAGACCTCTGAGCATCACCGAAAATCTGGCTAGACACCCCCAACAACAAAAAACTTGTGAACACTGACACACATATACGTAGGCGGCCACACTGTCCGTTCACTGCCAGGCGGCTGCCGAGGCAGGCCCACGGCCCCAGCAGAAGCTCCAGGGACCCGGGGGTCCAAAACCCATACTTACACGGCAGGATGTTTTTGTACCGGTTCTTATTTTTATTCTCTTGTCTCTGGCCCTCTTTCCGGCTGTAGAGAAGCTTGCACTCCTGTTGCTGTAATGTCTGGAGAGGGGAAGGAAATACTGTCACAGTTCTGCCACCATGACACGCGGAGGGGTCTGCCGCCCTCACAGGGCGTGCACCCCAACGCTGCTGATGACGCAAACATGCTGCAGACAGCCTAATCGGCCAGCCGGACGGAGTGGCTGAAATAAAACATCGTGCATTTTTGCAACAAAAGAGTACACTACTGATCGTCCGAGGATGTCCTAGGAGAATCTTACATGTCTTGCCAATATGATCGGAATAAGAGTTAAGTTTAAAAAAAAAAGGGTGTGTGTCAGGGAATCCAGGGCGGATGATCCCTTCAGGACCAGTGAGGGCTGAGAGTGTCGATACCAGGAGGGTGGAGTGAAGGTGGGGTAGAAAGGGGGAACCGATTCCAAGGATCTACATATAACCTCCTCCCTGGGGAACGGAAAAAAAAAGTGGGTGAAGGGAGACGTCGGACATGACAAAATAATAATTTATAAATTATCAAGGGTTCATGAGGGAGTGGAGTAGGGAGGGAGGGGGGAAAATGAGCTGATGTATAGATTGTCATAAGAGTTGTACGAGCCCCCAATAAAATGATTTTTTTAAAGTGTGTGTGTGTGTGTGTGTCACACTTTCAAAACCCCTTAAGATGTACACAATCTGTTTGTATTCATTTATGTATATATGAAAGAGCTCTGGTGACGTAGTAGATGATGCACTGAGCTGTTAACCACAAGGTCAGTGGTTCAAACCCACCAGCTGCTCTCCTGAAGAAAGATGAAGCTGTCTGCTCCTGGAAGATTCAAAGTTTTGGAGAGGCATTTCTCTTTTTTCTTTTATATCATTTTATTGCGGGCTCATACAACTCTTACCACAATCTACACACACATCAATTGTGTAAAGCACATTTGTACATTCATTGGTCTCATCATTCTCGAAACATTTGCTCTCCACTTAAGCCCTTGGCATCAGCTCATTTTTTTCCCCTCCCTCCCAGCCCCAAAGAGGCATTTCTTAAAAAAAAAAAAAAAAAAAAAAAGAGAAGAAACATTTCTAGCTGGTACTGAAGGGTCGCTACAAGGAGGAATCACCTTGTTGGCAGTGAGTTTGGAGTATCTGGATGTATGTAGAGGTCAGCAGTTCGAAACCACCAGCTGCTCCTCTGGAGAAAGACAAGGCTTTCTACTCCTGTAGAGTTAGTCTCGGAAACCCACAGGGGCAGCGCTACCCTGTCCTATAAGGTCGCCACGAGTCAGCATTGACTCAATGGCAGTGAGATGTATGTAAGAAATGTACACCCCCAAAATACAGATTGGATTTTTTTTCCCCAAGGAAGTGAGATTATGGAGAAGTCTCCTCCTCTTTATTATCATTTTGTTTTGCTAAATTTCCTTCAAACATCTTTTAAGCAGCCATCAAAAATGACAGTCAATGAATATGGGTGTAGACGCTATTTTAGAAGAGATGTGGATTCAGTGTTCTGGGTTTACAACCGGCCTACTTTAACCACTGATTCATTCCCAGCAAACCACAGGACCAGCGCCAATTCGGCCACTGGGGGGGTAGGGGTGGGGAACAGCACAGGCGATCCTGGCACTGCTGGATGGCCAAGTTCAGGCGTACTTTGTCCCCAAGCTTTTCAAACCCTCCTAGGCCACAAGGCCATGTCCGTGCTGCAGAGGCAGCGCCACGGCTGGTGGTCCCATCCGCACCTGTCCACTCGACCCATCCCACAAGACCAGAAGCCAGAGAGCTCGGAAGAAAACGCCAGGATTCCTGAAACAAACGGTCAGGGAGGCGTCTCAGCAGGCAAAGTGGATGGGGAGGAAGATCCCTGGGAAAGAAGAGAGACTTGTCAGGCAACACCAGCGGGGCTAGGCTGGCCGCGCAGGAAGAAGGGCTGTGGGGAAGTCGAGCTCGGGGGCAGCAGCCGAGTCAGACAGGAGGGTGCCCAACCAGAGGGGCTGCTTCCCGTTCGAGAGGGAAGTTTCATTTTCACAACAGAGTGCCTCTTCAAGGGTCATCCGTCTGAGCCACGCCTGGTTTTGAAGCTGGATCAGTAAGAGTCACTGGTAGGCAAACAAGTGAAAACTAGTCTAGAGGGGAAACACACACACACCCCAAAAGGGCTCTACCCCCTTAAAGGTTCCCACAAGCAGATGCAGAGACAAGATTTCACACACCACAGCTGAATTTCGTGCACGGGAACACAAGCCGGGGCTTGACATTGGTATTTGGCTCTCGGCTTCTAAATGCAACGTTTGGCCTTGACACCCAGCTGGTGGCCAAAGTGTTTAGCCAGCTGACCAAGGACCAGCAACAACAGGCCATTGGCGTGGCGCTCTGACAATGACGTGGTCAAATGGGAAAACGACGTGCGTGTGCGTGTGCACGAGCTGGCTCTTCCTCTCTGCCTGTGAACTGCTCTGCCCCGCTGAGACCAGTCAGCACAGTCAGGTTCAAAATGAAGTTCAAACACAGACCATTCCCTTGAGAGTCAGCGAGTGAATAGATACCACCACCACGGAGACTCGTGCAGTGTATGTGGTCGAGGAAATCACACGCATCTTGATTTAGATCCAACGTGGCGGTAAAGCTGCCCAACCTTCTGCTGCTCCGTTCAGGGCAGGCATGTGCACTCCCTGCAAACGCCAGCGCTGACCCCATCCTTGCCATCGAATGGCTCTGTCTTCAAGATCAACCCGAGTTGTGCACAGCGGCCCAGGAGCCAACGATGCCCCTGCTTTTGGGGTCTGCATCTGACCTCAACCCTCCTGTTTCTCTGCAGGATGTGGAACCCCCCCCAAAAAAATCCTGCCATCAAGTCCACTCTGACTCACAGCGACCCTCTGGACAGAGTCGAACTGCCCCTGTGAGTTTCTCAGACTGTCAATCTTTAAGATTGTCCTCTTCCTCCCAAGGAGCAGCTGGTGGGTTCAAACTGCTGACCTGGTGGTTAAGAGCGTAGCGTGTAACCCACTCTGCCATCAGGGCTCCTTAGATGTGGCTCAGAGTGGCGCAGACGCTGAAGTCTGGCAGCTCTGAGAGCCTGAAGCCCACCCTGCTTGCCATTAGTTTCTGGCTGTGGCAATGTCACTTAGCCCGACGGGGCCTCCGTTTCCTCAACCGTGAAGGGCAGATGACCCTACTATGTCATTGGGTTGGTGTGATGATCAAAGGGATGCAGGTAAAGCAGGACACACGGCCTGGAGTGCAGCTCCGCGTGTGGACGATGCTGGCATCTGCTGTGCAGATCTACCGTATACACTGAGTATAAGCCGACCCGGGTATCAGTCGAGGCACCTAATTTAACCACAAAAATGGCATTAAAAAGGCGCTGAAAAACTTGACTTATAGACGACTATATATGGTGTATCCTGGCTGCTCAATAGGGTGGGGGGGCGGGGGGTCCTACAGAGTGGCCAAAGCAGCAGCAGCAGCAGCAGCCCCTGGGAGAATGGGAGAACTCAGAGGCCCAGGCCCCACCCAGATCCACTCAGTCAGAACTTGCATTTTCACAAAATCTGTAAGAGACTCCAACACAAAGTAACGCTCGAACTCTACGCTCCACAACAAAACAAAGTCTGCTCTCAGGTCAAGTCCAACTCAGACGGACCCTCTCTCGGGTTTCTGGGAGCAGACAGCCTCATCTTTCTCCCATGGACTGGCTGTGGCTTTGAACCACACTCTGTGGTTAGCAGCAGCCCCTCACCTGGGCCAGCACACTACACCAGCCACACTCAAGCCTACGGATCTGAAGTCACATCCTTCAGAGAAACAGGAGGGTTGAGGTCAGATGCAGACCCCAAAAGCAGGTGCTCCGTTGGTTCCTGCCTAGAATTCGCTTTACCAACCTTGCTCATCTAATGACTAATAAGTTTTATTATTTAGACCCATCTCCGATACTTCCTCTTCTGAGAAGCATTCCCTGGACCCTTCACAGCAGGCCAGAGCAGGACCGAGTATCCCTGAGCCCCATGTCTTCCTCTGCGGGTCACAGGGAACCCCCAGGGCAGGGAGGGCCTCCTGAGGCAGCCAGGGCATCTAGCTGGACTTTGTTGGCAGCTTCCTTTATTCTGTACTAGGTTTCTAAGCACCTGTCCACTGTGGATTTGAGGCTGAAACAGCCCACTGTCAGGCCTGTGGGCCCTGGGTCTCCACAAAGGATGGGCCCAGAATTTTCCTGAGCCGCATCTTTGGCACAGCCAGGTGCCCAGGGTCATGGATTCATTACATCCGACACCCTTCCTTTGGGCTCCTGAAGCGCAGCCTCTTCAGCGCCTACAGCCCGAGAGGTTTCATTTCAACAGTGCAGGGCTGCCGGTCTTCCGAGTCAGAACGACTCTGCTGTGACTCTGCTCACAGAAGCTCCCAACCGCCCCCTCCCTCTCCATCGCCACAAGCTCAAAGAACCTGAAGATGAGCCAGCCAGCCCTGCCCTGGAGGAAGGTGCATCCTACGTAGCCTTGGACAGCAAGTTGTTAGTCTCCCATCAGGCTGGGCATCGCGTCTCTCCACCCCATCCCCCACACGGAACCTGTTGGACCGAGTAGTCCAACCAAGGGGTCTGCACCCATCTGAGGACCCTCAAAAGGGGCCGGCACGTCCAGGAAGGTGGGGCAGCTGGAAACTCTGGTCGCCAGAAGGTCCAGCTGGCCAACGACGCCTGACGAAGAGTTGTCAAGGATGAAGCCAACACGGCCAACGGTCCCCCTTCCAGGGACTTCTTGCTAATGACAAAGACATGGCAGGAAATGAGCAAACCTCAGGGGGCAGCCAGAGGAAGCGAGCCCCCAATGAAGCTGTGCATGTGGTCGTGACTGGAGGCTCGGCTGACACTGTGGAGGAGACCCTCTTTCATGGTACGGAACCTGTTAGACCCACTCCACCTTCTCCTCCTCCCCACAAGTCCCTACCTGTCAGTATGACCCAATGACAAAAATCGACTTTCACAGGTTTCTAAGGCTCTGGGGACCGAAAGTTGCCAGGCCTGGCTCTCAACTAGAGTGCCATGAATGAAGATAGAGGCCCGGAAGCTCAGTGCAAACTGGCAGGGCCAGGGTCACAGTACATGGCCACTAGCCTGAGCCAAATTCACTAGGGGGGGGGGGGGATGACCATGAAAGCTCTACTTCTTCAAAACGGAACTACCCCCGAAAGACGTGAGAGCCAAAACACAGGAACGTGCACCCTCCATCTTCATTGAAGCACTGCTCACAAGAGCAAGAGGATGGAAACGGACTAAATGCCCATGTGGGGAAGAATGAATAAGCTCGGAATACTATGCAGCCCTGAAGAATGATGACATGGCGATGTCCCTGACAGCGTGGATCAACCTGGGAATAGTACGCTGAGTGAAATGAGTCAATCACAAGAGGGCAAAGACTGGATGAGACCACTGTCTTGAAGGAAAACCAATCAAGACAACGGTTTTCATAGCAAAAGAAGCTGACATTGAGGGTTACTGAACGGGAGCAGGGGAAGGAAGTTGATATAATAGGCTACAAGGCAGGCCAGGGTTAACTTGGAGACCATCATATTTCTACAAGAAGAGAAATCAAAGAGGGGCTGGGGGTCAGCTACTGGAGGGGCTCCATAAATGATTCAAAATGTTGACTCCTAAACTGATTATTTGATACATAAGTCCCCACCTAATTCACAAAAAGTTAAAAAAAAATGACATGAGTAGATCTTCTGAGTACGGGGCAGAGATGGAAGAAGTAAGATCAGCAAAATACTGGAAAATCTTCGAGCTGGGTATTGGGAAAGCAGGGTTTTGTGACTCCCCCTCTACTTTGGGGGATATATTTCAAGTGCTCCATCATTTTTTGGGGGGGGGAAAGGGTTTCTTTAAGAGAAATGACTAAAGTGTGAAAGCTCCCCCTAGCTGGGCCCTCCAGAGGCAGGACCATGGCCCTGAAGGAAAGGGAGCCAAGGCAGAAGGCCGGGCTGCTCTGGACACCGTTTGTCATGACCAATCACCAGACTGGCCCCACTGGCCCATCAAAATGGACAGGTTTATTGCAGGCGGTCCCTGGTCCTCCCTGCGGAAGAAGTTGTTGACTCCGCCCTCTTCACTGCACATGACACCCAGGCCGGCAACAGCAGTCACTTTGATGCCACGCTCACTGCACTCTGTCCCCGTGTCTCCACGATCCTCCTGGGCAGAGCTGCCTGAAGGAGGCCACCCGAGGAGGGCGGCGCAGCTAGAGATGCTGATCCCCAGTTGGTGGGGTCAGCTGCCATCCAGCCCCCTTGCCCCTCATGGTGACCTGTGGACAGGTTGGCAGGGTGGGCTCCACGGTTGCTTTCAGAGCCTGCTACTCCTTTCTGCAGCACCAGAGCCACCGGTCAGCCTCCGGTGACGGGAACTGAATCTGGGTTTTTTACAAGAAGGGCAAGAAGCCCACCCCTGAGCCACTTCGGCCCCCTGGTCACCCAAGAAGGTGCTAGGTCACTGAGAAACACACACACGCACACGCACACGCACACACACACACACACACACAGAGCCAGGGCGCCAGATTACAGCTAACACAAGTGCCGGCTTCTGCTCAGGTGCTTATTGTAAACCAGCTCACAGCCTGTCCTCTAACAAGGTGGAATGTAAGTGGAAAAAAGCACATTTAAAATGACGTGGTCCCTGGAGAACAGGTTTAGAGATATGAGACAAACAGTCCACGGCAAATCTAGACGTGTGTAATTAATGCGATGGTGAGGAATTGGGGCATGAGGTCCGGGAGAGCCAGAGGGGGTTCCTGGAAGCGGCGGATACTGGAAAGAGGTGAAGGGTGTAGATGGGGGCAATGCAGGAAAGGAGGGCATTTCAGCAACTTAGGGGCCAGCAAGGTCATGGGGGCGGAAGGGGTCTAGGGGTGGTGAGCTGGAAAGCAGTGGGCACAGAGGGCCTTGGGAGGTTGGGCGGAAGAATTTCGGCGGCTGAGTACAAAGAGGCGTGGTGTGCGCGAACACTCGAAGTCCTACAAGTTCCAGTCTTGGTCAACCCTTCTCCAGCCCCGTCCCCGGGGCGTCCCTGTCCTCGCCTTCCAAGTGAAGGCGGCGAGAACAGACTGGGATGGATGATGGGTGAGCTGTGCCGAGCAGGGGCAGAGAGGTCGGAGCAGCTCATGGCTTCTGAGCAGATGGGAACCGGAAATCCTGGCAGCAGGCAGAGAGGGTTCTCATCTCGGCCGCTGGTCACCTGGGCAATCCTAGCTTGCTGCCTTAATCTCTGAGCTCTGGCCCCCTTCTCTCTCACAATGGAGATTCTTCCTTCTGTAAGATCGGAGGGGCCCCTGGTGGTGCAGTGGTTACGGGTTGGGCTGCGATCTCCAAGGTCAGCAGTTCGAAACCACCAGCAGCTCCAAGGGAGAAGGTGGAAGTCCACTGAGTTTGGTGTGCTGGTGTTTGTGAGGTCTGAGGGGCGCAGTGAGAGAGCGGACTTCCTGATCCTGTGCTAACACGCAGCACAGCACAAATGATCACCGCTGTTTGCCTTCTATACTGGTCTTAGCCAAAAGGTTGAGAAGCGACGGTTAGTTTACTTCGATGGTGGTTACTTTTATGTGCCAACCGGGCCAGAGGCTATGGTGCCAGGCGTTTGGTCCAATACTAGGCTAGCTGCTATTACGATCGAGTTAGTTGGCCTTAAAATGATGCCCCGTAATGTTGGTGAGCCTCTTCCAATCAGGTGAGGGGTCTCAGAGTGAAAAACAACAAAAACAACATTTATGCCTCAGACTTTGTCCAAATTCCTCATTTTTCATACTTCCTGTTGCCTGACCTACAGATTTTGAACTTGGCAGTCTCCCACAATCACGTGAGCCCATTCTTTAAAATGCACACACAGGGAGAGAGGGTCCTACACAGCGGGGAAGATGGACACCATCTGACAGTGGAGACAGGTGCTCTGGTCCACAGCAAAGAAAGGCCGGGATTCCCCGCCAGCAGCAGAGCGAGGCGAGAAGGCTGGGACACTTCCTCTCTCACTGACCCGGCTGATACCCCGCGTCCTGACTTCCAGCCTCTACACTTAACGAAGAAGTTAACTTTATGGTCATTAAAGTCACCCACCTACTTTACTTGCTGGTCTTTTGTAATGGCAGCTCTCGCGTAGACGAAGACAACACACAAAAATGAGTGCATATGTTAAAAACAAACAAACATATGGAGGTACTTCAAAGAGCTTGTGGGAAATGCATGTTATGAAAAAAAACTATGCCTGGATTTTAATTTGGGGGCGGGGGACAAAATAAACCCATCCTTACGTATTTTAAGAAGCCCTGGTGACATAGTGATTAGGTTGGGCCTCTCACCACGAAGTCAGCAGTTTGAAACCACCAGCTGCTTCTTGGGAGAAAGATGAGGCCTTGTACCCCTGTAAAGAGCGACAGTCTCAAAACCCGCAGGAGCAGTGCGGCCCTGTCCTGCACGTCGCCACACGTCAGAAATGGCTCGATGGCCGGAGGTCGGGTTTTGTTTGTTTCACTTAGCGCGAGTCAGTAAGAAAAACAATACGTCAGTTTAAAAAGAGCAACTCCAACTCGGCTAAGGCTGAAACGAGAGCAAACCTGAAACCTACGCTGATGGTTAGGTGGAAGTCCTGGCGCCTTCTGGAAAGCGTATGGGGACAAGGGCGCCGAGAGAAACCAGAAGTTTCCAGAGGGATCACTCGTTTTAGGAAGGGACACCAGGATGTGGAGGATGGCGCCCACCTCAGTTGGCAAGGGAAGAGTTCATTTGCCGGTGCTGTCATCGAGGAGGATCGTTGGTGAACAGCACCACGGTCAATGCCACGGGCATCTGGAGGGGTTCCGCTTACAGGATCCCGACTGAGAACAGTGAGCAAGCTTTGGTTCGATTGGGGTGCCAACACTGGTGTGCCCGGATCAGCTGTGCGCGAGGGTGGAACTTGCCGTGGAAATGGGAAACGGGTCCAAGGAGCCAGGCACAAAGCACGGTGGGGGATGAAGCAAGCCAGGCAGGTTAAAGGATGTAAAACTGCTGCAGCGTGTAACTGTCCGTACGGATGTCAGATTCCACATATCAAAACCACAGGGAGTAACACCCGTCACCAGAAAGACAAGGAACTAAAGAGTGAGAAAGAGGAAAGGAGAGGGCGAGGGCAGAGAGGGGGCACAGAGAACGGAGCGAAAAGATGAGGGGGGAGGGGAGAAGAGGACAGAGAGAGGAGGGAGGGAGAGAAAGAAGAGGGAGGGAAGGGGAAGGGGAGAGAGGAAGAGGAGATAAAAAGAGAAAGAGAACAGAGGGAAGGGGGAGGGTGGGAGAGACGGAAAGAAAACTCCCCAGAGGAAAGGTGGGGATGTCTCTAGAATGAATGTTGGGCTGGTGGTTAAGAGCCCTAACCTCTGAGACGCTCCGCCCATAGGAAGGTGGTGGCTGTCAGCACTCGGAGTGCAGGCCTAGGGGACAGGATCCTAGAGACGGCTCCAGTTTCCACTGCTGGGCGTTTGCCAGTGCAAGGTGGGAGCCTGGTTGGGAAAACGGGTGTCGCTGTTGAAGATTTCTGCTAGCGGTCACCAACAAGAATTCTGAGTCTAGACATGGCTTCGGAGCGCAGTGGAGGGCTTGTTTCCATCCAGCCTGGCCAGCCTGCGGGAGGAGTTATAGCTCCCCTAAGGCGGACGTGAGCTAAGGAGATCCAGCTGGACTCTGGACGCGAAGGCAGCCGCTGCCTGTCCTGGAGAGGCACAGGCTAGCCGTGGAGCTGACGGTGACAGGCCTGCAGTGACATGTGCCACAGCCGCGTGAACTGGAAACCGCCGCAGACCGCTAGAGGCGAGAGGCGTGCGTAATGGAAAGAGGCAAGGCTTTGTCTCAAAAAAAAAAACAAAAACAAATCAAACAATCACACAAAAACAAGTTCTGAGCACTGGGAGGAGGGGAAAAAACAACAAACCTCCGGTTAGTATGGTTCTTGGTGTTTTTTCCCCTTAATCTGAAACAGAAGCCTCCGAAAACCACAATCTCTCTGAAGTCCAACCCTGCATACCTGTGGGAACAGGATCTCAGAGACGGCGGGCACCCACCCCACTTCAACCCCAGGCTCTGGGGACAAGGAGCCGTGTGACAGTGAAGCAGGCCTCTGACAGACAGCCTCCAATGTGCTGGCTTTCACGGTGTCTAGATGCAGGGGGTCTCAATCCGATGGAACACCCTGACTTGCTACCGAAAACAACGCCGATCCCAACACTCCACAAATACGTACTCGGGACCTACTATGTGCCAGGCTTCCTGTCGCACAGTACACAAAGCCAGGCCGCAGTCCTGGTATCATATTCGTCTTAGCTAATATGTATAACCAATCCCCCCCAAACTCACTGCTGTCAATTCCAAGTCATGGCGACCTTCGAGGGCGGCCGGGACATGCCTCTTACGGTGTCCGAGCTGTCTTCTATACGGAAGCAGGCAGCCACATCCCTCGCCCTCGGAGCAGCTGGTGGGCTCAAACGGTTATTAAAAATAATTTCACTGGGGTGCTCTTACAGTTCTTTTAACAGTCCATACATCAATGGTTTCAGGCACATTTGTGCATACGTTTCCATCATCATTTTTCTAACATTTACGTTCTATTTGAGCCCTTGGTATCAGCTCCTTTTTTCCCTCCCTCCCCATCTCCCGCCCTTGTGACCCCTTGATAACTGATAAATTATTACTGTTTTCATGCCGTACACCAACCACTGTCTCCAACCTAGATCCTGTTGACATAAGCTCTTCTCTGTACCAGTGTACATGCTCCAGTCTAGCCAGAACTGAACCAGAAGAATATTGTGTGCTTCAGCGGTGCTATATTGCACCCTGGTTGACTCATCCCTTTCTTGTGACCCTTCTATGAAGGGACGTCCTATTGTCT
Source organism: Tenrec ecaudatus (assembly GCF_050624435.1). Classification (NCBI taxonomy): domain Eukaryota; kingdom Metazoa; phylum Chordata; class Mammalia; order Afrosoricida; family Tenrecidae; genus Tenrec; species Tenrec ecaudatus. The sequence goes on from NC_134545.1 coordinate 15,931,887, forward strand.
ACAGATGGGTTTAGGGTCTCTGCTCCGGCACCCCTCAGTCTCAATAATTTGTTTGTTTTGGGTCTTCTGGTGCCTGTTACCTGATTTCGTCGATTCCTCATGATGACACAGGCTGGTGTGCTTCTTCCATGTGGGCTTGTTACTTCTCTGCTAGATGGCCGCTTGTTTAACTTCAAGACTTTGAGACTCCAGATGCTGTATCTTTTGATAGCCGGGCACCATCAGCTTTCTTCACCACATTTGCTTATGCGCCCATTATGTCTTCAGTGATGGTGTCAGGTGGGTGAGCATCACAGAGTGCCAGGTTGTTAGAAAAAGTGTTCTTGCGTTGAGGGAGGGCTTGAGCAGAGGCCCAAAGTCCATCCACTTCCTCATTGTTGCCATATAAATATATGTACTTCTATTTCTATGAAGACATTTACATAAGTACACACCTATGTTTAGAAACCTTATCCATAGCTTTGCTTCCTAGATCTTTCCTCTCTTTTACCTTCCACCACCATGCTCTGGGCTCAAACTCTTTGACTTTCAGTTAGCAGCTTAGCACTTAACCACCAGTGCACACTTCTCAGTGCACACACTCAAAACACCAAACTAAACGCACTGCCAGCTCATTGTGACTCTATAGAACAAGGTAGAACTGCCCCTGTGGGTTTCAAAGGCTATAACTGCTTATGGGAGTAGAAAGCCTCATCTTTCTCCCGTAGTTCTGAACTGGTGACCTTGTACCTAGCAGCCCAACTTGCCACCAGGGGTCCTCTCTGTCACCCCACACTGCCTTAAAACTCTACCTTCAAACTTCTCTAGAACTCTGGGGAGCTAACGCGTACAAGAGAAAATGCCATAAAACAGATTGTGGTAACAATTGCACAGCGCTTCTTGAATGACTGAACTATTGAATTGTATGAGTCGTGGATTATGTCCCAATGGACTGTCTTTCTTTTTTAATCTCTAGAACTCAACCACTCCCATTGCTACTGGGGCTGGTCCAAGCCATGATCATGTCCATCGTTCAGGTTATAGCAACAGCTTCCCCACTAGTCTCCCTGATTCTATCCTTCCAGACTGTTCTTCCACTGGGCAGCCCCGTGCTCATGTCACTCCTCTGAGCAAAACTCCCCAGACTTTCCATCTTACTCCCAGTCATGGCTGAGGTTTTACACTGACTTTCAACGCCTTTCGTGCGTGACCTGCTGGCTCTTGCCCTCTCCACTGCCACGGCCCTGGCCTGTCTGCTGGCCATGGAGGATGGTTAATAACCACCCCGAGTGCTCCACCCCGCACTCCCATCTCCCCACCCATTCAGTTCAGGGCTCTTTGCTGGCTGCTCCCGGTGCCTGGGGTATTCTGCCTGAGGTCACCTGCATGGCTCGCTCCTTTACTTTCATTGGGGTGCACTCAGTGTGAAAAAGCTCGGCCTTGAACATGACGTGCTTCTCCTAAGAACTACATGTAGTCAGCCAGACAACAAAACTCGGAAGAGGAGCTAGGAACCTGGGGGGCGGTGGGGTGTAACTGTCCAAAAGGCTGAGAAAGGTTGTGCACCTAACTCGATGTCACTGCATGGTACAAGTCATTAAACTGTGCACGCAGACACGGATGGACTGGTGTGTGGCGTGCCGTGGGCACTCACGACAACAAAATACCACATCTTAAGAAAAGGCCCCTCCCATCCGATGTAGACTACAATAATCAGGGCTCCTGGGGGGTGCGGGAAGGAGGGGAGGGAGGGGATAGAGAGGAGCTGATGTCAAGGAGTTCAAGAACCCCTTATAGAGGGGTTTAGGAGAGGAGATGGGTTAATTAGGGTGTGAGGTAGTATCGATGAAGAACACAGCTTTCCCCCAGATCCTGGATGCTTCCTCCCCCCAACTACCATGATCCGAATTCTACCTTGCAGGGCTGGATAGGACAGAGGCTGTACACTGGTACATTTGAGGGCTGGAGGTACAGGGAATCCAGGGTGGATGATACCTTCAGGACCAAGGGTGTGAGGGACGATGCTGGGAGAGTGGAGGGTGAGTGGGTTGGAAAGGGGGAACTGATTACAAGGATCCACATGTGACCTCTTCCCTGGGAGAGGGACGGCAGAGAAGGGGGGGAAGGGAGACTCCGGATAGGGCAAGATATGACAAAATAACGATGTATAAATTACCAAGGGCACATGAGGGAGGGGGGAAAGGGGAGGGAGGGGAAAAAAAAAGAGGACCTGATGCAAAGGGCTTAAGTGGAGAGCAAATGCCTTGAGAATGATTGGGGCAGGGAATGTATGGATGTGCTTTATACAATTGATGTATGTATATGTATGGATTGTGGTAAGAGTTGTTTGAGTCCCTAATAAAATGTTTAAAAAAAAAAAGGAGTTCAAGAACGAAAGGGGCAGTTTGGAAACTGACTGTGGCAGCAATTATACAACACCGCCGGATGGGGCTGAACCGTGGGGAGGTAGGCTAGCTGTAAGAGCTCCCAATAAAATGGTTTAAAAAAAATAAAAGAAAGTCTTTGTGTGTTATAAATCAAGGACAATGATAGCCTTAAAAAAAAAAAAAGAAAGAAAAGGCCGCTCAACAGTGAAGTCTTTATTGATTTGTCCCCCCCATCGCACTCACTTTTTACGTTACTCTTTATCTTACTCTCTTTAGCACTCATACCCTCTGTGTCTTGAGTATTTACCTGTTTCTTTGTTTCTTGTGCCTCCCCAACTGACTTAAAAAAAAGAAAAACAACCAAAAAGCCAAACTTGTTGTCATCTGGTCGATGCTGATTCACAGGACAGACACAACTGTAACAGGGGGTGCTGTCCCACTCCCTACTCCCCACCTCTGAGAACAGGTGGTCCTTGGGGGCATGTTTGTGGTATGGGACCAAGGAAGCTGGCATCCAAGCCAATGAGGATGTCTGGGACTTTGGTATATGGCTGAAAGTTGCTGGCTTTCATTCCTTAAAGGGAGTAAAGGTAAGATTTTTAAGTTAAGGAACAGAGAGATCAGTCTAGGGGGGAAAAAAGAATGAAGCAGGTGCGTGGAGAGCAGAGATGCTAGATTCCAAGAAGATGGCAGGATGGCGGAGGGAGCTGACAGCAAGAGGTGAGGGCTGACAGACTGCCAACAGCAAGCTCTCCGTCCCCAACTTGGCTCCTGCAGCAGCAGATTCTGATGCGGCCAGACGCAGTGCCCAGATTTGGTCCACAGAGCCCCTGGCAACTTGGGTCGACAGGACCCAAAAAGGGGGAGGAAGGTTCTGATGGTGCCGGTACCCTTTTAACACGTCTGCACCGGACTACCGTGCAAAGGCTGCATCAGGCTTCAGGCCACACGCATGCTCCACCACACAACCGCAGACTCGTGGCCTGTTTTTCATTTATCCTCATGGAGTAGAACTAACTCCACTTCATTCCAGACATGGAACTATGCTCCGCGTCTCTCTGTTCACCAGCACAGATCTGCATGAGCTGTGAGACATTCATAGAGCTCGGCTAGAGGAAATCTCTAGGAAAAACCAAAGACTTATGCATGCAACTTCCTGACCATACAGCGTATCCCAGAAAAGCAACATCAACCTCACGTAGATATCAATATCACAGGAGAAAAGAACCAGATTCTTCACAAGCCACTTCCTATTTCAAGATGTGCTGAAAGCGAAAGTAACTTATGAATGTCTTCCTGTAAGTCTCATGCGTCTTCTTTCAAAATGACACATGGGGTTTTACAGCGAAGTCAGGCGTAGAGACGAACAAGGGCTGTCTGGGTTACATTACCAACGACGCCGCAATTCAGAACGCTGGTCTACCTTAGAGACCACCCCAAGCACACTAAGTAGGAAGTGATCCCCAATTTATCACTTTCTGAGAAATTACCAAGGTGCAATGACTACCATCACACTGCGCTGCCGTGGAGGCTCAAACTTCAGTTTCGGGGGATTTAGAATGATAATGAGTATCTGCCTCCAAGCATCTAATTTTTTTTTCCCATAATGGTTTATTCTATTCTCAGCTCTATTCCCTTGTCTGGCCTCTAAGAACTCGGGGTCCAAATGCGGTCTTGGTTGTTTTATTCCATTTCCCCCCTTCAAAGATGATTCCACACCCCCACTGTGGTTGCTAACACTGTATAAGAGATGACCTGAGCAGGAGCTGCCACACAGTGAAACCAGCAAGTCAGCGTTGAGCAGCCACCCTCTCCCCGTGGCCAGAAAAGTCCCCATTCCCATCTAGGCTCCCCTCATGGAACCATGGAGAACGCCTCGGCTACCGCAAACTCTTATCCCCTAGCCACCGTCCCTGGTGCAGCCCCAGACCTCTACCTCACAGCTATAGTGTCAGAGTCACACCGAAAGAACAGCCACACACCATACTCACACGGTCACACCTCAGACACCCGAACACTAAAACAGGTCCAGATCATCCAACAGCTGATGGTTTCTTCCTCTTGACCAGAGAAGCTCACCATCCCCCGAGCGTAACTAAAAAGATCATCTTGCAGGTTGTATAGATAGGCTAATCGAAATCACGTATGACACGAGGGCTTTCAAAGAGTTTGTGGGGGGGGGGGGTTTTGAAAAAATCCATTATGTTTTCATTGCATTCGCCCATGGACTTTTTAAAAAAAGATGAGAAGCAATCTTAAAAAAAAAAAAAAAAGATGGGCCACAAAAACATTAACATTTTTAAAAATGCTAATGTGCCTAACAGTCAATCTGCAAAACTATAAAAAGATGCACACACAAGGTTATTCTTTGCAATCCTCTGCAACACATTTGGAAACTACTCAAATGCCCCTTGATAGGTTGACTGAACAATGGTGTAGTATGTAGTAAAAAGGTTTGGAGGAGAAAAGAAAAGAGTTAAGCAAATACAGAACCACATTTTCATGCAGATAAAATGCATGTGATACAGTTTGGGGACAACGACTCAGCCCCTGACCCTCAGGCAGTTTTTCAAGGGTACTAGGTAGGTTGTTTTATGGTCGGATGAGCTACTTACATGGCTGCATTCTTTGCAAAAAACACACGTAGGTATAAATACACGTACTTATGAGCAGACGGAGCGGTCACTACGTGGCAGTATCAAGGAATTACTCTTCATGTTTTAGGTGTGATAGAATATGGCAGTTTTGTTTTTTTCAAGAGCCCTTGTCGTTGAAAGAGAACGACGTTCCCAGATGAAATGCTATCTGGGATTGGCTTTCAGGGAAGAGCAGCTAGGGGAGGGAGCAGCGTGCAGCTGAGGAACAGGCCATCTAGCAGCACTTGCTGTTGCTCCCTGGGAAATCCGGTGCTACCAAGCGAGGAGAGCCACCAAGGTGAACCAAGCACAATCCTTGTTTTTATGGTATTTTCTGTCGAAGGAAAGGGACTGGAAAATAAAGATGAGAATGTGCGGGGACTTCACCCCGAGTGTGGGGAGAAAGTCTGTTCTCTTTCAATTCCTTTTTTCCAGAACTCTCTGGGTGACTGGGAAGTGTTGTGACAAAGTACAGAGCATGTGCTCGTTCATGCCAAGTCTCCCTCTCAGGTTGGTGTCAGGAAAAGCCATGCGTTCATGTGACTTGCCCAGGTTCTGCATCTGAACTCCCGAATCAAAGCTACCCTGAGCTATTTCTCTTCTGTTCCTTCACTGTAATGTACACACTGCAGTGTACAGATTCTCTATATAGATTCTGAGTCTAGATTCTTTCTAACGGACCCTCAGGAAAATGCTGGAAATCTTCCAAAGGAATTAGACCCTTTTGTTTCCCCGGGATTTTTGCTAACAAACCAGAAGAACTGCTAGCTGATCCATTTAGTATTAACTGTCAACTCCCTTCTCCCGTACACAGGGACCTCCTATTTAAAAGAAGCCCCCAACAATTTGCTTGTGCCAATCAATGACCAAACCAAGAAAAGATCCCCCCCCCCATCCCATTCCAGTCTCCGAACCCAATTCCAGCCTCTCTTCCATTAGAAGTGATTTTAAGACTCTTGCTTTAAATAAAACTTAAAAAAAGAATCTTTAACAACTTACCTCAAATTCTTCCCAAAAGCCTTGCTTGACTTTATCTGTGGTCTCGGCTAATTTGCTTAGTTCTCGCACCCGGCTCTCTATTTCAGCGGCATTGATCCGAGTTGTGTTGAGAGGCTAATCAAGTTCGGCAGATGGTGTGAAATTTAAAAAATCAGTGTTAATGAAGAAAAAAGAATAAAGACGGATTTCCTTCTACACTGAGAACCATGGGAGAGAGATAGGGAATTCACAGGATGTCTGTCATTCACACTGAAAGTCGCCTAACCCAGTTTCACTATAAACCGCCTCCCACCACCGCCCGGTGTGGGCGGGAATGTTATCTTCCCTCCATCTCCACACATACTTTACTGTCCTCACAGATCGACCACAGCATTACTTGATGGTCTCGTTTGCCACCAAGGGCACGTGTTGAGATGACCATGAACCCAGGATCACCTCGGGGTGACGAAGACTTGGGGAAAGCGTGCTAGGAGGAGTCTACAGCACCTCGGATGGGTATCTATGAAGAGGAGACCTGTCGGGACTGGCTTCCAGGTGATTCAGAGGAGGGCCGTGGGCCGAAGTGGAAATGCAAGCTTGGACGGACGCATCCTGACGGAAGCTGGGTGGTGGGTCCCCGGAGACTGCCGGCACTCCGCCCCTTTGTCTACTTCGGTGGGTCTGGGGCGCCGCCAGGAGGAGCTGGGGTGGACCAATCGGCTCACCTGCTTGAGCTGCAGCACGGTGCCCAGCGTCTCCACCATGGGGTTCTTCTTGTAATGCTCCACGAGGTCCGTCAGCGAGTCAAACCGCTCTCCTCCACCGACGTCGTACTTCATTTCCTGCCGAGACAAAGCAGTGGCTGGGTGGGACCTCTGTGTCCCGTGAGTGCTTTCCCCGCCTGAAGCACAGGAGGCTGACTCTGGGCCCAGGAATGGAGAGACCACACAACTGCACGGCCACAGAGGAGAGGGGGCCACGTGGAGGGCGAAAATGGAGAGACCAATTGAATGCGTCACTGAAAAAGGACCCCATGTTTACCAGTTCACAAAAATGTTTCCCCCTTGTGAGTTAATGAAAACGGTTAAAGAAATGAAATTTTTTAAAAACCAAAAAAACTATACTCTTTTCTATACTCAAGTTAAAGGTTGCTGAATAGAAGGAAAATAGCTTTTTTCTCTGAAGCATTACCAACTGAGACTGGAGAGCGGTGTTGGTGGCCAAGATACACCAAACCAAGGCACACTAGCTGCATTCAAGTCGATTCCAACTCACAGTGACCCTTTCAACACGGAACAGAAGAGCCCCTTTGGGCTTCGGAAGTTGGGTATTTTCCAGAGGAGGAGTGAGCCTCCTTTCTCTCCCACAGAGTGGCTGGTGGGTTTGAACAGCTAACCTTGTGGTTAGCAGCCCAACTCCTAACTCACTGTACCACCACCAGAGCTCCTTAAACAGAGACCAGAACTTTTTTCTTTCCTGCTAAGATCCAAACAGGCTACTTGAAGGACAACAGAAAAAGAGTTAAGCTAAGAAAACACAATCACCCTATGAAGATAGTTGGGGGTTAGCCTACAAAAAGAGAACCACAGAGATCTCTGTGGTGAGGAGCACTCCCTGAATGACAAACTGAGGCCCGCCGGAAACCCATCTCTCCATAAAGGCAAGGACAGTGACAAGACCCGGGGAAAACGAACCTTTACAGGATTCTGGAAATTAAAATGTGTGCCAGTAAGGACATACCGGCACATGCTACAACACAGAGGAGCTGAGGAAACGTGGTGAGTGAAGACCTCAGCCTTCATGACTATCAGATGCCCAGAAGTGGCAAACCCAGAGAGTCGCAAAGTCAATTCACAGTTGCCAGGGACTGGAGGGAGGGAAGAAGAGAGAGAGAGAGAGAAAGAGAGAGAGAGAGAGAGAGAGAGTGTGTGTGTGTGTGTGTGTGTGTGAGAGAGAGAGAGAGAGAGAGAGAGAGAGAGAGAGAGAGACAGAGACAGAGAGAGAGAGACAGAGAAAGAGAAAGAGAGAGAGAGGAATAATGTGAATTAAGATTTCTTTAGGGGTTGATGATACTGTTTGGGAATTAGTTCATATTGACAGCTATATACTTTTGGGAATATTCTGAAAACCACAGAATGCACTGGTCACTTCTAAACAACAAATCATGCAAACTCGATCCCAATGAAACTATTACCTAACAACGGCTAAGCAAAATAACAGAAGTACTGAATACATAGGCAGTTTCTGTTTCGGCAACGATGTTAAACCGCTGTGCTCCAGTCACCACGCTGCAAACAAGGAAAGGCTGCGCTGACTCTCCTGGCCTTGAAGTGACCGTTGTGCGGCAAGAAGGCAAACAGGGTCACACAGGCCAGACTGTGCCAACCCCACAGAGGAGCCGGCGCCGGCGCTTTAGAAACTCCAACAGCAATCACACAGCTGCAGATGCCCTGAGACAGGACTGAATCTGCTGGCAACAGACTACAACTAAGTAAGTTAACGAAGCTGGGAAATGCTGGAAGTATCCTAAGACACGGGCAGGGGCTCTGGACTCAGGGAGCGCAGGAAACCGTTGACTCTGGACACACTGGTGTGTGCTGCTTCTCTCAGCAGAAAAAGCGCCCCCAGAGGGCGCTGGGGGGGGGGGCTTACCTGGCAGCGGATCATGACGTGAGTGACTTTGGACTTGCCGTCACTACTCTCCCCTTTGTCGTCACCAGTGCGGACGGACAGGACAAAATCTCCGGGGTGGCTCTGGCTCTCACGCACAAGAAAGCTCCCATGTTTCCCTTTCTCTGTTAACAGCTTCTCGGCTTCTTTCCCAGAGAGGTGCCCGTGAAACCACCTGGAGTTTGGAAAATGAAAAATGAGTTGTTGTTTGCCAGAGGGCCCCAGTGATAGTTTCCAGAACAACCGTACACAGTCAGCACTGCCTAGTGAAAACAGTCTTGGGGGCTGGGGGATTCTGCTCCGGACAGAAGGGACAGAGATGCCCAGAATGACGAGAAAATGCCAAAAAAAAAACGCACCATCGAGTCGATTCCGACTCACAGTGAGTGACCCTGAAGGACAGGTTAGAACTGCCTCTGTGGGTTTCCCAGACTCTTTCCAAGAGTAGAAAGCCTCGTCTCACTCCCACAGAGCGACGGGTGGTTTCGAACTGCTGACCGTGCACTTAGCAGCCCAACTCATAACCACGAGGCCACCAGGGATCCTGAAGCACAAGAGAACCTTTTAAACGAGGCCACCGCCACTAGGAAACACACATGCTCAATCATTTTTCACTTTCTTAAAGACAGCGCATTTTTATTAAAAAGGCAATTTATCATTGTTCATGTCACCCAAACCAGAACAGACCAACTCTTCAATCGGTCATTTAAAGAAGTTCAAATAGAAAGCGGTGATACATCAGAATAATTACGGGTATCTGTTCTTGGGGGAGCAGAAAAAAAAAGACTTCATTATAAATGAATGTGAACATCCTAGAAACTTCCCAGAGCCCTGGTGGCATAGTGGTTATTCGTTGGGCTGCAATCCTCATGATCAGCAGTTCGAAACCACCAGCAGCTCCTTGGGAGAACGACTGGGCTTTAGACTCCCGTAAACAGTTACTGTCCTGGAAACCCACAGGGCGATCAGTGGGAGTCGGCGTTGACTCGGTGGCAGTGCGGGAGAGAAATCCCCCTAGCTCCAACCTGCAACTGACCAGTCTCCAAATTTACTGTCAACGTCTTTGAACTCTATGTGGGGGCTTCCCAACGCTCGTGAAAGCTCCCGTATCTTTCCATGAACTTTTGCAACCCCTTCATATAGTGCGTTATCGTCTCAAATGTTATGTGTGTGAGACTTGAAGCTGGGCTGGGGGAGCTTTTGCTAAAAATGGATTCTCGGGCCTCACAACCAGATAGATACCTTTGCACAAAATCAGGATTTGGTGGGGAGGGGGGGTGGTAAAATCTCCCCCCACCCCTCCCACCAGTGTATCAGATCAACCTGCATGGGCCCGTCTGCGGGCTGACTCGGAGCCAGCATTTAGCATAATGGGAGACATACTAACACAGCCCGACCCTTAACGCAGCTTCCTTCCCCCTCGGCAGTTTGTGGAGAAAGCTAGGTCCTATCATGGCAGGAAACGCTAAAGGCACACAACTACAGGAATACACTCTGAATTACCCTCACCCATGCTTCACCGGAGAGAGTCAAGTGCAGACATGAACTATGCAGAACTAGGCAGCAGCCTTCCAGGGAGAATACCGAGATCACGGGAGAAACAAACGCCCAACACAGGATAGGCTGGAGGTGAATGTGAGAGGTGAAAACCCTACCTGTGGATGCTAAAGACATCAGCCTAAGTGAACAAACAAACAAACAACAACAACAAGCTCACTGTCACCGAGCCAACTCAGACCGAACCTACAGGGCAGGGTAGACCTGCCCCTGTGAGTTCCCAAAACTAACTCTTTCCAGGAGTAGAATGTCCTGGCCTTTCTCCCGAGGAGGGCTGGTGGCTGCTGACTGCTGACCTTTCGGGTCACAGCCAAGGCCATAACCACTGTGTGCTCAGGGCTCCTCAGGGACCCTGGGGATTGGTAACCGAGTCAGAGAGGAGAGTGCGGAGGGAGGAGAGAATCAATGAAATCAATCCAAAGACATCAACCCCCAGCTTCCATCAGCTTAATCTCAACACAGGGAGAGACTAGGGGGCAGGAGCGGGAGCAGCATCTCTGAAACAGTATAATCTAAACCCAAACCAAACTCCCCGCCATCGAGTCAGGGCCGACTCCCAGTGACTGCCGTGTGGGTTTCTGAGACTAGCACTGTTAAAGGAAGTAGAAAGGCCTGGCTTTCTCCCTCCCTCGGAGCTCCTGGTGGTTTCGAACTGCTGACCACAGGATTGCAGCTCAACGCGTCATCACTACACCACCAGGGCTTATGACTTAAGTCAGGTCGTGTTCACACAGCTGTGGCCACAACACTGTTCGCCAAGGTCTCTGCTTCCCCACGCCTGCGCTTAAGCTGACATCTGCTGGTGGAGCTGCGGCATGACACCTGCAGAGCTCCCAGCGAAGGGGCTGCTCCACTGGTCTCTCCTTCCCCCTGCTGCCCTCTCTCGCTCAAAGACGGCCAGCTGATGCCCAACAGGGCTCCACGTTACTCCTGCACCAACTGGCGACAGGAGTGGTCCGAGAGCCTGTGTAGAACACGAGCAATGTGGATGGAAGTGGAAGGGTTGGCAACATGGGTCCTGAGAATAAACTGATCCGACTGTGATTACTTTCGTGAACTAAGACTGCAGAGCTGGACAAAGACATACACACCAAACCCCCACAAGGCATGTGTGTGGCACACGGATCCAAAAAGAAACGGCACCGCGTTCCCTGCCCTCGAGTCGATGCCGGCTCGTCGCGCCTCTGCCGGACAGGGTAGAACCGCCCCTGTGGGTTTCCGAGGCTTCCGTTCACAGCAGTAGAAAGCCCCTTCTTTCTCCCCAGGGAGCAAGTGGTGGTTTTGAACTAGGGACCTTTTCAGCCCCAAGCAAAGCCACTATGCCGCCATGGTTCACACACAGCCCTGGGAAAGCCCACGGAAGCCTCCGAGTCCGGTTCCCAGAGGCCACTGACCTTTCCGAGGTAGGGTCTGCGCAGTTGAGAGGATATTTCAGCTCGATCACATCTCCGTTCTTCTCTTTCAGCTGCCCGTGATGCTCCATGTAATACTGCACCAGCTCAGCCAGCGTGGCAAACTTCTCCCCTCCATACAGGTCATAGTAATCGCCCGTGTTCTGGATCTTGATGTGGGTGACCGCTCCATTTCTTCTAAAATCAGCCATTGGGAGAGGGGACAAGGAGGAAAGAGTCATTCCAAGAAGATGGGTCCCCGGGGGGGGGGGGGGGCCAGGAGTAGCTTCCACCAACGGGTGGACGCCAACCCCAGAGAAGAGTTTATATCTTTCCCGTAACAGATGCAACTGGGGGGAAGGACACGTGGTCAATCATGTCAGCACAAGGACTCTGGTGTCCCCTTCTCCCCCACGGCTCCCTTGAGAAAGGGCGTGCCTACCGAATGACAGCTATTAAGTGGTATTATTTTTCTCACTGTTAATTAATCAAAGGACCGTATAATTAGAGGTCACGTTACACACGCTGTTAGTCGGTTCTGAGTCACAGAGATTCTAAATACAAGAGGAGGCAACCCTGCCCAAGCCTGCGCCGTCCTCACAGCTGAAACCTGACCTGCTGAGCCAGCAACTCCACTCTTTAAGGATTTTGCCCAGAAGAAAGGGCTGGCCGCCAGAAGACTCGCACATGAATGTCCATTTCAGCCTTATTTTCTTTTAGAAAATCAAAAGCCCAAGTGTGCATTAACCAGACTGATCAGGAGTGGCATAGTCATGCAATAAGAGTATACACGGGGAGGGGGAGAAGTACCACAGATAGGAACTGGAAACACAGGGAATCCAGGGCAAATGATCCCTTCAGGACCAGTGGTGAGAGTGGTGATACTAGGAGGATGGAGGGAAGGTGGGGTAGAAAGTGGGAACCGATTACAAGGATCTACATATAACCTCCTCCCTGTGGGATGGACAACAGAAAAGTGGGTAAAGGGAAATGTCAGACAGTATAAGATATGACAAAATAATAATAAGTTATAAATTATCAAGGGTTCATGAGGGAGGGGGAGCAAAGAGGAAGGGGGAAAATGAGGAGCTGATACCAAGGGCTCAAGTAGAACGCAAATGTTTTGACAATGATGATGGCAACAAATGTGCTTGACAGGATGGATGGATGTATGGATTGTGATAAAGAGTTCTATGAGCCACCAATAAAATGATTTACAAAAAAAGAAAAAGGTTTACTAAGAAAAATAAATAATATAAAAAATAAGAGTGTACAACATTAAAAAAACAAACACCGATTGCCCACACCTATAGCTATATATATAGATGTTTTCTATATATGTCACAGCTCAAAAATAATAGAAGCCAAGCACAGAATAATACATCCAGTATGACTTCACTTATGTGAAATTCTAGAATAAGCAAAATGTCCACAGTAAGAAATGAAAAGTTAAGAACAGGAAATGAAGAGTGCTGCTCCTAAGGAGAAGAGAACTGAAACAGATGTATCTTCTGGGAACTTTCTAGGGGGATGGAAATGCTCTGAATCGTGATTAGGGTGTTGGATACATAAATAAATGCAGCACCTGTGGAAACGCATCTCCCTGTACATCTACGGCACCGAAGTTATAGCCTTAAGTTATTTTAAAAGCACTTACAGTCGACCGTTTCTGGCATAGATGGCTAGTGTGCTACTCACTGGGTTTACACAATAAAATCCACTGTCAGCATGTCCGTTCCAACCCATAGCGACCCTACAGGACAGGGTCGAGCTGCCCCTGTGGGTTTCCAAGTCTGTACATCTTCACGGGGATAGACAGACAGGCTCATCTTTTTCCAGAGTGGGTGGTGGTTTCAAGCCTTGTGGTTAACTGTCCATAACCCACTACAAATTCCCGTAATAGCAGCCACATTTTTCCCAAAGTTGATGTTCTCATTTTCCGTAGGAGCGTTTTATGATTTCCATTGGTTTTCTGACCTGCTAAGCACGTCACGTCTCTAGGATACCCGCCATGACTTTGTGAATCCGAAGTGTCAGGCAACCCAATGATATTCTTGTAGCATTATTAATAAAGCTTTTGAAGACCATCTGCCGCATATACTTGTATGTAAGCCAAGTTTTACAGCACATTTTTAATGCAGCTTTTGTGGTAAAATTAGGTGCCTCATTCGGGTCGGCTTATACTTGAGTATATACGGTATCTCCAAACTCACTGTCCAGGTGATTCCAACTCTCAGAAACCCTGTAAGATGGAGAAGACCTGCCCCTGTGGGTTTCTGAGACTGTAACTCTTTATGAGAGTAGACAGCCTTGTCTTCTCCCGCAGAGCGGCTGGTGGTCTCGAACTGCTGTCCTTGCAGTTAGCAAACACCAGTCCTCTTTATTTCTATCAAAAAATAAGGGAAATGGGGCCTAGAAACAAAAAGAAACACTGCCCCACAAAGTTATTGACAATATTTTGTATTCTTGGCAAAGCGGTTAAGAGCGCAGCCATTCACCAAAAGGTCAGCAGTTCAAGCCCACCAGCCACTCAGTGGGAGGAAAGTGTGGCAGTCTGGTTCCATAAAGACTGCAGCCTGTAATCCCACCGGAGCAGTTCTACTCTGTCACTGTGGCTCCAGTGCAATGAGATGGTTCTTGGTGACAATCCTGACACACAAGGCCACATTCGCCTCCAGCTACATCTGACTCTACTGGGCTTTCTAGGCCTCACTTAATGCCAACACAAACACAGGTCGCTCGGGTACTGTCGAGAGCAATGGTTCCCAAACGGGGTGATTACTGCCTGCTGGAGGGCCCTGGGACAGTGCAGAGGGGGTGGGTTGGCAAAAGCAGATACCTACACTTTAACCCTGGATTATGGGTTAGAGGACCACAGTGCTTCACTGCCAGGGGGGGTGACTGTCTTTTCTGAAGAGGGGATGAAAAGCCCTATCAGTGGGGGACCTATGGCCTAGGTCAACACGCAGCCACACACACAGACAGACCTCTGAACCATGATCCTACAGCGCAGAGTGCTACGTGAACCATGAACTCTGTCTGCAAATGCAAGGAGCAACCCAAGGCACATGATTCATGGTGCATACGTGCTCATTCAGCTCACGGACTAGAGAGCTAAAACCCATGAAAATCATTTTCTCTAGGCCAAACCGGGGGAGCGGTGGTGGGGTGGTGGTGTACAGAACCGAGGCACAGTGGTGAAGAAAAGAAAACACTCCATTCTGTATCTTACTTTCAAGAAAAAAAATAAAATCAACAAATACAACGCGAGCAATTGCTGCATCATCATTGTTCCCTCGGGGGAACATTCTAATTGAATGTAAGGTCTCATCAGTCATCCATTTCTCAGCCTGAGCACAGAAGAAATAAGTTAGTTCATTGCAGGAACCTCTCGTTCAGGCATAGAGACATGCAGCTACACCTTAGTGTTTACAACTTATCAGAGATGGCGAGACATCATCTCATGGACTTTGGACAGGTTGTCAGGAGAGACTAGTCCCTGGAGAAGGACATCATGCTTGGTCAAATGGAAGGGCAGCGGAAAAGAGGGAGGCCCTTGATGAGATGAACGGACACAGGTGGCTGTAACCGTAAGCTGAAACCTAAGCACAACTGTGAGGCCGGTGCAGGGCTGGGGGTGCTTCATTCTGCTGCACCCGAGGTTGCTATGTGTCGGAACCGACTTCGTGGCACCTACCCACAAACAACCAGACGCATCACCTGTCACATACGACACATCACCTGTGAAAGCACACAGAACCAGCAAGCCCGAGGCAGTGTTATTACTAAGTTGTTAAAAGCATTGGCCACAACATATAGAAATGGCCTTTAAGACTGAGGGGAAGCTGGTCAGCTTTAGTGACGAGAGGAATGCAAATTAAATTTCCCAGTGACACCATCTCCAACCCATCAGATTAGCGAAAAGGCTTGACAACACCGTGCACTGGCAAAGCCGTGGAAAAACTGTACACACATAATAGTGTCGCCACACACTGCTGGTGGGAGTACAGGACGTCTTGCAGATAGTAATGGTAGTGTGGTTACACAGAGAATGCTCCCTTATGCAGAGATAGGGTACGTGTGTAAAAATGAAGGTGGTATCAACAACCTATTTGCACAAGCCTTGGGCGACACTGTTATCTGTGCGCACACAGACACGCGTAAAGAGGAAGAGCAAATAGGGCCCTGGGTCCAGCGGTCGGGGAAGGGAACCCAGGGCTGACACTTCATCTTTCAGTTTTCTATAGAGCTGACATTTTTCAGAATACAAAGTTGGGGGAAAGGAAAAACAAAAATCACACCAACAAGAAAGCCCCACAGGTTTTGAAGTCGTCGGACCTCAACCACTGACCAGCCACTGATGAGAACTTGGACAGGTCACTTAATCTCTGTGCCTCAAGCTGCCTCACTCAGGTCTGTGGGAAACCAACCGCATAATGTGTAGATGCAACTGTGGGTCTCTATCTCCCAGAGCAAAAGACTCAAGTACAAGACAAACAGTCTACAGGAACCATGGCTTCACAAACCCCAGGACCAGAAGAACTGGATGGTAGCGCTGCTGCCCGTTCTGATCAGGGCCACGGGAGATGGGTCTGGATAGAACTGGAGGGAAAAGGTGGAACGATCTCAAAGTCCTTTAACAAAAAACAATGGGAAAGAAAAGCTGTTTGACTGGATTGGCTGAGATTGGGGGGCTCTCTAAGACTGCTACCTGAGATGCTCTTCAGGCCTAGAGGTCACCTTGTAGCTAAACAACAAATTGGATAAAAATATCATCCACGCCACCACCACCCATCAGCACTGTGCTCCCTTTTCACACCCACCCACAAATCACCTCTAAGACCACAGAGTCAGCAACGACTTTTAAACAAAGCATACAAGGTGCAGGGAAGCAAGACTCATGAAGATGGAACAATTAGACCAGAAATCATGGGAATGCCTCGGCATCACAGAGAGTGGAATCACCATCAGTGAAATTGTGTAGAAATTACAGAATAGTGGGAACCGTCACGGAAACACCCAACAAAATGAGTTTGCAATATTATTTAGCACAATAGCTTGGTAGAAGGCAAGTATTTGAAAATGTTTGCTATCATCGTCAACCTTGTCCTGTGACTATCATGTAATAGCCAACCAAATGTTTACAGCTCAAATGACACACAATAGGCTAGAAAATAACTCCATTTACTTTTTATAGAAAACACACAGACACACACAACACTGCCAGCAAGTTGACTCCGACTCACAGCAACCCTATAGGACAGAGTAGAACTGCCCCTGTGGGTTGCTGAGGCTGTCAACTTTGATGGGAGCAAAAAGTCTCATTGTTCTCCTGCAGAGCAGTAGGTGGTTTCAAACTGCTGACCTTGTGGCTAGCAATAACCAGGATGTAACGTGTAGCCCCCACACATAACCCACCATGCTACCGGAGCTTCTAATAGCAAAAGGGAAGTAAAAGCCAAGGACAAGCTCCTTAAAGAAATTGATCCATGCAAAAAGGGAACCCTGGAATTTCCAGAGGCTCAGTAAATCCTCTCAAGAATGTGCTGCTCTACTTAAAAGAACGGTTAACACAGTGCGTTCAGAAAGCAGCTCACAGTTAGGGTGTAAGAGGTAAACTGTCTAGAAAAACTCCCACACACATACAGTGACAGGTAACGTAACATCCACGGCCATAAACCAAAAGCAGCCTAACTCACTGCCACTGAGCCGGTTCCAGCTCCTAGTCACCTGATGGGTAGAGAACTGCCCCACCTCTACCCCAGCCTCCATCCCCCAGGCTCCCAAGGCCGCCATCTTCCCAGCAGCAGACTGCTCTTTCTTTCTCCCTAGACATGGCTGGTGGGTTTGAACTGCCAACCTCTTGACTAGCAGCCGAGCAATTAACCACTGCCATACTGGCCAGGAAAATGTAAGGAGCAGGGGAAAGCCCAATGCCCGCCACCAGGAGCCCGGGCAGAGTGAAGTCCGTTCACGCTACGTGTGCACCTCCGAGCCATCAAAAGGAGTGAGAGATCTCAGAAACGTAACACAGCCACTTGCAGGCTGAGCGCGCCATGAGACCACCACCAGGCCTTCAGAACGTTTGTGAGCAGGCAAACGTGTGAACAGGCATCGGCGGGGCTCAGGAAGGACGTGTGCCAAGCGCTCCGTGGCGGTTTCCTCTGGTGCCGGCAGGAGGGGAATGGGACCGGGCACGGGAACAAAGGGGACCACAACTTCCTCCCGCAGTAATGGTTGCCGTCTTCAGAAAAATAAAAGGGAGATGAAGAAAACATTCAGAACGTATTTTTCCCAAGAAACAGACGCTGTCATCAGGGGATGAAGAAGGCAAGCGGTTGAACACCCTGACAACCCTAACTGATGTCACGGGTGCCCACTATCGAAACAGCCTGACGCTTTGATAAGTACACATTTACCTCCACACAAACCAGCCAAGAACCACGCACGGGGCACCGGTACCGGAGGAGCAGACCCAGGATCTCACACTGGAAGGCTCAAAAACACGTATCCAAGAGATTAGGGGCCCAGGAGGTGGACCCCAACAGGATGGGAGAAAAACATGGCACCTCAAACTCCCGGGAGAAAACCAAACCAAAACACGCGGTTACTGGACTAACTGAGGCTGAAGGACTCCCTGAGACTAAGCCCCCAGGACCCCTTGTAGCTGACTCGCAGCGGGGTCAGTCAGGACTGTGGTTCCCTGCAAGGATCACCTACAGGTGACCCAACAGTCAACAATGGCTTTCCAACGAAGGTGGGAAAGGATGTGAGGGGGCAGGGAAACGGAATCGCCACCCGAGTGGAAATTAGGAGAAGGGAAGGGACCACATCACTGACCAACCTGACGGGGAGGCGGGCAACTGCCGGCTACACCTTCACCCCAGACAGGGGCAAAGGTGATTTCTTGTTTGTTTTAATAAATCACTTTATTGGGGGCTCTGGCAGCTCTTCTAACAACCCACGCATCCATTGTATCAAGCGCATTGGTACATAGGTTGCCTTTTCAAAACGTTTTTTCTTTCGACTTGAGCCCTTGGTATCAGCTCCTCTTTTGTATCCCATGATCTTTTAAAAGCACGCCTCATTGGAATATGGGTAACAGCAGACAACAAACAGTGAGCTTGAAATCTCACATCTTGCCATCTGTTTTCCCTCCCGGCCCATTTCAACTTGTGCTGGTGTGTGCTTTTCTGCATTCGTTTGGACTGGGGTTTATGTGTGTTGTGTTTGGTGGTGGCTGATGGGTTGGGTTTGGCTTTCTTTGTGTGCAGTCCAGAGACAGTAAGCAGAAGAAAAGATGACAGTAACTAGATGAAAGCATAGGGGTTACGACAGGGGCGCTGGGGCGGGAACGGAGAGCTAAGAGCAATGGATACAGGAATGAAGCAACTGGTCAGAAACGGATTGTAATGGTGACTGTGCACTTTTCTTTAAAAATCATGTAATCAGCGGCTCTTACAGATATTACAGGAATCCATAAATCAATTACATCGAGCAAACTTGTGCATGTGTTGCCATCGTCATTTTCAAAACATTACCTTTCTACTTGAGCCCTTAGTATCAGCTCCTCTTTTCTCCCTTCTGCCCTCATAAACCTTAATTACATATATTTTTTCATATCTTACATCATCTGCTGTATCCCTTCACCCACATTTCTGCTGTTTGTCCCCCCCGCCCGGGGGGAGGGGCTATACATCCATCATTGCCTTAGATTCCCCCCTTTCTCCCACTTCTCCCCAGCTCTCCTCCCCTCAAGGTGTCGATATTCACATTATTGTTTCTGAGGGGTTTATCTGT
Organism: Tenrec ecaudatus; assembly: GCF_050624435.1. NCBI lineage: Eukaryota > Metazoa > Chordata > Mammalia > Afrosoricida > Tenrecidae > Tenrec > Tenrec ecaudatus. The sequence goes on from NC_134545.1 coordinate 15,951,285, forward strand.
CCTGGCTTCTGCGTGTCGAAAGCTCTATCTGTACCAATATACATACTCCAGCCTAGCAGGATTTGAAAGGTAGAACTGGATCATGATATTGGGGGTGGGGGGAAAGCATTAAAGAACTATAGGAAAGATGTATGTTTCATCAGTGCTATACTGCACCCTGACTGGCTCATCTCTTCCTTGGGACCCTTCTGTAAGGGGATGTCCAATTGTCTACAGATAGGCTTTGGGTCTCCCCTCCGACTCCTCTCCTTAACAATATAACTGTTTGTTTTTGATCTTCTGATTCCTGATCCCGTAGCCACCTAGTGATCACACAGGCTGGTATGCTTCTTCCATGTGAGCTTTGTTGCTTCCCTACTAGATGGCCTTTTATTTAACTTCAAGCCTTTAAGACCCGAGATGCTGTTTTTTCATAGCCGGACACCATCAGCTTTCTTCACCACAGTTGCTTACGCACCCAATTTGTCTTCAGTGATCGTGTCAGGAAGGTGAGCATCACAGCTGTGGCACCTCTTTGTAAGCTATTTCAAACACTGGATTGTATCACACAGAGTACATGTCAAAATGGTTGAAAATAAAAAAAGAATGCCTAGACCTGTTCCACCTCATCCTCAGTGGCGTCTCATGGGGAGAAAAATGATCCCCCCACCACCACCATCATATGCCCCTTATCCTAAGCTCCCTCCCACACCACTCTCCTGACAGTGGGCTGAATCAAGTCCTATCTGTGACTGGTGTTTGGGGCATGGCCTCCCAGCAGCGTAGCAGACGGGCCTTCAAACGTCCCAGGAGGGTGGCTGGTGTTTGGGGAATGGCCTCCCAGCAGTGTAGCAGACGGGCCTTCAAACGTCCCAGGAGGGTGGCTGGTGTTTGGGGAATGGCCTCCCAGCAGTGTAGCAGACGGGCCTTCAAACGTCCCAGGAGGGCAGGCAGTTGTGCCTGGGTGACTACACCACTTCCCACCTGGCAAACATGCACAGGGTTCTCTCTCCAACCAACAACTTACCGAACGGAAAGTGTGAAGTCTCCAGGGTTACTCTTACTGGGCCTCGCCAAAAAACTGCCATCCACGCCTCTTGTCAGCAGCAGGTTTTCTGCCTCCACACCGGTGATATTTGGGTGAAACCACCTAGAAAGACAGACAGACAGAGATGAATAAAAGCCAAGGGCCTTTGTCACCACTCCCTCCCAGGACATTACCGCCAACATGTCTGGAAGCAGCTGATAAAATGCAAATCAAGGTCTTCCCTGGCCTGCCCCACTCTTCCCCTTGGCTGCCACCCTCTGCCACCTTCTCCAGAGAAAAGGCCTGCGACTCAGCATGCCAGCTCAGGGCTGGGGCATGGCGGGTAGGGGCACAGGCTGGGCTGTTCGGCCATTGTACTTGGTGGGGTCAGGCCCAAAGAGGCAGTCCATGGGGTCAGGAGGCTGAAGAGATGGAGTGGGACTGAGCAAATAAGGAAATAATTCAACCATTTATATAGATAAAAGCAAATCTTGTGAGGAAAATGCAGAGAGAGAAAGGGCCAGCACAAACCCCGTGAAGTCAGGTTGGCTCTGGAGGTAACGGGAGGAACTCCCATGTTTCAGGCATAGAGTGAAATACGTGTCCGGAGACACAAAAACCCACTGCCATCGAGTTCATGCCAACTCACAGCAATGCTCTAGGACAGAGGAGACCTGCCCCTGTGAATTTATGAGACTCTAACACTTTACGGGAGTAGAAAGCCTCGTATTTCTCCAAAGGAATGGCTTGGTGGTTTGGAACTGCTGACCTTGCAGTCAGCAGCCCAAAGCATAACCACCAGGCCACCAGGGCTCCTCTATGTACGCAAATGTATGTGTTTATGTTCATATACGAATGGAAACAGAACCACCAGAATAGAAATCATGAAGATGGTCATGCCTTTTAAAGAAGAAACCCACTGTGTCATCGAACAACTGGTGTAGAAATTATTCATGGAAAGGCGTGGGTGTGCAGACGTGTGCACAAGGGCGCATGCATGTGCACTCTCACACTCACTCACACTTCCTAGCTGTCTTCTAAAAGGATGTGGCCACAATGCTGCCCAGTCACCAGCACACCCAGCAGCCTTTACCTACGTTTCTAAAGGCCATTCTTCACCGACAGAACCTGAGCTCCCAGGGGAATGGTTGCTTCCAGGCCTGGGACGATCAAAGAAGATGGGCTTGGGACATCTTCCTGAGCCAGAGCAAGAGCCAGTTCCATGATCATGAGGATGTGTCACAAGGGCACAGAGCCTAGCTTTCAGGGCTGCCAGTGGTCAAAGTGGGGGTCACTTGAACCTCAAAATAAGCCCTGAGTAGCAGTTGTAGTTTGCAACTTTTTTAATAAAACAGACGCCTAAGTCCATAGATATTAAATTTTAAATTAACTTTAAAATACACAAGAAGAAAGTCCCTTGTAGTAGAATAACAAACAGTGAAATATTTTTTTAAAAGATGGAATTTGAACATCACTGCTTAGCAACCATCATATATATAAATAAAACCCACCCACTGCACAATGTCAACCCCTAGCGACTTCCACAGGACAGTGCAGAACTGCCCTGTGAGCTTTCCCCATCTTTCTTCCACAGAGCGGCTGGTGGTTCTGAACTGCTGACCTTGCTGATCGCAGGCGAACGCATAACCACTACACAACCAGGGCTCCTTATCATAGAGAGAGTTAGACAAAACTCATCAATGGGTCCTAAAACTAGGGACAGGATGTGTACATTGGTGGAAAGCATCTCCCCCACAAAATGCTTATTAATTAAACATTAATAAGTAAAGAAATACCGAACGATGAACTCTACATTAGAGAAATTTGACAGATAACATTTAGATCATGTGATAAAAGTTAAAATCGCCAGCAATGAGTTAAAATTGACATCTTGTGCCTCTTAACCTAATGTACTGAGAAAGGTGTCCTTTCTGAGATAACTCAAAAACTCACTGCCATGGAGTCAAATCCAACTCGCAGCGACCCTAATAAGATAGAGTAGAACTGCCAAGAATTTCCCAGGCTGTGAAACTTGACAAGGGCTGATAGCCTCATCTTTCACCCGAGGAGCGGCTGGTAGGTTTGAACTGCTGATTTTGTGGTTAGCAGCCCAACTTACAGCCCACTGTGCATCAATACAATCTGAGGCGCATCAGATACACTCAAATCGCATGCCACGCTACAAAGTAGCTGCCCTGCACTCTTTATAAATTCGAGCCCAAGACAGGAAGGCGGCAGGGAGCTGTCGGGGTGAGAGAGAGTAAATGACACAAGGCGTGCGCCTGGTTATATCCTAGGGCAGGAGGAAGGAAGACAGTCTGTTGTTATTTTGTCTTTGGCTTAAAAGGAAGTTATTGAAGCAATTTAAAAGGTGTTGATTTGGATGCGCACAATGGTTATGCCTCTGGGTCGCCCTGTCTTGAAAGTTGGCGGCACAAGCCCACCTGCCATGCTATGGGAAGATGACCTGGTGATGGGCTTCCACAAAGAGAGTCCAGAACTCCCGAGGAGGCAGCTCCACTCTGTCCCATGGGGTGTCTCTGACTTCCAAGACCACTCAACAGCACCCAGTAACAACCTCCCTGCAGACAGAGGCCAGGGAGGAAGAGACTGGGGAGGGCCAGGGGAGACAGAGACAAGGAAGATGTGGTTAAACTGACACCAATGAACAAATCGAGATTAAAAAAAAAAATCAGAAATTCCTTGTACTACTCTTGTAGCTGCAATGTTGAAACTGTTACAAAAGAGAAAGCTTACAAAGACACACAAGTGACAAAATCCATTGGGGGGGGGAGGGGCGTCATTGGCTTCAGAGGCTCTGATTCCCGGCAGGAGGGTTTCCTTGATGGCATCTAAAGGCCAACAAGATTCATGGCCCGGGAAATGACTAAAACCAAATTATGCTGGACCTCTAAATGCCAGCAGGAATATAAGTCACTACTGAACCATCCCCACGCCGACAACTCAATGAACTTTCGGAGACTGCTCAACAAATGTGGGTCCAATTAAAGCATTTAACAATGTCCTCAATCATGCATTATGGATGTGGACAGCAATAGGATGAGGAAATGTGCGGCTAATAGCCCCCATGAACAGCCCACCTCCTTTGTCATGAGACCAGAACTAGCTACCTGGCTACAATTACTGCAATTACTGAGCATTTACATCAACCAGTCTATAAAAGACTCCTGATCAAAAGGGGGACACACATACACACACACACACACACACACACACACACACAAAACAAAAAAAACCTGTCATTGCGTTGGGTGGAGAGAGGCTTTGTAGTAAGCATTTTTTCCCCACTAGGCGAGCACTGAGCAACCTGCTCTGAGTTTGTGCACCCAGTGCCATCACCTGGGAAGGTTCTCATCACAGTGAATTTTTTGGTAAAAGCGGTTTCACTCAAATCTCGTTTTTTGTGATGGCTGATTTAAGCTGTAGAATTTTGCTTGCGGGGGGGGTGGGGGGGGGGAATGCTGTAGACACTGTTGCGGCCTGTGTGATCACAGGGTGTCGAGGGGATCAGGTATCAAGCTCCAAATAATAAAAAGTCATATCATCGTGAATAAAGGAGAGTGCGAGGTGGGGACCCAAGGCCCACCTGTAGGCAACTGGACATCCCTTTGTAGAGGGGTAGGGGGGAGGAGATGAGCCAGTCAGGGTGCCGTGTAGCATCGTTGAAACACACAACTTTCCTCTAGTTTTTAAATACTTCCTCCTACCCCCACTATCATGATCCCAATTCTACCTTACAAACGTGGCTAAGCCAGAGGATGTACACTGGTGCAGATAGGAACTGGAAACACAGGGAATTCAGGACAAATAAACCCCTCAGGACCAGTGGTGAGAGTGGCGATACTGAAAGGAAGGTGGGATGGAAAGGGGGAACCAATTTCAAGGATCTACATATAACCTCCTCCCTGGGGGATGGACAACAGTAAAGTGGGTGAAGAGAGACGTCGGGCAGTGTAAGATATGACAAAATAATAATTCATAAATTATCAAGGGTTCATGAGGGAGGAGGAAACAGGAAGGGAGGAGAAAAAAATGAGGAGCTGATACCAAGGGCTCAAGTAGAAAGGAAATGTTTTGAGAATGAGGAGTGCAATAAATGTACAAATGTGCTTGACATACAATGTATGTATGTATGGATTGTGATAAGAGTTGTACAAGCCCCGCAATAAAATGATATTTTTAAAAAACTGTTGTGATGTTGAACACAGCTTACAGGGACAGCGCTATGGGAAAAACAAGGATACGAGGGGTTTCTTCTTTCAAAAAAGGTGAAACATCGACTGATGACAGACTTCATTGTGGGCATCCATCAACTTCCCAAATGGACAAAAATGTCAACTTGACTCACAAGGCATTTGGAGTTTGTTCCACCAAGTCAGACTGTTAATGGAACTTTCTATTTAGAGGTTCTGAAACAGCATGTCTCTCTTGCCTCATGCACCTTACTCAGCTGACACTGCTCCGTGTGGCGTTTTGTTTCTGAGAATGAAGAGGGACATGAAAGGACAGCAATTTGGTGATGTAGAAGAGGTGAAGAAAAAAAAAAACGAGGGAGGTGCTGTCAGCCATCCAAACATGAATTTGAAAAAAGGGTTTCCAAGAATGGAATCGCACATTTGACAAATGTATTAAGTGTGACGGAGAGTACTTTAAAGGTGATAAGGTTGTTTTGTTAAAAAAAAAAAAAATTTGAATACAGAGCTTTGGCAAAAAAAAAATTCCGGTTTATTTTGGTCCACCACCACCCCCCAGCCTTGGTATATATACATAATCAACCAAAAATAAATAATAAAATAAATATCATAGGCTCAGGAAGGAACGAAAATGGGGGAAGCTACACAGCATACTGAGGAGAAGCTCCTTCTCGGATGACGCACGTACTGGCTGTGACCTAGGCAAGTTAGCTTACCTGTGTCAGCTTCAGCACCCTTCATGCACAACAGACATGGCCACTTCTTACCTCCCAGGTTCCTTTTCAGGAAAAACTCAAAAGCACAGACAAGAACTTGAGAAGACAAGGAATCTAAGTGAAGAGTGGGGAGACCATAGGAGCAGAGACGGGGAGAATGCATGACACGATCACCACCATGGTCCACACACTGTCCACATAACTATGGCTCAAGGGTGCATGTTTTGTTGTGTACCTGTTGGCCCTAAACAATTTTGAAAAGGTCTTACTAAGTTCATTTGCCCAACAAAGAGACGGCCTGTGGTAGTTACACAATCTGGTGTCAATTTGAGGATTCAGCGTAAAGGGGTGGTGTCTGGCCTGTCAATCAGATCCTAGCCAGTGAGGCCTGTGTGGGGGCATGGCCTTCTCCTGAGGATTCTGGGAACTCGGTATTCTTTCTTGGAGGCGGGAGACTGACTCTGGAGACATCCCTGTGGAGAAGAGCCATCCCTCAGGAGCTGGAGAAGCCACATAGAGACCCTTGCCAGGGCTGAGATGCTTATAATGCCACTGGATCCACAAGACTTCGTACCCACTGGCCTGTGATCTCCCTGCATCCTGTGTCATTGCATGTGTTTCATGAGTCTGAAGAGAGCTTTATCAATTGGTATCAGACATATGGGCTAATATCAGACTTACGGACTTGATCTGGACTGGGCTGGGATGTTTTCTCAATTGCTCTTGTATATAAAGCTCTTTGTTACACGCAAGTGTCTGCGAATTTGTTTCTCTGTTCTACCCAGACTAACACACCACCTTTCACTGGCAAGGCGGCAAGGCACTGGGGCCTATCCCAGTGAACAAAATAAAGTCCCTTCCTCATGTAGCTCTCTCTACAGTGGAAGGAGACACAGCAAAGAGCTCCGGTGTGAATCAGCTGTCAAATGATGATAAATGCTACACAAAGAGGGCTCAAGCAGGGACACGGGACAGGGAGTGAGGCAGATACTATTTATACAGGGTGACTGAGGAAGGCTTCTGGGAGAAGGTAACTTTTGACCAGAGACCTGGAAGAAGAGAGGCAATAACAAACTAAGAGGAATCAGCAAGATCAAGGGCACAGAGCTGAAGCCGTATTCGGAAGGTTCAAGCAAGCGGGAGAAGCCGGCATGGCTGCTCCACAGAGGGAGACAGAGAGAAGGACGGGGGAGCCCACCAGCAGCCAAAGTAACGCAAGGCCAGATCACCCAGGGGCTCCGCAGACGATGTAAGAGCGGGAGCTTTTCTTGAATGCGCTAGAGAACAGAACTGGAGGGTTTGAGACAAGGACGCGGCATGACCTGCCTTCGAGCTCTAACTAATCCTGATGTGAGCGCATGGATCAGCACGACAGACCGTGACAACCCAAGGCAAGACACGACGGTGCCATGGACTGAGGTGGCAGCTGTTTGGGTAGAGATAACAATCTATTCTCAGGAGCATTTGTTGAAGGCCCTGGTAGCAGAGTGGTTATGTGGTTGCGATCCTAAGGTCCGCAGTTTGAAACCACCAGCAGCTCCTCAAGAGAAAGATGGGGCTTTCTACTCCTGTGAACGGTTAGTCTCGAAACCTCACTGGGGCAGTCCTACCCTGTCCTGTAGGGTCGCTATGAATTGGCAACAACTTGATGGCACTGAGTGAGTGAGGGGCATCTTATACTTGTCATGTGCCACTGGGTCGATTTCAGTGCAGTCACCCCATGGGACAAAACAGAACTGCCCCACAGGGCTTCCTAGGCCTTGCAGTTAGAGGACTCGATGGCCAGGTCTTTTCTCCCGTGCAGCCACCCCCCCACCCCCGACTTTCCATTTGCAAACGAGTGCTTTAACCATTGTGCCACCAGGGCCACTATTTCAAAGGTTGCTAAGAGGATTTGCTAGGAGCCTGGTTAGCCCTGGACTGCTAACTGCAAGGTTGGTGGTTCAACCCCACTAGCCCCGGGTCTCTCCTAGGGAAAAAGATGTCTTGAAAATCGGAGACCCTATTGTAGGGTCTGGAATCAACCGGATGCAGTGGATTTGGTTTTGTTTTAAACAAGGTTTGCTCATGGGTTTTCATATGGAGAGGGAGGGGAAGGAGGTGGGGAGGAGGGGCTGGAAGAAAGAATGACTCCTGGGTTTAGGGCCTGAGCAAGGTGGAAGATTAGAGGTACCACCCGATGCAGAAAGCATCTCACTCACTGGGGTCAATGCTGATTCATAGTGAACCCCTGTGCATTTCTGAGACCATTAAATATTTATGGGAATAAATAAGGACTGGCTGGTGGTTTTGAACTGCCAACCACTCGATCGCTGTCCAACACATGACCACTATGGCACCAGAGCTCCTGCAGAAAGAATAGGGAGGGGTTTAATGAAAAAAAAAATTGTTCCCCAAGTGTCTGGTAATATAAAGACTAAATGTTACATACTATCATGGTCTATCAAAACAATCTCCACGAGACCGTCCTGATCAAAAGTAATCAGGAAAAGCAAGAGCCCAGGGGCAGTGAAACACCAACGTGCCTGCTGTTCCTATGAACTGAAATGACTTTCTTTCCTGTAGCAGCTTCTTAGCATTTTCTTTCTTTTTTTTAATTTTTTTTTTTTGTGAACTAAACATCGTTCTATTGAGTAATGAACTACCCCAGAAAAAGGCGTCTTGGTGGCTGTGGTAATTACGTAATTACATAATCTGGTAATTTAGAGGATTATAAGTGAAGGGGTGGAAGGGTGGAGCCTGGCCTGTCAATCAAGATATAACACAATGTGGGCATGCCCTTCTCCTGAGAATTCTGGGAACTCCTGGATTTCCTACTTGATGGGGGAGACACTTCGCGCTCTCTCTGCTCATTCCCTTTGAGACTCTCTACTGACAAGACACATGGATCTATGCTAATAGCAATGACAGCCCTGGACCTGAAGAAGCCACACGGACCTACCCTGATACAACCGGACCTCTGGAGCCGGAGAGCCATGTGGAGACCCCTGCCAGCACTGCGATTCTTACAATGCCACTGGATCCACAAGACTTCCAACCCACTGGCCTTGATGCTCCTGCATTCGGCATCATTGCATGCATTTCCTAAGTCTGAAGAGGACTTTAGAAATTGGTATCAGACATATGGCCTAATATTGGACTTATAGACTTGATCTGGACTAGACTTGGGATGTTTTCTCAATACGCAACTGCTCTTGTATATAACCCTCTTTCTTATGTACAGATGAGGGTCTATGGATTTGTTTCTCTAGTCTCCCCGGGCTAACAGTGGCATAGGGGTTATAGGTTGGGCTGTTAACTTCAAGGTCAGCCACTCAAAACCACCAGCTGCTCCACAGGAGAAAGATGGGGCTTTCTACTCCCATAAAGAGTTAGTCTGGGAAAGCCACAAGGGCAGATCTACCCTGTCCTATAGGGTCATTCTGAGTTGGCAGTGACTTCATGTCAGTGAGGTTATTTTTTTTACCTCAGAGAAAAACCACCAGGCTCCGATTAGAAGGATTAAACACTGGTTGATCTCTGACTCCCACTGACCAGGAGCTTTTGCCCAGGGAAACCTCCTCCGTTGAGATGACAAATACGTAGCATTCCAGTACCCAATATTTTTGCATTCAGTATGGTTACTTAAGGTCTTCAATTAAAAATAATAAAACAGAAACAAACAGACCTTATCACAGGTTCTGACCTGTATCCCCAACGTGCCAGGGACTGAAAGAGAGCTTCCAGCTACTTACAACTTCTTAAAAAGCACAATGGGCCTCTGACATCAACCCTGCATTTGTATACCAACAGAGGCGAATTAAAACATCAAACCGCTTTTGCCAGAGCACCGTGATGTGACGTCGAATTGGTGTGGTAACATGATCAGTTCATGGAAGTCTAAAGTTCTGAATGGCTTTTAGCCAAGAAGAAAAAACAAAGCCAATTCATAGGTAACAAATGCAGATGTAGGGACCAGGTATTCTGGCATATTCAGTTTGTGGCTTAAAAAAAGAGGGGGGGGGGGAGCTAGTGGTAACAAGGCCGGGGCTCATTGGTCTGTGGGCAAAGCCTCCTGAACAGGAGCACGGCCGCTACAAGTCAGACTGCCCGGACTCAAGTCCCAGCCGTGGGTAGTTGGGGTTGGTTGCTTGATAGTGATGCTATCCATCCCACAGCATTGAGAGAATCAAGTAGGTCTATTTATAAAGGGCCCAGACAGTGCCTGGGTTCACAAGTCGCCAAGGACAATGGTGCCTGCCTAAATCCATACCTCCACCCCACACCCCAGCCCCACATAGCCCCACCAAAACAATAAAGAACAAGTTAATGCTACAGAGACACCACCCCCTCAGTAGAACTCCTAAGTTCCCAAAAGTGGCCTGCCATTGGACTCACCTGCAGAGCTGGTGAAATTACAGACCCCTGGGTTCCATTTGCCACCTAATGAATCAGAATCTCTAAACCAGCGGTTCTCAAGCTTCCTCATGCCGCGACCCTTTCATACAGTTCCTCATGTTGTGGTGACCGCCCCCCCGCCCCCGCACCGCCAACCATAAAATTATTTTCATTGCTACCTCTTCACTGTCATTTTGCTGTGATAAATCAGGTGACCCCAGTGAAGGGGTCGTGACCCACAGGTTGAGAACCACTGCTCTAAGAGGCAAAGCCCATGGATTGGTAGTTTCACCAGATCCCCAGGTGATCCCAATCGTCGGCCAAGTTTGGGAACCTAGGCTTTAACTGGAAAGGTATGCTCAGATTTATAAATTACCTACAGGTAAAAAAAATAGAGACCACCTCCCTCTTTTGCTGTGGTCTCTCTCTCTCATCTCTCTCTCTCAATCCTTTCTTTCCCCCTCCCCCCTCTCTCCCCTCTTTCTCCTCTCCTCTCCTCTCTTTCTCTTCTCTATCACCTTCTCTCCTTAATAAAAACCCATTTAGATCACCAAAAATAAATAAACAGAGCAAACACACACATACAGCGCCCCCCCAAAAAAACCACACACACACACACACCATCACCACCACCACCCACCACCTCAAACCTCCTCCTCCTGCTGCTGCCGATGCATTCCCCAAGGCCTTATGCCAAGCAAGGGCAGGCCAAGAAATAAGACTTCATCAGGGAGAGGACGGGAGCCAGTTGCCTTAACAACCCCCCCTCCAGAGGACCCCTCACCCCCAAGCACAAAAATGAAGAAGACCAAACAATGATATTCTTGGTGTTGAAAAAGAACAGTAGGTTAACGGGACGCGTGATTTTGATACATTTCCATTACCTCGACCAAAATTACAGACACCGTTGGCATGTGCCGCCTACCATTTATCCTGACTTTTCTCCATTTAGCGAGACAAACACACATCCAAGTTCATATTCTTCTAAGCTCCAACTTCTCATCTCCAACTTCTGGGTGATATATACCTATCTCTGCAGACATGTGTCAGTGGAGGAGGAATCCCAGGAAATTGGTTTCACTCCTGAAAGCATGGCTTTGACAGCACAAAGAAGCAGAGTCTTGGAAAGTAAGTCAGTAGTTCTTAGAAAGGAAGCATCAAGTGTAAAGACAAACCATGCAGCGGAAGAGACGCTGAGCCCAGTGTCTCCCAGGGTGGATCATGCTCATTGTCACAAATGTTATAGAGAGTATCACAGTTAAATGTATAAGTTAACAGTGTCTAATTACGTTGTTTTTAAACAAAATACGCTGCTCTTTAAAGAAAATGGAGGGGTCCGTTCTTCAGCTGTCTATTTGACGGGTATCCCCAGAGCCGGGTCTACAGGAAATGTCCATAAACCAGTACGAAATGCTCCACCAGCCGCCAGAAGACATGGTCTTCCAGGAAGTAGAGCCAGAACGCTCCTTAGGAGCGAGGACGCACGCCTTTGTCTCCTATACTTTGAATGTGTTATCAGGAGGTCCCCGTGAGCGAGGCAGCCTAGGACGGCAACGCTGAGCTCACTGGCACAGGGCTACACTGGGTTTCTATGAGCCAGAACTACTCCACAGAACCTCACAAGAGCAAAGAGTTCAAAAGCATCCTGTTAGATCAGAGCCCTGTTGGCAGGGAAGGGATGTAGAAGTCTGCACGGTGGCCAAGTGGTTGCAAGTTGGGCTGCAGTCCACAAGGTCAACAGTTCAAACCAACTCGGCACTCCTAGTGGGAGAAAGATGGGGCTTTCTACTCCGGGAAACAGCTACCGTCTTCGGGAAGTCAGCGTATTTTGTTCTACATGTTCCTGTCGGCTCCCTGTGAGTCAGCATCGCCTCGATGGCAGAGAAAGTAAGGTTTGTAGTGGACGTGTGGACAAACAGATCTATTTCTTCTCCACTGTGTCCACTGGCCACTAGGAACCAAGCCAACGCAGCAATTCCTTGATAAGTATTTGGAGAAGGAAGGACTCCGTAAGCTCCATCACGGCTCTCTCCCATGTCCCGTATCAGCGGGATACTGTCAAAGATGGACCCTACTTTCTTGTGGGCACACAAGGGGCACAGCCACCAGCTGGCAAAGTTCCTCTTCCAATTGGCCCTACCAGCTCTTTTTGGGGTCAAAAAAGCTGTTTCGAGAAGCCGGTCAATTCTTATTCCCGATTTGTGGTACAGAAGAGATTTTCTTCCCCCCACCTCTCTGATGCTATGATAATTTTAATAAGAATTAGTAAATTTAATAAAAATCAAATATAAAGGACACCTGTACACAAGTCAGAAGCTTACCCCAATGCCTCCTCGGTCCATTTGGACACACTGGACTTTGTCTGAACTTGGTTACTATCAGAGAGGAGACGTCTGCATCTACTCGCAGGGATTGGTGATGATAGTGTTAGCATATAGGTTAGATGGTGGGGCTTGGCTACTTCACCAGTCCTTTCTACACAAAAACCAGCTGAGGTTGGCCACGCTACCTAACCCGTCAACAGGCTCATTTAAAGCGGTGGAATTTCGTATTCACCCTGCCAGTGCGGTGAAGTTCTAGCACGGGGCAATGTAGCCGCAGAAGATCAAGGTCAGAACGGCTCTGCAGAGCTCAGTGGCCATCCAACACAGGTCCAAGTCCCTAGAATGTCAAGTATGTGTTGTCAACTTCAGCATCAGAAAGAACCGTTAACAAAAACCACAGGTCCTGGATTTGCTTTTCCCTTCAGTAAACCAACATAACTGAACACACTTTTCTTTAAGGCAGCAGTTCTCAACCTGTGGTTGGCGACCCCTTTGGGGGTCGAAGGACCCTTTCACAGGGACCACCCGATTCATCGCAGTAGCAAAATGACAGTGATGAAGTAGCAACGAAAATAATGTTATGGTTGGGGCTCACCACAGCATGAGGAACTAACTGTATGAAAGGGTTGTGGCATGAGGTAGGCTGAGAACCACTGCTTTAAAGAAATGGGTTTTCAGTTACCGATCTGAGTTGGACTTTTCTGAACACGACATACACTCAGCTAGCAAGAGCAGGCAGGTGTCCAACACTAGATTCTCCTTCCCTTCCAAATGACTTGAATGGAAAAGGAGGAGCAGCCTGGCGCTCCTTCCCACCTCCCAATGGACAATTCACCTTGGAAAGAAACATTTCCAAGTACGTGGTAAAAAGCACTCCGGTATCTGTTTTTGTTTTTTGTGTTAAGCTATTGTTAGGCAGACTGGCGCAGGGCTAAAGGATGTCCATTAAAGCGTGCCCAGAGAGCCAAGCACGGAACAAGGAGTGCTACACTGCACATGCTCAGAGGCTCAGGTTTCCCGCCAGTAGGCATGGGTGAGCGCTAAACATGGATTGGCCCACCTGGGCCAGGTGAATTCAATTCAACCAATGGGGTCGGTCAGGGGTCGGCCACCACGCCTCCCCAAGGAATCCTTGAAAAGGCAGGAGCCCAGAGTCGAGAGGGAGAGAGAGAACTTTGCCTGATGCTGAGCAGCCCTCTCCAGGCTGCATGGTCGGGAGGAGTCCTATGAGTGCCGTGTAAATCTGAAACTTCTTCTAACTCTCATAAAACTCACTTGGATCACGAACCAGGCTTCGGCGTGAATTCTTTCTCGCGTGGAGCCAAGGACCGAGGTACAACTCTTATCTCCAGAGAGATCTAACACTATCACAATACAAAATGAAATCGCAGCTTTAAAAGTTTCTGAAATGAGATTCGTACTTACGCGGAAGGGGAGGTTGGGGGAAACAGGAAGTCAACAGCAATAGGGACAAGAAAATAGGCAATGTTCCCAGCTGGTTATGGTGACAAATGCACAAACCATTTTGGAATATGACTGAACTAGTAAATCATATGGTAAGCTGATTATAGCTCAACCAAACTTTTTTAAAATAAATAAAAGTTTCTGAGACGCAACGGACAACCAAAACTCAGTGCCATCGACTCAATGCGGATTCACAGTCACCATACAGGACAAGGTAAAACTTCCTTCCCTGTGTGTTTCCAAGACTGTAACTCTTTATGGGAGTAAAGTCCTGCCACAGTTCTCCCTCAGAGCAGCTGGCGATTTCAAACTGCTGACCTTGTAATTAACAGCCCAACGTGTAACCACGATTGGCTAAGGCCACTAGGAGGTTTGATAGGTTGTTTTAAATTGCTAAATGAAAAACGAGAAAACAAAAACACTGGTAGGCAAACCACCTCCAAAACTCACTGCCACCAAGAGGATTCTGCATTCCAGCAACCCTATAGGGCAGGGCAGAACTGCCCTTGTGTTTCCCAAACTGTAAAGCGTCTGTCTCCCACGGAGTGGCTGGTGGTTTCGAAATGCTGAGCTTGAGGCCGGTAGCCCAATGGGTAACCACCACATCCCGTGGGCTCCTTAAACCTGCTTTACAATAAAAAGTATTGGGGGGGGGGTATAAATTGCCTGAGGCAAGAGCCATCGTGGATGTTAAACCTAGGATGAACTTCAGAGAGAAGACGGATGGTCTTAACACCGCCTGTCTCCCATCGGTTGCTTATTATAAAAAGCACTCTTCTGTAGTGGAAAAATCCAACCGACTCTTGACCGAGTGACCAAAAACCAGACAGATCCAAAATGAAAATATTTCTATTGCAATAGGGGGGAGAGATGGGGGAGTTGTTTCTCTGGAAAAGCAGTCGCTGTCATAAAAGACAAAGGCTGTAAAAAATTCTCCAAATGAAAGAGATCCAACAGCCAAGCACAACTGGGCCCTGTTCTGGAGGCAAAAGAACAAAGCAAGCACTCTAAAGGGCATTATCAGGTCACTGGACACAACTGGAACACAGGACTGTTATTAATAGTAACAAGAATTAAAGAGAGTAACTTTATTCTTCAAAATACACAGTCAAGTATTTAGAGGCCAACAGACCGTGAACTTCTCAGATGATTCCGGAAAAAGTATTGTAAAATAGGTAAGAGGGGGCTTCAAAAAGTGAGGGGGAAATGGAATTCAGAGATTAAAATGATCATGAAAGTTTTCCACAAACTTTTAAAAACCTAGTATGTATGTGTGCATAGAAACTATTAAACTATTAACACAAAGGGGATAAAATCTTCAGATGATTCTGAATAAACTGTACTTCTACTTACACTCTTTCAACTATTCTTATTCTTGCAATTTTTCTCTAAGTTACCAAATCTTTCTCCACAAATTTTCTCTGACCCGTCGCCATCAAATCAATTCCAACTCAGCGGGACCCTAGGAAGGTTTCCGAGGCTTTGTAAATCTTTACTGAGAACAGACCAGCCTTAGCTTGCTCCTGAGGCACAGTTTGTGGGTTTGAACCACCGACCCTGCATTCAAGCAACCCAACGATTACCCAGCAGCCCCACTTGGGCTCCTTAAGCTTTCTCTGGGGTTCCAAATAAAAAGGCAAAAATAATGTTTTTAGATTTTTGGATACACCCATACCCTTAAATTACCAGCATTACCTTCAAGAGCATAGACCTCAATTCCGGGAAAATGTAAGTCCTGAGTTGTCCGGCCCTCACCCTGAATCTGGCTGTCTTGCTGCTGTGGAATAGGACAGAGAACAACTGTCCCCTCTGTACATGGTTGCAGAAGCCTATAAGCTTAAAGAGGTCGCTACTGGGTAACCTCTGACTTTCTGGATAGCAACCAAGTGTTTTAGCCTCCCCACCACCCGGGACACCTACGAGCTGACTGTACTCAAAACAGAGTTGGTTCCGACTCATCACGACTCTATTGGGCAGGAGAGAATTGCCCCTGTGAGTTTCCAGGACTTGATGGAAGCAGGCAGCCTCACCTTTCTCCTGAGGAATGGCCGGTAGTTTCAAACTGCGGACCTTGTGGTTAGCAGTCCACAGCATAGCCACTGCCAGCAGGGGTCCTATACGCACTGCCACTGAGTCAATGCTGACTCACAGCGACGCCCCCTGCGGGTTTCGGAGACTAACCACTAATGAGAGTGGAAAGTTCAGTCATTCTCCCAGGGAGCTGCTGCTGGTCTCAAACCGCCGACCAGGCGATCGCAGCTCAGTGCATAACCCCTCCACCACCAGGGCTCTTTATGAAACATTAGGGCCGGTTTAAATCATGGCTTCTTGTGCTGAATGTCTGTCGTGAGCCCTTATGCAGAGCAAACTCGAGAATCTAAGTGTTTAACCATTTCACTTGCTATTGATTTCTAAAACTATATATTATTAAAAGGTCTAAATAAAAAAAATTTTTAAAGGTCTAATGTGAGACTCTGAATCCAGTCAGCTTCCGAATGTAGCCAGGTGTCCTCATCCTGGCGTATTGTAAAGAAATAACACTTCCATAACTTAGCCCACTGAGACTGATGCTGGCTCTGGCTGGCACCGTCTCCGGCCGGAAACCGTCACACTGCCTCTGGCGGGGGAAGCCAGGTAAAGACCAGAGACCTCATCAAGTGGATGAGCAACAGGAGCAAGGCAGGCAGGTGGTCCCCCTCACCTTTGCTTAATTGAATAAGCCAGATGACGGCATTTACAACTTATAATTACACCGATGGAATTATTAAGAGTGACGGTGTTCAGGGCAGTGTTTCCACGGGAAACTTACTAAGCAGCGTTTCACACAGAGCTGGGGCAGAGTAAAGGCTTAGCAAGCATCCCTGTCACTGCCACTATCTCAGCCGTCTTAGAGATCTCTTAGAGATCGCAGGATAGGGACACGACCTGTGCATAATTAGGGAGCTTCACATAGGCCAGTCTGACATCTATAATTTATGGGCACTGCCTTTTCAGAAACTTCCACTGGCCCAGGGCCTGGCTGACTATTAGCGCAAACAGCATGTAATTACCAAGTACAGCTTCCGAGGGAACCATCTAGCAAAGCTTAATAGGGTCTCTAAACCAGAGTTTCCCAAGGGGGTGAGATACTGCCCTGTTGGGGGAGGAGGGGCATGCTGAACTGAAAGGGGGCTGAAAAAGCAAGATGTGCCCACTTCATCCTGGATGATAGGACAAAAGTTTTAATGGCCAGGGAGTCTCTGAGTAATTTTTTTTTTAACCTGTAAAGGGGACAGTGGACCATATAAGTTTAGGGGTGGGGAGTGTCTATGGTCTAAATTCTTCTCTATTAGCTATTTTACCAAAAAAGATTGATATCAAAAAAAAAAAAAAGATTGATATCTACCCCAAACCATTTTGGCCAGTTACATTTTTAAGACTTGTTTTCCAGCGCGGGTGCCCTGGTGGTGCAGTGATTAATCGTTGGGCTGCGAGCTGCAAGGTCAGAGGTTCCAAACCAGCAGCCACTCCTGAGGGCTTTCTGCCCTTACAGTCTTGGAAACTCCCAGGGGGCAGTTTAACGAGTTGCTTGCTAGCGGGTAGCATCGACTCCATGGCAGTGTTTTTGGTTTGTTTGTTTGTCTGTTTGTTTTATTAATCATTTTATTTAGGGGCTCTTACAGATCTTCCAACAATCCAAAATTCAATGATAGTGAGCACATTTGTACATACGTTGCCATCATTTTCTTTTTCTTTTTAAAATCATTTTATTGGGGGCTCGTACAATTCTTATCACAATCCATACATCCATCCATTGTGTCAAGCACATATGTACATTTGTTGCCATCATCATTCTCAAAACATTTGCCCTCCACTGGAGCCCTAAATATCTGCTTTACCATCATCATTTTCAAAACGTTTTCTTTCTACTTGAGCCCTTGGCTTCACCTCCTCTCCCTCCCCCACCCTCCCACCTCCATGAACACTTGATATCTTATTATTGTTATTTCGTATCTTACACCATTGTACACCGTTGTCTTCCTTCACTCCCATTTCTATTCTTCGTCCCTGGGGGAGTGGGGAGGTCCTTTGTTTTCAAGTGCAGGTAATTGTGGGATTTGCAGCAGGCTTATCCACAAATGAGCCTCCGTTGGAGTCCAGACAGCTCCGGAGAGCTTAGGAAGGGAGGGACACAGCAGCGAGATTCACGGGACATCTACTTCTAGGGCTGGCCTCAACGAATATAAACACTTGTAATGCTGGGTACTAACAAAATGGAAAACCACCACCACCACCAAAATAAATAAATAAAACCCAGCCCACGTCTCTCACTCCAAACAGCACGAATGCCACTAGGAGTTCCCAGAAAGGGAAAACAGACCCTCCCTGCCAAGGAGTCCATTCTAACTCACAGCGACCCTATAGGACGGAGCAGAGACACCACCTCCAGCTGTCGATCTTTATGGGAGTGGAAAGCCTGGCTGGCGATCTCTATGGGAGTGGAAAGGCTCTTTCTCCCACCGAGTAACTGGTGGGCTCAAATGGCTGAGTTTGCGGTTAGCAGCCCAATACATCACCCACTCGGCCACCAGGACTCCTTTCAGGAGGGTTACCCACTGCCATCTCAACTAGTGGACGTTGTAGGGCTGGCCCCGCGGCAGCACTGGGTTTCTCAGACAGTAAATGTTTATGGGAGTAGAAAGCCTCCTCTTTCTCCCGAACTGTAGGAGTTAGTCAATGGAAACAAAAACCAAAACCGGTAACGGAGATGCATCTTGATAACATTATGCATTTGAACAAATGTACAAATGCGCTTGACACAATGGGTGGATGGACGGTGAGAAGAGTTGTACGAGCCCCCCATAAAATGATTTTTAAAAAACCAACATATGTATTTTAATAAGTTGGGGAGGGAGGGCAGTACGTTGTGTGAGCAAGCTCCATTACAGGCGCCCCTCGCTGTACTGTGCTTTGCATCGCTGCGTAGGGCAGATGTTGCGCTTTGTACAAACTGAAGGTTTGTGGCAACCACGAGTTGAGCAAGTCCACCCTGGGCGCCATTTTGCCAACAGCGTGTACTCGCTTCGTGTCCCTGTGTTGCCTTTGATAAAGCCTCTCAATATTTCAAACTCTTCCATCCTGTTATTGTTGTACACTTCAGACTACCTACGGTATGGTGCACTCGGAAACATTTTAAAAAGTGTGGGGTTCACTTTATTGTGGGGGTCTGGCAGTGAATCCTCAACATTGCCCAGGTAGACCTCTGTCAGGGCTCCTGTTCCAAGATGGCCTAGGTGGGGAGGAACTCACCATCTCACAGAGACCAATGAACACACATACACACACACACTCACATGCAAGTCCCCGCCGCCGACTCACTCCTAAGTGACCCTCTGGGACAGAGCAGCGCTTCCCCATAAGATTTCCAGAACCAGAAGGGGGCAATTCCGCCATCGAGTCAATTCTGACTCACAGCGACGCTATAGGACAGAGTAGAACTGGCCCTGCGGATTTCTCAGACTGTCAAATCTTTACGGGAGTAAAAAGCCTCATCTTTCTCCCATTCAGTGGAGGTTAGTCCATTAAAACAAACACCTGGGCCAGAGAACAGCACCTCTTAGCCGGCACTCCCAGCGGTCTCTTCTGCCCGAGACTCCTCGCACATGTTCGGCTCAAAGCAAGGGCCAACCTGACTGAAGCTCTCCCGAGATGACCACGCAGCTTGACTGTGACCTGGAGGCCATTGAGAACAAAGCAGCATCCTCCCTCGCCACCCTTACCAAGTACCTCTCAGCCCTGCAAGGCTTCAGGAAGGCCCTGCTCCTGGCTGTGCAGGTGGAAGAGCAGCCCGGCAAAATCAGCAGTAAGAAATAGCCCCAGCAATGACTGCAAATACATCTGAAAATAATGGAAGTTTCCCACAGACTTTGTATACCTACCACACTTTTGCCTGTTCAGTTCCTTACAGGTGTAGGCCTTACTGAGTACAATGACAAGAAGCTGTTTGCAAGCATACCATTCCATGATCTGTACAATTTTCCCATCACCCCTACCCTCCACTACCACCACCTCCGCTTTCTCTATACCGACCCTAGTGACCACGAATAAACTTTGGTGTCTATTAAAAAATAAAATAGTAAAACAAACACCTATAATGGTGAAGCTTCTTGATTCGCTGAATGTAATGGGAAAGGCTCTATTTAAATAAAAGGGGGAGATCAGGTCTTTCCAAACCATCAACCTTCCTGGCTTGCAGCGGACGGGTGCATCATCACCCCACCACTGGGCGCCTTTCCCACGCGGCGCCAGCCTCAGATCACTGCCTAAGCAGAGGGGAGTCCTGCCCGGAGTGGGCCGGAAGCAGCAGAAGGCCGGGTCCCCACTACAAGGGAGGTCATAAACTCAGAGGAGAAATCAAACGCCCTTGTATGTGAATGCAGATTCTGGAGCTAGGAACTGATTTGTGTCAAGTGATTTTAAAAAAGAAAAAATGCTGACACACCCCAGAGAAAATGCAATGCTGCTGAAGGTTTCGCTGCATGTCTGTATCCCCCTTCCCGCATTGATGTGGGGCAATGGATAAGCAGGTCGGTTATTTCAGGAACTTTTGCTCCAGGCTGCTGCTGCTAAGAAAGGTATTTGACTAAGGATCCAACGTCTCATTCCCAGTTTCTTGCCTGGATAAACAGACAGCAAGTGTATCTCTCTCACCTGCTCCTTCAGAAAAACTAACAAAATAAATCCGTATCCTTGTCCTTGGGGAGGTTTATCGTTGGGTACTTTCTGCGGAATACAAGACTACTCCTGTCTTCTAATTGAATTTTAATCTGCTCTAGGAACAGTGTAAGTCAGGAGTCGAGGCAGTCAATAAAGACAAGCCTTGACGTCTGAGAAGGCTGGCTGGGGGAAATGTTGTCCGAGCAGTTTGCTAATGGCAGGGCACGCCGGCTGAATCTGTCACTACCTTCTCCTGGCGCCCGTGGGTCAGCATCGCTGCTCTGATGACAGGGCAATCCCAGGAGGTTGCTTCCACAGCAACAGGCCTTCCACTACCTCCAGAGTCTTCTCATCGCTCATCGCTGGTGTGACCTCCCTGCGTCCCCTCTTGCCTCCTCTCACACAGCAGCCAGAGGGATATTTTTAAAATAGATCAGCTCATGCCACTCCCCTGTTCACAGCCTTCTCTAAGTCCTCTCTGTGCTCTGAGAGGACACGCCGGGGTCCACGCAATGTGCAAATCCCTTGATGTGGTTTGTTGTTCTCCTGCCTCCCTGCCCCAGCGCTGCAGTCTGCCCAACACCTCAAGAACCTACTTCCAAAAAAGAACCTACTTCCCATCTCAGCCGTCTCCCTGCCGTTACCTACCACATGAAACTCCTGGCGCCTAGCACAGTGCCAAGCGCATAGCAGGCACCAGGCAACACGTTCTTGAATGGAGGGAGAGATGTTTCACTAGAGAAGGTCAATGGAAAGAAAGAAATAATAAAGTCTAAAGGCCATTCATTAAAAAAAAAAAAAAAGGCATACATGCACAAGGAGCCCTGGTGGTAGAGCGGTTTCGTGTTAGAGTGGTGGCTGAAAGGTCAGTAGCTGGAAACCGCCAGCCGCTCCGTTGGAGAAAGATGAGGCTTTCTACTCCTGTACAGAGTGACCATCTCAGAAACTCCCAGGAGGCAGTTCCACCTTGTCCTATAGCAGTGGTTCTCAACCTGTGGGTCGCGACCCCTTTGGGAGCTGAACGACCCTTTCACAGGGCTCACCCGAGTCATAATAGTACCAAAATGACAGTGATGAAATAACCATGAAAATAATAAGGAACTCTGAAAGGGTCACGGCATGAGGAAGGTTAAGAACCACCTATTGGGTCCTACCGGGTGGCTATGAGTCAGAGTTGACTTGATGGCAGTGAGATTTTTTTTAATGCATGTACTTCTAGAAAAGCTTTGGTGGTGTGGTGAGCTATGCACTGAGCTGCTCATTACGAGGTCAGTGGTTCAAACCCACCAGGCCAGGCGCTCCATGGGCGAAAAGACAAGGCTGTCTACGCTGGTGAAGGTCTAAGAGTCTCAGAAACCCAAAGGGGTAGTTTTCCTCTGTCCAACCAATCAGGTCACAGTGAATCAGCATTTACTCCATGGTAGTGAGTTGGTTTTCTGGTTGTTGTACACGAGGCTAAGTCAGAAAGGACGGCTCCGTGGATCCCAGTGCATGTGCGCACAGGTTTATTCTCAAGGAAACATGTTTAAGCATGTCTCTGCGATCGGTGGATGACAGCAGACAAGGAACGCGCTAGTCTTAGTCTCACGAGGCTGCCTACAAAAACAGGTCCAATCAAAACCGTTTATTCTGAGGGGATCTGCTGAACCACTTAAATTCACGGCTCAGAATGCGATGGCGATTGTATTTAAGGCACCCCGAAGCGCCATCCTGATAGATTTTCCCAAAGGGTCCAATGATGGCCGTGGGGTTTACTGTGCACAAGTTTGAAGAGAACTGAGACATGCCTTGGTGAGAAAGAGGCCAGGGGAGGTGCACAGAGGCACAATATCTGCCCATCGCGACAAAGCACCTGCTCATTCTCCCAGGGTAACAGACTGCCCTTGAGAGAGTTTCACGGATAAACCCTCCCCCACCCACCCTCCAGGTCTGATCTGGTCCCTCCGGACTTCTTTTTGTTCCCCAAACTCAGAGGACACTGAAAAGGAACGAGATGTGAGTCCTTTGGGGAGGCCCAAACTGCCATTTGAAAAATGGTGAAAATCAAAGAGTGTGCACCACGTCAGGGAAAGGGAAGAGAGTCGGAAACACCGCGTGCAGAAGTGAACAGATCTAGATCAGAGCGCTCCAAACTGATTCGGCCAACTACTCACCACCCTTTGCAGGAAAAAAAAAAAGAAAGAGACTCAGTGGCTCCCTCCAAATTCACTGCCATCGAGTCGATGCCGACTCACAGAAAACCTACAGGACAAGATGAAACTGCCCCTGTGGGTTTTCGAGGCTCTGGGAGTAGAAAGCCCGGCCGTCCTCCCATGAGTAGCTGGTGGTTTCGAACTGCTGACCTTTCTGTTAGTAGCCCAACTCGTAACCACTGTCCCCAGAGCTTCTAGTGGCCCCTAGGAATTAAAAACTTTTGCTGCGTAACCCATCATCCAGGACAGGTAATTTGCTTCCGCAGCCCTCCTGGGTTGTTCCAGGGCTTCACATTTTGATATTTTAATGAAAGTTGCTGTCATTTTTGTAAGAATACTTTTTGACTTACCCTCATATGTATCCGTGCGTGTATTTATACACATGTGTATGTGTCCACACACAGAGAGAATGCAAGTAATGGTAACATGCTTGCCTTCCGTGTGGAAGACCCAAGTTCAACTCTCAGCCAATGCGCTTCAAACTATCTGCCAGTGGAGGCTCACGGACTGCTTTCAATGGAGCTTCCAGACTAAGGCTAGGAAGAAAAGCCTGTTGATTTACTGCTAAAAAGTGGGCCAAGGAAAACTGTTTGAATCACGATGTCCTCTACCACTGTGTATGGAGTCACCATGACCGGGGAGCCAACTCAAAAGCAGCTAACAACAATTCACACACACACAAAGAAAGAGCAAGGTTGAGATTTCTCTATGGCTCCATTTCCGTTTGTCACTGCCTTTCTCAAGCTCATTTGGTGGTGCCAAAGGAGGAGTCTCAAACTCTCTCACTGCTATTAAGTTGGTGCCGACTCATAGCGACCCTACAGGACAGGGCAGAACTGCCCCGGTGGGTCTGCGGGGCTGTAACTCTTCCCAGGAATAGAGCCTCTTCTTTGTCCTGCAGAGCAGCTGTAGTTTTGAGCTAGTGACCTCACACTTAGCAGCCCAAAAGGGCACGCACTACACCAGCAGGGCTCCGAAACACATCTCTAACTCCTGCCCCCAGGGCTCTTTGCAAACATGGGCAGTCCCTTCAGACTTCAACCTTACCAAGGACCCTCCCGTCCGCGTGTGCTAAAGGCACACAACCCTCCAAAATGTGAACCAGTCGCACCCAGGACTGCACTTCAGGTGTTTGGATCCATTTCACAGGTCTCGAACCCAAGACAGCTGTCCACAACTCCCACCAGTCAGCCAAGCAAGCGTTGGTACAGGCATTGGTTGCTCCGTCCCTTAAAAACATCAGCCCTGGAGGCGAAATGCAGTGTGGGAAAGCAGAGGTCAGCACAGTTCCCCCTACTGTTCCCCGAGCTGCCTATGCAAGCACACCAAGGCCAGCGGAGTCCCGCTCCAAACCAGGAGTCCAGCTCTGCCTCTGCAGACTCTTGAGCGGACACTGTCATGGTCTCAGCACCGAGCGTTCAAAACGCTGAAGGAAAGAAACCTTGGGCCACTCAGCCCATGGGCCTGACATTAATTCCAGACGTTCCACACAGGAGACATCTCCGTTCCCACTGGACAGTCATGGAACTGTTCTTTTTCGGCAAGGAGGGTTTATTTACTCCCAGAGGGGATAAACAAACATGGCCACTGGGGAGAGCCTGGGACAAAATGTCCTTGTCGGGCAAGAGATAAACCCAAAGTCTGGAGGCCGAGAGCAAGCTCATTTGTCTTCCCCTTGCAGCTCGTCCTGCTGCCTACCTGTCGGAGGGACACAAGCAAGGGTGCAAGGTGCCCCATGTGAGTATGTAGGGGGGGACACTGGGAGACTCTCAGCAGCGGTGCCGGAGCGGGGCCGCCCAGCACGCTCAGAATCTAAATGCAGGGCGACTACTGCCCGTTATGCTGCTGGAAAATCAGGGCCTGTTTCCCCAGAGGAATCCGCACACTGAGAGCTCGCAAATTCCAATGCCTGGTGCAATGGCTAAGCACCAGGCTGCCAACTGAAACGGTTAAATACAAGAGCAAAGGCCTGGCAACGTGGTCTCGTAAAGACGACACCCTTGGAAGGCCTGGTGCGGCAGTTCTACTCTGTGCTATAAGGGCAGGGCTTCTTCCACTGTTTCCACCCTGGGCCCCTTTTCGCCCGAGCTGTGTGCCACGCGGGCAAGTCCTGCCAGACACCCCTTGGATTCCTTACGCATTTGACTCGGATCATTCGGTTTGGGTCGCTGAACAGTCAGAAACCTTTTACTGCCGCCAGGTTTTCGCGACCCCACGGTTTATGAAGCTTTGCAAGAGGGTGGCTCAGGAGTCAGACTCCACTGTTTGCCAAGTAGCACTAAGGGGGAGCCTGAGAGACCCCAGGGGGCATTTCTCTGTCAGACAGGGTTGCCGTGAGTCAGTTTCAGCTCAACAGCACAACCACCACCACGGAATAAAGAACTCTCAAAACACACTAGTAAGAAAACCACCTATTTAAAAAAAAAAAAAAAAGGGAACGATTGGAACAGATACCTCACCCACGATATAAAAACGGGTTTCCATAGACCCCAATTCAAAGACTCTAGAGGAGAAGGCAGAGCAGCCCCATAGGGTTTCCATGAATGTAAGCCTTAAAAAGGAGCCTTGGTGGCATAGTGGGTTGGTTACACGTCAGGCTGCTAACTGCAAGGTCAGCAGTTCCAATCCACCAGCTCCTCCAAGACAGAAAGTCTTTCTCTTCCTTTAAAGATCAACAGCCTCAGAAACACACAGGGGCAGCTCTACTCTGCCCTATAGGGTCTCTATAAGTCCCAGGGGACTTGATGGGAGGGAGTTGGACTGCTGTTGATGTGAATCCATCAAGAAGCAGACAGACAGCCCATTCCAAATGTCGGCAAGGAATGTGGAAGAAACAGAAGCTTTCATATATTGCTGGTGGGAATGGAAACGGTACGCCCGCTCTGGAAAACAGATTAGCCTTTTCTGAGGAAGTGAACTCTATGCCCGCTAACTACTTCAGCCACACTTAGGCAATTTGCCTAAAATAAAAATGAAAGCACATGGCCCTCCAAACATTTGTTTTTGTTTTTTCACGGGTGACGGGCTAGAACAGCTTTAATATCAGACAGAGATGATTGTAAACTTGCTTAGGGCCAATCAAACCATAATATAATATGATACTTGGTCAACTGACCTCCAAACATTTGTATGGGAATGTTCGGAAGTTATTTGCGATTGTTAAAAACTAGAAACAACCCAAACGTCCATTGACAGGGAAGAGACTACCTGGGGAAATATTACTCATCAATCAAAAGGAACTGCCTAAAATAAGAGACGGAATGCCCTATTGACACACACGGCAGCACGGATGATGTCATAATACTGTTGAGCATAAAGTTAAGTCAAAATTTTAAAACGATGGCCTATGTGGATGCATACGTACATATATAAATGTCCATTTATAGGAGATCCTAGGAAATGCACATTTACATATTATGACAGAAAAGAGAACAGTGGTTACCTGAGAACAACAAAACCCACTGCCATCAAGTCGATGCCGACTCTTAGTGACCCTACCGGACAAGGTAGACATGGACCTGCCCCCATGGGTTTCTGAGACTGTAACTCTTTACAGGAATAGAAAGCTTCATCTTTTTCCCAGGGAGTGGCTGGTGGTTTCAAACTGCTAACTTTGCAGGAAGCAGCCCAACATAAAACCACCAAGCACGCCACCAGGGCTAGCCAGGCACCAGGGAACAAGGGGCCCCAGGCCACATCCCAAGGGTGATGGGTCCATTGCACAACACTGATTCCCACGCTGGTTTCAGGAGTTGGGAACACGCTAAAACTTGCCAAATTTTACATTTTAAATATGTACAAAACACTATGTTGTCAAGCACACCTGAAAACGGATCAAATAATAAAGCCGGCTTATAAATTTGAAAAACCATCCGAAATAAGGCCCCACGGTGAGTGAGAAATGCCAGGGGCTGGGGAGGCGGAGAAATCAACTCCTTTTCCAAGTGTCATCTTTACAACTTGCTGGTTTGCCTGTCGGCCACGTGTCTACGCTTCTAACCCAGTAAATTAGACAATATAGGGTCTGTTACCATCCAGTCCCTTCTCCCCCTCCCCCTCTCCAACCCTCTTTTGTCTCCTTAAGCAGACCCTTACTTGTTTGGAAGAGCAGACACAGGGAACTAAAGGCTCCATGACTATTTGACAGATTAAAGAATAGACAACTGTTTTATTTAAAAGCTCCCTAAAGCATTCCACCATCTGAGTGAGGCTGGCTAGCCGCTGTTCTGGAGAGAGGCATCTTCCCCAGATCTGTAAGCCCTTGCCAACAGACCTGTCCAAGTCACTCACTCTCTACAAGTGCCCGAGTTTGCTCTTCCTCTCCTGTTTCTCCCCAGACCCGTGACTGAAGAATCTGCAGGTGTGTTTCCAAGAGCCATCCACACAACTGGAAAAACTGTTTTTCAACTATCTAAGGGTGACAAGTCCAGGCAGTGGGATTATATAAGAGTGGCAATTCCAGGGAGCAGGATGGGGATCTGAAAACAATAGGTCCCACGGGGCTGTGTAACAACAGAATGAAAGGCTCACAAATGATTAGCAAGCAGTATAAAATCATAGCTTCCCAGTGTTTTAATAGTGGGGATTCTGACCCCACCCACTTATTAGTTGGGATGGCCTTCGGCAAATTGCCAGACTTCTGACACTCAGCTTACTGACCTGTAAAATGGGGATAACCGGCCCGTGCCTCATAGGGTGGTGTCAAGAACTAAACTTGTTTGTCTCAGAGTTAAGAGTTAAATCAAGGTGAGCTATTCAGAATCACATTCACACACTGATCTTTCTGATCCTGGAATGAGCGAGGCACAGATTCAGATCCTGACATTTCCCAGCACCTTAACTCTAAGGCTCATCTTCCACGTCGGTGAAAGGAGGATGACTCAAGTTACCTGATTTTTAAGATGACTGGGGTGGGGGGACGGATTAAATAACTTGACCGAGCGTCCTTTTCTCCCCATCTCCCAAAGCGAAGATCGCAGAGGGCGGAAATACTTCTAATAGCTGCCGATAGTCACTTTTTCCATTGGGGGTCAGGGGGGTGGGGGGGGGAATGGAGATGCAAAGGCATAGATGGGGATCAGGGGTGCTGGGTGCAGTCCCCAAAGGCGCGCGGGAGGCGGCGTGACCCAGAGTCGTTGGACCGTCAGGGCCCCAGCCCCAGGAGCCTCCCCAAGTGCGCGGGGTTATTTCGGAATCACCATGAGGCAATTCTCATGAGGCAATGGGTCAGGAATGCGGCGCCGAGCCGGGCCGCGGGCGTCCGCGACGACCCCGGCGGCTCTACCTGCCCGGGTCCTGACGGGCATCCCCGGGGTGCACGAGCCGGAACTCCCGGAGGCAGGAAATGAATGGGGACCCGAGGGGTGGGGGCGCGGAAGAGCCAGACCCCAGGCCCCGGAGGTCGAGGCGGGTGGGAGGAAACCTGCTCCCCAAACCGAGAAGGGGGTCCAGCCGGGGCGCCCCGTCCCAGACGGGGCGGGCCGAGCGAAGCGGGGGCCCCGCTGAGGGCCGAGCCGGGGCCCCCGGGACCGCTCACCTCCGCGATGTCATGTTCCTCCCGCCCTCCGGCTCCGCGACGGGCCCGCTCCTCGCTCAGGCGCCGCTGGGCCCGCTCACATCGGGCTGGCTCCAGGGAGGCCCCGCTCGGGACCGGACAGGGGGCAGAGCCAGCCGGCCGCGCGCAGACCCCCCTCCAGGCCTGGGGATCCCCGAGTCTGTGCAGCCGGCCGCCCCCCACCCCCAGCCCGGTTCGCCCCTCCTCCTCCCCCGCCCTTCGCGGCCGGCGCCGCCGTGACGTCACCGCGCGCGACGCCCGCCGCCACTTCCGGCTTCCCGTCCGCTGAGGGGGAATGCCCGGCGGGAGGCCTGGGAAGCTAGCTCGCTCCCGGGAGCCGCCGCGCCGCCGCCGCGCGGTTCCCAGCGCTTCCTCGCTGCCCCTCCAGGCCTGAACGGGGCAGGGGGGGCGGGGGGCGTGAGCTGCAAGCTGGCCGTCGTTCGAGCCCTGTCGTCTTCTCCCGCCGTGTCCACGTCCATCCTGGCGCCGGCTGCCAAATCGAGATTCCTTGATTCCATTCCGCAGGCTTGCTGCTCCGTTTGCAAACGCTGGCGCCTCGCGAACGTCTCCCCCCGACACCCCCCTCCCCCCCCCCCCCCCCCGGCTCCGTCCCTCAGTTTCTTCAACAGTACAGGGCATCCCCTCCCCCACCCTGTGGAGTACCCTGAGGATTAAATATGTAAAGGGCTTAGCACTGGGGCCTGGCTAGTCTAGTAAGAACTGTATCGTTGTTACCTGCTCTCACCACGAAGATTAAGGATCTATTGACCCGTTAAGGGAATAGAGCTAGCACGTAGCACAACCAGGATTTGAGCGGACGACTGTTTGGCTCCAAAATCATTGGCATCCGTTGTTTCCCATGTCCTGGACAAAGAACTCTCAGACGGTGAGGTGACTGCTTCACCGTAGAATGTGTGCCCTGCAAAAAGTGTCTTCAATATCTATTGTTTTGGTAGCGCCTGTTTCTCTTCATCCTCAGAAATCCTGGCCACCTCGCACTTTGAAGAGAAAAAGAGGCTTACCCCTTCTGCTCTGTTCCCCACAGTACAGCGATCTGAAATAACAACTGATCGTTCCCTACCTTGAATGGTGTCTCTCTTTATCTAGGGTGAAGTCCAGTTTTATTTGATTTTTTTTTAAGATGGTGTGGTCTGGTCCCTGTCTACATCACCAGCCTCTTTTCTGCCCACCCCTTCCCCTCATGTTCTATGGCCCAGCCATTCTAAGTGACTTTGGGGGCTCCAATTACCATGCTTGTTGCCTTCATCCTTCACCCCCATGAATTCTCATGCTTTGAATTTCAGGGTAGAAGTCACCTTCTTTGGGATAGGAGACTCCTAATCCGGATCAAATGATCCCCGGGGCACCTATCCTAGTTTAGAATCGACCATGATAAATCGGGAAAATACATGGGAATTAAGTTCTTGCCCTCCAGAATCCAGGCTGTCTGCCTGCAAGTCTATAAGCAAGTCACTTAACCCCAACTGTGCCTCGATTTCTCCCTCTCTAAAAAGGGGATCAAAATAGTACTTACTCCCATAGGGTCCTTATTAAAAGCTTAAAAGGATTAAGGTTTTAGTTTGTTAAGTACTTAGAACAGTGGCTGCCAAATTAAGCATCTGGGAAAAGCTAATTAGTGGTTACACACTGGCTTGATCACTGCTAGTTCGAAACCACTCGCAGTTCGGAGGGACAAAGGGCTTTCTACTCCCGTAAAGACTTACAGTTTCGGAAACTCACAAGCAAAATTCTTCCCTGTCCTAAAGAGTCGCTATCAGTCAAGTCGGCATTCACTCGATGGCAGTGAAGTTGGTTTTCTTTTCTTGTAATTATCACTTGTCTCTTTTCCCAAGGAAACGGTAAGCCCCTTGAGTACAGAAACTGCCTCTCCAGTTGGTCCTATCTTCTGTACACTCTGCCGCTAGAACCGTCTTTCTGATCAGGGTGCTGAGGCAAATCTAGACATGTCACTCTGCTGGCCTGTGAATGGCATCAGAGTGTTTAGCACTACATTAAAATCCTTCCCTTAGCACCTGAGGCACATCCAGGGAAGACCTGTTCTACCTCGTTCACACCCATGCCCAGGCACACTCTTGCCATTCCCAAAGGCCTGTTGCTGTTTCTCGTACCCATGCTGTCCCAAATGTGTACAATACCTTACACACCCTTCCCTCTCTGGACATCAAGCCATGGAAGGGTCGGCTCCATCTCAATCCACCCCGCCAGGTCACTTCATGAGAACTAAAAGAGAGACCCCTTTTTCTCACTGTGTCAGGTGAACATTGGACTGCTAACTGCAAGGTCAGTAGTTCAAACTTAACTACTCCCTGGGAGAAAGACTTTAAGCTTAAAAAAAAAAAAAAAAGAAAGACGAGGCTCTGCTCCTATAAGATTTAGCCACTCGGAAACCCCTACGTACAGACACTATGACTTGAAGTCCACTTGATGGCAGTGGGTTCCTGTGCTCTTAGGGCAGCCCATGTGAACATCTAACACCAAAGTCATGACTGGTTGATGCTTCAGGGTCTCCCCTGACATCCGCAGCTTTCTTAAGTCATTTTATTGGAGGCTCTTACAGCTCTTATCACCATCCATCCATCCATCCATCCACTGTGTCAAGCACCTTTGTACATATGTTGCCATCATCCTTTTTGAAACATTTTCTTCCTGCCTGAACCCTTGGTATCAGCTCATTTGTGTTGATCATTGTGACCAGTTCCCCCTTTCTCCCCACACCTTCCCCTTCCCCTCCTGGTATCACTACTCTCATTACTGGTCCTGAAGGGGTTATCTGTCATGGATTCCCTGGGTTGAAAGGAGCTCTTATCTGTACCAGTGTACATGCTCTGATCTAGCCTGATTTAAGGTCAGGATAGTCAGGGTGGGTGTGGTGGAGGAAGCATTAAAGGACTAGAGGAAAGTTGTATGTTTCATCAGTGCTATACTGTACCCTGACTGGCTCTTCTCTTCCTTGGGACCCTTCTGTAAGGGGATGTCCAATTGTCTACCAATGGGTTTTAGGTCCCCACTCTGTCCTCCCCTTCATTCACATCAATACGATTTTTTGTTTTGAGCCTTTGATGCCTGATATCTGATCCCATCGATACCTCATGATCACACAAACTGGAGTGCTTCTTCCATGTGGGCTTTGTTGCTTCTCAGCTAGATGGTCACTTGCTTACCTTCAAGCCTTTAAGACCCCAGATGCTTTATCTTTTGATAGCCGGGCACCATCAGCTTTCTTCACCACATTTGCTTATGCACCCATTTTGTTTTCAGGGACCTTGTGAGGGAAGGTGAGGATCACATAATGCCAGATTATTAGAACAAAGTGTTTATGCATTGTAGGAGTACTTGAATGGAGGCCAAATGTCTGTCTGCTGGCTCAATACTTAACAAATAAATATATGTACATAGATGTATTTCCCTATTGTTATATATAAATATATTTACATATGTACATGCCTACATTTAGATCTCTATAAATGTCCTTTGCCTCCTAGTTCTTTCCTCTATTTCCTTTTACTTTCCTCTTGTCCCACTATCATGTTCAACCTTCATTTAGGTTTCAGTAATTCCTCTTAACTACATTGACCTTGATCAAGCCCTACCAGGCCTCCTACGCCCTTCTCGCCATTGATTTTGGATCACTTGTTTCCTTGTCCCTGGGTTTATTGGCACCCTTCCTTTCCCCTGCCTACCCCTCTCCCATGTCCCCCCAGAACCATCCAAACCATCAGTCCCGTTGTGTTCTCCTCCGGATTGTTTATCCTGCCTATCTTATCTAGATAGACATGCAGAGACAATAACAAACACAAAAACAAGACAACGCAAAACATAACAAAAGAAAACAAACAAACAAAAAGAAAAGCCTATAAATAGTTCAAGGTCTGTCTGTTGACCTTTATGAGTGTTTTCCAGTTGAGTCTGATGAGATGCCACGCTCTAGCCCCAAAGTCTATTTTTGGTATTCCACGCTCTAGCCCCAAAGTCTATTTTTGGTATTCCTTGTGGACTTCATTGCTTTGTTCCCTTTGCTGCTCTTAGTGTTTCACCTTGGTGTGGTAGGGTCAGAGCTGGCACAATTCCCGAACTGTGCCTCCAGTGTTGTCCCCTGTAGCACTGTGGGTCAATCAGGGACTTCCTGTCTCCTGGTAGGGCCAGCCCTATTGTCCTCTCTGTGCATTGACTGCTCTGAACAGGAATGTCATCCTCGGAGCTTGGTGGGCCAGGATGTGCTCCACTCTCTCCTTCCCTCCTTGTTTGCTCCTGATCAGAAGAGCCCCTCTCCCTGAGCTGCATGCAGCTTTAGTGCTCTCCTCTGAAGTGTTGCCAGCTTTTTAAAGCCAGAGTTTTCTTCCTCTTGAGAGCTCCAGTGCCTAGCAGAGAATGACCTCAAAATGGGCTTATTGAAATAAATAAACAGACTTATTTAGAGAAGCGTCCTTTGATTTTTCTTCTCAGCTAAAAACGCAATGTGAAGTCCTTGCAACAAGTCAAATAAATACAGCAATTTTTCAATGTCTATTTTTTTATTTATGTATGTAAGAGGGAGGTTTATATCAAAGAGTAATAGCATATGAAGAAAACATCTCAGCCCATCCAGAATAAGTCCATATGTCCTACATTCCTCTTCAGACTCACACAACTCATGCCATGACGCTGCATGCAGGAGTATCACAGGCCAGCGGGTGGAAAGTCTTGTGGGTCTAGTGGCGGTGGGAGCATCGCGGTGCTGGCGTCCAATGCCTATTCTGTGCTTCTCAATGTCTATTCTATCCCCCACCCTGAATATAACTGGTCGGGTTTACATGCTCCCTTATTTCTCACGATATCTGTGTAAGCACACACACGCGCACGCACACACATACACACTGCACATCCCCATTTACTCACATCTTCATTTCTTTCTATTTTATTTTTTAAAATGTGTTCATGAGACACACTTGTGATTTATACAGTCCATAATGGACACCTCTCCTATTGTACATTCCAAATATAAGGTGGGCCACGTGTGATTTTAACGTGTTTCTGTTGTTGTTATGTGCCATGGAGTCGGTTCCAACTCCCGGTAGCCATCTGTACAAGAGGACATCCTGCCTGGTCCTGTGACATCCCCACAGCCGTACGTATGTGGGAGCACCCAGGCAGCCACTGTGTCCATCTGTCTGGTTGAGGGGCCTTCATCTTCCTCCCTTTTTTGCTGCCCCAGCATGATGACCTTTTCCAGAGACTGGCCTCTCGAGCACATGAGTGTAAAGCACATGAGTCTTGTCTCTAAGGAGTATTCTGGCTGTACTTCTTCCAAGACAGATTTGTCTGTTCTGGCAGGATAGGGAAATATGTGGAAATTAAGTTCTTGACCTCCAGAAGCCTGCCTGTACTAGAGGTTGCATGTCAACAATAAGAAACAGGGGAAAGGAACTTGAAGATTTGACTGTATCCAATTGTCTTGAGTTACCTTTTACGGCCAAAACAAACATACCACAAGTGGGTGGCTTTCATGAACAGACATTTAATTTCTCACAGTTTGGGAGTCCAAAATCAGGGCACTGACTCCAGGGAAAGACTTTTTCTGTCTTTGGGGTTTGGGGGAAGATCCTTTCTCCTCAGCTCCTATTCCTAGGCTCCTTGGTAATTTTATTTGGAATTCTGTGTATCTCGTCCACCCACCCCTACCCTCTCTGCTTTTTCCAGCTGGTCTCCACCCTCTCTACTTGTTCTAGCTGGTCCTAATCTGTTCTCTTTGTATTTCAAAAGGGATTGGTCTAAAACACACCCTACACTGATAAAGCTTCTTAACATAACAAAAGCCATTATCCAATGGGGCTATAACAAGAATCTCATTCACTGCCACCAAGTAGCTGCCAATGCCTGTCAACCCAATTGGGCAGGGTGGAAGTGTCACTGTGGGCTTCCTAAAATATAACCCTTTCCTGGAGTAGAAAGCCTCCTTTTTCTCCCTGGGGGGGGGGGGGGTGGCCTTGTAGTTAGTAGCTGAGTGGGTAACCTCCAAGGCTCCTGGACCACAAGTAGACAGGATTTCCAACCAAAATTTGGGGATACCATTCAATCCAGAACAAAATATCTTTCAGACACATGTTGCTAATAGGAAACTTCTTTTTAAAATCATTTTATTGGGGGGATAGGAAACATTCTTAATGAGGTATTTTACATTGCTGTCTTCTGACTAAGCCTTCAAAAGCATATATATTTTACATTGATCAAACCAAAACACCAACCCCCCTGCCTACAAGTCAATGCTGACTCAGAGTGACCTTTGCAGAAATAGTAGAACTGCGCACCTGTGAGTTCCCGAGAATGGAACTGTTGATGGGAGTAGAAAACGCTTTCTTTTCCTGAGGAGCAGAGCACCTGCTGGTTTCAAGCTGCCAACCTGGGAATCACAACCGAATTCCTAAACACTAGGCCACTTAAAACATGTGGATAAAGGCTACCATACTGAATAGCTCATTGTTTTCTGTGACCCCCCATAATATGTATGTAGGCTCCTTAGTCATCTAGCCATGGACCTTCAAATTATTTCCAGTTTGGGACCACTAACAAAAATGCTTCCATGGACTTGCTTATGAGGGAAGTATTGACTGAATGAATCATTATATTGGCTTCAAAATTAACACTCAGGAAGTCTTATCAATATTGCCAATATCATTTTAATTTTATAAGGAAGCACTTCCCTTGAAGTCATACTCCATGTGTTGCGCTACAAGGTCAGCGTCCAGCTGTCTTGTGGTGTTCTTTCTGTGCCGTAAAGAGGGAACTCAGTTTAACTAGATGTGTGGCCTTGTAGAATTCATTGATTCTAATAAGGCCTCATTTCATCAAAAAGTCCTACCACCCAAGGAGGCGGTAATGAGGTTTAAAATGAGTTAGTTGCTGCAGACAGGTTTATTATTTACAAATAGGCAAGCACTGCGTAAACTTAAGAACCTTTTGTGCTTATCAAAACCAGGCACTTAATGATAAGGTTTACTTTGTAACTAGCATTCTTATTATCATATTCCTGTGATATTTGCCCTACTAATGAACTGCGAGGAAGCCCTAGTGGCTGAATGTATAAGGCTGCCAACCAAATGGTTGAGATTCCAACCCTCTTACCCTGGAGATCTGCGCCTGGCTGTAAAGATCACTTTCTTAACGACTCGTGAATCGACTCTTCCCAGCAGTGAACCAACCATCCTCTGGAGTTGAAATTGATTGGTAAAGAACCAGAAGGTTGCAGTACCGAAATACACCATAAGAGGGATAGTTAAGCTTTCATTTCAGTGGTTCTCAACCTTCCTAACACCATGATCCTTTCATACAGTTCCTCATGTGGTGGTGACCCTCCAACCATAAAATTATTTTCATTGCTACTTCACCACTGTCATTTTGCTACTGCTATGAATCGTCATGTAAATATCTAATAGGCAGGATGTATTTTCATTGTTACACATTGAACATCATTAAAGGATAGTGATTAATCACAAAAAACAATGTCATTATATATTGTGAAATATTTATTTCTAATGAAAAATCAATGAAATTGTGTCTTGAAGCATGGTGTAGCATGAGGCAGACCGGCCTGGAGACAGAAGAGTGGCGTCTGGGTTTCTAAGATCATTGGAAATATGTGTTTTCAGGTGGTCTTAGGGCAGGCGACCCGACCCCTGTGAACACGTCATTCGACCCCAAAGGGGTCGCAACCCACACAAGTTGAGAACCGCTGTTTTATTTCGAGGCTCGTCCATTTAACAACTACTTGGGAGCATCCAGCAGGTGAAATAGTCCTGGTGTTGTACAGTGATTACGCATTGGGCTGCACATGGGAGGGGTCCCCAAGCAAGAGTTCATCCTCCCCCACCTCCAGAAAGCTAACAGCCACTTCACCCACCCCCCAATTTCCAAAGACGTTAGCTCCCTCCAAAACCCGATCCCAGCCACCACTCCTGTCCTGCCTTCCAGGCATCTCCCCAGCACACCATCAATCAACGCGACGACTTGTGGGTAGGGGGGAAGTGGGGGGACGAAGATGGGCTTTCTACTCCAGTTAACAGTTTTAGTCTCGAATATCCACAGGAACAGTTCTACCCTCCCTTTATAGGGTCGCTATGAGTCGGCATTGACTTATTGGCAGGGGGGTTGGTGTTTGGGTTTGATAAGTAAAATATGGGGCTATCGTGTCTACTACCAATCAGAATCAAGGCGATGGGAATAAGTTTTTATTTGACTAGGTGGAAATCTCTGAGATTATCTTTTATTTTTTGAAGGCTCGTGGGCATGTGACAACATAAAACAATTGAAGACAAAATATGCTTCCCCACCCCGACCCCTTCAAAGAAAAAAACTACATTTCCCATGGTTCTTCAGATCCGGAAGGAAGTGCAACTGACACCTTCCCGTGATGCCTTATAGACCGGAAGCTGCGGCCTTAATTCTCTTTCCCATCTTGCAAGGTAAGAATGGCCACTCTTCTGGGCAAGAGTTGATCTCCGGACTTTAATCCTTCGCCATCCGAACTGGGAGGGCATCAAGTTGCCATTTAGAAGGGTCGGTCATGCTCAGGGCGAAGTAGGGGGCCTCCTAGACGCTTCATTTCTTTCCCTTGGGTTTGTGGCGGGGGACGAAGTGGCTGCGCTCGGCTGCCGTGGAAGCTGCGGAAGCTCGCCGGCCTCCCGAGCTGGGGCGCGAGGGTTCCAGGCGGGCTGGGGGTGCCGGAGGCATCGGGCCAGTGTGTGCGTTCCGGAATCCAGGGCGAGGCTTCCCGAAGAGGTCGCTGCGCTTGTCTCAAGCCACGTTTGGGGTTTGGGACCGAAGCCAAAATGCCGGCTTCTCGTGGACCCGGGTCCGCTGCCGGAAGTCGCATCTTGAGCTTCGTGCTTTTCGCGTGTGTGTGGCCGGTTTAGAGCGAACTGTGTCCATGCCTTTTAAATAGCAGTCGTAACAAAAAGGCGCAAAGACCCTAAAAGCAGATACCTTGAGCCTCCAGGCGGCTCCTGCTTTCCTGCCAGAGGTTGAGGCGCGTCGTTAATCTGATTTGCTTAGTTTACTAACCCGCACGGCAGGAATAATGGTGGTTTAGACTAGAGGCTCTTGACCATTGAGTCGCTGAAGACACGCTCACGTCGCGTTGATGGTGTCCTGGGGAGACGCCTGGAAGGCAGGACAGGAGTGGTGGCTGGGCTCGGATTTTGGAGGAAGTTTAACGTCCTTGGAAATTGGGGGGGTGAAGTGGCTGTTAGCTTTCTGGAGGTGCAGTTTTGAAGCATGGCTTGCTCCCTCGTTGGTAGATGGCGGGTGAGAAGGCGGAGAAGAAGCCCGAAGTCAAGAAAGCAGATGCCAGTGGCCAAGTTAAGGCGAAGGGGCAAAAGCCCAAGAAAGGGAAGCCACACTGCAGCCGAAACCCAGTCCTAGTCAGAGGAATCGGCCGGTATTCCCGCTCCGCCATGTATTCCCGCAAGGCCATGTACAAGAGGAAGTACTCGGCAGCCAAGTCCAGGGTAAGGAATCAGATGGGGGTCCCCATACCGTGGTGGTTGGTTCCTCACGTAGTCCTGCCACCTGACTTTGATGCCTGGGGCTCCCTGTAGGTTGAGAAGAAGAAGGAGAAGGTTCTGGCTACTGTCACAAAGCCAGTCGGTGGTGACAAGAACGGCGGGACCCGAGTGGTGAAGCTGCGCAAAATGGTAAGACGGGAGGGGGGACAACACAACATGGTAGTTGGTCGGGTGTGTTTTGCTGGAAGCTTGAATGCTCACCTAGATTGTGGGGTGTGCTGAGTTTTCAGAGGTTTACCAAAGAGTTGTTCTCTGAGATGACAGCTTCATTCAGGCTTTGCAGCCTGGCATGACCCCGTAGGGTGGTGGTCAGGGTTGAATGAGAAAATAGGAAAAACACCTAGACTCTGGAATGGGCTGGAGAATATTGTTTTTTGTGTTGATTAGGAAAACTTCCCAGGTGTGAAGCTTGGAGTGAAAGTAGACCCAGCAGAGATGACTTTGGCTCCCTTGTCACTGCTTTTGGCTCCCTTGTCATGGTTTTTGTGTTTGTCGTAAATACAAGGTGGTTCACCAAAACAAGGAGAGCCTTCCGTAGTTGCGATGTCCTTGTTGGGCATGTTGCTTAACAGAGAGCGTACCCGGCTACTTGAGCAGCCTGCACACTGCAGGCAGAAATGAAGCCCATGTCACAGGGCATTTCATCCTCAATGGTGGGGAAGGAATGGGCTTAATTGAGAACCAGAGGTTGGCCTCAGGTCCTCTCTTCCAGGGGTGGCAGGGACAGCCTGGGCTGCCACAGTGATGTCCTGGGGTGGGTGCTCAGGTTCCTGAGGCCGGTGGGACCCCATAGTGGCCTTCCTTGCTTCTGATGGGTTGCAGGGACCAGAGACGGGCCTGGCCATCATGGCATATAGAGCATGACCTTTTCTGCCATGGACCACTTGGTTATCACATCATTCATCAGCTTTAGAATTATACTTGATCAGACATTTTATTGCCTCCCCTGGAACCACTTTGGTGGAGGGAGGGGTATGGTGTTGATTGCGTGGGCTGGAGGGTCCAGCAGGCAGCATGCATCCCACAACTCTGTGTGATACTTGGGCTTCTCACCTGAGGGCAGGGAGCCTCTGTCACTAACAAAGTCACCAAGGGCATGGTGGGGTGGTTGAGGGTTCTGTCATGGCTCTAGAAGTCTGAGAAGCTCTCCTGTCAGTGGCGTTTCTAGGGATTAACTGTCCTGAAGTGGAGCGTTCACAGTATAAGAGGTATGAAGGGATGTGGTTGTCTGTCGTTTCACATAACCACCTGAGGTGTTAACTACAAGGAGGTCAGTGGCTCGAAGCGACCAGTCACTCCATAGGAGAAGAATGAGGCTGTCTGCTCCCACAGAGATGTACAGTCTCTGGAGTTGGAAACAGTGACAACGGTGGTGGTGAATTAGTCTTTAGTGACATTTCATTTGGAAACCAGGCTTAAACTGAGCCATCCACGTAGATTGTGCAAACTGTCATGTGTTCGGA
Organism: Tenrec ecaudatus; assembly: GCF_050624435.1. Classification (NCBI taxonomy): domain Eukaryota; kingdom Metazoa; phylum Chordata; class Mammalia; order Afrosoricida; family Tenrecidae; genus Tenrec; species Tenrec ecaudatus. Next base: position 15,990,848 of record NC_134545.1, read on the forward strand.
AGCACAGTGGTTGATGTATGCTGTGTGGTCTCAGGCAGGGTGTTTACGTTTCCTGCAAGCGTGCTGTCAATGAGCCCTCCTCAAGGGGAGGGCTTCTCTGAGTAAACGGGACGGGCTCTCCCCACAGCCTAGGTATTACCCTACGGAAGACGTGCCGCGGAAGCTGCTGAGCCACGGCAAGAAGCCCTTCAGCCAGCATGTCAGGAGACTGCGCGCCAGCATCACCCCAGGGACCGTGCTGATCATCCTCACAGGGCGCCACAGAGGCAAGGTGAGCAGGGTGTCTCCTCGGTGGGGTGGGGAGATTCCGGCAGTCCCTTCTGTAGGTGAGTTTCTGGTTTGGTTTGTGTGATCGTAGGTGGTCCGGTAACACCATGGTCACTTGGTAGCATGCCATTTTGGATGTATTCCTAACATCCTGTTAATGCGAAGCATGTTTGGCCCATAGTACACTGTGCTACTTAGCCATTCCCTGTCATTGAGTGCTTTTCACAGGTGGTAGGATTATCGCTAGCTTTCCTCCCTCTGGATACAAGGTGCTCATGGAATTGAGTTTTTTATTCCTAAAGTAATGGTGCTCATTGTCTCAAAACACAAATGCTGGCACCGTCGATCTTGGCCCTGTGGGTGGTGTGGTGTCAGTCTGCATGCCTGTGCCCGGGTACACAGTTCCTCACCAAGTGCATCCACGTGGGGTTTGATGGTTTCGAGAGACAGCTGCTGCTGGTCACAGAAGCATCTCATGTTTCCTCCTTCACTTTACAGAGAGTGGTCTTCCTGAAGCAGCTGGGCAGCGGCTTGCTGCTTGTGACTGGTAAGTACCGGTTTTGTATTCCCTTCACCTTGACTGTCTGCACCAAGGTTCCCCTGCTGGAGGGTCCGGGGCCTCTTCTCACAGTGGCCATGGGCGCTTCTGGGTTAAGTGGTGACTCATGTTTAAATTCAGCATGTTGCTGCAGCATTTCCCCACGAAATGCAGAATGGTCCCAATAGCATGTCCTGCATAGGACTTGTCTATCATTTGGTAGCAGAATCCTGTGCCTAAACGTGTCATCAGAGGCTTTTGACAGTCCTGACCCACCAGTTAAGTAGGGGAGGGATTGCTCTTTCCCAGCTGGTATGACCTGAAAAATGTGAGATGGGGCAGGACCTTCGGTAAGGAACTGAGCTCTTGGGGAAACGTCTTGGTGTTGGCTCTCGAGAGAACACTGGAATTTCTACAAAGCCACGCTCCTGGATCTCTCCCAGAGGAACCACAGTGCCTCCTCCAAGTCAGTTCTAAAGTGTCTGTTGCCCTTTCTTTCCCTCACCAATGTTGCCTCCTCTCAGGACCTCTCTCCCTCAACCGAGTTCCTCTGCGCAGAACACACCAGAAATTTGTCATCGCCACCTCCACTAAAGTTGACATCAGTGGTGTGAAAATCCCCAAGCATCTCACAGACGCCTACTTCAAGAAGAAGAAGCTGCGGAAGCCCAGACACCAAGAAGGCGAGATCTTTGACACCGAGAAAGAGGTGAGTGTCTCTGGTGCAGTCTCCTGTGGCGGTGTGGGCGCTTCAAGCTGGCATAAAAAATAAACAGGCTTGCGCATCATTGCACGGAAAGAGGGAAGGGGTAAAGAATGAGAGATGTCTGAGGAACACTCGGTATTTTTCCAGATTCTTCTAAATTCAGTCATCTCATGATGTGTGTCTCCACTTTATAGATTCTGGGGTTTGGGAGGGCCCTTCTGGGACTTTACTGCTACTGTTGTTAGGTACAGACCCGTCTTTATCCTGGGTGCATACATTACAGTAGCCCAGGGGTCAGCAAACTTCTGAAATCAAAGAGCCGATCCTGCCTCACAACAATTTAAAAATTGTTCGAGGCATAGATACGTTTCTACAAACAAATCACCATTGTCTAAACAATGTTCTTTAAAGAAGTTTTTTAATTGTACTTCAGAGCCACAGACCAGAAGAGCCGAGTGCGGATATGGCTGTAGTTAGCTGACTACCATAGACCACGGGGAGCATATCGTTCTGTTATAGCTGACAGTCAGGGTTGTCTTTATAGATATTCCTGGAAACCAGCACTTGGGATTCGTGTTCGTTAGTTGACTGAGGAATTTGGTCTTCGTGACTTGCTTATTAAACGTGGTGTTCTCTTTCGTTACAGAAATACGAGATCACGGATCAGCGCAAGGCTGATCAGAAAGCTGTGGACTCCCAAGTTTTGGCAAAAATCAAAGCTGTTCCCCAGCTCCAAGGCTACTTGCGTGCTACCTTCGCGCTCACGAACGGGGTTTATCCTCACAAATTGGTGTTCTAGATTCTTGCAAAGAACTTAATTAAATAACTCAAAGTTTGACTGTTTTGTTTTTCTTTTGGTAAAATCTCAGCCTGACTTAAGTTAAAGAGGTTCCTAACAAGCTAAGAACTTTTGGCCCCGTGGTCACCCTTGGCACTAGGTCAACGTCGTTTCCATCAGGTTCTTTGTGTCTGGCATAGCTTGTCCACTTAACTCTCTGTCCCCCATGAAACTGGCATCCCGCTAGGCATCCCAGAACAGGGCCAGGTGAGACCACACAGTAGGACCACCATGAGGCCTGGACCAGAAGTCCTTTCCTCCCCACATGATTTAATGAGCTGCTGACCACAGAGTCAGTGACTTGAACCTCCCAGCCCCTCTGGGGGAGATGAGGCTGTCCCCAGGAGATGGACTATGTTCCGAAGAAGTAGTATAGTCTTTGCTAACACTATTTCCAGTCTGTTTGTCTATTGGGAGCCTCAGCCTAGCAAATTCCTGAGTCTCAGAAACAAACCCTGTGTGGGTGGATATGAGTTTTTTTAAATACTCCTTGGTTAGACAGTGGGCTGCCCACCAGCTGTTCCTAGTGAGGAAGCTGGGACGGTAATCTTGTAGAAACGTCCAGCATATCAATGTTTGGCCCGCTCTGTTGGCAACCTTCAGGGGCTCTGGTGATGAACAGGTCACTGTCAGGTGTGAAAACCTGTTTGCAGTTCTCCCCTAGACAACTAGGGATGGGTTTGAGTTGGGAGGTAAGTGACCATGTCCAAGAAACTTAAGACCTTGCCATTCTGCATCCCTTCGAACAAATGTGTCAGTCGTCACTGCCATTGAGTCGATAGCCACTGAGCAACCTAGGGAAGGGTAGAACTGCCCCTGTGGGTTCCCCAGACTTCAGTGGAGTCAAAAGCCTTGTCCTTCCACATGGAGCTGCCACAGTTGCCAATGACCTATGTATAATCTCTGTGCTACCACGTATGAGTCATTCATTTAAGAGCATTTTATTGGGGCTCTTGAAGCTCCTAACAGCCCATACATTGCACATGTTCTCTCGCTGGTATCTTTAGATTTTAGCCATCCTGATAACCTCTGGGGTGTGTGTGTTTTGAAACTTCTTGAAAATGTCCTTCGCCCCTTTGTGGCTCTCAGTTTCAAAATGGTCATGGGTGGAGGGTCCTTTTTCCTGACTGCGCCCCTCACTTGCTTTTTTGCGCCCTCCCTGTTTTAAGAGAACGTTTCAGCAATGTTTCCCCTTCAACCATGTATACGGGAGAGGCTCAGCCACGTGGCTTAAATCCACAGTCATCCAGCTTCCCTGTCCTGTACTTAGTTTCCCAAGTCAGGCTGCTTCAGTCACCGACCTGCTCTTCCCACCTGTCCTCTCACCCTGCCCTGTGCCTACTCAGCCTACGTTGTAATGATGAGTTGACTTCTAGATGGCAGGCCAGTGGAAGCATCTGTTGTGTTTGGCTGATCTAGTTATTAGAAAGCTCTGGTGTGTGATGAGCATGGCGCTAGAATCTTGAAAGGTGAGGCTTGCAGTTTTTTCTGCTGATTTGCCAAAATTCATAGGTGACTGTACGAGGATGTTGACTACAAGTATTTGGGTTCCATCAGTAGAGGAATTAAAGTCGTTGACATCAGAGACCAGAGTATTCAACTAAATTGCCACTCGGTAGAACTAACCCCTTTGAGTTTCCACAAAGGCTGTTATTTTTTGGGGGGCGGGGGGGCTGGCAATCTTTACTGGAGCAGGAAGCCTCTTTCTCCCCCGTCCCCTGGAGCGGCTGGTGGATTTGAACTGCTGACCATGTGGTTCACAGCCCAATACAGAAGCTACTAATGTGGTTTAAAAGAATGAGGTCCCTCTATCTGAACTATGAAGGGACAAGGCAGGTTGAGCGGAACATACTGCAAATTTTAAGCATGAAAAGCGCTGAGGTCCCAGCAAAGGTCTTTACAAACCAACTAGAAAGGAATTTTGAGACAAGGCAATGTTAATACAGCCTGGGGGATGGAGCTTCCTACCTTGTAAAGAATCACCGTCTCAAACCCACAGGGGCAATTCTACCCTGTCTAGAACACGGCCGTGAGTGCGTGAGATGAGGACTTGATGAAACTAGACAAGGTTGGGAAGTAGAATGTGCACTATCTCACTTCCGATTAAAAAAGTATTCAATACATTTTGGTCTTCAATTGTGGAAGAGCTGGAAGAACTGCTCCTGTGGGGATGTCAATCCTTTAAAAGCCATTAAGACTTATTTTACAATGGCAATCCAGTCATGGAAATGACTTTTTAATGAAAACATTTTTTTTCTACCGAAATTGGAAGAATGGCCTTGTCTTTCATTTTTGCAAAGTTCGGGTGTCTGCTTTTGTCTCCATTTCCCCAAAACTTGGTGCCCTCTAATCTAGATCCTCAGTCCATGGGGCAGAGTCGAACTGCCCCTGTGGGCTTCCAAGGATGGCAATCTTGACAGGAGAAGAAGCTTCATCTTTCTCCCACTGGGCGTCTAGTCGATTCTAACTCCTGACCACTAACTAGCAAGCAGCACCCTACCTAACCCTTGGCAGGGCCTGGCCGCCTTGGTTTCATAGAAGGCAGCTGGATTCTTGTTCCCCAAAGACAGCATGTTCTACAGCTTCTGGAAAACCCACTCTCTCCTCCAGAGGGAACGAAAGTGAGGCAATCTTGGTCACATTCTAATTGTTTGGGGTTTGGACCTCAGGGACCCCTTTCAAGCTCGCCGGAGTGCCCATAACCTTGGAGAATGACTGTCCTAGTCCCTTGGCAATGTTCCATCAGAGGGGAGTCTCTTTCCTTCCCCCTGGTGACTGGCCTTGACCAACAGCCTGTGGCATCCATGATGCGGTCTAGGTTTTGCAGCTTCCGGGGCCTGTGAGAAAGCCCCAGCTAGCCTCCCTACAACCAAGACCACGAGGCTAAAGAGGCCTGAAAGAGCCAAAAGCCAGCTCCGACCCCAAGACGTGAATGAGGGCTTCCAAGACCCTCCAGGCCCAGCTGAGCTGCTTCCAGCCACATGAATGTCAGCCCTACCGGAACTGCCCAGAAGTGTAAGCATGGAGAACCCTGGCCTGCTGTCCAGTTGTTCTGACTCCTGGCACCCCTTTAGGGCAGAGTCGACCAGCCTCGTGGGGGTTCCCAGGCTGTAATCTTTAAGGAAAGCAGACTGCTTCATCTTTCTCCTACATGGGACTTTGAACCACTGACCTTTTGGGTGAGTTGAAACAGTGCTTCACCACGCTGCCACCAGGCCCTTTTCTAGCATTTAATCATTTTTTGGGGCTCGTACAATTCTTTTTTTTTTTAACGTTTTATTAGGGGCTCATACAACTCTTATCACCGTCCATACATATACATACATCAATTGTATAAAGCACATCTGCACATTCTTTGACCTAATCATTTTCTTTTCTTTCTTTCTTTTTTTTCCCCTCTCTTTTTTTACATTTTATTAGGGACTCATACAACTCTTATCACAATCCATACATATACATACATCAATTGTATAAAGCACATCCATACATTCCCCGCCCCAATCATTCTCAAAGCATTTGCTCTCCACTTAAGCCCTTTGCATCAGGTCCTCTTTTTTTTCCCCTCCCTCCCCACTCCCCCCTCCCTCATGTGGGGCTCATACAATTCTTATCACAATCCATACATACATCCATTGTGTCAAGAACATATGTACATTTGTTGCCATCATCAGTCTCAAAACATTTACCTTCTACTTGAGCCCTTAATATCGGCTGCTCATTTTCCCCCTCCCTCCCCACTGCCCCCTACCTCATGAACCCTTCATCATTCATAAATTATTATTTTGTCATATATTAACACTGTCCGATGTCTCCCCCTGCCCTCTCCTCTGCTGTCCCTCCCCCAGGAAGGAGGCTAAACGTAGATTCTTGTAATCAGTTCCCCCTTTCTACCCCACATTCTCTCCACCCTCCAGGCATCACCACTCTCACCACTAGTCCTGAAGGAGTCACCTGTCCTGGATTCCCTGTGTTTCCAGTTGCTCTCTGTACCTATGTACATCCTCTGGTCCAGCCAGATTTGTAAGGTAGAATTGGGATCATGATAGTGAGGGAGGAAACATTTAAGAACTAGAGGAAAGTTATGTTTCATTGTTGCTTCCCTGCACCCTGACTGGTTCACTGATTGACTTAATAGATAATGGATTGATTGTGTGTGTGTACACAGTCATCGAAAAGAATCTGAGAAGTACTCAACGGGAACGTTGATGGAAACAAAAGAAGCCCCTATTGAAATAAGTACCAGAGCAGAGTCTGGAACAAGGATATTCCAAAGAAAACCTCCACACAACCGGTCACTTCTTCGTGTCCTTCAAGTTATTAGAGGTGGTTCCTGTGGAGGAACAGCCACTTGTGTGTTTTGATTTCCTAAGCAGAATGTTCCGGCTGCTGTCACAGGTTCATAAGTATCCTGCCACCTCATAAGTATAATCTGTTGTGAGGAGGCAACGAGTCGGTGCCAGCCCATAGCGACCTTAATGCACAGCAGAAGGGAACACTGCCCTGTCCTGCACCATCCCAAGATGGCTCCTAGGCTTGAAGCCCTTGTTGCAGCCACTGAGTCAGTCCATCTACTTGAGGGCCTTCTTCTGGTCCTATGTCACTCAGTGACTGCATACTATTTTATCTCACAATGTGCATGCTTGTCAATGGAGTTGACTTCCTTGAAGCGATCCCCCTCAACCTGTCCCTTCCCACCTCTTTCCCAGCCCCAAGAATCACAGCTCCATCTCCCAGGCAGTGCCCCACCCTGAACCCTCATAGCCCCCCCACCCTCCTCCTCACATCTGCCAATACTCGTCAGTCGCGTGCACCTCCTTCATCGCTTCAGGGTGCAACCTCATGGAACCACGCCACTAGCCACTCACCCAGTTGAAGACCATGTAATTTCTCTTCTGAATTCCTACAACAGCTGTAGGTCATTGTCCTGCCTGTACTTTCTCACCTGAGACCACTCTCCAACCTGAGAGCTATGTGTGATGCTGTCAACGGCAACCCTTAGGGTGTGAAATGTTGGAACGTGTATGTCACAGGATGTTGGAATGTATATGGCACGTATGTTACCCAAAACTCACCTATATTTTCCTTCCTGGTAGCATAATGAATGACAGGTTGGGCTTCTGACTGTAAAGTCAGCAGTTTGAAACCGCCAGCCATTCCTTGGAAGAAAGATTAAGCTTTCTACTCCCCAAAACAGTTTCTGTCTCAGAAATCTACAGGGGCAGTTCTGTCCTGTCCTACAGGGTCACTATAAGTCAGAATCAACTCTGGCAGTGAGCTTCCTTCCTGATAACATGTCTATTTTGAGCCCTTTCCTCCCGAGAAAGCATCCCATCCCAGCAATCAAGTATCAGTCCTGACCATGCCCGGTTTGCTGAGAATGTGCAGAATGGCCAGTCACAACCTTCGGGTCACCCTGGAATGAAAGAACTTTAATCAAGGAACCAGAAATAACCTAACCAAACTCACTTCCATTGAGTCCATGCTGGCTTATAGCGACCCTATAGGACAGGATAGAACTGCCCCTGTGAGTTTACTGAGACCGTACCTCTTATTATTATTTTATAAATCATTTTATTAGGGCCTCATACAACTCTTATCACAATCCATACATACATCTATTGTGTAAAGCACATTTGGGCATACATTGCCCTCATCCTTCTCAAAACATTTGCTGCCCATGTAAGCCCTTGGCATCCGCTCCTCATTGCTCCCTTCCCTCCCCACTGCCCCCTCCCTCATAAACCCTTGATAATTTATAAATTATTATTTTGTCATATCTTTCACTGTCCGACATCTCCCTTCACCTACTTTTCTGTTGTCCGTCCCCCAGAGAGGAGGTTATATGTAGATCCTTGTAATTGGTTCCCCCTTTCTACCCCACCCTCCCTTCAGCCTCCTGGTATCGCCACTCTCACCACTGGTCCTGAAGGGATCATTTCTCCTGGATTCCCTGTGTTTCCCGTTCCTCTCTGTACCAGTGTACATCCTCTGGTCTAGCCAGATTTGTAAGTAGAACTGAGATCATGATAGTAGTGGGGTGGGGGAGGAAGCATTTAGGAACTAGAGGAAAGTTGTATGTTTCATTGTTGCTATATTGCACCCTGACTGGCTCCTCTCCTCCTCATGACCCTTCTGTAAGGGGATGTCCAGTTGCCCACAGATGTGTCTTGAGTCCCCACTCTGCACTCCCCCTCATTCACAATGATATGATTTTTTGTTCTGATGATGCCTAATACCTAATCCCTTCGACACCTCGTGATCGCACAGGCTGGGCGATTCCATGTGGACTTTGTGGCTTCTGAGTTAGATGGCTGCTTGTTTATCTTCAAGCCTTTAAGACCCCAGGCACTATATCTTTTGATAGCCGGGCGCCATCAGTTTGCTTATACACCTGTTTTGTCTTCAGTGATTGTGTCGGGAAGGTGAGCATCATGGGGTGCCAGTTTGATAGAACAAAGTATTCTTGATTGAGGGAATATTTGAGTGGAGGCCCAATGTCCATCTGCTACCTTAATACTAAACTTATACATATATGCACATAGATCTATTTCCCCATCCTCATATATAAATATATTTACATATGTACATGCCTTTATTTAGACCTCTATAAATGCCCTCTGCCTCCTACTTCTTTCCTCTATTTCCTTTGACTTTCCTCATGTTGCACTATCATGCTCAGTCCCCACCAGGGTTTCAATAATTCCTCTTTTTGACTTTACCCTTGATCATGCCTTACCAGACCTCCCACACCCACCTCATCACCAATTTGGATCACTTGCTATTCCCTTGTCCCTGTGTTTGTTAATACCACTTCTTTTCCCCCTATCTCCCCCTCTCCCATGTCCCCTCCCCCTCTCTCATGTCCCCTCCCCTCCAGAACCGTCACTCCTGTTGTTTACTCCTTATTATTTTTTGCAAATCATTTTTTGGGGGCTCGTACAACTCTTATCACGATCCATCCATCCATCCATTGTGTCAAGCACATTTATACATTGGTCGCCATCATCATTCTCAAAACATTTTCTTTCTACTTGAGCCCTTGGTATCAGCTCCTCATTTTTCCCCTCCCACTCCCACCCTCCCTCAGAGACTGTAACTCTAGATGGGAGTCAAAAGCCCTGTCTTTCTCCCCAGGAGCAGTTTGGCAGCTTCGAACTGCTGACCTTGCAGTTCACAGCCCAACATGTAACCACTACACTACTAGGGCTTCTCAATAGGCCAAAAGTGGCCGGAAAGATGTCACCAGGCCCACTCGGAAGAGATTTGAAAGCCAGAAGGCCTTTAATCCATATCCTGTAGAGATTCATAATCCTGCCCTAATTAATACCTACTCATAACCATTCCTGGGAAATATGTTCCATCTTCACAATCTCCTCTTTTTACTTCCTGGGCTTCCGTATCAAAGTGTCAGCCCCCTGTTTGGGAGAACGTGCCTGGGCTGGGCCCAGCCTGCTCCTAGCAGGATCATCCACAGTAAAGCATCCAATCTGTTTCTCAGAGGCTCTGAGGAAGACCCGGACTGGGAACACTCCGTTTCCCACAAGGCACCTGCCTCCACAGCTAATGTTATTCTAAAATGCAAATCCAATCCCTGCGATTCCATTACCCAAATTTCTCAGGGATGCCTCACTACCCTTTGGGAAATGTGCCTCTCTCCTAGCTTCCCTGTTGGACCCCCTGCTTTTCCGTCTCAGGCTTCATTCCTCTGATCTCCGTTCCAATGCCAATCTCGTTCTAATGCCAATTTCATTCCAATGCCAATCTCGGGTGACCCAGTTTCAGAAGGGAAGGCTGTCGGTGGAGACTGTGCTGGGGAACTCCGGCTCCCAGAGTAGCTGCTCTGGGCTCAGATCCCCGCCCTGCCACTCCCAGACTGGGAAACTGTCAACTCATGGGGCTTACAGGTCCCCATCTGTAAAACAGAAACAGAGATGGTGCCTGGCCCCCTTGGTCTGTGTCTGTGGGCAGAGCACCGAAGACATCATGGCAAAGAATCCACGGTGTGTATTAGCTGTCATGACTCTGCTCTCCTGTCCACCTCTCCTCTCTCACCTCCTGGTCTTCGCACACGCTATAGGGTATGGCTGCCTCAGACTCTCTCTGCCACTATCCTCGCCCAAGAAAAGAGCACACGATTAATTCAGGTAGCCTTCTGGGTCATGGCTATTCAAAGCTGGCACTACCGACCTAGTGATCCTATAGGACAGGGTGGGACTGCCCCCGTGGCCTTGTACGGGAATAGAAAGCCTTATCTTTCTCCCTCGGAGCAGCTATGGGGGGTTTTGAAATGCTGACCCGCTATGCAGCGTGATGGTTTTATTTCCCTCTTGCACAAACTCCACAACCATGCCTCTGACCCACTTTTCCTCTTGGGGAGTGGGGGGACACTCATTCTCGAAAGTTTGGCAGAAGAGGGGAGGGAGTGGCCTGCTGGGCAAGTCCGAATGGAACGTCTCGGTGCTGCGAGCCCTCCGGGTGGTCACTAGGCGGCAGCAGAGAACGTCGCTGGCTTCACACGCTCCCCGGGGCTGGTTTCTGCAGAGGAGGCTCTGCATCCGAGAATGCAGCTTCATCCTTGGGCACTTTATGCGGGTGGAGGCCTGTCCTTTAGCTCCCACCGCCCAGTGGAGCTTCGCGGAGAGAATTTCTCTCCTCTCTCCCGTGTGTTTTTCAAACAGCCCTTTCCTTTCCTCCGATTTCCTGTCCCTGCTGCTTGATGGACACACCCATATGCCAAAATAATCCTTCCTGACAGCAAATAACCAACAGGGCCAAGCAGATCCTTCCAGGGGGTTTGTGATGGTACATTTTGATTAGGTGTGTGTGTGTGTGTGTGTGTGTGTGTGTGTTTCCTCTATGAGTCTGTGATTAATGAGATGGAAATAATCTCCCCCACAGGGTGTGTGTGTGTGTGTGTGTGTGTGTGTGTGTGTGTGTGTGTGTTTCTTGATGTTTTGAAAGGTTTGAAATCAACCTGGCAGCTTTGCCTAAAAACTACCTTCGAGCAAGATAAAGGCTCGTCAAGGGCCACTTAGCTTCATGCCATCCTCACATGTCGGTGGGCGCAGTGCAGATGGCAGGCTGGTTATAGATGGCTGGTGCAGGAGAGCCAGCCAAAGAAGGGAATGGCAAAATCCCAGAGGGGCCCCAGCTCAGCTCAAGCCAAGGCCAGTGCACATCACGTCAGCAGTGGAGGCACGGGGAGAAGGTCTCTAGCAACAAGCCTGGTCCCTCTTGAGGATACACACTCCCTAGGGGGAGACCCAGGTCCAACCCTGTAGCTATTCTGCTGTCTGTCCCTCCTCTTTGCTTCAACTTAGGGCTGTCCAGCCGGCACTTCCCCATTGCTTCTTCCCTCTCTCTCCAGTTTCCTTTCTTGAATGGAAAGTGGAAAAGACAATCCCACTCCCCCTCAAGGAAATATTAAACAACACCTTTTCTTTCTGTGAATACGCGCTCCTCTCCTATGCAGTGTGTGTGTGTGTTGTCTTGGCTAGAAAAAATGGATTCTCTGCCGCCCAGCATACAATTCTTTTGACTAAGGGGCTTCCTTTGTCTTGCTGAACTGTTCTAGAAATGCCCCGTCAATGGTCTTATTTCCAGGTGGGGGTGGGAGTGTTTTAATTCCTCAGCTGTCTCATCATTGGTACAGTGGTAGCCATGTAGTCCTATGATTAATTAATTGCTGTTACTAAAATATTAAATAACTATTAATTATGCAGTCTAAAGACATGAAGCCCTGGATCTGGGCTGTCTTCATTTATTGGGGCGTAGGTCTACAATCCCGGGGTGCTTGACTCCTGGTGAGGAGATATCGTCTCAGAGTTACTTTACACCAGGGGTTCTTAACTTGTGGGTTGCGACCCCTTTGGGGGTCAAATGACCCTTTCACAGGGGTTACCTAAGACCATCGGAAAACACATAGTTTCTGATGGTCTTAGGAACTGAGATACCACTCCTCTATCTGACTCCAGGGGGGTCCGCCCACATGCAGATATGCCCACATACAAGTACTCAGCGTGAAGACTGTTACCCATGCTACACCATGCTTCAAGACAAAATGTCCAGCTATCAAAAGATACAGTATCTGGGGTTTTAAAGGTTTGAAGATAAACAAGTGGCCATCTAGCTGAGAAGCATCAAAGCCCACATGGAAGAAACATACCAGCCTGTCTGACCACAAGGTTCAGAAGGGACCAGTTATCAGACATCAAAGAACTAAAAATCATATCAATGGGTGCCCACCTCCCTGATACGATCAATGAAGACAAACGTGCACATAAGCAAATGTAGTGAAGAAAGCTGATGGTGCCCAGCTTTCAAAAGATACAGCATCTGAGGTCTTAAAGGCTCAAAGATAAACAAGTGGCCATCTAGCTGAGAAGCAACAAAGCCCACATGGAAGAAGCACACCAGCCTGTGTGACCACAAGCTGTCGAAGGGATCAGGTATCAAGTATCAAGGAACAAAAAATCATATCATTGTAAATGTGGGTGAGTGCAGAGTGGAGACTCAAAGCTCAATGGTAGCCAACCAGACACCCTTTACTAAAGGGTTGTGGGGAGGAGATGAGCCAGTCAGGGTGCAGGGTAGCAACGATGAAACATATAACTTTCCTCTAGTTCTTAAATACTTCCTCCATGCCCCCCACTATCATGATCCCAATTCTACCTTACAAATCTGGCTAGACCAGAGGATGTACATTGGTACAGAGAGCAATGGAAACACAGGGAATCCAGGACAGATGACTCCTTCAGGACTAGTGGTGAGAGTGGCGATGCCTGGAGGGTGAAGAGAATGTGGGGTAGAAAGGGGGAACTCATTACAGGAATCTACGTATGGCCTCCTCCCTGGGGGATGGACAGCAGAGAAGAAAGCTGGGGGAAATGTTGGACAGTGTACTATATGACAAAATAATAATAATTTATGAATGATGAAGGGTTCATGAGGTAGGGGGGAGTGGAGAGGGAGGGGGAAATGAGCAGCAGATATTAAGGGCTCAAGTAGAAGGCAAATGTTTTGAAAATGATGATGGCAACAAATGTACATATGCGCTTGACACAATGGCTGGATGTATGGATTGTGCTAAGAATTGTATGAGCCCCCAATAAAATGATTGGGGAAAAAAAGACAAAATGTCATTTATTTGTCATTTGAAATAAATATTTCACAATATATCATGACATGTTGTTTTGTGATTAATGACTATGCTTTCATCATGTTCAATTTGTAACAATGAAAATACATCCTCCCTATCAGATATTGACATGATGATTTATCATAGTAGCAAAATGACAGTGATGAAGTAGTAACAAAAATAATGTTATGGTTGGGAGGTCACCTCCACATGAGGAACTGTATGAAAGGGTCACGGCATGGGGAAGGTTGAGAACCACTGCTTTAGACCCTCAAAGGTGAGCATTTTGAAATCGTGGTGGGGGGCAATTCCTTTAGCAGCTGTGAGTACAGGGAATGAAAGGTTTTTTTTTAAATAGGCCAAACAAGGAAGCTGAAGGTACAGACTCAGGTTCCAATCCAAGGTCTGGGTTCCACTGCAAGTTTCGATGGATACTTCATTTTAAAATTCTCCCTTTGTTGTTGGTGGTGGCCTTTAAAGTCTACGTTTGCTGTTGCTAAGATGCATCACACGGCATGTATCAATTTAGTCTTCCGGTTGGGCACCCAAGCCCACGCTCCTGGATTGAGTTGTGCCTTCCTCCAAGAAGCTGAAAGAACTCTGAGGGTCCTAGTTAATCTTTTGGGAAAGTGTCCTCAATCTGACATCATGCAGATCATCCTTAAAGAGCCCAGTGCTCAGGGCAAACCATTAAAAAAAAAATACTAGTTTAAGTTAAACTTGTTTGATATGAAGAAGACGTCAGCAGCCATTTTTGGGTTAGGTGATATGGATTATTTCAGGGCCGTAGTTTCAGGGGTTCATGAGACATACATTTATTTTTAATTGGGGTGCAAGTCTGCACAACAAAACCTTCACCAATCCAACCATTTCCCCAGGCTCGATTCAGAGACATTGATTATGAGCTTCTCGATGTGCAACATTGGGGGCATTTGAATCGCGGCGCTGGGGGAGGAATATTGAACGCGCCAAGTTTGGCTAGAAGAATGAGCCAGCCTGCCAGGGAAGAAACACAGCCGGATTGGTTCTCAGGGGCGAGGAAGGCGAGACTTCGGTTCATTTACTCTGGGCATCCCATCAGGAGGGGAAGGTTGGTGAAAGAGGAAGTTGGTCCTCAAGTGGCTGAAGCGATGGACCCGAACATAACCACAGGGGTGAGGCTGCTGCAGGTCGGGTTGCGTTTAGTTCTGTAGTACATCGTGTCGCTAGGAGTTGGAACCGGCCCAGCCCACCGGAAGCTTTGATCTCTGTCGGCTTGTATGTTGAGCAAAGTAGCGCACGTGGCACTTCAGTGTCCCAGTGAAAGAGTGGACACCGCTGCTCAGAGCGTGCTGGGGAGGGTGAGCCAAAAGGCCGTGCGCTCACGTGGGTATGCCATATGGTTTGGACACGCTGATCTGCTCTGAGTACTGAACGGATTGCCTTCTGGCTTCTTCTCCAGTTGGCCCACTTGATGGCTCAGTTCTCCTGGAGAAGACTTGGCTGCCTCCTTCAGCCCTGCCACCTCTCCAAGAACAATGTCTGTCCTACAGCAGGAATTCTGTCTTGAACAAAGAAGAGTAGTCAGGTCCCTTTGGAATGTGTCCAGGTGAGACTAGCTTGAGAGGAAGGCAGTGCGGGAGGTAAACAACTTTGATTATTCAAAGTGGTCCCAAGAATACGCAAGTCTCAAATTGTCGCTTATTTTGGGTAAGATGAAGCTAACACGGTATCTTCAGGAATCTTGGTGGCACAGTGGAAGAGTTCAGTTTCTAATCTACACGTTGGTTCAGACTCATCCCGCAGCACTGTGGCAGAAAGACCTGGTGACCTCCTTCCACGAAGATGGCAAGAAAACCCCAGAGGGCTGCTCTGGCTCTTCTTTGTCACAAGGGCATCCCCCTCCCCCAAAGGCAACACTGACTGCTGGGCACCGTTCTGTAAAAACTCTGCCATCCAGTCATACTACAATGAATAAAGACTTACTTTTTGGAGATTCAAAAATTTGTTTTTACTGCGTTCAAAAGTAATAAGCTCAAGAAAGAAAATCTGTAAATTATTTATAACACCCCCTCCCATTAAACCACAAAATCCCCTTTGCACTTGCAAATACACTTGCTCAGAGTCACGGAAATGTTAATATGTCGGGTACCGTCCCACTATATAATTTTATACCTATAGACACACAGGCACAGATCTTTTCAAAATGAAAAGATATATAACCCCAAAAAAAAAACCCTCGCTGGTATTGAGTCAATTCTGACTCAGGGCGAACCCACAGAGCCAGATGGAACTGTGCTTTGGGTTCCCCAGAAGTGACTCTTTCCAGGAGTTAGAAAGCCTCATCTTTCTCCCCCTTATACAACTGGTAGTTTCAAACTGCTGACCTTTCAGTTAACAACTCAACCCTTAACCCAAGAAGCCACCGGGGCTCCTGCAAACATACTTAAACACTTAAAACATAAGCATTTTCTTACTATTTTTAGCCTGAATAGTTTCCATGTAGCAATGCATCATGAATATTCCTATCAGTATTCATCAACATGATTGGGAATTACATCCCAAGTGTCTGCATTACAAATATACCATAGGATTGGACATCTAGATGGATTATCTTTTTTTTTCTCTGATAAACATTCCCAGTCTATGCTTAAATTTCCTTGCTTACGGGTCCAGTTATTTCCTGAGGATAACTTCCACCAAGTTGAACTGCTGAGTCAAAGGGTGGGCACGTTTTTTTGGTTTGCTTTTTGCTTTTCCTGCGCTAGTTATTTTGTGACGTATACAAGTAATACAATAATCTCACCTCATTCCTCCCAGACCTGTCCCACTTTAGCAGCTCACATTAATAATCTGCAATATAGTCTTCACATTTTCCTCTGCACATGCAGTTTTGCTTTTACAGAAATGGGACGGTGTGAATATTTTATGGTGCATGTCAATCAGAGTTGAGTACTGATGGAACATGATACTTATAACTGCTATGCATGGGGACACTTATTAATTACAGAGGCACTGGAAGCCAAGCTTTGTGGCAAAGGGCTTTATATTCAGCATGTTTTGAGCACGTATTGAGTATTACCCAGGAAATATCAAGCACCTAGGAGGGGTAGGAAGGAGCCCTGATGGTCAAGTGGGTTAAGCATTGGGCTGCTACCTGCAAGCTGGGCGGTTCCAACCCACCAGCCTCTCTGCAGGAGAAAGATGAGGCTGTCTGCTTTTCATGAAGACTTGCAGCCTTGGAAACGCCCCCCTGGGCAAGGGGCTAGGAGTCCGAATGACTCCATGACATTTCCAAGGTCTGCATTGCCCGTTAACTACCAAGTGCTTACGAACAGGTGTGTGGCGCCTCTCCGGCCCCAGGCTTTTGCACGCATCGCATCTGAACGTGGAAGCAGGGAGCCCGCGTTCACGTCCTGCCCAGGGTGGGGGGACTCGCCTGAGCCAGGGGTGCACACCTGAGTGGGGTGGAGTGGGGAGGCGGGGCGGGGCTCATCTCCCTGGGCGCTCCCGAAAAGCAGGAGACGGAGAAGCGCGGGATGTCGGTCGGTCGCTGGGTCGTTCGGTCGCTGGGTTGGCAGCACGGCGTGCACCGCGAGCCTGGTGTGATACGGCCCAGAGGGGCGGGGGGCGCGCCGGGGCGGGCGGGGCCTGGCTGGAAGGCGGGGCCTGGCTGGAGGGCGGGGCCTGTATTGTCCGCTCCGCGGGGCATGCCGGGAGCCCCGCCCCCAACATGGCGTCTCACTGACAGTTGGCTGCCTAGAGGCAGAGGCGGATCCTGCTCCTCCGGGCGGCGGCGGTGGCGGCGGCGGTGACGGCGGGGCCGGGGTCTCCGAGGCCGGGGGGCGGGGGGATGGCGGCGCCGGGCGCCTAGGGCGGAGCTGCACGGGCGCGGCTGCGGGCGGGCGCGGCGGCCGCTGCGATGGACTGACTGGAGATCACGGCGGCTCCTGCGCGCGCGCGTCTCCCCGGGTGTCAGCGCCTCGCCGCCGGCCCCTCAGGCCGGGGCCATGGGCTCGTCGGCAGCCGCGGCGGCGGCGGCGGCGGCGGCGGCCGCGGACTCGGCGCAGTGGCTCTCGGTGAAGGAGGAGACCATCTTTCTGCACGACGGCCTGATCCGGGTCACCGACCTGGCCGAGCTGCCCAGCGAGATCCTCGGGGCCCCGGAGGCCGCCGACACCGACCTGGAGGTGAGCGAGCCGCCCGCGGCCCGAGCCATCTGGTGCGCGGGCGCCGGTCCCGCGGCGTGGCCTCGCCCGCCCGAGCCCCGCAGCCGGCCGCGGCAGGTGTGTGCGAGCGAGCGGGCGAGCGGGGCGAGCGGGGCGGCGGCCGCCGCTCTGCTGACCGCCGGGCTCGCCGATTCCTCCGGGCCTGGAGGAGCCCCGGGATTTCATTTGCGGCTCCATTTGGAGCGCGCCGACACCTGGCATTTCGCTCCACTCTCCCGGGGCCGGGCCTGCGTGCCCCGGGGAGCCGCCGCCGCTGGCACCCGGACCCCCCTCTCCTCCCTCCGCACGGGCGCCCACGACTCACTTCCAGGGCACACCCGGGTGGCTGAGCTTTGGAGACATTTGTCATGGGAACACGGTACCCCTCCTCCCCTTTGCTCTCCCAGTTCTATGTGGGTCTCCCCCACCCCCCCGCCCCTCCTCCCCAGCCCAAACCCCAGCGGGGGGGGGATGGTCGTGGTGGCGGCTGCCTGTTCGCCGTGGGCAATCCAGCAACTTCTCCGTGTTGTGGCCTTTGTCAGGGACCGCGGGCGGTGTGGACCCCGCGATGCCGGCGCGACGCCCCCCCATTCCCTCCACCTGCGGTCTGCGCTCAGGGTCACGGCCGTGTTAGGCCGCAGGGCCTTTTTGTGAGCCGGGGGCGGGGGGCGCGCGGAAGCCCACAGGCTGGGCCGTGGCAGGTGCAAAAGCTAATCTCAGTAATTATGCCGCGGGGCTTGGGTGCGGGAGGAAGCCCCGAGATGTTCGGTGGGGTGGGAAGTTTCCACCGACTTTGCCTGGGCTTCGGAAGGTGGGAATGTCGGCGGCCCGGTGGATGTTAACACTCCCCCCCCCCCACCTTCCTCTCCCCCCCCACGTTGTGGGATGACATTTTGATGGGTTAGTGGCCTGGGGTGTCAGGAAATTCGTATTGTGGCAAGGAGGGCTCTCCGGGGGTCGGGCCTGCCTTCACGGCTATAAACGGAGAGCAAGAGATCTTTTGTGTTTTGTGCTTTTGCACACACTTTGGGGTTCGGCACCAAGAACATTTAGCAAAACGGGGGGTAACGGGGGAGCGGGTGGTGGTAAAAGCCATTGCTCTGTGTTTCTGGGAATGGCAAGGATAGGGTGGCGTTGGCCCTGATTGGACGTCCTGGAGATGCGGAATTTAATGCTTACCTCTATTTTTGTGTCTGGCTTCTAAGATTGCTACAGCATTCCTATTGTGAACTCGTTAATTGCCTTAATTTTACAATCAGGCCATCAGGAAAAAAAGACAGAGAGAAGATACAAATTGGCAGGGAATGCCTAACATTGAATCATAGTTTCATTCTGCTTCATTTGGACCTGTTCTATAAAAAGCAACGTGTGCCGCCCTTATCTGCATGAAAACTCAAGAGGTCTTCTGCTGTGATGGGGAAATCTTCTGAGATAACTGGTTCTGGGGTGTGCGGGAGGTGGGAAAAGGATGCTCTTTGTTCCCCAAGTTCGTAGAACCCCAAACCACAGGCATAGAATGTATATGCACACTCTATACATATGATAAATATGTATACATATATATAGAGAAATTTAGATTTAGAAGTGGTTAGAAAATATCTGAGCTATTTAGTTGGCTTTCCTATAATATCTTGTCTAAATGTATTTGTCTAGTTTCATCAAAGAATGTTTATAAATGAAAGAATCCTTCTGGCCTGATAGGTGTTTTTTGTTTTGTTTCTTTTAATGTTTGGTCTAGTCTTTCAAAAACCAGTGTGCTTAGGGGTGATAAATATTGATGACTGATGGTATGAAGAATGTGGTTGTTTTTTCCCTCTAATTTTCTCATATTATACAGGCTATGTACTAATACCAAGAGAAATGGATAGATAAGAATGATTGTGTAAAAAAAAAAAGAATGATTATGTAGTTATTTCAGTTTGTGTGGGTGTATTCACATTTAATTATTGACTACCAGTGCTAATAATACTGATTCAGCGGTTCCTGTGTTTCAGGTATTATCTCATTAAATTCTCAAAATGACCTGGGCACTAGATAGTGTTACCTATTGCAATAGCTGCATATACTGTACCCATTGAACAGATGGGCAAGTAAAGTCCAGGGCAGATAGGTCGCATACTGAGTTAGAGACAAGTCTGGCAGCCAGATCTGACAGTCCAAAACGCATATGCTTCTAAACAATGCTTCATTGCTTCCGTGTATGTATGACATTCATAATTGTATTTTTAAATTTTTTATAACTGGATATAGATCGAGTAAAATATCTTTATTGTCCTCTCTGGTCATTGTGCTCTTTTTTTTTTCATATTTAAAGAAGATTAGCAATTCTTTCAGTTTTTCAAGGGCTCCCTTTGGAGATGTTGCCACCTTCAAAGTATGCTTCACACCCTCTTTTCTTCAGAGGCTATCTGGGTGGATACTGGCCATTTTTCAGTTTTCTTAGTCACAATAGAGTTCTTCAGCTAGTCTCAAACTTAGCTGACCAATTGATGACTGGCAACTGCTGACTCATAGTGCCCCTACTGGACAGAGCAGAACTGCTCCCGACGGTGTCTGAGACGGTCAATCTTTAAGGGAGCCAACAGCCTCATCTTTTCCCAGCGGAGCATAGGGCTCCTCTTTGCAGGAGAGCCTCAGAATTTTAGAGCAAGAAGAGACCGTGTTAGAAGTTATTTGAGACCCGAGAGACCGGTCATCATTGCTCAGTTATGGACAACAGAGGACTAGAGCCTGGCATTTCCTGCCTTTAAATGCCAGTGTCCTTTCACTTCTAAGTGCCGCTCAAAGTTAAATGACAAACTGAAAAAGAGTCTTGAGAGATGGATCAACATTGCCCTCTCACTCGATGCTGACTCATAGCGACTCTATGAGTAGTTCAGTTTCCGAGACTGGACCTGGTAATGCAAGTAGAAATCCCTGTGTTCCTCCCTCAGAGCCGCTGGTGGATTTGAACTGCTCACCTTTCAGATAGCAGCCCAATGCGTCACCACTATCTCACCAGGGCTGTTTTGAACATTGCCTTAGCTTTTTATTTTCTTTTTAAAATAATTTTATTGAGGGCTCGTACAACTCTTATCACAATCCATACATCCATCCATTGTGTCAAGCACATTTGTACATTTGTTGCCATCATCATACTCAAAACATTTTCTTTCTACTTGAGCCATTGGTATCAGCTCATTTTCCCCCTCCCTCCCTTCCTTAGCTTTTTAATTTAAGCATGAGCAGTGCGTTTTGTTTTGCTTCCGAGACTGTAATTGTTTTTAATTAATTGATTTATTTTTATAAACTATTATATTGGGGACTTTTACAGCTCTTATAACAATCCATATATCAATTGTATCAAGCACATTTGTACATATGTTGCCATCATTTTCAAAACATGTTTTTTCTACTTGAGCCTTTGGTATCAGCTCTTCTTTTTATCCCCTCCCTCCCTTCCTCTTTCCCTCCCCCACCCTCCCATTCTCATGAACCTTTGATAAGTTATAAAAATTATTATTTTTATATCTTACACCATCTGCTGTCTCCCTTCACCCACATTTCTCCCTTCACCCACATTTATCCCCCTGGTGGTGGGTGTTATACATCGATCATTGTGATCAGTTCCCCCTTTTTCTCCTCATCTTTCCCCTCTCCTCATGGTATCGCTACTCCCATTACTGCTCCTGAGGGGTTTATCTGTCCTGGATTCCCTGTGTTGGGCTGCTAACCTTACAGTCAGCAGTTTGAACTCATCAGCTGCTCCATGGGACAAAGATGAGGCTCTCTGCGCCTGTAAAACTTTCCAGCCTCAAACTCACAGAGAGAGTGCTTCTCTGCCCACAGGTTGCTATGCGTCAGAATAGACTCAATGACAGTGGGTTTTTTTTTGGCATATGTATTAAAAGATATCACATATATGTTTTATTTATTAGCCAACAAATTCAACAAGTATTTGTGGAATTCAGAGAGGTGCTGAGTTACTGTTGTGTCATGGGTGTTGGGGATCTAGCAGTGGATCAAATAAATCCTTACCTTTTACTTTAGTGGGAGAATATAGGTAATAAGGAAATAACCAAATATAGAATAGGACATATATAAGTGCTATAGGGAACATTGGCATGCGGGGCGGGGCTAAGAGAATAAGTGGGAGAAAGCTCTGATTGAGGCAGGATGAGCAGGCAAAGAAGGCCCAGGGGGGCAGTTGAGCAGAGACTGAGGGAATTGGGGAGCTGTACCATATGGCTGCTGGAGGGAGCATTCCAGAGTGTCCCTTAGCAGAGCAGCCTCAACTCCCTCTGCTGGATGTGGAGTGTGTGCTGCCCTGGTGGAGCCTCGAGGCTCCAGCCTGTGGCTCCTGTGCGTGAACCAAAGATGCAGAGCGACCTTCTCTTGGCCTTGACAATGACTCCCTTTATATATTTACATTTATGGTGCTGGCAGAAAGAGAAAGCATGTAAGAGATTTGTTTTTCAGGGTTAAGATAAATATAAGTTCAAGAGCAATATAAAAATGTGGTACCTTCCTTATGGAAGGTCCAAAAGATTTCTGCTAATAAATAATCATCTTATTACAGTGTAAAAACTCCGGATGGGCACAGGCATCATCAAATGGATGTTGACAAGAGAACCTCTTTGGCCCAGGGCCATAGCTGGCCAAAACAGTGCTTCCCCTGTAGTTCAAATTGATCGTGAATGATGGTATTTTAATCGCTATTTGTCATTGTGTTGATTTACAAAGAACACACACACATACGTTATACGACTTAATTTGTGATTGGCCCAAACTGGAAACCGTCCAGATGTCCATCAACAGGGTAAAGGATAAATAAACTTTGATACAAAATGCAATGGAATACTGAAAACATACAAAAAAAACCCAGACTCCCTGACGGCAAGTTGACCCTGAGTCTCACTGACCCTGTAAGATAAAGTAGAACTGCCCATCTTGTTTCCTCAGCTGAAATCCTTATGGAAGTCCACGGCCACACCCTTCTCCCGCAGAGAGGAGGCTGGTGGATTTGAACCTTTGATCTTTTAGTTAGCATTCCAGAGCTTACCCATGGCTCAAAAAAGGGGGTGAGCTGTTGATACAGTATGGATTTAGGCTGAATGAAAGAAGCCAGCCATGTGGGAGTCTAGACTCTGAGTCCATTTACTTGAAATTCTAACAGATGCAAATAAATCTGTAATGATAGACAACTCTTCAGTGGGTTGCCTGGGGACAGGCTTGGGCAAGTAGCATAGATTGGGAAGGATTGGAGGGAAGGATTACAGAGGGTAGAGGGAGCAGGAGGAGTGGTGGCGGCGGCGATGGATCTGTTCTCTTGATTGTGGTGATGACCACATCACAGCCGTATATATAATATAGTTACATATACATATATACAAACGAATCCAAGTCTACAGTGTAACTGAGTGAGGCTACTATATGCCAGTTACCTGCAGCTGAAGAAGAAACCAAAATAGGGGCAATTCATGCAGTGCGAGAATATTTTACTAATAAGCTCTAGGGCAGCCTTGGAGATGCCTAGGAATTTTTGTCATGTGGGAGCAGGAACGTTTGGGATCGCAGGGGATGAACTGCAGGAGTCAGCCTTTGAAGATGTGCCCTACACTCAGGGACGTCTTTTTTTTTTTCAGGGACATCTTTGAGATATTTAGATTTATCCCAATTGGTTCTCCTGTTTATCCTCGGGGCAAAGTGTTTCTGTGCTTTCATAGAACTCTGCTATTTAGAACCTTCTCTTTGCCACCAGCCTAGATTCGGAATCCTGAAGGAATGACTAAGCAAACCGCCCTCTTCACCAGGAGACTTCATTACCATGTGGGACACTGCGTTGCCAGTCACTGCCCCTGCGTGTGAGTTCGGGAAGGTGACCCAAGAGCTCTCAGGCTTGATTGGCTAAGTGAGAAAGTTAGGGAAAGACCCTCGAGGACTTTAGGAGCCTGCATTGTCTGGATGCTAACATCAGGTTTGAAGAGGCAGATTGGAATCCTAATTCTACTTCATACTAAGGTGTGCTGGTGGGCTCCCAACCCCAGGTCAGCAGTTCGAACCCTCCTTCCCCTCCCCCGCCACTCTGTGGGAGAAAGCTGGGGCTGTCTGCTCCCATCAAGATTGGCAGCCTCGGAAACTCCAAGTGGCAGTTGTACTCTGTCCTCGCCACTCCAGTCGATGTGAGCTGAGTCAGAATTGTGTGACCCCTTACTAGCTAGGTGACCTTGCACAAATTCCAGACCTTTCAAGCAAGCGCTCTGGTTTCTTCTTGCTCTGCAACTTGGTCGTTGTCACCACCCTCGGCCACAACTGTGTCCACAGTGTTAGCATATTGCCTGCTTACGAATGTGCCAGGCCCTGTGCTCAGCACTTTCTACCCATTATCTCCTTTAAGTCTCTCCAAGACCTCACGGGCTTGGTCCTGTCATCATTTCACAGTCCTATTTCACAAATGGGACAAATGAGACACTGAGGTTGGATCATTGGTGACTGCTGAGGCTGAAGGAGCTCTGCGTGACTCCAGCCCAGGGCTCATGCACTTGAGTCATTGAGGTAGACTCCTCGTCATCTAAGAGAGGTGGCCAAGAACAGGGTGGGTGATCATTCAGTAAGCACCTGCCTGCCAGGGACCTTCCCTGCATGGTCTGATCCAAGGCAAGTGCTCAGTAATTGGGCACCATTGTTATCTTGGATTCTCAAGCTTATTTAAAGGGGGGAGGTGATTATGTGTTTTAAGGATAGGGACTCGCTTTAAAAGTTGTTAGAAAGTCTCTTTATGTACACAAAAGCAAAAGTAGCCCATCAACTGAAACATTGTTTTTCTCTAGTTTGTAGCAAGGGAGTCCTCTTCTTTTAATTGCCTTTCTTCTTGGCTTGCTTGCGGGAGGCACCAGGCTGATGAGATGTTCTTAGTTAGGCCGCATTTGTTTTCCTCTCATCAAATGCCTAAAGTCTTACTGAATAAATCAGTCACGTGTGCTTGTCTGCCTTCTTTGGCTTCCATATTGCCCGTCACTGTGTACCACCTGTTGGCGGGGCTCTGTGGTAGTTTGTCATGCACCTGTTCCTTCCTGATCAGAAGGTCCCTGTGGTGCTCATTTTGGAAGGAACTCAGGCTCCGGAAAGTGTCCCTTTCTCCTCGCTGCTCTCCTTCTTCCCGTCTTACATTGCCACCGTGTTTGTGGGCTGGCATACACGAAGTGGCAGCCAGGTGTAAATGACAGCAGGTGATCAGCCGCGGGGCAAACACATCCTTGTTTCAAAAGGAGAGAAGACCGTGGATGTTGGGTGACCAGTAGTTTGCTCTTGCACTTTTAAAATATAGTTTATTTCTACAGCCATTGGTGTTTTCAAACTATGAGCACGAGTACATTCTTATTTTTTTAAAATGGAAAGAATGGGTAAATCGGAAGTCCTTTTTGACTACCGTCCCTAATCCTGTCTTCATCCAGCTGATGCCCCCCAAGGTGAAACCAATGATTTGAAATTTTTTGTTTTGTTTTTTCCTCAAGATTAAGAAACAAGACATATGCATGTGTAGGTATTTGTGAGGACAAATTTAAATTGTCTGTTTTTTTTCTTTTTTACATAAAATGTCATTCTTTACATATCATCCTGCAGTTTGTGTTTTTAAACTCAATGGTATAATTTACATATATAAAAAAGCAAAACCAGTGCCCGGCTATCAAAAGGTATAGTGTCTGGGGTCTTAAAGGCTTGAAGTCAAACAAACGGCCACCTAGCAGGGAAGCAAATAAGCCCATATGGAAGAAGCACACCAGCCTGTGTGATCAACAGGCAACAGGTATGAAAAGATCCCAAACTATCAACAACATCAATGCGAAAGAGGGGGGTTGGAGTGGAGACCCAAAGCCCATCGGTAGCTAATTGGATATCCCCCACAGAAGTGGTATAAGGAAGAGATGATTCAACCAAGGTGCAGTATAGCACCGACGAATCACACCACATTCCTCTGATTCCTGAAGGCTTCCTCCCTGCCACTACCATGACCCAGTTCTACCTTACAAATCTGGCTAGACCGGAGAACACACATTGGTACAGATAAGAGCTCTCCACACATGGAACTCAGGAAAGGTAAACCCTTCAGGAACAATAATGGGAGTATCAATATCATGAGGGTAGAGGAATGGTCAGGGAAGGGGAAGGGTGAGAAGGGGAACCTATTACAAGATTGGATATGTGGTGCTCCCCCCCCCCCCAGGGGACGAATAGCAGAAATGTGGGTGAAGGGAGACAATGGATAGTGTAAGATATGAAATAACAATAACAATATATAATTGATCAAGGATACACAGGGTGGGGGAAGGAAGGGAAAAAAGAGGAGCTTATACCAAGGGCTTAAGTAGAAAATGTTTTGGAAATGATGGAAACTTATGTACAAATATGCTCGATACAATTGATGTATGGAATGTTACAAGAGCTGTAAGAGCCCCAATAAAATGATTTTTGAAAAATAAATACATTTTTTTAAAAAACAAAGTCAAGCCTATTGTGGTCAACGTGGTCAATTATTGTGACCAAATAGGACAGAGTAGAATGTGCAAGGCTTCCAGGACAGCTTTACAGAAGCAGTCTGTCACATCCTTCTCCTAAGGAGAGAGAGTGGGTCCGAACCACAGACTCTTCATTTAGCAGTTGAATACTTAACCGCTGTGCCACCAGGCTGCCTTCTATTAGGTAGAGACCTCATACAGTCTGAGTGCATCCCAACAGGTAATTTATCCATTTTCCTCTTGGTGGCTGTATGAGCTTGCTGCTGGTGCTATAAGAATTATTACAAATTCAGTGGCTTAAAATGTCAAAAATGTATCCTTTCATTGTCCCAGAGTTCAGAACACAAAATCAGTTCCAAAGTATTAGCAGGGCTGGTTCCTTTTGAGGCTCTAGGGCAGTATTTCACAAAGTAGAGGATCTTGTCCCCTGGGGCTACTGGAATGATTCAAGGGGACTATCAAAGCAGCTACCTACACTTTATCCTGCATTATAGGCTACCGGTTGAAAGTTTTTAATTGCCGGAGGTGGGGGGGGCACTGAATCTTCCCCCCTCCCCCTTGAAAAGGGAGCAGTAGGCCATATAAATTTAGGACCCCAAAGAGACTTGGTTTCCTTGCCTTTTTCAGCGTCTAGTGGCCGCCTGTCTGCCTTGGCTCCTGGCTGCTGCTTTTAAAGCTGATTGCTCCGGTCCCTGTTTGTCTCAGCACATCCTGTTTCCTGCTCACTCTGCCACCACTGCACCCCTCTGACAAGGACATTTGAGGTCCAGATTGTGCAGGATCCTTCACTCAGGGGTGTTGGCATTGGGACCCAGGTAGATTGGGAGAGGGTGATTCAGCTTCCCACAGGGAGTGTCCCGCCTTCCCTGTCAGAGACAGCCCTGTTGCGTGTCCCATGCTCGCCTCTGTGCACACGTAGTTCCTGGGCCATGGGTGACCATTTGAAATGTGACCCGTCCCTCTCCAAAGGACTGTACCTGTTCATTGCCCTTGAGCCACATTATCGGACAGGACTCCCCCCTCGTCCCCATACAGCAGCCGTCTCAGAGTGCACGGCTTGGTGCCCACTTAGCATGTGCTTAAAGCTATGACTTCCCTTAAAAGATGAGTCCAGTGGGTGTGTCATTGGGAACCGGCACTGCACACTGCACCACAGTCTGCCACAAGAGGCCCCAGGTTTCTGTTCATGCCGCGTGGCTCCAATTTCATTTCAGAACCCTCCCTAACCCTCCCTCAGAGCTGGATCTTCCTCCGGCTCCTGCCATCAACTCATTTTGGTCCCTAATCCAGTTAACACAGACCATGTCCATATAGAGGCAGGAGAGCCGTGACTCCTTGTTCGGAGATGGTCTGGGGCAGCTGCCAGCGCGCCGCTGAGCCAGCTCCATGGCGGGGGAGTGGGTGTGGGGTGGGGAGATGGGTTGGCTCCTGACGCATGGGCAGAGTGCACAGCCTTTTCAGCGAATTCCTGGGCTCACACGCCCTCACCATCTCTGCCTGCTCCACCTGACTGAACCACAGTGAAAATGGACTTGCATTTGAGGGTCTCCAGAAGCTTTGCATTGTAAAGAAGGGATCCGTGGACGTTGTGGAGAATACAGAAACACCACAGAGTGCAAAAAAGAAAACAAACACTCCGCGATGACACCATTGTCCGTTTGAGCTCACGGGGACGCCACGCGGCAGAGTAGTAGACCTGCTCAGGGAGCAGTGGTTCGCAACCTTCCTATGGCCGCCACACTTTCTTCCTTTCTTTTTTAACAAGAAAATAGGTCTTTATTGTAACATTCTGACAGATAGAGATGTTACTTGCTGTGTATGCTTCCATTTGGAGGAAGGTGAACTTCCTGCCATCCAGGCAATCCTACTCAGAGCACCTGTAGGGCAGGGTAGAACAACTCCATAGGGTTTCTGAGACTCTTAAGTCTTTTATTTTTTAATCATTTTATTGGTGACTCTCACAGCTCTTTATATATATATAAACTATTATATATGATTTATATATTATATTGTATAAATATATAAATATAAATATACATTACATATATAAACTGTATAACTATTTTATTTTTTCTTTCTTTATTCTTTTTAAATCCTTTTTTTAGGGGCTCATACAACTCTCATCACAATCCATACATACATCAACTGTGTAAGGCACATTTGCACATTCATTGCCCTCATCATTCTCAAAACATCTTTTTTCTACCCAAGCCCCTGGCATCAGCTCCTCACTTTTTCTCCTCCCTCCCTCCCCACTCCCTCTCCCCCCTCCCCCATGAACCCTTGACAATTTACAAACTATTATTTTGTCTGACGTCTTCCCCTCACCCACCCCTCCGCTGTCCGTCCCCCAGGGAGGAGGCCATATGTAGATCCTTATAATCGGTTCCCCATTTCCATCCCACCCTCCCTCCACACTGCCAGGGCTGCCAGCCTTTCATACAGTTCCTCAAGTGGTGGTGACCGCTCCCCCCAACCATAAAATTATTTCTGTTGCTACTTCATCGCTATCATTTAGCTACTCTTATGAATCGGGTGACCCTGTGAAAGGGTTGTTCGACCCACAAATGGGCCGCAACCCAAGGTTGGGACCTGCTGCCCTAGGGTTTTCTGAACTCTGACCCTCACCAGAGGGCAGAGCCACTGGATGGTTTGAACCACCAGACTTTCGGTTTGCTTCTGAGCACTTGACCACTGCCCCACGATGTCTCTGTGTTCAGAAATCAATCACCCTTTTGCCGAAATCCTTCTTCTTTCTTTCTTCCACTCATATTGTTACCTGGGAAATCCTTTTCATTCTCTGGCAGCCGGAGTGGAGCTCAAGGAGGTGAGGCTTGTATGCCCGCAGTGGAGCATGCTTAACCCACCTCGTTCTCCTGTCCCTCTGAGCATCAGTCCCTCTACTTCCTGCCTCCTTACTGGACAACGCCACAGAGCTGAGACTGCCGGCCCCAGCCCGGAGCCATGTGCTTTGCATCACTTGCTCTATACACCCCGTATTTGGCCCAGGGCTGCAAGGATCTGGGATTGGGGAGGTATTCAAAACCATCAGCAAGGAAGAGTGGGCAAAAGGAGAACTACTCTCTCATAAAACAAGCAAACCTGATGGTAGGCTCAACTGATGTGTATATGCTCCGACGGTCAGTTCAAATGGGTGTGGATCAGCACATACCTGTGCGGTGATTGTCCTGTTGGACATTTCTGCTGCCTTGTCTCATCTACTATTTTGAAGGAAATGAGTTTCATGTGTGGAGCGTTACTTGCGTGATACAGTTTGATCCATTCCAAATGTGTGGTGATTATGAAAATGTCTTTCTGTAACTTGTTACCATTGACAGTTACATAATTTAAAGAGATTTTTAATAGCGCTGTACAGTTTCTCTTCCAGTAATACTATTATTTGTATGAGGCGCTGGGCTTATCAAGTAGTATTAGGCACAATTGTGGAATGATTAGTGCTTCATGATTGGACACTTTGTAAGGAACACATTTGAATCCTGAGTGTTTCTACCCAAACCTGCCGTCGACTGAATTACTAGGTCATTGCACAGTGTGTCATAATTTTAGATGAACGTTGAGGAGAAGTGTAATTTTATGTAAATGATTTTATGTAAATTGTAGGTTTAGTAAATGCTAATAACTATAGATGCATCATTCAAGTAGTAGATGCATACCAACAAAATACAAACTATGCGCTTTTACTTATTTATCTTCACAATTGTATTGTGAATTGAGTCAGGGTTTACAAAGCAGGTCAGTTTTCCACTTCCCCGTCCATACCCCTTTTGTTTCACCTCCTTCATTCCAGCCCGCTCAAGGTAACGAGGTAATGTAACTAAACCCAGTTCCCCTCTGGGTCCTGTGTCCAGGTCTCGTCCCTTTTTGGCCCTTCGAGATGGCTTACTGCCCTTTGTCTCGAGTGTTGGGTCCCCCTAAGGCATGTACACTTCCCTAGTGTGATTGTTCTTCTTACAGACCCTTATTTGTTTTTTTTAATCATTTTATGGGTTTTTAAATAATTTAAAAAATCATTTTATTGCAATACAACTCTTATCACAATCTATACACACATCCCACATCCATTGTGTCAAGCACATTTGTACATTCGTTGTCCTCATCCTTCTTAAAACATTTGCTCTCCACTTAAGCCCCTGGCATCAGCTCCTCATTTTCCCCCCTCCCTCTCCGCTCCCCCCTCCTTCATGAACCCTTGATAAGTTATAAATTATTATTGTTTTGTCATGTCTTACACTGTCCGACGTCTCCCTTCACCCACTTTTTTGTTGTCCGTCCCCCAGAGAGGAGGTTATCTGTAGATCCTTTATAATCGGTTCCCCCTTTCCACCCCACCCTCCCTCTACCCAATTTTATCGTCACTCACAGCACTGGTTCTGAAGGGCTCATCTGTCCTGGATTCCCTGTGTTTCCAGTTCCTGTCTGTACCAGTGTAAAACCTAGCCAGATTTGTAAGGTAGAATTGGGATCATGATAGTGGCGGGGAGGATGCATTAAAGAGCTAGAGGAAAGTTTTATGTTTCATTGTTGCTACACTGCATGCTGACTGGCTCTTCTCCGCCCTGTGACCCAAGGGGATGTCCAGTTGCCTACAGATGGGCTTTGGGTCTCCATTCTGCATTCCACCTCATTCACAATAATATGATTTTTTGTTCTGATGATGCCTGATGCCTGATCCCTTCCACACCTCGTGTTCACACAAGCTGGTGTGTTTCTTCCATGTGGGCTTTGTTGCTTCTGAGCTAGATGGCCACTTGTTTATCTTCAAACCTTTAAGGCCCCAGACACTCTATCTTTTGATAGCCGGCCACTATCAGCTTTCTTCACCACATTTGCTCATGTACACATTTGCCTTCAGTGATCATATTGTGAAAGGTGCAGACCCTTATTTGACTAGATATTGTGCCATCAGGGTGAGTTCATTTCCAGATGTAAGGGTGACTAAGGCTCGGAGTCTTGGGGGTTCCACCAGTCTCTATACAGTTAGTAAATCTGGTCATTTTCTATGATTTTAAGTTTTGTTTTAATTTTTTATAATATTTATTTATTTTGAGTTTTGTTCCATATTTTCCTTCCACTCTATCCAGAGCCTTATGCCTGGTAGTGGTAACTGGGCACCACTTAGTTCCTCTGGTATCAGGGCTATGGATATTAATGTTTTTGTGGTCTGTACCCCATTGGACAAATTATTTCTACACATCCTCTATTCAAATATGTTTTGTTGTATTGGCCTCTCCTTGACACAAATCATGTCACTGTTCATGTGAGGACATCTCCCCAATCAAGGGCGTCGATTTGCCCCACTCGGCTTTCCTCCCAGCAGGGAGAGACTAGAGATGATCCCTTAGCTACCAGCTTGTCTGTGTCATAGATGGACCTTTTCAGTGCTGGTTAGCTAAGGGTAAGCCCCAAAAAGAGTATTGTTACCGCACTGCATGTATCTTTATGAAAATAATCAAACGGACGCTATTGTTTCTTGACATAGCCTTCTCTAGGCATGTCTATTCCTGCAGGTGGTATTTCCATCTCTCTAGCACTTCCCTGAAGAATCCTGTGTTCTTTGATGGGGTTTCTTCTCTCCCCTTGTCTGAGGAAGCATGTTGGCCAACTGAAGCTCAGTGAATACAAATCCATTCATCCGCTCGGTCTTCCCCAGCCAGTAAGGAGCCATCGTAAACAGTGGCCTTCAGCTGAAGAGATGCTGTCCCAGGAGCAACTTTACTTTAACAATTCTGAAATGCATTTGCTTTCATTTTCTTCACAAATACAATTATACTCTTGTGGTTTCCCTTAGTTTCAAAATGTTGTTCCATAGGTGTATTGATAGGTTTCTGAGTTTTACTTAAATGCTTCAGACCTGCGGCATTCCAATCAGTAACCACAAGCAAATATGTTTATCGAGCACTTGAAGTGTGGCCACTCAGCATTGAAAGGGCCTGAAAGTATAAAACAGACACCAGAGTTTGAAGGTGTGGTATGAAAAAAAGGAATGTGAAATATCTCAGTAGTCGTTTTATTGAGAAGATACCGAGAATGACCATGCTTTAATATAATGTGTCAAATGAAAGGTGTTATCCAAATCACATTTCACCTGTTTCTTTTGACTTTTTAAAGAAGTGTCTACTTGGGAATGTAAAATTACACAGGGGTCTCACCATCTTTTCATTGGACACGCTGCTTTAGGGAGAGCGAGGCAAACTACGGCCCTCGTGGCCGAAGCTGGCCGCTGCCTTTTTGTAACTTGGGTTTTATTGGCACACACCCAACCAGCCCATTAGTTTACATATTGCTAGTGCTGTTTTTACGCTCCAACACAGTTAAGCAGGTGGAACCCCCTCTGAGGAGGACACCAAGGTCCACGGGCATAATGTCGCCCACCAAGATAAAGTGCGCCATCCTCCGTGGGTTAGTAGTCACCGGGATCTGTAAAGCTTGTGAGTGGCCATGACGTTACAGCGCTGTGGTCCACAGGAAAGAAGGGCGAATGGAACCAATGTGTCTGGCAGACAGATGGACCCCGTAAAGGCTCAGTTTCCACAAAGTCTGAGACCAGAGCTAGGTGGTGCCTGGCTGTCTACTAACACTCTGATAAGGAAGGGATCATTTTAGAAGGTCCTGGATAGAGTGGGAGAGAAAGAGGAGGGGGAAATTCAAAATTCACCCTGTCCTCGGTTCTTTGAGACAATTGAAGGAGCCCAGGTGGCACGGCGAGTTCCCCATTGGGCTGCCGACTGCAAGGTTGGCAGCTCAGATCCACCCACAGGAGAGCGATGAGGGCTAGCTGTTCTAAAGATTCATGGTCCCGCAGCCCTACTGACGGTCAGATTGACAGTCTCCGGAGCCCTCTGTCCTATGGGGCTGATATGAGTCAGAATCAACTCTGTGGCTTGGGTTTTGGTTAAGACACAAGGTAGAGGACGTCTTATTTTAGAAAATTACATTTCCAAGGTCACATAATTAGTGTTAGGCTTAGGACTGGAGTTCATTTTCTTCTGACTAATTTTCTGCTCTATGTCTTCATCAAGTAGCACTTCACCTTGCTGAACTTTGACTCTTGAGATAGTAGCTAAATAGCAGCTATTTTAAGTAAGAATTACATAGCCCGGTGTACACAACCTGCCAGAAAACCAAATCAAACTCGGGTCCATTTAGTCAGTGGCCCTATAAGGCAGACTTGAACCGTGGCGCTGCCCCTTAGAGTTTCCAAGGCTGGAAATCCTGAGAGGAGCAGAGCCTCGTCTTTCTCCTTGGAGTGGCTGTGACATTGTCGTCAGCAGCATAGCACGAGACCTATACTCTGCCGTCACTGGGGCTCCTTTATGTCTGCCAGAGGCCCATGGTTGTTTGTTTTGTTTTTTAATGAATCTGACATGGATTTAATATCTATGATATAATAAAAACTTCTACAGATCAACATTACACCAAACAACACAATTTATCATTGGGCAGATAACTTGAATAGCCGTTTCTCCAAAGAATCCGTGCAAATACCAATACAAATAGGAGGAGATGCTCAGTGTCGTCAGTCATTAGGGAAATGCAAATCAAAAGCACGCCAATTAAGTGATTATTACCAGTAAAACAGGAAATAGCAAGTGCTGGCGCAGATGTGGAGAAATTGAAGCTGTCCTCTTTTGCTGGTCTCATTTGTTCCCTGCCATCAAGTCGATGCTGACTCATAGCAACCCTAGAGGGCAGGGCAGAACTGCCCCTGTGAGTTTCCAAGACCGAAGCTCTTAATAGGAGTAGAAAGTCCTGTCTTCCTCCCGAGGCGCCAACTTAGGTTTGGTCCATTGGTGTATGAACATCTCTTCATCATGAAGCTGCCAAATCAAAAGTGAATGATAGAAAAATTCAGAAACAGATACTGGTGATTGTAACACAATGTCACGAAATGATCAATGTAAAAAATGTGAACCTTTAAAATCTTACATGTATATACTGAAATACCCACTGCTGGGAAGTCAATTCCAACGCATAGCAACCCAATAGGATACGCCAGAACTGCTCCTAAGAGAGTTTGCTAGATGCAGATCTTTACAGTTGCAGACTCCCTGGGCTGTCTCCTGCAGAGGCTGGAGGTGTAGTGGACTATGGGCTGCTACCGATAAGGTCAGCAGCTCGAAACCACCAGCCACTCCACAGGAGACCATGGGGCTTCCCACTTTCATAAGGGGTGCAAGCAGTTCCACTCTGCTCTCCAGGGAGGACCAGGTTTTTACATAAATAAGACAATTCTGCTAAAGGTGTACCCTTCTCTCTAGCATGTTACTTTCATAAGAGTGTTGTGGCATGCGTTATATCTGTGAGCATGTTATTTACATGGGTGCATTATTTATAGGGGGAGAAATAGCGTAATCTCCCCAAACCCAGTCATATTACCCTCCAGCGCAAACTTGTAGTGACTTCCCACTTCGTGCAAACGGCAGGCATGAACCCTAAGTCTGGCTCGTCTCTCTTCCCCTCCCTCCCCTCCCCTCCCCTCCCCTCCCCAACAGGAGCTCCACCTCTCACCAGCTCAGCATGTCCATTCTTGGCTTCTGAGGTTCCATTGCTCCAAGGAGCCCAACCTCGATTTCTTGAGTAGAAGGCTCTTCATCAGATGGCTGCATACCAAGATCTACTGCCACTCCTCTGTGATCACACAAGCAGCCACCCTCTCTCCCCAAGAAACCAACCACAGTTACTGCCACTGAGTCCATTTAACTTACAGCGACCCTAGAGGACAGAGTCCAACTGCCACTGTGGGTTTCCAAGGTTCTATAACTCGATTGGTAACGAAAGCCCCATTTTTCTATTTTTCTCCCAAGGAGAGACTGGTGGTTGAATCACCAACCTGTCCTTAGCAGCCCAGCGTACTACACCACTAGGCAGACTCAAAAAACTCAAACCTACTGCCATCGTGTCAATTCCGACTCCTAGTGACCCGATAGGATAGGGAAGAACTGCCCCTATGTGTTTCCAAGACGAACTTTTTATGGGTGTAGAAAGCCTTGTCTTTCGCCCTCTAAGTGGTGATTTCGAACCACAGACCTTGCAGTTAGCAGCTCAACATATAACCCATGAGTTTTTTATTGCATACTGAGTCTTCCTTTCTAGGCGACATGTTTTTGAGAGCAGCCACCACATACTGTACATCACTGAATACCTCTTACTTCAGGGGGAGGCCAAAAATTGCATGTTGAGTGGGCTGAATGTAAGAAAGAACACAGAGAACCAGTGAAAGGATGTGATTGAACTCATATCGTGACTTGAAGACATAGGTGACTGTGATGGCCCGGGGTGAAGGAGGACGAGTTTTTGCTTAGGTTATGTTAGTGGTTTATGATGGTCTTGGTGGAGTAATTTGGAAAATGATATCAATAATGGATGTACCACATGCAGAGTACAATCACTGGCACTGCAGTATACATGTAGAAGTTGTTGAATCGGGGAATGTTTTGTTGTGTATATTTTTGCCATAGTTAACATATAACTACACACACACACACACACACACAAAGACACAGGTCGGGGGGGGGTGGGGAATCAGTTAATGGAGAATAAGAGATGCCTGCATTGAATAAGGAAGACCAAAAAAGAATCGGCGCATTTGATTTATGGTGCTAGAGAAGAATATTGAAAGTATCATCGACTGCCAAAAGAACAAACAAATCTGTCATGAAAGAAATACAGCCAGAATGCTCCTTAGAGGCAAGGATGGCGGGACTTTGTGCATGTTGTCAGGAGAGACCCGTCCCTGGAGACGGACATCGTGCATATCTTTGTGAGAGTGAAGGGCGGAGAAGGAAAGGAGGGCCCTCAATAAGATGTGTTGAGATGTGTTGACTCAGTTGCTGCCTAGATGGGCCCTGAGTTAGTTTATTGTACCAACCTGACCGATAAACACACCTGGGGTTCATTGAAGGGCGGCGGGATAAATGACTCAGTGAGCCTCGCCTTTCTAGTTCTCGGGTCTCTTGCTTTGTGATGGTCGCACCATGATGCAGCTGCCTTAGCCAGTTCCCTGCTTCAGCTGGCAAGGCTCACTTCCTGCAAGACATCCCCAAGGAGAAGCCACATGGACCTACCCCGATGCAGCCCTGGGTACTGGAGCACCCGTGTGGCGACCCTTGCCAGCACTGAGATGTTTACACGTTCACTGACGCGGCTTTCCTCCTGCAGTCGGCATCATAGTGTATTTTTGTGAGATGGAGGACTTTGTGGACTGGTGTTGGACATATGGGTTAATGTTGGACTTGTGGGCTTGGACAGCACTGGGTTGGGGTGTTTTCTTGATATGCACTTAACCTTTACATAAAACTCTCCCTTATCCATGAGTTTCTGTGGTTTGTTTCTCTGAAGTACCCAGACTCACACAGGCTCAAACAGCAAAACCATTGTGAGGATGGCTCAGGACCAGGCAGGCTTCCTTCCATTGTAAATAGGGTCCCTCTGACTGGGAACTGACACAATTGCACCTGACAACAACAGCATGGTCATTTTTGATGACCGAAGGTCACCTGTGTGTGAGCCTGCAGGAATTTGAATTGCGCTAACATTTTGCATTTGAGGTCAGGCAGAACACATCACAACAGCTGAATAATTAGTGCTGGTATGCGGATACACAATAGTTGAGGTTAGCTGTCATCCAGTGGGTGCCTGACTCCTGTGCACCACAGGGGGCACTCTTGTGCCCATAGGGTTTTCATGGGTTGATTGTTCAGAACTGGATTACTAGGCCTTTCTTCCTAATCTGGGATGAAGAATTTTGACTTGGTATAGCCCTTTTGGTTCATTTTGCTTGTTAGCTTAGAGCCTATAGAGTTTTGCATAAAGAACAAGGAACTCCTGGAACAGCTAGATAGATGGACTTAATTATCTCTCATTCTTGCTGAAATAAAGGCTAGCATCCTATACAGTTGGCTTTTTTGTTGTTATTGTTTTTAACATTCTACCGTTTTTAATGTGTTTGAATGAACTGTTGCTCGATCTAGTTGCTCTATAATTAGGTAGTGATCATGCACACTGTTCTGTTTAGTCTGAACCTTTCTGGGCAGATATTTTATCAGTGAATGCATCATGTGTCGATTTGTATCTTCTACACCGAACTGTCACAAAAGTTGCATGCTAGTGTTAGCATAATCTAGTTACTGATTAGCATACTTTGGCTATTAATTATGAGTTGCTTAAAACATTATAGCATGTTTAAAACTTTGAAAAATTAAACTGTTAAAAGTTTTAGAAAATATAGGTGTGCAGAAGAGTAAAGTACGAGGGAGGGGAAAAAAGAGGACCTGATGCAAAGGGCTTAATTGGAGAGCAAATGCTTTGAAAATGATTAGGGCCAAGAATGTACAGATGTGCTTTATACAATTGATGTATGTATATGTGTGGATTGTGATGAGTTGTATGAGCCCCTAATAAAATGTTTAAAAAAACAGAGTAAAGGGAAAAAATTCAGGACAGATAACCCCTCAGGAATAGTGGTGGGAGTAGCGATATCATGAGAGGAGGGGGATGTTGGGACTGTGGGAGGGGAAGAAAGGGGGAACTTATCACAAAGTTGAATATCCCCCAAAGGGGATGAATAACAGAAATGTGGGTGAAGGAGACAACGGGAAGTGTAGGATATGGAATAACAATAACAATATATAATTTTTTTAACAATATAATTGATCAAGGATTCACAAAGGTGCGAGAGCAGGGGAGAGGGGGGAAAAGAGGAGCTGATATCAAGGGCTCAAGTAGAAAATATTTTGGAAACGATGATGGCAACATATGTTCACATATGCTTGATACAATTGTTGTATGCAATGTTAGAAGAGCTGTAAAAGTCCCCAATAAAACGATTTATTTATTTATTTATATTTATTTATTTTTTAATAAAATGATTTTAAAAGTTAAAAACAAAGTTCACTCATATCCCAGAACATGGAGTTATGCTTATTTCATGTTTTTTTCAGGCATTTTTCTGGGTATGTGCAGTTACACATTGGCACATGTTTTCAGGAATCTGGGTCTGTATTTACATATTTATATCTTTTTATCACTGACCTTTCTTTTTCTATTTCTCCAAACTTTTTTTGTGTTCTTGAAGTATTATAATACTTGCATAAGGACGAAATCCTGCGTGACATTTCATTATATGATTATGCAATGATTTACCCAGTTCTCTGTTGTTGGGTCAAATCAAGCCAAACCCACTCCCATCAAGGTGCTTCGGAGTCCTAAAAACCGAGACAGCGTTTCCGAGAGTGTCCGTCTTTACCAGAGCAGGTAGCCCTTGATTTCTCCAGAGGAGTAGTTTGTGAATTTGAACCGCCAACAGTTTAGCAGTCGAACGCATCCCATGACACCACCAGCATACATTGTTGAGACTATTGAAAAATTGGGGAAATCATTTTCATAAATAGTGGCATTCTCTAAATATGCTACAACACACATCGGTAACCATCCCAAGTTAATTCCCCGTTAGTCAGAATGAGCCGTTTCTGAGCTCTTCTGTCACGACAAGTCGATAGGATTGTCTGGGTGTCCATTTGACGTGGGTCATTAAGTTCACATTTCTGGATGTGTTCCACCATACATGGATTATATGTGAGGGCTGTTGTAGTCGAATGTTTCTACTGTAGCTACATGAGGTGCTTTGTGTAATTAAAATTTTTAGGATTCTCTGATAGCTTCTTAAAACCAAATACTAATTTAGCTTAGCCAAAAAAAAGAAGAAAAAAAAAGCTTGCTCTTTTAAGAACTTTCTAGATGGGATCAAATTGACACTCGCATGTCCAGAGATAGAGCCCTTAGGAAGCCAGGAATTTATGTAAGTGAGGAACAGTGCAGGTGATGAGAGAACAGATCCACAGTCGGAAGAATGTGATCAGGGTTCCTGAGATGTACACGAAGAAACTCGAAGCAATGTATGTTTTGCTGTGTCCATTGCTAAAAACAATTTAGGAACACAAATTAGGAAGCAATACATGGTTCAAAACTCAGAAAGTTCAAAAGGGAACAGAAGAGGTAGTCTGCGCTACAGCCTCCCCTCCCCCTCCCCCTCCCTTCCTCCTAAAAAGCACCCAGTGTTGAGAGCTGCTGCCCAGGGCCTCCCTCTCTGGAGCATTCATCGTCTGCAGCCAGATGCAGCCGCAGACTCTTCACTGGCCTGGCCTCTTCCTGTCTTCCTGTCCCCCTTCTGTCAGCCCACCACAGCCAGTCACTTGTGTCTGCTGGTGTTGGTCATTATAGGCCAGGCTGGCAGGTCAGGAGGCTCCGTCCCTATGGATCATTGCCCTGATCATTGCTCTCCTCTCTGGACAAAGCTAAGTCCCACAAGGCAACCACCCATATGTGTAGGAGAGGCAGTATCTTCAAGAGTATGAAAACGTGAAATACTTAGAAATGTAGCATATTTGAAAACAAAACAAAGGAAGAATAAAATTACCAAGGGAGCCTTTAGGTCTGTTAGCAGATACATCGGAAACCTTTGTAACAATTGAAGCAGTGAATCTTTTCAAAGAACTGTACACAGCTAGAATCAGGAGGCAGTTCCAGTGACCATACAGATAGCTACCTAAAGGACTGAGTTCATCAAAACTGTATCATTTCTACGTAATTGGGGCAATTAACTTAACCTAGAAGAGTTCTCCCCAATTCTGATCTTAGAGATGCACCTCCTCTTTTTCCAAGTAGTTCAGTTTGGTGCCAAAATATTCCCCTTCCTGTTTCTGGAGTTAAGCCCACACTTAAGCTATCTCTTCCTGCGGACGAGTGTCTGAGCATGTACAAAATGCTATGCTGTCTGGCTCTGTCCTGTCCGGTTGTTGTTGAATGCCTCCTAATATGTGGGGCCATAGAGAATACTGTGCCCTCTGGGATTTGAAGGCTGTTGTATTGAGTCGGTGACACATGCCCTGGAGCTGGAGAGAGGCAGGAGCTTTCCAGGACCCTGTGGACACTTGGGAGGGGGCTGCTGAGCCTAGTGGCTAATCTCTTAGGTTTGGCCACGGACCCGTTGTAGCTCAGCTTTGCCACCTGTCAGAGGAGCTGGTTCTCGGTTCATAATGGAGACATGAGGTTCCGTGAGAACACTAAATGAGATACCTGGGGGAAACACCCAGAATGGCGACTGGCGTATGGCATAAGAACACACTTAAGGGGGAAACGCGTTGGTGTTAAGACACCCATCATTTCCTAAGTATTGGGTCCTTCAGTTTTTGTGTGTTCCCCTCTTGGACAAGGGAAGAGAAGAGCATCATGCCAACTTCCACATCAGTCAGCATTTGGAAGCACAGAGTTGTAATATTGTTTGGGTGCAATTTCAAGTCCTTTATAATTAGGGTCTTTTTCTAGTCAGTGACCTAGTGAGACTCTTTGGAATCGGAGTAACCTTGTCTTGATTTTTAAAAATCAAGTTAAGTTGCATCTGTGCTGAAGTGTGGCACAATAAATGTAGACTGTCAAAGGCTGTTGGCATGTGGTGGTGTTACAGGTTTGAGACACATTTTTTTCATTCCACTCCGTATCATGACATGGTCCCTCCCTGTGAGGATAAGAACTGGTCACTGCTCAACAACCTCAAGAGGTGGCACATGATTAAGACTGTCTGATAGCGACGGAACTTTTGGTATCGATCGAAGGAAGAAGTTCACGCTCTGTTGAAGAGCTTAGCAAGTTAAAGGCTCCAGAAAAGGACAGAGCACCCATGGAAATGTATCATCCAACTGCTGCAGCGCTTGAAGCACTCACTAGTCTATGCCAAGACAAAAGGTGTGTGTTTATTCCAAAGAGAGGCGAACGAACAGAGTGCAAAAATGATCAGACGATGCCATTAGCA
Source organism: Tenrec ecaudatus (assembly GCF_050624435.1). NCBI lineage: Eukaryota > Metazoa > Chordata > Mammalia > Afrosoricida > Tenrecidae > Tenrec > Tenrec ecaudatus. The sequence continues at coordinate 16,031,843 of NC_134545.1, forward strand.
TCGCATGCAGGTACAGTTTTATTAAACATAATTCAAAGAATGCAGCAGTATCGACAGGGAGCTGACAGCAGTGCAAGCCACCTTCAGGAAAGCGTGTGGAACGAGAGATAGTGTGACCGACTCAAATCATCTTGGCTGGAAGTAGAAAATGCCACAAAGATGCTTTCTTGACTGCACAAAGGCATGTGACCATGTCGATCTCAATAAATTATGGATAATGTGGCAGAGAATGGACATTCCAGGACCCTTTGTGCTCACGTGGCACGTATGCACAGAATATGAGGCTGTTATTTGAACAGAGCAAGGGGTGACTGCTTGGTTTAACATCAGAAAAGGTGCCAGCCAGGATTGTATCCTTTCACCCAGCTTACTCACTCTGCATTGCTGAACAAATCATCTGAGATGCTGACCTGGGAAGAATGTGGTGTTGGGGTTGGAGGAACACAGTACCCAGATGTCACAGTCTTGCTTGTTGAAAGCCAGGAGGGCATTGATTGATGAAGAGCAAAGCCTGCAGCCCTCAGTATGACTACAACTCAACATAGAGCAAACAAAAATCCTCACCACGGAACCAGTGGACACATCCTGATACACAGAGAAAAGATTGAAGTTGTTAAGGATTTCACCTTGCTTGGATCCAGAGTCAATACTCAGCAAAGTAGCAGTCAGGAAATCAAATGACGCTTTGCATTGGGCAAATCTACTGCACAAGACCTCAGAGATGTTACTTTGAGGCCTTAGGTGGCCCTGATCCAAGCCATGGATTTTCTTTTCTTTTTAAAAAAATCATTTTATTGGGGGCTCATACAACTCTTATCACAATCCATACACATATCAGTTGTGTAAAGCACATTTGTACATTCGTTGCCCTCATCATTCTTAAAACATTTGCTTTCCACACAAGCCCCTGGCATCAACTCCTAATTTTTCCCCCTCCTTCCCCCCTCCCCTCTCCCTCATGAACCCTTGATAATTTATAAATCATTATTATTTTGTCATATCTTTCCATGTCTGATATCTCCCTTCACCCACTTTTATGTTGTCCGTCCCCCAGGGAGGAGGTTATATGCTGATCCTGTAATCGGTTCCCCCTTTCCACCCCACCTTCCCTCCACCCTCCTACTCTTCACACTGGTCCTGAAGGAATCATCTGTCCAGGATTCCCTGTGTTTCCAGTTCCTATCTGTACCAGTGTACATTCTCTGGTCTAGCCAGATTTGTAAGGTAGAATTAGGATTATGATAGTGGGGTGGGGGAGGAAGCATTTAGGAACTAGAGGAAAGTTGTATGTTTCATCATTGCTACACTGCACCCTGTCTGGCTCTTCTCTTCCTCGTGACCCTTCTGTTAGAGGATGTCCAGTTGCCTACAGATAGACTTTAGGTCCCCACTCTGCACTCCCCTCATTCACAATGATATGATTTTTTTCGTTCTTTGATGCCTGATACCTGGTCCCTTTAACACCTCATGATCACACAGGCTGGTGTACTTTTTCCATGTGGGTTTTGTTGCAGCTTATGCACCTGCTTTGTCTTCAGTGATCATATTAGGAAGGTGAGCATCATCCAAGTCATGTATTTTCAGTAGTTTCATATGTGGAGAAAGCTTGACAATGGATAAGAAAAACTTCAGGAGAATGGTGCTGGCAAGGAATATTTGAAAGTACCATGGACTGCCAGTACAGACAAATCTACCTTTGAAGAAGAACAGTCAGAACGCTCCTTAGAACCAAGTAAGGATGTTGAGACATTGTCTCATGTATGGGAGGGCCCAGTCCTTGAAGGAGGACATGATGCTTGGTAAGGAAGGGAGAGAGGGTCAGTGAAAAATAAAACCCTCTTTGAGATGCATTGACACAGTGGCTGCGACAATGGGCTCAAGCAACTCACCTCAGATGTCATCACTTAAAATTCTAGTTATAATCTGAGAATTCCTCAGACACAAGATATCTTTGGCTTACCAAATTTTATTTTGGCAAATTGAAAATTTCATTTGAATGTTAAGAAGTCTGTGGGTACATAGCAAATGTGGTGAAGAAAGCTGATGGAGCCTGGCTATCAGAAGATAGCATCTGGGGTCTTAAAGGCTTGAAAATAAGCAAATGGCCATCTAGCTGAGAAGCATCAAAGCTCACATGGAAGAAGCACACCAGCCTGTGTGATCATGAGGTGTTGATAGGATCAGTTATCAGGCATCAAAGACCCAGAACAAAAATATCATATCATTGTGAATGAGGGTGAATACAGAGTGGAGACTCAAAGCCCATCTGTAGGCAATTGGACATCCCCTTACAGAAGGGTCACGGGGAGGGAACAAGTCAGTCAGGGTGCAGTATAGCACTGATGAAACACACAACTTTCCTCTAGTTCTTTAATGTCCCGTCCCACCCCCCACTATCATGACCCAAACTCTACCTTACAAATCTGACTAGACCAGAGCATGTACACGGGTACAGATAAGAGCTGGAAACACAGAGAATCCAGGACAGATAAATCCCTCAGGACCAATAATGAGAGTAGCCATATCAGGAGGGTAAGGGGAAGCTGGGGGGCAGAAAGGGGGAACTGATCACAATGATCTACATATAACCCCCTTCTAGGGTGATGGACAACAGAAAAGTGGGTAAAGGGAGACATTTGTTAGTGTTAGACATGAAATAATAATTTATAAATTATTAAGGGTTCATGAGGGAGGGTGGGGGAAGGAGGGGGGGAATGAGGAGCTGATACCAAGGGCTCAAGTAGAAAGCAAATGTTTTGAGAATGATGATGGCAACAAATGTACAAATGTGCTTGACACAATATATGTATGTATGGATTGTGATGAGTTGCATGAGCCCCTAATGATTAAAAAAAAAATCTGACAGCATTAGTTTAGTTTGTTGATGCTATCCACCTTCATGTGACACTGTGCCTATAATGTAAGTAGATTAATATTTGTCCATATAATGAAAATGACATTGTATTTTATTCAGATCCCATTTGACTTTATTTTTTTTGTTTTTGTTTTTAATTTTGTTTCAAATTCCATTTGGTAGAGCCTTCAACTCATGCTTACTGAAGTATTGAATAAATATTTAATACATAGGGCAGAGTGCTTTGAGCCTAAGTTTGGTTTGGTTTTCCTTGCAAAACTTAAATTCTTAGTATTTATTTGAAATTGAACGAGGAATTGAAATTGCCAGCATAGACCACGGTTGAGAGTATAGTTGTGTAGTGATAACCCCAAATAATTTGAGATTCTAAGTGTTTCACTTGAATTTTAGTAGGAACATTCTGAACACACACACCCAGGTTTTTCCCTTTCTACTTCTAAGAATATCAGATCGTGGTGCAATGACTGACTGACCCATGGGAGACAGACAAGACTTCTGCTCCCCTAAAGATGTACAGTCTCAGAAACCCCCAGGGCCAGTTCTGCTCTGTTCTGTGGGGCCACTGTGAGTCAGAATGGACTCGATGATAGTTTGAGTTGGTTTGGTACAGTTCCTGCTGGCATGCATCCCATTAGTTGATGGGATTGAAATGATCCTTCACACTTTAAAGGTGATATTTCTGTAATATTACTAGCAAGTAAGTGGGGTCTTATAGCTTCACTTTTCAAAGTTAACATTAAGAATTTATTTTGTGTTTGGAAACTGATGGTGGTAGCAAATGTCCAATTCTGCTGCATGTGATTGAACTATGGAATGATTTAGTATGTGTATTAATCCCAATCAATCAATTTAAAAAACGGGAAAAAATTATTTTGGCCTTTTGCTTTGATGAATCTGGTAGCATTTTCTTAAAACAACTCAATATATCTCTTTTCAGCAGTCACTGTTGAAACCCAAGGAAGTACTGCATTTTGCAAAATATGAAAGAAAGAAGAGTCTTTTCTTCTTTTAATAATATATCTTTTTTTGTGCGAGAGATGGTAAAAACTAGCTGGTAGGGAGGCAAATAAATGTAGGGCCTTTCTCTCATTTTACACTTAGGGTCTTATACAGGCTTTAGGAGTACCCATTAGCCCCATTGTGCGTACGTGGACTACAAGTTTGGCAACGGTTATTGAACCTGAGCATCAGAGTCTGATTCTGGCATGTCTTTCCAGGCGAGGCAAGTACCCCAAACAAAACCCAACCCCCCTCACCTGGTTATGCTTCTTGAGGGTAATGAGAGCCGCCTGCTGGTCACATTGTGAGGGAGGCCAGGCATAGTGGTCACCTGTTCATGGTGGGTGCCATGTTCTTTCCAGTCAGGTTCATGGTGCTGATGGGAACGCTCAGCTCCTTGTTTCCAGGGGGTTGGCCTCCTGCTTGGGACTGGGCGAAGGCAAGGACTTAGTCTCTGTCACAGATGCTTGCTGACGAAAGTCTCGTCGAAGTCCAAGCACCAAGTGTCTGTGTGACGTCAGCAGAGAAGGAATGGGAGCTAATCAGTCTCTGTGTGTTTAGCCCCCAAGCACATCGATCATTTTGTTTTGTTCTGTATTTTATAGCCTCTGGTTGGTATTGTCAAGAGCCCAAGTGGAGGAGAGATTTTCGTTCTGTAGGCCCAGTGTTATTTTATGAACAAATGTCTCTAGGGCTTTGTGTGTTTTAGTTCAGATGACCTGAATGGATTGGAGCTCTAGGATGAATTGCTTGTGTCCCACACTTGTCATTCCCCTCCCATTGCTCTGTTTCTCTTTTTCATCCCTTAGAGATGTTTTTAATACCCACTGAGGTGACGGTGTGCTGACCATGTTTAAACTCTTAGAGTCAGCATCGTCAACTTGTATTTATAGCTAGGTAGTTACAGCTTTGCCTAAGATTCGAAACGTTTATAATATTGATGGGAAGCTTTTGCTGAGAAATCTAGGACTTCCTGTCCTGATAGGGTTCTACGGCTGCCCCCCTTCCTCTCTGTTTTTAAATGAAACCCACAATCCAATATGTCTATTGGATTCACTGTCCCTCTGACACTGCAGGGCTTTGAATGTTTACCCACATCTGGTCAAGCCCGACTAACAAAAGGAGGAAATCTCACGAAGCCTGACATAGAGTTCATAGCAAAGTGGGTTCGAGATGCATGGGAAGACATTCCAGAAGACATGGGGCGAGGCGCCTTCCAGAAATGTAGTATTAGTAATGCTATGGATGGCTGTGAAGACTTCGCTTTGTATGAAAATGACAGCAGTGATGGTGATGACGGCGATCTCAGTGAGGACAGCGTCTATGATGACCTCACACCAGCTGAAACTCTGCACTGGGATACGGATGATGATGAGGACTCCAGTTTGGAAGGATTTTAACTCTTTACCTTTTAGCTTGGTTGCTGATTGAGCTCAGGGAATAGTATTCTTAAGATATCATTGTTGATACCTTACTGTTTTTGTTGAACCTATTTTCCACTTACTGTGCTGGTTTACTAATGTTAAATGACTTGTTTTCCTTTTATTTATGTTTTTTATTTAAAATAAATATTTAAATACATTACCCCACTGATGTCTCAATTTTTAGTAGTTTTATTTTCATTTGTTTTGATTATTGAAACTCATCAATAACTTTTGCATTTTCCACCCGAGGCTGATACTTGAGTCAATCAGTTTTTCTGGTTTCCCAGGTAATAATTAGGTACCTCAGCTTATACTCGGGTCGGCTTATATTCGAGTATATACGGTAGTCTTAGCTGTGTTTTTAGATCGGCAGAAGATCTGGTCCTTGTCAGAAAGCACTGGGGTGCTCCGTCCTGTTAAAGGGCATTTTTAGTCTTTTGAGAAGGCAGGGGAAAACCTGCAGCATTGTGATAAACCCAATTTGGTGTAATAAGCGAGAAAAATAAAGGTCTTACTCCATTGAGCTCTTTTCTCCAAAAACTCTACTTTTTGAAGTCCTCAGCCTAAGACTGAACAAAGCCTTTAGAACATAATCAGGCCACGCAGAGCTCTTATATGAAAGAGCCGTGGGTTTCTTGATGAAATGAAAGTGTAGAGAGAGACCATCCAGAACAAACGAGAGAAGAGTCGATGTCCCCAAGGAGCATAGAGAGTGAGAGTAACCACGTGGTCCCGTCCCGCCACTGTGGACTGCATTCTTATTTAACAGATCATACTCTTAGACATTTCTTTGTTCTTTTGGCAGTCCAGGGGACTTCCTGTATTCTTCCCCAGTATCATAACTCAAATGCTTTGATTCTTCTTCAGGCTTCCTTATTCAGTGTCCGACTTGCACATGCACATGGGGTGACCGAAAACAGCCCGGCTGGGGTGAGGCACATGGCAGTCCTCAAAGCACCACTCTTGCTTCTCCACACTTTAAAGGGATCGTGTGCGGCAGATGTACCCAATGTAATGCTCTGCGTGGTCTCCTACTGCTGACTTCCATGAGCATTGAGTGTGGCTCCCAGAAGGAAATTCTGGAAGAAGTGCAGCCAGAGGGCTCCATAGAGGCAAAGATGGCGAGACTTTGGTTCATGTACTTGGGACACGTTGTCAGGAAATCCCAGTCCCTGAAAAGGAGGTCTCATGCTTGGTTAAAGGAGAAGGGCAGCAAAAAGGAGGACGCCCCTGGCTGGACAAGATAGACTGGCACAGTGGCTGCATCCATGAGCTCCAGCATAAGAACCCTTGTGAGGACGGTCAGGACTGGACAGTGTTTGGTTCTGTGTGTGGGGGCCTTGGGAGACAAGAACAACTCAGCAATGAAGGAAAGACTTTGGAATGTTAAGATGCTAGTCTAGTAAGGAGTCATCTAAAGACGTTCTGTTCAGTCCTTAGTTTTGATTTCAAGATGTTAACGATTCTCTAAGTTGGGTTTATTTCTCTCTCTCTCTCTCTTTCTTTCATTTTTTGATAATTTCCCATCCTGTTCAATTTTATAACATGACTGTTACTTTAAAAAATTTTTTAAATTAAAAAAAATTTTAATTTAAAATTTAAAAAATTTTTTTAAAAATTACAATGTAATTTAAAATTTAAATACTGTATCTACTCGTGTATAAACCGAGGTTTTCAGCACATTTTTAATGCAGTTTTTGTGGTAAAATTAGGTGCCTCGGCTGATATTCAGGTCGGCTTATTCTCGAGTATATATGGTGCTTTATAAAATTTATAAAGTACATTCAAAATGCATTTTGTTTTAATAACTTTATAATCCACCTGAAGTCGTGAGGGAGATCCATGTATATTTTTGTCCCCACATGACAGTTTGGCAGCTCAGAGAATTCTTTCTTTTTTAAAAAATCATTTTGTTAGGGACACATAAATCTCTACAATATACCATCCTTCCATTGTGTCAAGCACATTTGTACATTTGTTGCCATCATCATTCTCAAAACATTTTCTTTCTACTTGAGCCCTTGGTATCAGCTCCGCATTTATCCCCCTCCCTCCCACTCTCACCCCTCTCCCTCATGAACCCTTGATAATTTATAAATTATTATTTTGTCAGGTCTTACATTGACCACTGTCTCCCTTCACCTACTTTTCTTTTGTCTGTCCCCCAGGGAGGGGGTAATATGTGGATCATTGAGATCAGTTCCCCCTTTCTACCCAACCTCCCCCTTACCCTCCTGGTATCGCTGCTCTCATTATTGGGCCAGAAGGGTTTATCTGTCCTGGATTCCCTGTGCTGTGGGCTCTGGTCTGTACTCGTGCACATGCTCTGGTCTAGCAGATTTGTAAGGTAGAATTGGGATCATGATAGTGCAGGATGCTCTATCTGCTCAGAGATTTCGATGGTCCTTATTGTCCCCCTTGCTTTCTCTGCAGAATGTCTCATGTTTCTCCTGCTTTGTGCATTTGAATTGAGGACAGTAAGTAGCAGAGGGAAGTCAAGTAAGAGGGTCTAGCAAGGGTCTGGCTTGAGTTTTTCCTTGTTATTGGTTGTAGTTACCATGCATATTGAACTATATATCTGTGTAATATCTAAGAACAAAAACAATGTTCTCTATAAGTTCACAGTGTAACAAGTGCTCCCGTCTCCCCAAATCAGTATAGTCAAGGTGTTTTCATTCCCCATGTAACTAAATAGTAACTCAGGAACACATTGGACAGTAGATTTCCTCTGAATGCTCCCCGCACAGTACTCCTGTTCTAAGGACTTTGCTATTCAGGTGGATGTCACCTTCAGTAGTTGATTGAAACTCCTAGGCTAGCCAGGGTCACTCCTGGTGACCTTACCTTAGATTATTCCTGTCTTTTCCACGTTTTTACTTTTAAAGGAACCATGCGTGCCTTTAGAATGCAAATAGATGTCTTAGGTTTTTTTATTTTCCTGTGTTCAAATATGTTGAAACTATGACATGTACCCCGGCACACGCTGAGAGCCAGGTATTCGGGACAAGCAGAATCAGAAAGCGTCTTAAAGGCGAAGTTCTTGATTACTTGATAGCTGACGGCCTTCGGGGATGAGAGCTCGGGAGCCTTCTCACTGCTGCCCGTGGTGTGCTGGGTGTCCTGAATGTTTGTTAAACTGAACGGAAAACACCAACAGAATGCCTGTGAAGCACCACATGTGCCCACATTTCTGAGCAGTAATTAGCTATGGGGTATTTTGTCCTTGTTTTTAAGACTAGGGCCCTCATCAGCATGTCGGTGTTGCTGCTGTCGACGCCATGTTCATGTGCCACTTGGGCGCTGTCAGAGTCATCTGCATTTGTATGCACATATTACTATATCAGCAGGTCCACCTAGACAAGATAGGCTGGACAAACAATGAGAGAAGAAAATAATGGGACCAACCGTCCTGGAGGGACATGAGAGCGTGGGAGGTAGGGGAAGGGAGGAGGTGTCGCCCAACACAGGGACAAGAGAACAGCGAGTGGTTCAAAACCAGAGGAGGGAGAGGAGGGGAGGACTGGTAGGGAGTAGCCAAGAGCAAGGTAACTGAGAGGAATTACTGAAACCAGAATGAAGACTGAACATGGTAGTGGGACGGGAGGAAAGCGAAAGGAAGTAGAGGAAAGGAGTAGGAGGCAAAGTGCATACAGAGAAGCCTAAATACAGACATGTACATTTGTAAATATATTTATGATTATGGGGGAAATAGACTTATGTGCATATATTTATAGGTTCAGTAGTAGGGTAGCAGATGGACATTGGGCCTCCTCATGCATACTCCCCCAATACAATAGCACCTCGCCCTGCTAAGCAGTCATTGCATGATACCCGCCTTCCCGACATGATCACTGAAGACAGATGTGTATGTAAGCAAACGTGATGAAGAAAGCTGATGGTGCCCGGCTATCAAAAAGATATAGCTTCTGGGGTCTTAAAGGCTTGAAGGCAAACAAGCGGCCATCTGGCTCAGAAGCAACAAAGCCCACAAAGAAGAAGCACACGGCCTAAGCAAATACAAGGTGTTGAATGGACCATGTAGCAGACACCAAGGAACCAAAACAATCATTGTGTGATCACCTTCCTCACATAATCGCTGAAGACAAAGGTGTGCATAAGCAAGTGTGGTGAAGAAGGCTGATGGTGCTACTGAGAGATATAGCATCTGGGGACTTAAAGGCTTGAAAGCAAACAAGCGGCCATCTTGCCCAGAAGCAACAAAGCCCACACGGAAGCAGCACACCAACATGGGTGATCGTGAAGGGCAGAGGAGACCAGGTCTCAAACAACAAAGGCAGGGTGGTGGTGGGAATCACATCACCGTGAATGAGGGGGAGTGCGTGATGGGGACCCAATGCCCATCTGTAGACAGCTGGACTTCCCTTCGAGAGGGGTAGTGTGGAGGAGATGAGTCACTCATGGTTCAGTGTAGCAACAATGAAACTCAAAACCTTCCTCTAGTTCCTGAACGCTTCCTCCCCTCCCAATTATCATGACCCCAATTCTACCTTGCGGACCTGGTTATACCAGAGGATGTATAGCGGTGCAGTAGGGATCTGGAAACACAGGGAATCTAGGACGGATGAACCCCTCAACACCAGCGGTGGGAGTGGCGACACCGGGAGGGAAGGGGGTGTAGAAAGGGAGAACCGATCTTGGAGATCTATGTGTAACCTCCTCTTTGGGAGATGGGCAATGGGAAGGTGGGTGAGGGGAGACACCGGGCAGTGTAAGACAAGATATAATAATTATTTATAAACTATTAAGGGACCAGGGGGAAGAGGGGAGCGGGGAGGGAGGGAGAGGGGAAAAAAAGGGAAACCGAGCTGATTCCAGGAACCCAAGTGAAAGGTGAATTTTGAGAATGATGAGTGCAACGAATGTATAAGGGTGCTTTGCTCAATTGATGTATATATGGATTGTGGTAAGAGTTGTATGAGCCCCAATAAAAAGATTTATTAATTAAAAAAAGAGGACCTGATGCAAAGGGATTAAGTGGAGAGCAAATGCTTTGAAAATGATGAGGGCAAAGAATGTACAGATGTGCTTTACACAATTGATGTATGTATGGATTGTGATAAGAGTTGTATGAGCCCTTAATAAAACTTTAAAAAAAACAAAAAGACTTGGGCTCTCAGGAAGGGGAAGACCACAGTGTCTGACTTGCCTTAGAGCCCAGTGTTTGCCTCTTAAGCACATTGGCTCACGTTTGATCCATTACTTGATAAGTCACGCAGTAGGTAAATAGGAGCCCCAATTATGAGTTGGGCTGCGGTCCCCAAGGTCATCAGTTTGAAACCCTCAGCTTACCTTGAGAGGAAGCTGAGGCTTTCTGTTCCTGTAAAGAGTTATAGTCTTGGAAACCCACAGAGGCAGTTCCCTGTCCTATAGGGTCACCATGAGTCAGAATCAACTAATGGCAATGGGTTTGGTTTTGGTCAATAGGTACAATGCTTCCTTGATAACGAACATTTTTTATGTGTTTTCACAATTTAAGGTAGGTAGTGTCATGTGAGAATAGTCTGTTGCAATCTTCCATGGTTTCTCTGTAGCTTTAAAAAATCATTTTATTGGGGACTCATACAACTCTTATCACAATGCGTACATACACCCGTTTTGTCAAGCACATTAGTGCATTTGTTTCCATCATCATTCCCAAAATATTTTCTTTCTACTTGAGCCCTTGGTATCAGCTTCTTTTATCCCCCTCCCTCCTCCACTCCCTCCCTCATGAACCCTTGATAATTTAAAATTTTTATTATTTTTTTCATGTCTTACACTGACCAGTGTCTCCCTTCACCCACTTTTCTGTTGTTCGTCCCCCAGGGAGGGGATTATATGTACATCCTTGTGATCGGTTGCCCCCTTCTCCCCCTCACCTTTCCCTTGCCCTCCTGGTATTGTTACTCTCATTATTGGTCCTAAGGGGTATATCTGTCCTGGATTCCCCGTTTCCAACTCTTATCTGTGCCAGTGTAAATCCTCTGGTCTAGCCAGATTTGTAAAGTAGAATTGGGATCATGACGGTGGGGGTAAGAAAGCATTAAAGAACTAGAGGAAAGTTGTATGTTTTATCGGTGCTATACTGCACCCTGACTGGCTCCTTCTGTAAGGGGATATCCAATTGCCTACAGATGGGCTTTGGTTCTCCACTCTGCACTTCCCATCATTCACAATGATATGATTTTTTTGTTCTTTGATGCCTGATACCCAATTCCTTGAACACCTCGCAATCACACAGGCTAGTGCGCTTCTTCCATGTGGGCTTTGTTGCTTCTGAGCTAGATGTCTGCTTGTTTACCTTCAAGCCTTTGAGACCCCAGATGTTATATCTTTTGAAAGCCAGGCACCATCAGCTTTCTTCACCACATTTTCTTATGCACCGCTTTGTCTTTGATGATCGTGTTGGGAAGGTGAGCGTCATGGAATACCAGTTTAATATAACACAGTGCTCTTACATTGAGGGAGTGCTTGAGTAGAGGCCCAATGTCCATCTGCTATCTAAGGGCAATGTAACCGAGAGGAATTACTGAAACCCAAATGAAGGCTGAGCATGATAGTGGGACAAGAGGAAAGTCAAAGGAAATAGAGGAAAGAGCTAGGAGGCAAAGGGCATTTATAGAGGAATACAGGCATGTACATATGAAAATATATTTATATATGACAATGGGGAAATAGATCTATGTGCATATATTTATAGGTTCTCTGTACTTTAACAACGGTGGGGGTGGTGTGAAAACTCAACCAAATAACCAGAAACATTTCTCTTTTACCCCTTTACTTAATATAAACTTCTATAGCTGTCTAATAAATAAAACTTCTCCTTATTAAAGCACAAGATTAATGTTTACCTGTTTGCCACTATGAACAGTTCATAGAAAGCTACAGAGTTAATCCTTGTTTATTTGTCTAATTACCTTTTTTCCTAGACCCTTCTTACTATCAGAGGCTTATTTAAACTGGGTCGGTAGAGAAGGTCTCCATGCTGTTATGAGCCATCATCTGAGCAAACAGGAGAAGGGCCAGCTGCACCACCTTATCTGTGTGTTGGCAGCCACTGGGCATGCCCCACCCCGGCCTGCTTGGTGAGAGGCGATAGCGTTAGTGCTCTACTTCAGACTTGTTGATCAACCTGTCCCCTCCCCCCCCACCCCTTCAGGTAGGGATGCTCTCTGTCCTCACAGTCAGCTTGTTTCACTCTGAAAGCAAGGGAGTGGAATTACAGCCCTGCCTTGCTTAAAGTTCATGCTACAGTCTGTGAAATAAGATGTTATGTGACTTTGATGTTGCACGGACGCTATATTGTGGGCTGGTCCTGGGTTTTCTGTAAGCAGTGATCACTGGGGTGCGGCCAGGACTCGATTCCCTTTGGTGTGGTCCTTCATCCGCGTCATTGTACATTTTTCCATGTCTGAGAGAGATCCCTCTTGCATTTTCTTTAGCCTGGTCGTTTTCCATGGAGCGGGAGGTTGTCAAGTGACATGCCTAAGTCACAAGCAATTGCATTCTCGGGTTTTCCACTTCCTGTTGCTTAATAGCATACTGTGTCACAGATTGATACCCCTGTGTATAGTTTTAGTGACGTATAATTCACGTATCTACAATTCTTGCTGCTGCTGCTGTCAGCGTTCATAAACACATTGGGGTGTGCGTTTGGGAGCCGTGATGCTTGTCATAGTAATATTTTGGTAAGAAAGTTAATCAGGGTGACACTGCAGTACTTGAGGCATGTGGTACACAAGATTGTATGCTGTGGCCTATGAATTGAAGATATGACAGACTCTTTAGAGAGAAAGTACAGTACAGTGTGTACATAAGTCAGCAGCATAATCATTTAGTATGACTACCAAGACATGTATTATAGGATGTTGTATACACACACACATAACTGTTATCATGCTGACAGCACAGGGGCTTTATATACAAGAGACCTGAGATACATGCGTTACATGTGGGAAACCTGTGTTCCCTGTGCCCGTTCTCCCACTGGGATTGCTGAGCTCTGTTGTAAACTTAAGGGAACATATGTGCGGTTGCGTGTTGCCTGAATGCGCATTATGCAACCCTCGGCTGGCGGTAAACACTGCCAAAATGCATCAGGAGGGGTCTCAGGGCTGGCTGGCTGCCCGACGAGTCTGCAAGATGGGAAATGAGCCCGTGACCAAGTCTGGTTGATGGCACGTACCCTCAGGAGACTTGGGAACCAGGCAGCCGAAGAGCCCGTTGACCGTTCTGAGTGGAGGTGTTTGTCGTGACACTGGGTTAGCTTTCTGACTTGAAATGGAGCTGGGGAAAGGAACAGGTCTTTCATGCAGATTGAGCCCCAGCCACCACCACCTCTAGTACTTGGTTATCATTTACTGAGGTGGCCATGACAACCAAAAGGGTTGAGCCAGCCCTCTCATTGAAAGGGCCGGTCACCAGGAGTAGAAATGTGATCTGTGGGCAGAGTCTTGTCACCATAAAGCACAGCTGGATCTGTGCACACGATTATAGTTGAGGGTGTGTCTTGCTGGCAATCTTAAGCTTGTTACTAGGATTATTTTTTAGTATGATGAAAGGAGTCTTATTTACTTGCACATTGTAAAGATGTTTGATTCTTTTGAATGAATTCACTTAAGAATACCAAAGCATAAAATCTGTTAGAATAAAATATCCGGAGAAATGGGGCAGGTGGGATGTCTTGTTTTTCTTCCTTGCCTGTCACGAGTAGCATTAGAACAGAGAGAGAGAGAGAGAGAGAGAGAGAGAGAGAGAGAGAGAGAGAGAGAGAGAGAGAATAACTCACTGGCCTCAAGTCACTTCCCACCCCTAGAAACGTGTAGGACCGAGTAGGACTGCCCTGTAGGTTTGGGAACAGAAAGCCTCATCTTCCTCCTGGGGAGAGACTGGTAGGTTTTGAACTGCTGACCTTGTAGATAGCAGCCCAACACATAACCCACTCCACCACCAGGGTTCCTTGCACTCGAACATTTCCTTACTATATAAAAGCAAAATGGGGACTTTATAGCTTTAAAAGCAAATTCTTGGGTTTGTGTGGAACAAAAAGACGGCGGAAAGCTTTGGGGAACATGATGCTACTGCTGCAAAAATCCGTGAAACCAATAATCGACCATTTAAACTCAAAAGGGCAGCATTTACACAAGGACAGAGGGTTAGGAAAGGAGGCGGAATAAAAACTGGAACCACAGGGAGGGAGGGAGATAGGCAAGGTACAATGAGGACACTGAAATGGATGAATTGAAACAAAATATATATAAGTTACCGAATGTAAAACTGACCATCTGCTCTGTAAGTCTTCACCTAAATCATAATTAAGTTTTTAAGAATATTTGAAACCCAAGCAAGAGGACAGTTACACAAAATAATTTTTCTCATGAACACAGACAATTTCCTCAGATGATTATGACCTCTGCCCTTTTGGCATGTTGTGAGACTGAATTCGGAGTGCTAAGAAGATAATGATTAATAAAACTAAAAGTGCTGTTAATAGCAATAGCCTTTCTAATTTATTTTTCAGAGATAGGAAATTATTCAAGGCATTCCCAACCCACTCTGTTGTTTTTCTGGGATAAAGTCGGCTTCTTTAATCAAATTCATATTTGCCCTCAACCTTTGCCCAAAGTAAATCCCTTCTCCACCTGCTCACCCAGTTTTGCTCCATTACACTTCAGGCCCAGTTTCCAGGGAAATGTTAAAACTAGGAGTAATGCATTTTCCCGCTGACCATCATGTTTCTGCTGCCACTGTTGGGTTCTGGGACAATCTCTTCTGCCATCTGTTCTCTGCGGGGGTAAGTTTAGATTCACTCCACGTTGAGAGAGCTGAGAAGCTAGTTATTTCTTCCCTAAAAGCATGGCTTACCTGTGTCAATTAGATTCTTCACTGGGTACGACTTGACATGGAATTATCATACAACAAACATTCTCATTGTCGATTGTGGAGCCTGTCGACTTCTCTGCATAATTTTTCAAAAAATAGTTTTGTTTTGTAGCTTGCTTTATTCGTCTCTTAAATAGTTTCCCCATGCTTCTATCCCTTTCTTCCATTCTAAGGTGTGGTGCATGTGTATTGTACACAATCTGTAAAGTACAGATAACCAAAGAAGTATAGTGATCAACCATGATTTCTCCACTCCTGTGAGTTTTAGCTTCCTCCTTCTTTCACCTTCTCTTTCCTTTTCTCTCACTAGCTGAAGGAGTACATATTGTGTGTACATACATGTACGTGTGTACATATAGCATATATACGTAGGCTTTTTATGAAGGTCAGATTACACTTTAGTTAATATAAGCTTTAGGTCCACAGTTCTCTGTTTGACACACCAGCAAGAGCCTCCTAAAACCTGATTCAAGAGCATGCTAGGATTTGCTTGACAACATTGATTTCTCCCAGCCGTTAAGATCATTTGGCCACTGATATGAAATATTTGATTGTTCTATAGGACTCCTTTGGGGCATGATTCTTGAGTTAATAGCACACCATAACTCTTCTCATCGCTACTGTAGTTTGACTACAGTCCTTTGAAGGGTGTTTCCACCTGCAGTGAACATACTGTACTTCGCGTCTGTATCACTTCTCAGCCTCCGTGCTCTCCACACCCCCACCACTTACGTTCTGTTTGATTTTCTGTATTCTCTCCTAGCTTAGAAGTAAGCTTGTTTCTGCTCTAGCCTGGGACAAGGACACTGGCAAAGCCAATGAGGTAACAGCCTGAAAAATCCTAAACACGGAATTCTGTGTATTGTCATATAACACGTCACTCGTGCAAATGGAATGTGTTTAGAGTTCATATGGCAAGCAGTTGGCATTGGTGCACACACAGCTTGGGCCAGCATATTGCCCTTATGTTCAAATCAGCAATTTTTAGCACCTGGCATGTGGCCCGCTCTCCTTCTGCCCTGTCGTCAATCCCAGGGGCTGAGGAGTGTGCTGTACCAGTCTGATTGTTTGGACTAGACATGTGGTCCGTGATGGCTGCAAGCTCCATCCACTAGGGGCGTGCCGCAGCCTGGCAGAGATGATTGCTAATCTCAAGACGCATACCTGAAGGGTAGCATTAGGTACTTGAAGTGCCATTGAGCCCTGAAATGTGCATGGCCTTGTATTTAAGTCACTGCATGATTCTCAACCCCATGGTTTCATTTTCAAAGTACTTGATTGTTGACAGATATCAACTCATTTATCTCCAGAGATTTATTTATTCAACATTTTCCTCTGCATGTTTTTTATAGAATAAGTGTCTAAATTTATGTAAGAAGGAACTGAGATATGAAGAATTTGGGCCCAAAGGGATTACAAACTATAATTGGAAGGTCAAGTTCAAAGATAGGGGGTTTTGTTTGTTGTGCAGAGCATTCCAAAAAATATTTGAACTTACCCTCTGCCCACAGAAGAATTCCCTTCAGAGGACAGCACTGAAGCTACAGCTCAGAGACAGGGACATGTCTGATCAGAGCACACAGGAGCAAATGAAGGGGGAGGGGGAGATAGTGGAGCACATCCTGGCCCACCAAGCCCTGAGGGTGATATTCCTGCTCAGAGCAGCCAATGCACAGAGAGGACTGTAGGGCCAGCCTCACCACAATACATGTTGTCCTTCACTGACCCATAGCACTAGACCCATAGTGCTACAGGGGACAACACTGGAGACACAATGCAGGAAATGTGCCCGATCTGATCCCATCACCCTGAGGGGAAACACTAAGGGTGTGCAACAGAACAGCAAGGGGAACAGAGCAACGAAATCCCCAGAGAATACCAAAAACAGACTTTGGGGCCAGTGCATGACACCCCACCAGACTTGACTGGAAAATACTCCTAAAGGTCAACAGACAGACCTTGAACTATTTACAGGTTCTTTTTCTTTCCTTTTTTGTCATTGGTTTTTTTTGTTGTTGTTTTGCTTTCTTTCGTTGATTTGTTTTTCTCTGTCTTGTTTTTTGTGCATATTATTATCTCTGCAGGTCTATCTAGATAAGATAGGCAGGATAAACAATCTGGAGGAGAAAACAATGGGAACCAATGGTTCAGGGGGATGACATGGGAGAGGGGGAGGCGAGGGAAAGGAAGTTGGTGTTAACAAACCAGGGACAAGGGAACAACAAGTGATCCAAACTCAATGGCAAGGAGGGTGTAGGAGGCCTGGTAGAGCTTGATCAAGGGCAGTGTAACCAAGAGGAATTACTGAAACCCGAATAAAAGCTGAACATGATAGTGGGATAAGAGGAAAGTAAAAGAAAATAGAGGAAAGAACTAGGAGGCAAAGGGCATTTATAGAGGTCTAAATAAAGGCATGTACATATATAAATATATTTATATATGAGGATGAGGAAATAGATCTATGTGCATATATTTATAGGTTTAGTATTAAGGTAGCAGATGGACATTGGGTCTCTACTCAAGTACTCCTCAATGCAAGAACACTTTATTTTATTAAATTGGCATTCTATGATGCTCACCTTCCCAATACAATCGCTGAAGACAAATGGGTATATAAGCAAATGTGGTGAAGAAAGCTGATGGTGCCCAGCTATCAAAAGATATAGCATCTGGAGTCTTAAAGGTTCGAAGATAAATAAGTGGCCATCTAGCAGAGAAGTAACAAAGCCCACATGGAAGAAGCACACCAGCCTGTGGGATCACGAGGTGTTGAAGGCATCAGGTATCAGGCATCAAAGAACAAAAATCATATGATTGTGAATGAGGGGGAGTGCGAGTGGAGACCCAAAGCCCATCTGTAGACAACTGGACATCCCCTTACAGAAAGGTTACAGGGAGGAGATGAGCCAATCAGGGTGTAGTATAGCACTGATGAAACATACAATTTTCCTCTAGTTCAGCGGGTCTCAGCCTGTGGGGTTGAACAACCTTTTCACAGGGGTCACACGATTCATAAAAGATGCAAAAATTATAGTTATGAAGTAGCAATGAAAATAATTTTATGGTTGGGATGTCACCACAACATGAGGAACTGTATTAAAGGGTCACGGCTTTAAGAAGGTTGAGAACCACTGCTCTAGTTCTTTAGTGCTTCCTCCCCCGCACTATCATTATCCCAATTCTACCTTACAAATCCTGCTAGACCACAGCATTACACTGGTACAGATAGGAACTGGAAACACAGGGAGTCCAGGACAGATAAACCCCTCAGGACCAATAATGGGAGTAGTGATACCAGGAGGGGGATGGTGAAGGTGGGGGTGAAAGGGAGAACTGATCACAATGATCTGCATATAACCCCCTCCCAGGAGGAGGGATAACAGAAAAGTGGGTGAAGGGAGACATCAGACAGTATAAGACATGACAAGATAATAATAATTTATAAATTATCAAGGGTTCATGAGGGAGGGAGAGAAGGAAAAAATGAGAAGCTGATACCAAGGGTTCAAGTAGAGAGAAAACGTTTTGAGAATGATGATGGCAACAAATGTACAAATATGCTTGACACAATGGATGGATGTATGGATTGTGATAAGAGTTGAACGAGCCCCTAATAAAATGATTTAAAATAAATAAATAATTTTTAAAAAGATGTGAACTTCACACACTTCAGTTTGCCAGGAGCCCCACCATTCCCTCCACCAATGCATACCTGAAATAATCCAACTCATTGGTAGCCTATTTCTACTCAGAAAGCTCCTATTTAGAATACGGAATTACACATCTCTGCCTCCTCGAGTTTAGACAGTGCCAACAATGAGTCGGCTCTTCACTGCGCACATTACGGCCAGCACCAGCCTAACCAGCGAGTGTGCGGTTGGGCAGGATGGGCCACTGATGGCGCTCAGGGCAGT
Organism: Tenrec ecaudatus; assembly: GCF_050624435.1. Classification (NCBI taxonomy): domain Eukaryota; kingdom Metazoa; phylum Chordata; class Mammalia; order Afrosoricida; family Tenrecidae; genus Tenrec; species Tenrec ecaudatus. Next base: position 16,050,937 of record NC_134545.1, read on the forward strand.
TGTGGAGGGATGTGGAGATTCAGGAGCTACCACAGCCTCAGCACAACGACTCCCAGCTTCATGTTTCCTTCCTCTCTGGAAATTTCTAGAAACCCAAGAGTAGCCACAGCCACTGGATTGTTTTGTTTATTGGGGTTTTGTGAAGGGCACGAGTGTGTGGGCATGGGGTAGGAGAACATAGGATCTGTGGTCAGCGGTTCGTTCTAGTAAGAGCCAGTGTTGTTTCCTCCTCAGCAGAAAGGTTGGGCGGCAGGAGAAGGTGGGCAAGGTTTCGAAGCTGTACTATCTCCTGCTATTATTGTAGTTATTTTTTTTCTCTCTTCATTGTATTTGGAGGCTCTTTCATTGGGTGCAGAGATATTCATTATGGAGATGCCTTCTTGTTCAATTGACCCTTTAATCACTGAATAATACCTTTCTTTGTCTCCTACTGGATTTTGTCTTATAGCCTACTTTATCCGAAATTAATATTAGCACGCTTGCTCTCTCTTGATTGCTGTTAGATTGGTAGATATTTTCGTATCCTTTGGTGTTTAGTCTGATTTTGCATTTGTGTCTAAGGTGTATCTCTTTTTTATTAAATCGTTTTATTAGGGGCTCATACAACTCTTATCACAATCCATACATCAATTGTGTAAAGCACATTTGTACATTCATTGTCCTCATCATTCTCAAAACATTTGCTCTCCACTTAAGCCCCTGGCATCAGGTCCAAATTTTTCCCCTCCCTCCCCGCACCCCCCTCTCTCATTGATAATTTATAATTTATTATTTTGTCATATCTTTCCCTGTCCTATGTCTCCCTTCACCCACTTTTCTGTTGTCCGTCCCCCAGGGAGGAAGTCACATGTAGATCCTTGTAATCGGTTCTCTCTTTCCAACCCACTCTCCCTCTACCCTCACAGTATTGCTACTCACAGTCCTGGTCCTGAAGGGATCATCCGCCCTGGATTTCCTGTGTTTCCAGCTCCTATCTGTACCAGTGTACATCCTCTGGTCTAGCCAGACTTGCAAGGTAGAATTCGGATCATAATGGGGTGAGGAGGGCGAGAAAGCATTTAGGAACTAGAGGAAAGTTGTATTTCATCGTTGCTACATCACACCTTGACTGGCTCGTCTCTTTCCCTAGACCCCTCTGCAAGGGGATCTCCAGTGGCCGACAAATGGGCTTTGGGTCTCCACTCTGCACTCCCCCCCTTATTTACTATGGTAAGATTTTTTTTTTTCTGATGATGCCTTATACCTGATCCCTTCGACACCTTGTGATCTCACAGGCTGGTGTGCTTCTTTGTTGCTTCTGAGCTAGATGGCCACTTGTTTGCCCTCAAGCTTTTAAGACCCCAGACGCTATATCTTTTGGTAGCCGGGCACCATCAGCTTTCTTCACCACATTTGCTTATTCACCCACTTTGTCTTCAGCGGTTATGTTAGGAAGGTGAGCATCATAGAATGCCAGTTTAATAGAAGAAAGTATTCTTGCATTGAGAGAGTACTTGAGTGGAGGCCCAATGTCCTTCTGCTATAGGTGTATCTCTTGTAGACACCATATCCATGGGTCTTAGCCTAGTTGCTACTCTCTGTCTCTTAACTGGCACATCCAATCCATTTATGCTCAGTGTAATTACTGATGGGTATGAACTTTTGGCTGCCATTTCACTGCATTGTGTGTGTGTGTCTGTCTGTGGTGTTGCTTGTTTCTTTATTCCATATAATTTTCTGTGTTGCATTCATATGTTTGTGAGATTTCTTATCATTTTCTTCATTGCTGTTGTTTTCATGTTTACCAAATATTTATGATTTTCCTCATTTTCACTTTTCTGAAGTTTATTGATTTTCTTTCATGTTACTCAATAATTTCTTCAGAAGTTTACAGTAGCTGTTCTGTCTTGAAATCGATGTAATTTCCTTTCTATCTGAAAGTTCTATAGCTACACTGTTCCCCTTCTTTGTTTGCAGTTGTCTTCATTACAAATTGATATTTCTGGTGACCTATGGTATTTTCAGGCTTGTACGTTTGTTTGACTTTGGATTCTTCTATATTTGGGTTGATCTTTGGCTGGTGTTGTCATGTATATTAATCTTAAATTTTTAATTGCTGCTAATTTTTCTTTAAGAGTTTTATACATGTCATGCCATTGCATTCTTGTATGGTTTTTGAAAGTTTGATTATGCTGTGGGAGTTTTCTTTTGGAGTCTATCTGGGGTTCATTCCAAATCTTCAAGACATTGTCTTCTCTGCTTTTATGATATTAGGGGAGTTTTCTTCCCATAACTATTTGGTGAGTTTCGCTGTACCGGTTGTGGTTTCTTCCTGTTTTGTGATCAGGTATACACAAATTGTTCCTCTTGATAGTGCCCCACATAATTCTTAGACTTCCTTTGGAATTTTTCCTTTTTTTAAAATTAAAAGATAATTTTATTGGGGACTTACAACTCTTATTACAATCCACATATCAACTGTATCGGGCACATTTATATATATGTTGCTATCATTCTTTTCTAGACATTGAGCCCTTGATATCAGTTCCCCCCACCATGACCTCTTGATAAATTATTATTTTCATATCTCACACTGACTGCTGTCTCCCTTCCCCAATGGTTTCTGTTGTTGTTCCCCTTGGAGAGGGGTATGTATGGTTATGTGCCGATCATTGTGATCTGTTCCCCTGTCCTCCCCTCCTCTCCCCACCTTCCCCCTACCTTTACTTTCTTTTTAAAAAAAATTTTGTGCCTCAAGAAGATTAGTATTGAGAGATTTGTCTGCAGGATCACTAAATTTGACTCTCCATTGATTCAATTCTCCTTTGATCTCTCAATGCATCATTTTCTGGATTTCTATTGGCTGTTTTTAGATAGTTTCTACTTTTTCATTTATTTGTCAGTTTGCTCTTGCAAACTTCAAAGTTTGTTTTTTTCCCTTGCTTTCGTCTGCAACTTTCTTCATTTTTTTCTTCCTCAGTGTAAGGGGTACACATGCTAGCTTTTAAATTCCTTATCAGGCAGTTCTGGTGCCTGTTCTTCCTGAGCAAAGTCTCTGGCCCTATTGGTCACTTGTTTGAGACCTGGTTTGTATATTTGTTGAACTGAAACCGTCTTTTGTCTCCAAGACATTGGAGCCAAAGTGGGTGAACAAGTAAATGTGGTGAAGAAAGCTGATAGTGCCCAGCTATCAAAAGAGATAGTGACTGGGGTCTTAAAGGCTTGAAGATAAACAAGCGGCCATCTAGCTCAGAAGCAACAAAGTCCACATGGAAGACACACCAGCCTGTGTGATCGAGTGGTCCTGAAGGGATCAGTTACCAGGCATCAAAGAACAAAAAATCATATCATTGACTGCACACCTCCATGATAGGATCGCTGAAGACAAATGGGTGCATAAGCAAATATGGTGAAGAAAGCTGATGGTGCCCGGCTATCAAAAGAGATAGTGTCTGGGGTCTTAAAGGCTTGAAGGTGAACAAGCGGCCATCAAGCTCAGAAGCAAAAAAGCCCACATGGAAGAAGCACACCGGCCAGTGCGATCACGAGGTGCCAAGGTACCAGGTGTAAGGCATCATGCAAAAAAAAAAAAAAAGAGATATAAGTGTGTGTATGTATGTGTATATATGTGTATATATGTGAATATGTATATGTTTATATGTATATATATATACCATATTAAATGAAGGGGGAAGTGCAGAGTGGAGACCCAAGGCCCAAGTGTCAGCCAATGGAGATCCCCTCATAGAGGGGTTTAGGAGAGGAGATGGGTTAATTAGGGTGCGAGGTAGTACCGATGAAGAACACAGCTTTCCCCAGATCCTGGATGCTTCCTCCCCCCAACTACCATGATCCGAATTCTACCTTGCAGGCCTGGATAGGACAGAGGCTGTACACTGGTACATATGAGGGTTGGAGGTACAGGGAATCCAGGGTGGATGATACCTTCAGGACCAAGGGTGTGAAGGACGATGCTGGGAGAGTGGAGGGTGAGTGGGTTGGAAAGGGGGAACTGATTACAAGGATCCACATGTGACCTCTTCCCTGGGAGAGGGACAGCAGAGAAGGGGGGAAGGGAGACTCCGGATAGGGCAAGATATGACAAAATAACGATGTATAAATTACCACGGGCACATGAGGGAGGGGGGAAAGGGGAGGGAGGGGCAAAAAAAAAAAAGAGGACCTGATGCAAGGGGCTTAAGTGGAGAGCAAATGCCTTGAGAATGATTGGGGCAGGGAATGTATGGATGTGCTTTATACAATTGATGTATGTATATATATGGATTGTGATAAGAGTTGTATGAGTCCCTAATAAAATGTAAAAAAAGAAAAGAGGGGAAAAAATGATTAGGGCAAAGACTGTACAGATGTACTTTATACAATTGATGTATGTATATGTATGAACTGTGATAAGAATTGTATGAACCCCAATAAATTGTTAAAAAAAAGAGAGAGAGAAATGGCAACCAAAATAAATAAATAAATAAGCAGGGGACCTCAGGCAAATAGCAGCAAGAAAAAAGAATTTAAGAACTCAAAAGAAACCAGGAGGGTGGAGGAAAGGTGAGGGAGAAAGGGGGGACAGACTACAAGGATCTACACATAACTTCCTCCCTGGGGGATGGACAGCAGAGAAGTGGGTAAAGGGAGACATCAGACAGTATAAGGTATGACAAAATAATAATAATTTATAAATTATCAAGGATTCATGGGGGAGGGGGTAGTGAGAAGGAGGTGGAAATTGAGGAGCTGATACTAAGAGCTCAAGTAGAAAGTAAATGTTTTGAGAATGTAGGAGACAAATGTACAGAAGTGCTTGACACAATGGATGGTTGTATGGATTGTGATAAAAGTTGTACAAGCCCCCAATAAAATGATTTAAAAATAAAAAAAGTAAGAACAAAGCTAGAGAAAAACAGAGGAACAATACAATAAGCAAAACTAGAGTAGAAGGAACAAAAACGTGAAAAAGAATCGTTAAGAAAGAAAAAACTCTGGGAGCCCTGGTTGTGCAGTGGTTACAAGCCCTGGGCTCTGATTGGTAAGGTCAGCAGTTCGAAACCACCAGGCACTCCTTGGGAGAAAGATGAAGCTTTCTGCTCCTGTAAAAAAACAAACAAAAAAACCCCAAAGAAAGAAAAAGCTAAGCAAAGCAAGAATATGAGAAAGAAAAAGCAGAGCAGAAAGTAATCGATAAAAAAAGCAGAGAAAGAAAGGATTGAAAACAAGAGTAGGCACAGAAAACAAGGAATGGAGAAAGCGGTGGAAGGCTGGGGAAGCAGTATGCATCTGTACCGTTTGCCAGCCAGGAATTCACAAGGTAGGAGTGAGTCCTCGAGCGGGTAGAAAGCCCCGGTGTTAGCTGGATTTCTTGTCATCCTAGCTGCTTTCTGGGGTTAGGGAAGCTTTTCCCACTTTAGCCAGGAGGTTCTGGATGCAGGTTCAGATAGTGGCTTAGGTCAGGGTGCGTGTTCCCAGAAAAGAATGTTGCAGCATTAGCACCTGTGTCTGTTACACCTGGCCTGGCCTGTCTTTCCTGCAGAGGGTCTGTGCAGTAGGGCTGCCTAGTCTGTTATTTTTCAGAAGTCTCATGTAAGAATTGTTTTTTAAGGGAGGGTAGGGTTACGGTCTATTCTTCATCTTGTTGATTGATGTATTACTAGACAAAGTGTGACTTTGGTAAAAAAAAAGTAATGGAAAGAGAAAAGAGGTGAATTTTTTGTTGCGTTTTTAAGAGGTGAATTTTTTTCTTGTGTTGTTCTGTTTCTAGGGCAAGTGAATTGTTTCCCCTTGTGATTTTCTGTTTATGGGGCAGGGCAGCATTTGAGGCATCCAGATGTGAAGCTGTGGTTCTGAGTCTTGGTGGTAGCCATTGGTAGCACAGAGCTGCTGAACAGAAGGTCAGTGGTTCAAACCCCCAGTTGCTCCGCAGCCAGCCTGCTTTCCACCAAGATTACCGCCTGGGAAACCCCATGGCAGTCCTAAAATGCTGCTGCGAGTCAGAATGGCCTCAGTGACGGCGGGGATGTCTGAGTAGAAAGAAGGAGCAAACCTTTGGAAATATATCAGTATTCTGAGTGAGCAATAGTTAGCATGCCGATGTCTCTAGAAAATGTTGTCTTTGGTCAAGAGTTGTTGGCCTGGCCCCTAAATTGACAAGCCTGGAGTCGATGACTACCTCAATATTTGACATGGTTCACTGGTAGGTCATCTTTTTAATGGTCTATCCTTAGTCCTTGCTCCCTACCCGCAATAACACATTAAACCTTTGTGAAGAAAGGGATACTTCATTTTAGCTAGTGAGTTCGTTTTTTGCTGAACATTTATGTGTTCTTTGTCGACGGAGGGAGACAGATGGATCTGAATTCTGAAGCGGAGTCTTGGTTTAGTAGAGAAATAACCAGTGACGTGATAGACGAGGTTCCCAGGCAGCCTTAATTAGTCAGGCACAGCTGTGAGCCAGGACTTGGCGAGAAGGCGAAGGTTGGTGGCAGGATGCAGGCGCCTTTGTCTTGTTTCTTGGAGGTGGAGGGATGTGTCTGTGGTAACTATGACTGTCAGTGAACTTGTATTGAGTACTGTCGGATATGTGTGTGTATTCATGCTCCTACTTGACACAGGTCATGAGGTCAGAGTGGATGTCTTTGAAGTATTTTTTTCTTTTGAAGTCTTCTTATTGAAGAGTGGGTAACACTGACTTCGACTTTCCTGCTCATGTCAGAGGCTGACAGCCTGATGAGAGGATCATGGAGCAGGAGTCAGGCTGCAAGTAGGTGTGCTGGGCTGGGAGGATCATGGGCAACGTACCTTGTTGTTTCTTCTACTGTGTGTGTGTGTATGTGTGTTTTGAAGGGGGTTCAATATACATGCACTATCAAGTAGCATTAAAAAATCATTTTATTGGGGGCTCGTACAACTCTTATCACAATCCATCCATTGTGTCAAGCATATCTGTACATTTGTTGCCATCATCATTCTCAAAACATTTGTTTTCTACTGGAGCCCTTGGCATCACCTCTTCATTTTTTCCCCTCCCTTTCCCACCCTCCTTTATGAATCCTTGATAATTTATAAATTATTATTTTTTCATATCTTACACTATCTGATGCCTCCTTGTACCCACTTTTCTGTTGTCCATCCCCTAGGAGGGGGTATATATAGATCATTGTGATCTGTCCCCCTTCCCCTCACCTTCCCCTTATCTTCCTGGTATCCCTACTCTCATTATTGGTCCTGATGGGTTTATCTGTCCTGGATTCTCTGTGTTTCCAGATCTTATCTGTACCACTGTACATCCTCTGGTCTAGCCAGATTTGTAAGGTGGAATTGAGATCATGATACTGGGGGGGAGCATTAAAGAACTAGAGGAAAGTTGTATGTTTCATCAGTGCTATACTGCACCCTGACTGGCTCATCTCCTCCCCTCGACCCTTCTGTAAGGGGTTGTCCAGTTGCCTACAGATGGGCTTTGGGTCCCCACTCTGTGCTACCCCTCATTCACAATGATATGATTTTTTTGTTCTTTGATGCCTGATACCCGATCCCATCAACACCTCATGATCACACAGGCTGGTGTGCTTCTTCCATGTGGGCTTTGTTACTTCCTTGCTAGATGGCCACTTGTTTATCTTCAAGCTTTTAAGACCCCAGATGCTATATCTTTTGGTAGCCAGGCACCATCAGCTTTCTTCACCACATTTGCTTATGCACCCATTTGTCTTCAGTGATTGTGTTGGGAAGGTGAGCATGATGGAATGCCAGTTTAATAGAACGAAGTTTTCTTGCATTGAGGGAGTACTTGAGTAGAGAGAGGCCCAATGTCCATCTGCTACCTAATACTAAACCTATACAAATATGCACATAGATCTATTACTCCATCCTCATATATAAATATATTTACATATGTACATGCCTATATTTAGACCTCTATAAATGCCCTTTGCCTCCTAGTTCTCTCTATTTCCTATTACTTTCCTCTTGTCCCACAATTATGTTCAGCTTTCATTCGGGTTTCAGTAATTCCTTTCAGTTACATTGCCCTTGATCAAGCCCTACCAGGCCTCCTGTACCCTCATTGCTATCGATTTTGGGTCACATGTTGTTCCCTTGTCCCTGAGTTTGTTAATACCCACCTCCTTTCCTTCACCTCCCCTTCTCCCATGTCCCCTCCGGAACTGTCTATCCCATTGTTTTCTCCTCCAGATTGTTTATCCCGCCTATCTGATCTAGATAGGACTGCAGATGTAATAATATGCACAAAAAACAAGACAAAACAAAACAGCAACAAAAAGAAAAGCCTGTAAATAGTTCAAGGTTTTTTTGTTGACTTTTAGGAGTGTTTTCCGGTGGAGTCTGATGGGGTACCACACCCTGGCTCCAAAGTCTATTTTTGGTATTCCCTGGGGGCTTCTTTGCTCTGCTCCCCTTGCTGTTCTGTTACATACCCTTAGTGTTTTGCCTCAGTGTGGTGGGATCAGATCGGTGCAATTCCCACACTGTGTCTGCAATGTTGTTCCCTATGGTGCTATGGGTTGTGTCTCATAGTGGGGCCAATCCTATAGCCCTCTCTGTGCTTTGCCTGCTCTGAGCAAGAATATCATCCTCAGGGTTTGGTGGGCCAGCATGTGCTCCACTCTCTCTTCTTTCCCCTTCATTTGCTCCTGTGTGCTCTGATCAGACATGTCCCTGTCCCTGAGCTGTAGCTTCAGTGCTGTCCTCTGAAGGGAATTCTTCTGCAGGGAGGGAAGATTGTCCCAGGTAACATTTCATTCATTCATTCATTCAATAAATATTTATTGAGCCTAGATGATGTGCCAGCTTCCACAGCACTTGGGAGACACCAGTAAACAAGATCGACTAAGTCATACATTGTATGGCGTGCGTTTGAAATAAGCTGGAAAAAGAATTTATTTCAAATAATATTAAGGAATGCTGCTGAGCAGCAAGAAAGAAAGCGCTCAGTGAGATGGGCTAATAGAGTGGCAGCAGCAATGGGCTCAAACATCGCGACTGGGAGGAAGGCCCAGGGCAGGGCAGTGTGCGGATGCGTAGAAACCTACTCGATGGCACCCGCAACAGGAACAACGGCAGCTAACGCGCAAGCCCTGTGTGTTTCTTCAAAACCTTGATGTTGAGATTTAACTCTGTGACTGTGGCAGTTACGTAATCTGGTGTCAACTTGAGACTAGGAAGATTGAAGGGGTGGGGTTTAGCCTGTCAATCAGGTCACAGCTTGATGGCCTCATTTGGAGACGTGATGGAGATAAATAGCTCACTGGAGGCCAGACAGACCTTGTTTCTGCTTCCTCTTCTTGCTGATAAGACACACAGAGCTAAGCTGCTGGAACCAGAGCCCTGGAGCTGGAGGAGCCATGTGGAGACCCACGCCAGCTCAGCGCTGTGATGCTTCCACTGCCTCTGGCCTGTGATTCCCATGCATTCTATATCATTGCATGTGTTGTATGAGTCTGAAGAGGAAATTATAGACTGGTATTCCCATATGGGCTAATACTGGACTTATAGACTTAATCTGGACTGGGCTGGGATGTTTCCTTAATTACTCTTTGATAAAAAGCTCTCTGTTACACAAGTCTACCCAAACTAACACAGTGACTGTGGCAGTGTGTTCAGTGCAGAAGATATCCATAAAGATGGATGAATCCTAGTCCCTATCCTTCTGGGACTTCCAGTCTGTTCATTATTGTCTGTAAAACTTGTATATACTTTCATTCCTCTGTGATTAGAGCCCCTCTTGTGCATAATTCTGAAAACTGGCAAGTTTTGCAAACAGATTTTCTATCTCCTCTGTGTCTTGCTCACTGTCAGGTCGCAGGAGTTAGGCTTACTGCCTGCCCTTACGCAAGTGGGCACTATAGATGAGGGGACTGAATTATTCTTTGTTGTGGGGCTGAGCTGTGCATTGTAGGAAGTTGAATGGTATCCCTGGCCTCTCCCCTCTGCAGGATGCCCATATAATCCCTCCTAGTGATGACTCAGAACTCCAGCTATTGCTAAATGCTCCCTGGGAGGGAGTGCTTCCCTGCTCCCACGTGTCTGATTGAGCTCCACTGCTCCACACTGTAGACGACCAGCTGCTCCCAGAGGCATGCAGGATAGCTTAACCCCAGCCTTAGCTTGGACACCAGCTCGCACTCCTGCTAAAGATGGGAAGCTCCCGGGAGATGGACGCAGCACACTGGGAGGACTTGCCTCATATGGTCAAAGAGCTGCGTGCAGTTTCGGAGAAGCTGCTCGGTGCTCAGCAGTAGCAAGGAGAGTGAACTTGCTCTGCTTTTCAGGGCTAGATTAATAGTCAGTAGGAATTAGAATTTTAAATTATTAAATATCAATGTAAGAAATCATTTTTAAAAAATAATCACTATCTTTAAAGCACCCTATCTGCTCCATCAGGAGCCCAGGTGAGCTGTGGGTTCAGTGTTGGGCTGCTAACCCCAAGGTTAGTTAAAACTCCTCAGCTGCTCTCAGGGTGAAAGATGAGGCAAATTACTCCCATAAACATGTACTTTCTCCGAAACCACCAGGAGCAGTTCTGCCCTGCTCTGTTCTCACTCTCTGCCATCACATCATGATGACTCAGAGCCACCCTATAGAGCCTCTGGGTAGAACTGCCCCACGGGTTCCGAGACCCACTCTTTACAGGGGTACAGTGCCCTGTCTTTCTCCTGAGGAGCGGCTAGTGGTTTTGAAAGACTGATCTTGCATTTAGCAGCCCAACATGTCACCTCTGTGCAGCTGGGGCTCTTTAGAGTCAGCTAAATAACAACACTAATTCCTGGAAACTATACATAAATATGACTGTATTTACCAAGATGGATAAGTTAAGAGTCTTAAAATAGTGAGATTATCCAGGTGGCCACTAAATACAACCACAGTGTGGTTAAAAGATAGAAGCAAAATGAATGAATGAATGAATGATAGAAGCAGAGGGAGATGACACACAGAAGAGAAGACAACATGCCCACCGAGACAGAGGTATCCATCTACTACTTAACTTGATCTTGTCAAAGCATTGGATGAGGTATTTTTTAATCAGTTCTTATTTCCACAAAGACTGCCTAAAAGTACTGCCAAAGAATCATGGAAACTTTTATTAAACGAAATTATTTATTAAACAAAACTATTATTAAACTTTTATTAAACGAAACTATCAAGCTCTGGAGCTGCCATTTCCTCATGAAGTCCCCATCGACGTCTTTCTGTGCACATACTCCTGGAAGCAGTATTTCCACCTCCCGCTGCCACAGAATTCTATGAGCTATGCTTCACACCACATCAAAAGGGTAGTTTTGCCACCCCCAAGGGACTCAAATTGCATTCTTTTTCAGTGTTCTTTGAATTTGGGGCGCAAAGAGAAGTCTGAAAGCACAAGATCAGGGCTGTTGGGTAAAGACGGTAAGAGGTTCCAGTGACACTCTCACAGGACAAGGCTTGATTCCATCAAAGATCGAGCACAGGTGCGTGATTGTGATGGGAAGAAGGTCTTGCTGCAACTTATCTGATGTCTTTCTCACGAATGCAGTTTCCATTTTCTTAACACGTCTTCATAATAAATAAGCTCCGGTGGCATCTGGTGCCTGCTGAGCGTCTATCACCCTCCCTTGGGGATCCCAGAAAAAAAATCACAATAATTTTTGGAGCGAACTTCTTGGCTCTGAATTTCCTCCTGAGCTCCTGCAGGCCTTCCTGAAAATGCCCGAGTCACCTGAAACCAGCTGTCTTACGTGGGGCAGCGCTCCCCTCCCGTAGACTTGCTGCAAAGCCTCAATAATTTGGGAAGAAGTTTTATTTAAAAATGTGATCTTAACCCTGATTTCAAAAGGCACCCTAGTGAGATGAAGACACGTGTATTGCGGAAAGAAGTTGTCTGCAGCATCCACTGAGGGCCGAGACATACTTAAACATGTTTGTTTGGAAAAACATGTGCGTGCGTGGGCTGGAACCCTAGGGGTGAGAATTGCCTTCGTACACTTGTCCCTCTCTGTAGAAAGGGGTTCATCAAGTCATTGGTGTTCATTCAATTAATTGGCATGCTTTTTAAAAAATCATTTTATTGGGGGGGGTCATACAAGTCTTACCACAATTCATACATGCATCCATTGTGTCAAGCACTTTTGTACATTTGTTGCCCTCCTCATCTCTCAAAACATTTACTTTCTACTTGGGTTCTTGGTATCAGCATCTCATTTTTCCCCTCCCTCTCCCCTCCCCCTCCCCCATGAACCCTTGATAATTTATAAATTATTATTATTTTGTCATATCTTACACCGCCTGGCGTCTCCCTTCACCCACTTCTCCGCTGTCCATCCCCAGGGAGGAGGTTATATGTAGATCCTTGTAATCTGTTCCCCATTTTTCCCTCACCTTCCCCAATTGGCATGCTTTAAAATTTGTTTGGTTGATTTTTATTCTTCTTGCTCCTTTCCATCTAACTTTCTTAAAGGTTAAACACTGCAATAAAATAGCTGGAATCTATCCACTAACAAGTAGGGTATTTGCCTATACCTTTTCAGGCAATAGATTTTCCGTCTTCAATCCCAGAAATCATATTGCACCCTCATGGGAAGCTGAGGACCTGGAAGAAAGGGGATGCAGCAAGCCCCGTATACTTTCTAAGAGATCTTTAGTTCCCCACACACTTGAAGTTTACTATTTTGATGTTTATTATTTCATCTTAAATATACTGGGCATACTAGCCATAAGTGTATGAAGAAGTAAACAATATTTGACATTTAAAAATAATTTTCATTTTAAAAAATGCATTTTCCATTGAATTATTTTCTATTTCTTCTCTGGTGCGTATCTTGGGGCTAAGTCATTTCAACACATAGATAAACCTATTAGGGAAATGGGATGAATCATTCGTTATAAGCAGTTTCGGGAGTGGGGGCAGGGGAGTCTCCATCAGCCAATGAAATTGCAAATTGAAAGGGTTCTGGTGGGCCAGGATCTCTGCCTGCTTAGAACAGTCTCTGCTCATTTTAACAGACGCCTCATGTTGGAGGGTGAAATCTCTGTGTGTCATTTACACCACACACAGGCTCTAATAAAGAGCCCATCCTTTTCTTGTTGCTCTTGCCTTGTGATCATGTCTAGGGTCTCGTAACCTATCAATATATTAATCATTGAATAATATACCACCAACATGTTCTGTTCTATCTGTGACAGTTTTTTTTTAAAGCCTGCTATTTGGAAAACCTTGGAAAGCTTTTAAAACATACATAAAGGGCAAGTTTGTATGAGAAACCCTGTGGCCTTAACCCCAAGTGCAGCAGGTACGACTGCATGGCCCATCTGATTTTGTCTAAACCTTTGCCTACTTCCCACTTTCCCGTTTTATTTCCCTGTTATTCTGATGCCATCATCCTTTTACCTGTGAGTATTTCTGCACGCATCTCAAAGTGAATGAATGATGAAAACAAATGGGAAAGGTTGCTTGAGTCGGGATGTAAACACGGCCTGCACATTGTGTTTGATGTCTCCTCACCTCTCCGCCCACTCTGTCTTTGTCCTGCTCACTGCACCCCGGCTACAGTGAAACGTGCTTTGTGTCCTCTCTATTCCCTGTAAGCTGGTCTTTGGGCTGAGACCGTGGGCCTTTGAGTGATGACATATGTCATCAGTAGACACACAACGTCTGGTTTTCCCTTGGTGCTGTTTGTACCCTCTTTCACTGCCTTGACCTGTTAAATCGGTGGGGATTTAAAAGGTGTTAGTCTAGTATTCCTTCATTTACTAGGTAGACTGTTTCTCTAAAGAGAAGCGAGTTGCCTTGTCAGCTGTTTGCTCACACAGCCATTCATTTCATATGGGAAAAGCAGGGTGGACACCTGTAGCTTTCCTTTAATTAACCAGTTTTCAAAATAATGCATTGGTTGGCAGCCTTCTCCAGTAGTGATGCTCACAGCTTTATAATTCCATTACGAACTCGTCATGATTTACACATAACTTGATATGTCCCAGTACATTGCAGTTACTATCGACCGGACAAAATTGTTTCCTAAGTCACACTGCTACTTTTCCAAGGAAGATGTGCAAATGGCTAAATCATCCTTGGAAATATGTTGCGGATCATCAGCCAGCAGGGAAATGCAAATCAAAAACCGCCCGTGCTGTCACTTCCCACCTGTGATAAAAAAGACAGGCTAGCCAGGGTTGGTGAGGATGGGGAAAGGAGCCCTCATACATTACCGCAGGGGTTGTCAAATGTTGCAGCCACCTTGGAAAACAATGTAGCAATTCCTCCAGAAGTTCAGCAGGCGGTTGGTGACCGTAGGGCTCAGCCATCCCACTCTTAGGTGTACACCCATATGAGAAATGAAAATGTATGTCCACATAACAACTTCTACACAACTGCTCATGTCAGCATTACTCCTAACAGCCAACCCCGATAGTCATCACAGCTGGTTCATGGATAATAACAGATTTGTATTCTGCCCTCAACAGGAGCGAAGTACGGATGGGTGCCACATTGCATAGACCTCGAAACATTATGTGGAATGAAAAAAAGCCAGTCACAAAAGATCACATCTTGTGTGGTTGCATTCGAGGACATGTTCAGAATCGGAAAACTCTCGGGTGACACAAAGCAGCTTACTAATTGGGTCTATAAGACTTCTTTCAGGGCTTATAAAAATCAGGTGGTGAAAAAAGAGGAGCTGATACCAAGGGCTCGAGTAGAAAGAAAATGCTTTGAAAATGAGGATGACAACATATGCACAAATGTGGTTGGTACAGTGGATGGATGGATGGATTGTTGTAAGAGCTGTAAGAGCCTCTAATACAATGATTTTTTAAAAGAAAGGAAGAAAATCAGGTGGTGACAGTACTCAGCCAACCTTGTGAATGAATATAAGAACCATTGAATTGTATGCTTCAAATGGGTGAATTGTATGGTAGGTGACTGCTATTGCAATAAACCTTTCATCAAATGATCATTATAAAAAGGGAAGGGGGCTACCCCAGAATCTCCTAGAGAGCCTGCTTAAAATGCAGATTCCAGGGTCATGTCCCAGTCTTCCCAGAACAACCTGTAGATGTGACTCCCAGGTGGGTAGCCTGTCCAGGAACTCTGGTGCACGCTGTTAGCCGCGTTCATTCCTGAGCCGAGCATGACAGTCACTTCCCATTTCTGGAAACAGGCCTACCTCTTCCACGCGGCAGCCCTTCCATCCGAGAGAGGCAGCTCCCTCGCCAGCCTAGCCCCTTCTCCCGCAGTGTGATGTGAGGTCAGTCAAACCACCGTGCTCTGGACACTCTCATCTCTCAGCACCATGGTCAAATGAGGAGCTGTGACCTGAACAGGCGATTCCAGTCAGTTTGACCAGCGCAGAATATAAATGGGGCGGTTACCTCCCTTGACCCTGGTGCTGGCATTTTAAGAATACATTAGCATTTTAAAAGACATGTTGATTCCAACTAAGCTTGTGCTTAATTAAAAAAAAAAAAAAAAACACCCTTATTTCACTCATTTCCCTCACCCCTCCCACTCACTCCCAATTTATGGTCTAGTCACGTCTTCTTTCTGGAAAGCTTATCTGGAAATTCACTTTCTGGATGGTGATCTGGGCTAACCTAAGGAGTTATTTTTAATGCCCTGACAATTGTTTGCCAGTTTCTTTTCTTTTGTGGGGGTGAGGGGGTGGCATGAGAGTGAGGGCACTGCCAGTACATTATCTCCTTTGATCTTAACCTTTGGATAAAATGGAGACATGGTGCCCTCTCATTTTCTAGACGTGGACACAGACTTAGAGAGCTGAAGTGAAATGCCTAAACCCAGGCAGGTGATTGCAGAGGCTGGTGTAAACCAGGCACCTAGGAATCCCCCGGGATCTTGTTAAACCCCGATTCCAGTATATTGGGAGTGGAAAAACCCGTCCTCAGCAGTCCTAACAGAAGTGCACTGGTTTGAAGCCCCTTGACCACCTTGTTTGCCCCTTGCCCTCATCTGTGGAGTTTCACAAAACAAAACAACTTAGGCCCCACCCCTAGATAAGTTTCATCACTCAGACCAGGAGTGCTTGTTAAAGCTTTCAAAGCAATGTAGCTGTTCAGCCAGGATTAAGAAGGGTTACTCTAGCTCATATTCCAGTGTCCCCCTGTCACCAACGCAGGCGCTCACACACGCTCTGGTTTATTCCAGGCAGCATGTGCGTAAGCCTGTGTCCATGGGCGACAGAGACACATTCTCTCAGTAATATGCTTGTCTTAGTCCCCGCCCCACTCCTTCCCCGCAAACGTGCAGTGGAAACACTGGCTTCTATGAACATTCAAGGTGGAGGGGTCAGCCCAGAAAGTGATGTGACTTATATTTTTTAGGATCTCAAAGGAGTAATCTTGATAGATTTTCTCAAAAGACATAAGATGATCATGGTGCTTATGAAGACGTTTTCAGAAAGAATTGATGAGAACAAGGCCAGGAAAGTCGTACCAAGGAATTCCCCCACCCCACCCCCACAGTACAGCTGTCCATTTTTTGAAGACAGGGCTTGTCTGTAGTCATTTTGTTGGAGTGAGGTTGCCTTACCCTGAAGTTGTTTTGGTTCCCCAAACGCAAAGCACATGGCACGGGAACACGGTTCGAGTCCCTGGAGTATGCCAAAGCTGTGGTGTGGTAAATCAAAGAGCACGGACGGCTTAGACTCATAATGACCCTATAGGACAGAGTAGACCCTATAGGATGTACAGAGACATCCTCACCCTTCTCAGAGCAGCTGATGATGACTTTCAACTTCTGACCTTGTGGTTGGCATCTCAGTGAGTAGCCCGCTACGCCACAGGACACCACAGAAAGGCTAGGGAGATGGAAACAGGCTTCAGAAGTGTCCAGACGTAGATGGGGTAGATATAATAGTTGAGAAATAATAGTTTTCAGATTTTGAGGGTTTTGTCTAAGAAGGTTTCTGATTCTGTAGCAATGCTTTGGGACTCACCCTCCTGCTTCATATAATTAAAAGGTTCCCTGGTGGCACATCTCTAACGGAAAGGTCAGAGGTTCTAACCTACCAGCCGCTACATGGGAGACGATGCGGCAGTCTGCTTCTGTCAAGCCACGGCCATGGGAACTCTAGGGCAGGAGGGGCAGTTCTCCTCGGTCTTAGGTGGGCCCTCTGAGTTGGCAGGGACTCCAGAGCAGTGGGTGCGTGTGGAAGAGAAGGAATTCGTCTCCACTGTTCCAGAAGACAGAATTAGAATTAGTCCCTGTGGGAGAGAGTCACTGATATGTACAGTGGGAACCAGGTATAAATATCTAGTCTGAGTGAGTTCTTGGACTGTATGTCTCTTACTCACTAATTCATCACACATTTGTGTGCCATACACAGCTAAACCCTGGTGATACAAAGACGAGCAAGACAGTGCTGCACAGAGGCATAGAGCTTAATGAACAACAGGATGTCAGAATGTGATAAGTGCTATAAATAATGGGGCCGTATAAATTTCTATTTCAGTTTGTTGTCTTTTCCCTTTGAAACTTATCAGTGATGTATATATGGATTGTGATAAGAGTTGTATGAACCCCCAATAAAATGATTTAGAAAAAACTTATCAGCAATGACTTTCATACTGAAATATGTTTATGCTAAGCATTTGGTAACTACAGCACACTGTGGTAGGCTTTGCAATAAATATGTAATCCCAGTATCTATTAAAAAAAAGTTACTTTGCTTTCGCTGGAGGAGGAGCGCCTGGTCTGGCGGCTTTGGAATGCTCGGAACTTCAAAGACTATTGAGGACAGTCTCTGTCTATACTCACAAGGAGGAGAAAGGACCTCAGTTGGGCCTTTGTTTTTTAATCCATTTTTGATCTGGTGAGTTGGATACGTAACACAATAAAATTTCCTCCAGTTGCTTCATTTTTTATTATCTTTTCCCACAAATTTACTATAAAATAAAAGATGTTTAAATTTTTTTTTAAAGTTACTTTTTTGGGAGATAATTTTCCTTAAAGCCTGCTGCTAGTAAACTGATAGTCGTGTTCAAGTCATGTCAGGGACCCAGGCTCCCATCTCGCTCTAGGTTTTATTCTGTTGTTTACTAAACAGGAAGAGGATTTATATTTTTTCTGTCAAGATTTAACATTGGTGGAAAAATGACTTATGACTGTGAAAACATTTTTAGATAGGGACTTGCAGCCTGGGATCAGCTTTCAGGAGCCAGCCACTCTGAAACATGTCAAGCTTTGGTGTGTCTGTCTTTTTTTGTATGAAATCCTGGATCGGTCAGTCTATAGAGATAGTAATTGGATCAATAGTTTCTTAGGAGTATAGTTTCTGAGAAAATGGGAAGCAAATGAATATAAGACAGAAGACAATGTTCTAAAATTGATTTTAATGATTGTTCAACTCTTTAGTATGTTTAAATCAGTGAAATGTGTATGTGCACTATATGTCAGTAAAACTGAAGGAAAAATGAAAATAGAATGTCCTCTAGAGAACGAGACCTGTAACAGACTAGAAGCTTGGGGGAGGGGGTGTGTGTCACTCTACAAACCACTATCTTCCCTTTATTGTCATGATGTGTTAGACACGGATTCTTCACCTAGTCTCTTTTAAACGGATGAAGCCTTTTTCCTTACAGGTGGCTGCTGACCTGCTCATAGAGGTCAGTATGTACAGGGTACCTAGCAAACAGGGCAACTTTCCTGGGAAGGTGAAGAAAGAAAGGAGCTGGAGGAAGGGAGAGAAAGCGAGGGTCACTTTCTCAAAGCAGGTGTACACAGTAGAGCTGAGTTTTGAAAGGTAAAGTTTCTGCTGAAAGGTCAGATATTCAAGCAACTATGGTGAGATGGAAACGCAATAAAAGATGAAAACCGGGCAACATCAAGATGGGTTTTCATGTAGAAAGAACTTGGCCAGCTATTTGTTCATGCCCGATCCCTCCCAATTCTGACAATCCTGGTGTCATCAGTAGTGATTTCCTAAGACTCAGGAAAGTCAGCATGCACTGCAGATCAAGGCCGGGTCCCCAACTAATAGTCTAGTACCAAGTCAGAGCTTACTGCTAGTCTTGGCATCCAGTTAGGGACTCATGGAATAAAGTGTGAAAGGTAATATCATGATTAAAGATCCTTTTTAGAAATAGGAGATGTTTAAAAAAAGTGTGATTGAACATATATTTCTTTTTTTAAAAACGTTTTATTAGGGGCTCATATAACCCTTATCACAATCCATACATACATCAGCTGTGTAAAAGCACATCTGTACATTCATTGCCCTCATCATTTTCAAAGCATTTGCTCTCCACTTAAGTCCTTGGCATCAGGTCCGCTTTTTTTCCCCTCCCTCCCTCCCTCCCAGCTCTCCCCTCCCTCATGAGCCCTTGATAATTTATAGATTATTATTTTGTCACATCCTGCCCTGTCCGACGTCTCTCTTCACCTCCTTTTCTGTTGTCCATTCTCCAGAGAGGAGGTCACATGCAGATCCCTGTAATTGGTTCCCTCTTTCCAACCCACTCTCCCTCGACCCTCCCAGTATCGCCACTCACACCCCTGGTCCTGAAGGTATCATCCACCCTGGATTCTCGGTGCCTCCAGCTCCCATCTGCACCAGTGTACATCCTCTGGTCTAGCCAGACTTGCAAGCTAGAATTCAGATCATGATAGTTGGGGGGAGGGGGAGGAAGCATTTAGGAACTAGAGGAACGCTGTATTCTTCATCGGTGCTACATCGCACCCTGACTGACTCATCTCCTCCCCTAGACTCCTCTGCCAGGGGATCTCCAGTGGCCGACAAATGGGCTTTGGGTCTCCACTCTGCACTTCCCTTTCATTCACTATGGTAGGATTTTTTGAACATGCATTTCTGAGACTAGATAAGCTCACGTGGATTCAGAGTCTAATTTAATTCTTAAGTGATTCTCTCCTATTTGGGCTCCAGTGTTAGAGAGAGCATTCCATCCCTTCGTTCGCAATTCACTTGAGGCCTTTCTGGCCGTCTTTGAATTGCCACCTGCAATTCAATTCAGCCCTGACTGCCAACTTCATAAAGTGAAAACTAGTAGGAAGAGTTTAAAAACCCATTTCGACATTATTCTGCCTTTACTGAAACATTTTTGTAATGGGGTTGCAAGTCTGGCCACCTGCTCTGAGTTGAAATGGCCCACGTATAAATTTATTGTAGGCTGAGAGATTCATATAATGGACTGCATTGGTTAATGTATCATTCTAAGGAACTTGAGCTATCCAGAGTTTTAAACATCTTTAAAGAAAATCAACTTTTGATTGTGATGAAAGGGAACAAAGCAAATCAGTTTTCCATGCAATAAACTGCACACCTTTTGTTTTGTGTCTTTGGCTGTCATCTCCTAAAAGTCATATTATTACTCATCCCATTTCTACCTTTTTCCTATGTCCATTCTTCCTTCTTCCCTAACCCTTCCTGCTTTCTTAGTTTTGCCCTTGGGCAACTACTTTCTTCTTTTTATAAACCATTTTATTGGGGGCTCTTCCAGCTCTCACAACAATCCATACATCAATTGTATCGAGCACATGTATACACATGTTGCAATCATTTCCAAAACGTTTTCTTTCTACTTGAACCCTTGGTATCAGCTCCTCATTTCTCCCCTTCTTTTTTTAAACCTTCAAATGCTTCCCTTCTTATCTCAAATGGTTGGTTATTCTAAGAAGTGCATACTTTCCCAATTGAGCCACTGGCTTGAGTTCAGTTCTGGGTATCGGAAGTTCTATCAGTCTCTATCCAGCCTGGTCTCTCTGATGATTTTGAGCCTTGTTCTAGCCAGGACCTTCGATCATGGCCCCTTTCAGAGTGTGGGCTGTGGAAGTTGGCCACCATCTAGTTCTTGAGGTCTCAGAGTTGTGGATGCTGGGTTTCCTGTGGGCCACTGGCTTTTGGACTGATTGTTTCCATGCATCTTTGGTTTTCCTCCCTCTTCATTGTTTTGGATGGGGAGAGACCTATAGTTGTAACTTAGATGGCCACTTAGAAGCTATTAGGTCCCCGGTTGTTACTTGCTAGAGTAAGTGTAGAACATTTTCTCTGTGGACTCTGTTGTGCCTTTTGAGCTCCGTGTCTCCTGACACTATGGTCCTGGGCTCCAGGCCTGGTAACGTCAGTTGTTTTTAGAGAGCAGAAGACTTCATTGTTCCTTGATAGTTCCCAACAGATGTGGTGGTCTTCCCCCGCCCCCCCCCCACTGCTTTTTTTAAACTTTTATTATTTTAAGCTTAACTTATTCCCGAATCATGAGTTGCTTCTTCTGGGAAATCTTTTTCTTCTGTGCAGCCTCCTCTTCTGGTTTGGGAACCATCTGTTCCTTCTCAGTCAGGATCATGTCAGTGTGGCAGGGGGAGCTCATGGATGGGTTGATCTGACCATGAGCTCTGTAAGTCCGGGGGCACATCTTGGGGGCTTTGTTCACCTGGATGTGCTCAATGACCAGAGAATCCACATCTAAACCCTTCAGTTTAGCATGACTTTCTGCATTTTTAAGCACGTGAAGCAAACATTCGGCACTCTTTTTGGGCCACCGACCCTGGGTCCAACCCCACTGTTTGGCCTGGGCACACCTACCAACACCACCATTGTACCGTCAGAAGGGCACACGCTGCTTCTGCAGAGTGATGTCTTTCAAGTATTTGGTGGCTTTCCAGATGTGCATGCCTTTGATAGCCTGGGCAATTTCACGGGTGTGTGTTCTTGAAGTGGACCTGGAGGTTCGACTCTCGAGATTTTCAGGATTTCTGGGTCTAGTGAGTAGGGAATCATTTTGGCAGGTCACCCCAGGCTGCTACAGTTCAAGCGCTCTTTCCTCTTTGCCTCCATCTTCTAATGCGGAACAAAACCAACCCTCCGTTACTTGAGATAAACTACAGCAAATTATAACAGGGCAAGCGACTGCGTTTATGGAAAGCATTTCCTATGGGACTACTTGTGATTTTTTTCTTGGTCAGCTGTGTTCCCACAAATTTAAATATAGCAATTGTGTAACCATTTATTTGACTACCGAATGAAGGATGTGCTTGCTTGTGAAGAAAAAAAAAACAACCAACCAGCTCTGGATAGGACTGCAGTTTACCTTGTTATCACTCTGCTTTCTTCAGTAGGGGGCACAGATCAGATTTCTATCATCACAAAACTAATGACATTTCCGAAATGAACAAATGTGTTTTACTAATATCGAGGCTTGCTTTCAGTCAGAATTGACTCTGTGGCTAATTAATTTGGTTTGATTTTGATAAACATAAGAAAATATACTTTTCACTGTTTTTACAATGTTGCCTGGTTTTATTTTTAGTTATTGTATCATATTCCATTAAATTTTATGTTTCCATTCATCCACTATAATAAATAATACTGCAGTGAACACCTTTGGCTTATAGTGCCCCCCTTATTTTTGGACTGTTTTTTAAAAATCATTTTATTGGGGGCTCGTACAACTCTTATCACAATCCATACATCCATCCATGTGTCAAGCACATATGTACATTTGTTGCCATCATCATTCTCAAAACATTTGCCTTCTACTTGAGCCCTTAATATCAGCTCCTCATTTTCCTCCCTCCTTCCTCCTTCTCCCCTCCCTCATGAACCCTTCATAATTCATAGATGATTATTATTTTTTCATATGTTACACTGTCCACCGTCTCCCCCGCCCTCTTCTCTGCTGTCCATCCCCCAGGGACAAGGCCATACGTAGATTCTTGTAGTCAGTTCTGGACGGTTTCTTTAGGATATGTTCTCAGAGATAGGATTACTTTGTTTTTATTTCAAAAGTAGGATCTAATATAAGAAAATGTGATTTTAATTTCTTATTTAAATGGTCTTAGAGAATTTTATGTTTGCTAATGTGAACAACACAGTAGATGGAAATTGATGTTATCATGTAGAGAATTATAGTAATTTATGAATCCTGGGGCTTGAATTTATGTTAATTATGAGGGTAATTAAGGTCCTCTGTGTATGTATATGTGTATGTGTATATACACGTATATATGTGTGTGTGTCTGTGTGTCTGTGTGTATCGTGAAAGCTGGAATCTGTAAAGCAGAAACCAGTCAGGGAAGGGAAGCTCAACTCCATCCCGTTATTAGCTAAGTCGCCAGACTGCACCTGTCAAAGTGGGCGGGAATCGGAACACTTCTCGCACCACCAGGAGCGTTGTGTTTAGGTCCCGAGGGGTGAGTCAAGGTTTCCAGTATTGCAGTAGAGCGTGATGGAAAATATGCCAGAACCATGAGAGGCCACTTTCTACTGCGTTACGGAGTTGAATGGCAGGACAGACTGCCCACTGGAGATGATGAGGCATTGGGTGGTGTTTAAAAGCATACCCACAGCTCGTGAACTCACTGCAACAGCAGCAGGAGGCTGTGTGAAACGATTGCTGTACATGCAGTCCATACCACAGTTAGGATATCATAGCTGCTTCTTTACATTGGCTTACATTTCCCCAGACGGAGAATGAGACCATGGTTGTGTGCTTAAGTTTTGTGTGTGTGTGTGTGTGTGTGCATAAAAGTTGTGACACACTTCCAGCTTCTGCAATAGACTTCTGTATAATTAATGGTAGTGAAAGACAAAATAGATTCCAAATCAAAACCAAACTCACTGCCATTGAGTCAATCCTGACTCAAAGCAACCTTGTGGACAGAGCAGAGCGGCCTCTGTGGGTTGTAAAACATTTTTTAAACAGTAGTATTGGCACTTAACTCACTTATCACACAACTCAATAGATCAGTCCTATCAAGAAGAGTTGTACAAGCATTACCACAACCCATTTTAGAACACTCTCTCACCCCTCTCCCCTTGGTTATGAGTGTGTAATCACCATCAGTTCTAGAGCTCCCTCCCCCTCCTACATACATTGTTTGCTCCCCACCCCACCCCTCACCCTCAAGATCTCTCCCACCTCCCCTGCAAACCCTCGCATCATTTCTCATCCCTCTGCACCTGCCCCTCAGTGCTTCACAACCTGGAAAACCAACGGAACAACATGCAGTTGATAACGATGCGAAGATTAACGTGCAAATAATGAATATGAACGGAAAGGCCACTGTGAATATTCAAAAGGCCAGGGCAGAAATCTTTGTCATGGACGAGCAAGAAGTACTTGCACCTAGAAGAATTTCAGGTCCAGAGGGCGGTCAACTGACCAGCTGTCAAGTTCAGTCCAGTAGGGTGTGAATCTTTAGGGGAGCAAGACAGCCTCATCCTCTGTGGAGCTGCTCTGGGTTCAGACTACTGAACGAGAGGTTAGCAGCCCAACCGGCCACCTACTGCGTCACTAGGACTCTCCTTTCTCTCTTACTTGAAGAGAGCATTTGTGAAGTCGTGCATGGGACACAGACAAGGTAGCCACAGAGACATGTCATGTGGATGAGGGAGTCTTTAGCCCGAGGCCACGATGGGGTCCACGGGTTTGCTGAGGCGCAGAGCTTTCCAAGGGACATGAAGGAAGCTGTCATCAGACGCAGGTGGTGGCAGGTCTGTGCATCCTGGTTACCCGTGACATACCCACAGGAAGGTGGGAGGGCACAGCTCCTCTTATTGAAAATAAAAAAATCCGGCCGCTTTGCAGACGCCGCCGCCTGAATCTGTAGTCTTGTCTGGTCCTGCTGTGCCCAGCCATGGTCAACCCTACTGTGTTTTTCGACATAGACGCCGATGGCGAGCCCCTCGGCCGCGTCTCTTTCGAGCTGTTTGCAGACAAAGTTCCAAAGACAGAAGAATACTTCCGCGCTCTGAGCACTGGGGAGAAAGGTTTTGGTTACAAAGGTTCCTGCTTCCACAGAATCATTCCAGGGTTTGTGCCAGGGTGGTGACTTCACACGCCATAATGGCACTGGTGGCAAGTCCATCTATGGAGAGAAATTTGAAGATGAGAACTTCATCCTGAAGCACACAGGCCCTGGCATCCTGTCTATGGCAAATGCTGGACCCAATACGAACGGTTCCCAGTTTTTTATCTGCACCACTAAGACTGAATGGTTGGATGGCAAGCACGTGGTCTTTGGTAAGGTGAAAGAAGGCATGAACATTGCAGAAGCCATGCAGCGTTGTGGGTCCAAGAACGGCAAGACCAGCAAGAAGATCACCATTGCCGACTGTGGACAACTCTGATTAAATGTGATCAGAATTTTCTGTTTTATCTGAAGCACCAGACCATTCCTTGTAGCTTGGCAAACCACCCTTCTCTTCCCAGTGTGCTTGCAGTGTCGTGTAATCTGTGCTCTCACTCCAGCTCTTCAAGTTTTCTACTTTCCTTATTGCCCCTGAGTCCAGCTGGAAAGCAGAGTTACGTTTATGATTATGAAATAAAAGATAAACAATTAAAAAAGAAAATTAAAAAATTCATGACTGTGCAGTTCATCTCGAGTTTTTCCAAATTGTCACAGAGCTCACAAAAACTTTCCCAAGGGGGGGAGGGGGGGCTAATGGCCGTGATCGACATATAACCCCCACCCAGGGTGATAGACAAGGGAAACATGAATGAAGGGAGACAGCGGCAGTATGAGATATGAAAATAACAGTCATTTATCATTTATCAAGGGTTTATGAGGGTGAGGGAGAGAGAGAAAAAATGAGCTGATACCAAGGGCTCAAGTTGAAAGAAAATGTTTTGAAAAGGATGATGGCAACAAATGCACAAACGTGCTCGACACAACGGATGTGTGGATTGTTATAAGAGCTGTAAAAGCCCCCAGGAAAATGATTGAAAAAAAACGACAACAAAACTTTCCCAATATATTCACTGGAAAAATTCATATTGGGCCCATACACTCAAACCCATGTTGTACAAGGATCAACCGTGTTATATTCCTGACCACTTCACACACTTGCTTCCTGCTCCTCCTGACTACCAAGCACAACACGCCACACTGGTGTGTGTTAGCACTCTCCCAGCTGGAGCTAAATGGCCTAATGTGATCTGCTCCTCCATAGTTACGTTCATTAGTGGAGCCTTCTCAAAGTCAGATTTAACCAGCAAAGAATCGTTTGCCTACCTGCATTAGACTTTCCAGAATGACGATCGTTGTATTAGTTTCAAACACCGATGTCAAGTACGATAAAAATATATATATTTTTAAAATACACACATGCACGTGAAGGCTGCAAGCTACTTTCCAGGGTCCCTCCCTGTCATGGGGCGATGTCAGAGTTATCACCAATGTGCAGTGAGTAACCTTCCTGATGAAGGGTGATGGGGAGCTTCCTTTTTCCTGAAATAGCTTCCCCTTTCATTCATTTTTAATTTTAATTAAAATTAATATTTTAATTAAAATATTACTTTTTCTAAAGGCATTTTAGTATTTTATCTTCCTGGTCCGGGACAGTTATTGGGAACCGTGGTCTAGAAGAGGATCTGAGACATCATTTAATATTCATAAGCACCAGAATAGAGCCTCTATAGCTGACTTACTGAAACCCAAAGGTATACTGTTTTTATCAAGTGGCTGTAGACCATGACCTTCAAAGTTCAGAATTCAAAAAAGGGCAGCTCAGCGAACACATCTCAGTTTTCATAGGGGTTGTTGAAAGTGGCTAATGCCGAGGAGCCTAATGGATTTCTGAAAGCATAGTGTGCTTTAGGTATTGCTAAATCAATAGACATCACCATCACTTAAGTGTGTATATTATATAATGCGTGGTTAATTATATCATAAATCATTTCAGAATATTTGTCTTTTAAGTGGAATGCTAAAAATACAATTGAAGTGCTTGTAAAAATAGAATTGTTAGAAAAATTTGGAGTGTATTATATAGGGTCCCACCCCACCCCCGCTTCCCAACTAATCTTAATATTGGGAGTTAGCTACCGAGTCTATTACACATGTAATTTTATGAACCATGAAATGGCATTTTTCAAAAGCACTTATGTTTGCGACTGATAATAAAATGTTCTTCAGCCCATGAGTCCCGTAAAAGCCTTATCTTGACTTTTTAAAAGTTTTGCTTCGTCTTGCATAAGTAGACGATCGGTGTGCTATTTGGTGAAAATGTGTAATTGTGTCAGGAGGGGGAAGAGCTTATTTGAGTGGAAGAACACAAAAGAGCCAGTACTGGAAAATATAGTTGAATGCTGCAAAATGTCCTATGTGCTTAAGCTTTGTGATTTTTCGCATCATTAAAAAATACCTCAATAATCTTTGGTAATTGGTAGCAATAATGGATGTTGGTCACTTTTTTTTTTTGGTAGCTTCTTGAAAAAGAACAAAAAAGACAGCCCAGCAGGTCTCTTGGGTCTGGTTGCAGCTTTATGGCAGATGAACTTGAATCATTTGCTGCGGTCTGAAGAAGAATGTGAAGGGTCATTTGTGTTTGGTGAACCCAGTTAACAGGGTGGAGAAAGACAGTTCTTTATGACTTGATGGTGCAGGACACTTAATGAGGTTATTTGCTTAATCCTATAAAGCTACATAAAAATATCCTTATTTCTTATTCCTAATCTCATTTTCATTAAACCTTTACCCAATGATACCTAGTTGAATACAACTGTCAGTTGGCCTGATGTTTTGTTTTATTTTCAAAATGACCAGACAGTAAAATTGACCTTTTGGAGTGGGTGGGTGGGGGTACAGAGTTCTATGAACTTTAATGCATGTGTAGATTCACATAACCTCCACTGCAATTAGGATCCCAAATCAGTTCTTCACTTCCAAAGATTCCTTACTGTGATCCATATTATCCTACCCTAATGGAGAGCTGGCGTCCATCATTGTAGTAGCTTTCCCCCCAAAAGCCACATCCATGGAATCACAGTGAATGTAATCATTTGAGATAGGGTGTTTTCACCCAATCAGATGCCGTTAAGACTCCGTGAAGTTACTGTATATCAGTAGTTATTTTAATATTATTGTTTAATTATTTGTATTACTAAGCAGTTGTTACAGAGCCACAGTGGATTAAGCATTGGGGCAGCTAACCAGGAGGTGAAAGGTTCAAACCCACCAACCTCTCCCTGGGAGCAAGATCAGTCTGGCTGCTCCCACAAAGACCGACATCCCTGGAAACCCTGGGGGGCAGTTCTACTCTGTTCCATAGGGTCACTGTGAATCAGGATTGACTTCATGGCAACAGATCGGGTTAGAAGTGGTTCGTCAAAATGTTATGCCATTTGTAATCATTTCCGGTCTGAGAGATTGACATGGACTTTTGAGTTGAATATTAAAAAAAAAGAAACGAACTCTATTTTCAAGTCGTTTCAAGACCAGGGCTGTATGTAGCTAAGTGGTTATATAGTGGGCTGCTAACCTCAAGCTCAGTAGTTCGAATCCATCACTTGCTCTGAAGGTGAAAGATGAGGCTTTCTGCTCCTGTCATGACTCACAGCTTGGAAACCCTAAGGAGCAGTTCTCCTCTGTCCTGTAGGATCTCGGAGAGTCAGCCTCGACTCGATGGCACTGAATTTTCTTTCTGGGCTGGTGCCCTTTTTTAATGCCAGTGCTAAAGACAAGGCAGACTTTTTCTTGGCTCTGGCTCCAGCCATCTTCCCACCCCGAGTCTGTGAGCTCTTGAGAACCAGACAGTGACCCTGATGATCTGTCTTCATGAGCTTGCTCCCAGATGCCTCCCGCTTGTCTCTGCTCACGGCAGCCTGTTGGTCTCAGCGAGTGACGCTGATGCGCATCCGTCTGGGCAGCATCGGTTTAGTTTGCTGCTTCATCCCCAGAGCTGGCTCCCTTCTGAATGGATTGAAGATGGAAGGGTTTTGTTTTTTTCTCCAACTGCTGAGAATCTAGAGACGGGGGAGGCTTTTAAGAACTGTATATTTTGGCAAGAAAACAGTGGGGTCATCCCTCTGCAGATAGACTGGAGAGGCCTTTATAATCACAGAGCAATAAATGACCTATCACTTATTAGTAGGAACACTAGGTTGTGAAGCACAAAGAACCAAACATGTTCTATTTTCACTGACAATCCACTTAATAATAGAAGTGAAAGCAACGTTATGTTTGTAACCCGAGAGCCTGTAATAAAGATTTCTACCGTATTAAAAAAGAAGCTGCTTAAATTAACATCTGACTTTCATCCTGCATTATATTCATTTATGATGTGGGTTCTCTCAATTAGGTCTAATGCCCATTTTAATTGGCACATTGGCAGAAATACCAAGGGAGAGTGATTTGTCAGCCATAAATCTCTGGTGTTGCAGGACCTGTTTCCATCGTGGGGTTGCACTGCCGGGACTGTTGGGGCATCGCCCTGCCCACGTGTGCCTCTAGCGGTGGTTGTGGGGAAAGCAGCACCGGCCTCTAACAACCGCCAACTCTGTTCTTCCTTCCCCCAGATTTTAACCTTCGAGACCAAGAACCCAACGGAACTGGCAGAACGCCTGCGCTCCGTGTGTGGCAATCAGAGCAATGCCTACGCCCGCTTGCTTGAGTACCGCCTGAACGCCCTGCGCGGACTGTGGAATGCCCAGCGGCAGCTGGCCCTGGAAGAGCAGCACGAGAGGGAGAGCTCAGGGGACGAAGAGACTCTGGCCCTGCTCAAACGCCAGGGCTTGCTGCAGCAGCCCGAGCAAGCCCCCTTTACGTCCCGGGTGGGGCTCCTGCTGGTCTTCCCCCTTATCCAGTCCCAGAGCAGGACCGACCCTTCGCTCTGTAACATCACTGCCGAGGTGCTATTGAATTGCCTTCGCGACTGCCAGCCCTTGAGCCTGACCAAGGAGCCTGCTGACTGTCTCAATGGAATTGAAGCCTTGCTGTGCTCTTGGCTCGAAGAGACTGCCGACACCGGCCGACACATCCCACATAAGCAAAAGGAAAACGCAGCTGCAGCCCTGGTGGCTCTGGCCTGTGCCAGGTAAGGACAGTTGGATGTGCAGCTTGGCTGAGGCTCTCGACTGCTGCACCTGGGTTTGGATGAGTGAAGGCAGTAGCAAGTGTCTTTGATGGGCATCGTACCAAGGCCCTTTGTTTGCTATCTTGAATGCCAGTGTGGCCTGGACGGTGCCTAAGATACGTTCTCCAACACTCGGCACCAGCGGCTGAGCTGGAACCACACTAACAGCTTAAAAGGAGGCCCAGCCCTTGCCACGGTCTCCTCAGCCCTTGCTGCACCCGGGCTGTAGTCAGGTCGTCAGCAGGGATGTTGTACCTGTTCCTTCAGGGAGGACAGCCAGGAGGGTCGTACAGCTTCCCCCTTTTTGTCATGTCTCTCCAAGGAGAGCAGCAACTGGGGCGTGGCTGATTGCTCACCTGGTCATCTCAGTCATTGCCGCCCCTTTCTGGACCCTGCTGCTTGCCTCCGTCAGTGCAATCGAAGGATCTCTGTCTGTCTCTACCAATGCACACTCACACGCATGCACACTCACACACATACTCAATACTATGCTGTCCTTTTGGTACACGTTGATGTTTTTGATTCACTGTCACTAAGAAATGGCGTTGGCATTGCTTTTCCAAGAAAGGATGCGTCTCCTCTCCTCCCCAGTAACCTGTGTGGTCACTGGCACTAGGTTTTCTTTAAGCCAATCAGGACCATCCTCCAGAAGCCCATTGGGACCAGGGTCACGCGTTTGCCCCTCACCACTTAAAATTTGTCTTTGCGTTGCTCTTGTTTTCAGCAGTGTATGTGGAAAGACTCTTCTTGGAAGCTTATGACATTCTTTTTTTTTCCCTATTGGCCACTGTCAAAATGTGACCTTTGTAGTAGTTTTATCATTGCTTATGACGTTCTTAACTAGAAGGCTTTTCCCTCAGTTTTTCTCTGTGTGGTTTCAAAGTGACTACCAAATAGTTGAACCTCAAGCTGTTTCTCAGTAAAATGGTACCAGTACTTACTGGTTGGTGGGTTCTTTGCCCTGAGCCAATTGTCAAGCCTCATTTTAAAGTCTCTGAAGAGTGTAGCTGCCTGTGGACATCCTGGCTGTGAGCTCAGTTCTGGAGACATCGTTGGATTGGTACTGGCATAGGGTTCCCTATAAAGGCTTTCCATGGAATTTACAAGGGTACTTCCAAAAGTTGGGGGAACAATGGAATTAAAAGACAGTGGACTCTCCCCACGAACTTTTTGAAGCCCCTTGAGTTTAGCATCTGCAGAAGACAAATTTGAGCCCTAAAATTATTTGTTAATAAGGCAAGCAGCCCCTTTGAGAACAGTTGCTTTTAGATTGCTCTGTTTTCAGGCAGACTTAGGTTGTTGGGAAGACTCATCAACTCTTGTCTCCCATATTTGAAGTTTTAAAATATGGGGTCATGGTACTCCCTTTCTGATTATGCACCCCCATTCCGTCTACAACACAGGTAGCTATTGTGATTGCTTCATGCACTTGAGAGTCAAAATTCAGAAATGGTGAAATGAATATTTTTATTTCCCCACCTTTTTTTTCCCCCAGAGATTCCCCACCCCCTCTACGGTGAATGTTATTGCCTTGGTCTGACTTAATTTACTTCAGAAATTATCTTTCAGAATTGGATGAGCCCTTTAGTGAAGTTACTAGGGTTAAATTATGGTTGTGGTTGATGGTCTTTTCCCACAAACTACTATAAAGATGTTCATTTACTCTTTTAACCAAAATGTTCATATTTACCGATCATCTCTCATGTGCCAGGAACCTTCCTGGCTGTTAGGGATACGCTGATTCATGTCGTGGTCTTTGCCCTGACGGAGCCGAATCGTGGAAAGACTCAGGGTAGCTCACTCTGCCAGCAGTCTTCGCTCGCTCACCCACCACGTAGGAGGCATTCTTCTAGGCTGACAGCAGGACAGGTAACTGGTCCAAAATGTCAGCGTTAACATCAGCGTATGGGAGGTGGATGACAAGAACACGGGGTAACCCCCTCAAATAGATTTTTTTTCCCTCTTCATTCACAGAAACAAAAGAAATCACACAGAGCAAGGTCAGTGAGTACGGTGCATGGAGAAAGAAAGGCATGTTGTTTTTGCTAAAAACTTCACAATGAGATGGTGTGGTGTGAGCAAGTGCATTGTCGTGATGGCAAGACCAGTCTCCCATCTGCCACAAATCAGTCCTTTTTTGTCGTACACTGTTACATAATCCTTTCAGAGTCTCTAAATAGAAAGCGTGAGTAACAACAGTCTGACTTGGTTACTAGTGAACTCCAAATGCACTGAGCTAAACGTCCGTTAGGGAAGTTGATGGATATCCAGAAAGAGGTTTGCCATCAATCAACATTTTGACATTTCACCTTTTTTGAACCGAGAAAAACACTCATGCACTTGAATTTTTCCCATAGCACTGTCCTTGTAAGCTGTGTTCAACATCCCAGCAGTTTCTGCAGCATCCCCCTCCCCCTCCCCACCGCCAAGCAGGTAACGACTGCTTGCTGCTCTCTAAGTCGGCCATCACAAAAAAAAAAAAAAAAAGGTTCGAGCAGAAGCGTTTTTACGAAAAAATTCACTGTGACCAGAGAGAACCTTCCCAGGCAACGCCACTGGGTGCACTCACTCAGAGCGAGCTGCTTGCTGCTCATCTAGTGGGGAAAATGCATACTGTGAAAGCTCCACTCCAACAACACAATTGTGGGGTAACCCCTCGTGTGTGGGGAAGGGATAAACACCCCAATGCAACCTGTGATAAATAATGATGGAGTGGGTGGTGCTGGTGGTGCTGGTGCTAGCAGAGCATGAAAGATGGCAGCACTAGGCAGAATGACAGGGAAAGCCTGATTGGAGAGTGACATTGGAACTAAGGCTTGGATGATGAGAAAGAGCCAACCAGGCAAATAAGCCGAGGAACCGCAAAGTGGGCAGGCCAGCTGGAATGTGACGAGTGACCAGAGAGGGATAAGAGTTGAGGCCCAGATCCTGTGGGGCCTAGGAGTCATGGTGCGAGTTTAAATTTTACTCTTAGAATCTGATGCTCTCTCAGGTAACCTAATACTGTGGAGTTAGCTAATGGCTTGAAACTCCCCAGCATGCTTTGGGCTCCTTCATTGGAGCCTGGCTGGGCCCCGGGGAGGCGGTATCTCTTGGGCAGACGGAGAAGCAGAAATCCCCAGGAGTTAAATGACCGACTGAGCTGGTGTAGCAGGGAGTGCAGAGCCAGGTTTAAGTGCCCCGACTCCCAGCTTTGCTTCTCTACTCCAAATACCGCCTCCCCGCCTTCCAGCCTCTCTGGTTTTGCTTCTCGGAGCACACGAGCTAGTAAAAGGGCCAGTTAAGAGGACTAGTCCATCCAGTGTTAGGTATTCCATTTCTTTTGGGGTTTCTTTAGGTACATGATACCTAACTTGTGGTTAAAGCCTTGGCCACGAGAGTAAGGCAACGACCCCGAGTCCGTCCATCTGATTCAAGTGACCATTTAGTCCAGGAAACACTCCTCAGGTGATTTATGCTTGGGACCTGGCCAGGTAAGTTTTGTACATCTTTTAGATCCTGCTGACCATATTAGTGACTTCCCAGAGCCTCGAGGCTTGGGAAGCAAAGGATGAGGATGGTGCCGTGGTGAGCCCTGTAAGCCGGAGGTTAAGATGCCTGCAGCAGGAGGACACAAAGGGGGGAAGCTTTTGCCACAAGACATTAGCTGTTTAAATGTGCTGCTTTTGGTCATATTTGATGTGATGGGGTATAATCAGATGTAATGCTTAATCAATCACTGGAACAAAGACAATTATATATTTTTAATCAAGCCTTGAAAGATAGATTTTAAATACTGTATATACTCGTGTATAAGCTGAGTTTTCCAGCACATTTTTAATGCAGTTTTTGTGGTAAATTCAGGTGCCTATGCTGATATTCGGGTCAGCTTATACTGGAGTATATATTGTAGTCTCATGCTGGGAAATCTCTCCTTTAGATTAAAGGATGTCTTGGTGATGAGTCAAAAAGCCAAGCCAAACTTCCTGCCTTCAAGTCCACTCTGACTCATAGTGACCACATAGGGCACAGTAGAACATCCCCTGTGGGCTGTCCAGCCTTATAGGAGGAGACAGTCCCCTCTCTCCTGCAGGGAGGCTGGTGGTTTCAAACTGCTGACCCTGGCAGTAGGCAGCCCAGCATGGAACCCGTTACACCACCAGGGCTCTTGAAGGCAGGGTCCAGACGCAGAGTCAGGTGTTCTTTCTGCCGGAGACATAGGTTTTCTTGCCTTTTGTGTCAGGGGAACATGGGTCACCTTTACAAAGCCAGGCAGACAGCCTCAGAGGCATGGTGCCAGACATACGATAATTTTCCATATGATGGTGCTAGGCAGGAGTCCAGCACATTTTGTACAGTACATAGTCTTACGGGCAAAAGTACATGGCCACATTTTAGGTTGCTCATGTAATTAATAAAAAAAAAACAGTAACCTAAATCATTTGATTTTCCATGATTTTCTGTTCTCCTTTTTTGTTTGTTTGGTTTCTTTAGGGGATCGTTGAAAACGTTTGTTCATACAGTGCATCTGTTACAGAAACAGACGGATGTAGGGTCCCTGCCTGTCGCTGATGTCTTATATAGGTAAGTTGTCCCTGGAGGGCAGTTTTGCACCAAAGGCTCTTGTCGTCAGTAGGTGACTGAACTAGGATGCAGTGCTGAACCGAGAAAGCTGACTCAGGAAATGTCCTGTTGCTATTTCAGCCAATATGTTACAATGAGTGTATTACAACAAGCGCAACTTTGGTGTCATCTTTCCATTCCTTTAAAGTTTTCCTTGAACATGTTGTTTTTCATTTTATTAATTTTTTTTAAAAAACAGCCAATGGCTTGTACTGAATGTTTATTGTAACATCGTGATGATAATATATTGAGATGTAAAGAAGAAAGGGAAAATCGTTCATAATAATTGTACGATGTGGATGGAGCACGAATAAAACTGCTACAAAAGAGGAACTGTGTCTTTGGGAAGAATTGTTCGTAACCTCACCACCGGAGATGATGGTTCTGGATGCTTTGATAGATGTGTGTGCTTCTCAATCCTGACATATCACACGTCCGCTGTATATGAGAGGACCTAAAAAGTTCATGGGGAAATTTTTATTATCTTTTCATTCCTTTTTTTTCACAAACTTTTTAAAGCCCCCCCGAATGTAGATTGCAATTACACACACATTAAAATTGCAACTCTGCTGAAAATAGGTATAGTAATTTTTTTCCTTTTTAAATCATTTTATTGGGTGGTCGTACAATTCTTTTTTTTAAAACGTTTTATTAGGGGCTCATACAACTCTTATCACAATCCATACATATACATACATCAATTGTATAAAGCACATCTGCACATTCTTTGCCCTCATCATTTTTAAAGCATTTGCTCTCCACTTAAGCCCTTTGCATCAGGTCCTCTTTTTTTTCCCCCTCCCTCCCCGCTGCCCCCTCCCTCATGTGCCCTTGGTAATTTATACATCGTTATTTTGTCATCTCTTGGGTATAGTAATTTTTATATTAACTCTGTATACCATGGAAATGTATGACCTACATGTCATATGTAATGGCAGCTCTGTGTGTATGTGTGTGTGTATTTTAGACAACTGTAAGCATGAACGTTTTGTAGTCTTCTTGCTTCAAATATTTTGTTAATGCCCTCACAGATGTGCAGCGTGTTCTGTCAGAGCTCTTGGTCTTCTGCTCTCTGGAGCGGTGGGGACTTGCGTGTTCATGCCGAAGTCGATTGTCTGAGGCTCTGCGACACTTCTCTCTCTAGGCTGCTGCTCTTGGAAGGGGGCCCGGGCTCGCCTTCCTGTCTGCTGGGCGGCAAACACATCGTGTCCTGGGGCTATGAAGACATGCTGCCCGCACCAGATAGCAACCCTGCCTCCAGTTCTGAAAATAAAGGTAATGCGAGGGTCTTTTGTTCAGGATAACGTATTAAAAATGTGAAGAGGAGGGTTTTAGGCCATTGTGACAAAGAATTGAGACTCGATCTCTGTGTTCATTTTTTTTTTAAGTTGAAAAATATTTATTTTTTAAAGCATTTTATTAGGGGCTCATACAACTCTTATCTCAATCCATACATATACATACATTAATTGTGTAAAGCACATCCGTACATTCTTTGCCCTCATCATTTTCGAAGCATTTGCTCTCCCTGTGTGTTCCTTTGAATGAAAAGCGCACCATTCCTGTACAGTGTGCTCATTGTCCGTGTTATCAGGACAAGGATAAATGCGGATACTCTGGGAGCTAAGGAAACAGCTCTTACAATGGAAAGGACCCGTATCACCCATCCACCCCTGCCAGGGGGGCATGCCTTACTTAAATTGCCTCTGGGCATGGCAGCCTTAAGTTGAAAGTTACTATCCGCTCCTAAGAAAATCAGGTCTGACAATTTTAAAGCTAGAAAAGAAAAGAGAGTCAGGTCTGATACTATTTCTTTTTGTCATTTAATTGGTGTAATGTGTTTACACGGTCCCACCATACTTCAGGTCACTGTGTCACACGCCTCTCAGTGAGCATGGCAAGGGCTCTTATAATTGGCCTCCACATCACTGACACAGGTCTGTCCATCTCAGGGCAGAGTGTCCATCCACACAGGGTGGCAGCAGGCCCACAGCACCTGGAAGCTCTGCCCCACATGGCAGGAGAGCCAGGGGTGGGGGGCACTCCTGCCCTCACCAGGCGAATTGTGGGCTTCCCAGAAATCCACCGTGCTCCCAGACTTGTCTATGAACGTCAGCTTAGTCATCATATCATTAAATATTAGCCAATGAAATGGGCATGCGGAAACACACACACACACACACCCCACCCCCGCCTCCATTATAAAAGGCAAATGCTTTTAAAAGGCCCCACGTAGTCAGTAGCTAAGAAAATCGACATTGTTGCAGGGTGGCACTGAGAGCCTCTCTGTCCAGTCCGCCCCATCAGGTCCCACCTCACCGTGACCCCTCGGTGGAGGCAGCTGAAGGGCATAGAGCTGCATCTTCACAATAGACTACCTGTGTCTTTTTATAGTCAGCCCTGTGAGACTGCAGAGAGGACTAGGCCGGACTTTGTGGACAGGATTCATGCCCCATGAAGTCCCCACACTGTACCGGGCTCAAATACCATCCTCAGGCAAAACACACCGCTCTTTTCTTGTCTCTCTGTTCTACGCCAACCAAGGTGACAGACACCACTACACCTGGTGAGTGGACTGTGAACGAAACTTCCCGTTCATCATTTGACCTGGAAGCTCACTCTGGAAGGCAGATTCTTTGGAATATGTGTTAGCCAATCAGGTGCTACCTCACAGGGAGAGATGCTGTTTATTTCAGCTTGGGGAAGACTCCGCGAAGGGGAAATACTTGCTAGTTTTATAAAGAAGAAACAGTCTTGCTTTCTACTCTGTTGTCCAGAAACGAGAATTAGGGTGTCTAGATGGAAAAGGCACCGAAGCGGCACTCAGCCCAGTGTGTATCCACATGCCTGTCCCCCCGGGGCCGAGACACTGGCCTCCTCTAGGGCAACCGGCGTCAGGCACAGGACCTTCGCCAGCTCACTGAGCCAGCACAGTAATGCTTCAAGTAGACGTCTCTGTACTCACCTCCCAGATGAAGAAGCCGAAGGCTCCAAGGTCTCCCGGAAGGGCCTAAGGCAGTCGAAAGCGCACTTCTTCCTTCCCCACTAGTTCATCACTGATAACAGTACTGTGTGCTTCCATATTTCCAGTTAGGAGGGATGCTGGCTTGCGTTTTTCTCTTCAAAAAAGAAAGAAGACATGTCTGGCTGAGCCAGGCTCACCTCCTGAGAGCCTTTGCTGACCTCTTTGCCCGCGTCTGGTCCCTTGCCCACTGGACTTGACACTTACTTTACACGTGGGAGACAATCTGTCCCTCAACCGCCTGAAGCCTTTGTCATTAGGAAGGGCATGCTGTCTCACGTGTGTGCTCACCTGTGGAAACCGCTTGCAGATGCTGACCTGGGGCGCTGCCTCACAGCAGACGGTCTGTACCTGTACACAACCAACTCCGTGGGGAGAGGAGTGAGCAAACTGGGCTCTGGATTGCACGGTACTCTCAGGTCAGTTGCGTGGCGCGTGCCGGAGGACTTGGCTGAGCCGTTTCACTCTGCATGTTTGTCTTTGTGAAGAAAAGACCTCGGGGCGCAGACTGACCAGTTGCCCAGAGATTAGTGACTAACAACTCAGCTTGAAATCACCCCAAACCCCTGATTCATTTCCTAGTGTCCCCTTCCCTCTTCCTCATGACCTCTGACTGGACTTGAGCCTGGTCCCCATCCCGACAGCCTTGGGTGGTACTGGCAGGCCTCATTTCCAGTCAGCCACTGCTCTGAGACCCGAATTCCCCTAAGAACACCCCTGACTTCTCCAG
This sequence comes from Tenrec ecaudatus, assembly GCF_050624435.1. NCBI lineage: Eukaryota > Metazoa > Chordata > Mammalia > Afrosoricida > Tenrecidae > Tenrec > Tenrec ecaudatus. The sequence continues at coordinate 16,089,092 of NC_134545.1, forward strand.
GCTGCGCAGTGGAAGTTTTTCTAGTTACATCTTTTGGCCCTTGGATTCAGAGTTCCTTTCTGTTGAGATCTAAGACCTATAATTGCTGCCAAAAGAAACCACCGTTTGAGATCTAGGTATCTAGTCAGTTAGGCTGCCCCCCACCCCCACCCCAATGTTTTCTCCTCTCTAATTAGTTGTTTGACATTTCGTATTTGAAAAAAAAATTTTTAATGAAAGAAATTTAGTACCGGCGTGGTTTGTCAGCCCGAAAGTTAAGGTAATATGCTCACAGCCCTGTAGGTGCCCTGCCTCCTGTGGCCACTTTCCCCAGTGTGGCAGGGAATTGTGTTGGTTCTGTCGCAAAGGGCTGGGGCTGAGCCCATGTGCCCTTCTCTCCCGCAGAGGCTTCGTGTACTGCCGCAATGAGGAGCTGGAGCCCGGGTGGGTGGCTTTTGGCAGCGGCAGTCTCCTCCACCGGCCTGTGTCCTTTGATAACAAGCCTCACTCCCTTTTCCAGGTCATTGACCAGAATACGCTTCAGGTAAGCAGAATCGGGCAGCATTGTCTTTTGGGTTTGGGATACAGCAGGTCGGCAGCAAATGCGGGCACGTCTTTCATGTACTGGATCCCTGTGGAAGGGAAGGCCTGGCCATCAGCAGAGGCAGCGCTTCAGGTGACTGAGTTTTCCTGCCTGAGCGGCCTCTTCCTCCTCTTCATCGTTTCAGTGTTGGGATTCTTCCCCAGTGTCTTGAGAGTCTCCCCCAGCCCCTGGACTGAGCACTCTCCAAGCGACTGAGACCAACAACAACAGCCACAATTTCTGTTTTTGGTGCTGCTATATCTCAGAGATACCCAAGTGGGCAGCCTCAGCATTCAGAAATCAATTTGCTCCCCGTTGACGAGACAGGCAGTCCGAAGTCCAGGTGCCTGCTCTGGGGGAAGAGGTTCTCCTCGCTCCACTGGTGGTGCCTCTTTCAGTCTCCATGTCTGATCAGGAGTGCTGAGGCCCAGTCACACACTTTAATTTGTTACCACGGATGAAAAACAACAGCCGCCTCTGAGAGACGAGATGGTGCAAGCAGATACTAGCGGTTATTTATTATTGCCATTTTGTTTTGTTTTTTCTTTTCCTGTTTACCCAATCTATTTTGGGATGGCCTGGAGGCTTTCTGCGCCCATACAAGTTTATGGTCTCAGAAACCCACAGACATGGTGCTGCTCTGTCCTGGAGGCTCACGATGAGGCAGGAGTGGCTACATGGCAGTGAGTTTGCTTTGTATTGTTGCCCTAATCAATTGGTTCCTAACAGCCGTTCAGTGGGATGGGGAGCTTTGCGATCACTTCAGAATAAAACAACCACGTGGGGGATTAAGAGGCCCCTTCGCGTTCTGTATGACAGAGCTGGCGCTACTATCCTGAAAGTACCCACTCCCCTACCATATCCTAGAGACCATTCGTTCTAGAACCTTCTGTGTTCATCTTTGTGTCCCTGGCACCCAACATCTAATGACAGCGACTACTCTTTATCAGTCCCTCCTGCTGCGGCAGGGCCAACGCAATTTCCAGACACTCCTTGTCTGGGGATGTGGCTGTGGTAGGCTCATGTTACACATCAGGCAGTTAAGGCTAGGACCACTGTAAGCGGTCCACGCGTGTATTGTTGATCAGTGAATACAACCAAGAGGTCACATCACTTGCCCAAGCCCACACAGCCGACTAGCAGAGCCAGACCTCGAGCCAGTGGTTCTCCGCTTGAGTGGAGTTGAATGGTGAGTCAGCATCTGTGGAGTGAGATCCCCGAGGGGTTCCAGGGAAGAAATGGGGTACTTCCCTTTCTTTTCCTGTCCCCCGCCCAGGCCTGGGTCCAGAAAACAGAGTTCTTCATCACTGTCTCTTCAGAGCTCGGAATAGATGCTCTGTGTTTACTGAGTGAGTAAAATGAATGAATCAAATCACCGATGCCCAATTGACTTTATTCCTCATCAGAAAAGCATTCAAATAAGAAATGTCTTCTCGTGTACTTTTTTGGGAATAGAAATGTTAAGCCTAAGAGTTAGACAGATGTCAAACTTCGGGCCTTGATCGACATTTGAAGCAATGTGTCTGCATCAGTTGCATCTATGCTGTTGTGAGAAATTGAGATTGTCCAAGACACCGCCAGGTAGGCCACTAACCAGATGGATCCAGTGGGATCCATTTGGTGCGCGCTGAGGCCAATCAGCGACTGTCACGCTGTTGACACGACAAGTTCCCAGTGTGATTACAGCAACAAAATGAGTGTTTATGTTTGAATCAGACAGAACACATCTGGAATGTGTAAAACAAAAAACTCACTGCCATCGAGTCAGTGCCGTCTCAGCACCCTGTCGGCCAGTGTAGAAATGCCCTGTGAGTTTCCGAGAAAAGAGAGTGCCTCCTTCCCCCTTGAAGCAGGGGGTGGTTTCAAACTGTGGGCCTTGTGGTTAGTGATGCGACTCATGACCACGCAGCCCGGAGCTCACTGGGAGAGCTGGAGAATGCAGAGGGTCCTTCCTGCCCCAGGAGGACGTCTGACCTCTTCTGATGGCTTTTAGTTGAGGGTTTCCAGCTCTTGACTCACCGGTTTTTAGAAAACCTCACCAGCTCTTTTTCTTCCTTCTCAGTGTCTCTTATTTTAAGCGCTCCCTGGCTGTAGAAATCCGTATGTAGCTGCACATTTAGTGGGCAATGATGCAAAACGAGCTCATTATGCTGAAATGAAGACTCTTTAGGTTTGGAAATGTGTGTCTTCGTGTCTGCTGTCAGGAACTGGTGTTTGTCTCTCCCTCCACACTGGACGTGGTGATTTCAATAATGAGCCCTTACCTGCCTCCATTTCTCTCTGATGTTGCCTTCCTTCCTTCTTCCTCATTCCTTCCCCTCTCCCTTCTTTCTGCCCTCTGCTTCATATATATATAATTTTGTCAGTAAACCTCTACCTTTTACTCCATGTTTAATTTTCCATTTTTTTTTAGCCAACTTTGAATTGGGTCTGAATGACATGCTGGGGATCTAAAGGTGAATACTATCTAGTTCATACCTCTCAAGCGTAATTAGTGGCTTTACATGTTATTTACTACAGACTTCTCAGAGAGTGCTGTTTCTCTAAAACTTTGTTTGCAGCCAATGTGAGATACAGCGTACATGCATAGCAAATTCAACATGTTAAGCAAATGCTTTTTTTCTATTTAAAATGTAATTTGAGCCTATCTCAAGAATCTTTTTATCAGTTTCCTGACAATTTTTATGTTACTGTCCACTATGTGAATGCTGATCGTTTTTGCCATATAATGTGTGTGGAGATAAAGATCTGTTTATTTTAACCAGGAAGCCTGGGGAACTGCCTCATCTTGGAATTTAACTGCCTTGATGGACTTCCTCCGAGTTCCCCTGTGACGCTGGCATTTTCCTCTCTCGCGTGTGCAGGTGTGTCAGGTGGTGCCCATGCCAGCCAATCACCTCCCTGTTGGCAGCACCATGAGCACGGTGCACCTGTCTTCAGATGGCACTTACTTCTATTGGATCTGGTCGCCCGCCAGTCTGAATGAGAAGACACCTAAGGGACATTCTGTGTTCATGGACATTTTTGAGCTCGGGGTAGGTGTAGCTCTCTTACTGTCCGTGCAGAGATGTGTTTATTTGCCTCCTTCTTAGATTGGTCTACAAAGGACCTCCGACTTAGGTCCTCGTCCCAGACTGGTGGAGGCTGTGTCGCGTGTGGTCCCTTTGGGCTTGATTGTCTTCCCTCATTTTTGCTCCAGACTGGATGAAACCTGGAGTTGTTGCCTGGGTGGCTGCATCCAAGCTTGTAAGATCCCCATCACCACCCACCAAAACAAGATGGAGAACTTCAGCTGTCTGGGCTCCGTTATGTCCACTGACCTTGGTATCCCTGGGGCAGTGGTCCTGCTAATATTTCTTATGGTTTTATTTTGTTTTAATGTTATTTTGCTTATCTTTGTGACATAGTTAAAGCCTTTATTTCTGGTTTGTAAACTCTGGCCGGGCTCTTCTGCCTCCTTTTTTTTTTTTCGGTAAGATAGAGATAGTAGCGTTTCCTGTCCTTCTGCGTGAAGAAAGCTAAAGTTAGGGCCCATGCTCAGGGCATTCCCGAGAGGAAGAGGGATGATTTGCTCACATAAAACCTCTGAGAGTCTTGGGAATTGGCCAAATCAGATATGGTTTAGGGCCAGCATGATGTGGGTTAAACACCGAAAGCTTATATCAAAACCCGCCCCCACCACCCTTGCTGATGCGCTTAGCGCTTCTAGTCAGACCTACCCTGGCAAGAGACTGGCACTTGTTTGCTGAAGAAACAGAATGGCCCGGAGACCTCCACATACGGATGTTTGAGGCATGTCTGAGGAAGAGACTTGCTCTCCGGTCCATCACCTGCAAGAGGAGTCTCCAGTAATTAGCCCCGATATCCCTTGTCCACGGAACCCCCAGGAGTGTTGGACTAGTGAAAAGGGAGCAGGCCAAAATCCCCCAGAGCTTTGAGGGGCTGTGTGTCTATATGAGGGAGTGGGTAGATGAAGCAGGACAGTCTATCTTTGTAATCATCAAAGTCATGATGGGTACGTAGGAAGCTCGCTGTTCTGGCTTCTCCCTCCTTTGTTCATTTTTGACTCTTTAATTGGTGATTTGGGTGACAGGTTACAGAGCCAGTTGGTTTTCCACTCAACAGTTCATGCACATTTTGATTGGTGACATTGGCTGCAGTCTCCACACAGTCTTCCCACGCCCTCCCTATGAGTCCCTTTCACCCTTCCTGCCTTCTCTCAGCTTTCAACTCAACAGCATCCCATCAACACAACTCTGGACAAAGGCCACCCTTTGATCTTGTGTGGTTGTTTGCTCTAAGACTCCCTGGTTTTCTCAATGTACTGTATATACTCCAGTATAAGCAGAGTTTGTTTGTTTGTTTGTTTAGAATACTTTTATTGGGGGCTCTTACATCTCTTATCACAATCCATCCATTCCTCCAGTGTGTCAAGCACATTTGTACATATGCCGTCATCATCATTTTCAAAGCATTCTCTTCCCACTTGAGCCCCTGATATCCACTCCCCATTTCTTCAGCCCCCCCTCACCCGCCCGCCCATTCTCCCTCACAAACCCTTGATAAGTTATAGATTATTTTTTCCATATCTTACATCATCCTCCGTAGCCCCTCACCCACTTTTCTGTTATTTGTTCCCCTGGGTTGATGAAGCAGAGTTTTTCAGCACATTTTTAATGCAGTTTTTGTAGTAAAATTAGGTGCCTCGGCTGATAGTCGGGTCAGCTTATACTCGAGTATATACAGTAAGTTTAAATTTTCTCCTAGCACAGTCACCTGCCCTTATGTCTTTTTCTTTTTTAGTTTTTCTTCAAAAGGAAAACCTTTTTTTAATTAAAAAAAGAAAAGAAAAATAAGGACAGACAACCAAGGCTCCCTAGACAAAATTGGAACATCTCCAAGATTTAAAAACAAGAAAAAGAAATCAGAGGCGGTGACGGCGGCAGCAGCTCACTAAAGGGACAGACACACCCTCCCAGGCCCGTCCGTCCCCTGTGAGGCTGGAGAGGGCACAGTTATAAACCAGACACAGGAGGAAACGAGGAAGAGCGCCTGGAAATGAAAATTACAAGGGTGGAAAGAGAAAAAGATGTTTTGCAGAAAGCAGGACAAACAGTTAAGGAGCAGTAAACACAGGGGGAAGATCAAAGACGTAGAGGAGGGGGAAAAAATCCCTGAAGGCTTATGATGAGTCTCCACCAGAGACAGGAAAAGCAAAGAGGAGGGTATGACCAAAGAACATGTTCAGAGCCAACGTTAGTGGGCCCACTGGGTACCTGGCACAATGAAATGAAAGCTGTGCACCCCACAACGCAGCGTCCCCAAATTTCACATAACCCCCCAGGCGTAAAGGGAGGGCTCTCTGAAACTTCCAAATGAGGAGGCTTTAGAGGAGCCCAGGAGGTTGTAATGTCGACGCTGGGTGCAAGGAGGGAACAGCACTTTCAAACCTCGGAGAGAAATGGATTTTCAGCCCAGAGGTCTGTATTCAACTCAAATACCAAGCAAGTGTTCCGTTCAGACACTTTTGGTTATGGAGTTATACAAGTATCTTCAAAAGCCCATACCTGGCAGGGAGGAAGTAGGACAACTAAAATTAGCCTCTGCCACCAACGTGGAAAACAGTGGTGGGAAGAGTCAGCTCTCAAGAAAACAACAGTTGAGTCGTTTTGTGGTGTCGGTCAAGTCAACCAGCTGTAAAACAAGTTGAGGGAGAGAATTAGACATTTGAATCACAGAGGATAGTAGAGGAGGCCCAGGACTCTGAGTGCACCTTGTAACGAGAATAAGGGCCGGGCAGTGCAAAGTGGTGAGGCTGGTGCAGGACTGGGCAGGGTTTCGCTCTGATGTGCGTACAGTGGCTATGGGTGGGAGCTGACTCCGTGGCACCCAGCAACCACGATGACACTGTGGTTATGTAAGAAACAGTCTGTGATTTCAGACTTGTCTAATGGAGGAGGATCGGAAATAATGGGATTTCTGTGAGAAGAGGAGACCCAAAGCTGGTGTGGCAATATCAGATCAGAATAATCATTGAATCTGGAGTCTCTCTTTCTGTCAATGCTTGGCATTTTCTATCATAAAAATAGTACATGAAAGAAATCATTACAGACTACTCATTTAGCAGCTTCTAAAATGCTAGCTTGGGAGGCTTCACTCAGATACTGGCTAATGCCTGTGATACTGCTATAGAACAAAACTCTGTAGCCATTGAGAAGTACGAGGTAGCTGTGCGCCTATTGAGGCAGCTTGATTTCCAAGCTACATTGTGAAGTGCAAAAAGCCACGCTGAAAACACTCTATATGTGCACCAGCTGGGTGCCAAAAGTTGGGCTGGGGAGGCATGCTTTCTAAAAGTGTCCTTCTGCGTTAACAACTTTTGCCTTCCGACAGATCATTCACTATAGCACACACACACAGTGGGTATCCCAGCTTGGCAGAAACATAACTCCCTTGTTTGTGCCCCTCCTCCAGTCCCTGCCCATTTCTTTGTCTAGGAAGACCCACGGGATGCTGGTCCAGAGATGGCCATGGCTTAGACCAAGAGGGGAGCGGTGGGAGCCAGGAAGGAAGGGGGCGTCACCGCTCAGTCTGTGCCGCTCCTTACTCTACTTTCTTGTCCTTTCCAAATCCGTAGCTTTTTGACTCAGAATTGCTTCTTTGCTAAAGTTGATTTCTAGTCGGTTGTGTCCCAAACCTCACAACTGCTTGATTTGTATCGGCGCTGTACGGGTTTCATGTTCAAAGTATTGGAACACAGCAACATAGTGATCGTTTTTGTTTTCTTTGTTTGTTTTTACATTACCCATCGATTTTCTCAGAGCATCAGATTGGGTCCTACTTTTAAATGTCAAGCTTAAATTGATTGATTTTTACCTTGGCTGCTCTTAGAATGGTTCTATTTAGACTCTTAGTGACACGAATTGGACCGTGCTTGTTGAAGATTAGGAGGCTGGGGGTCAAACGATGTGGTAAAAGGTGACAGTGTTGAATTTGAGGTGACAGTTAGATAGTCGAGCAGAAATGGGGTGGAGTGGGGTCAGGGTGGCTGTTAGGAAAGTGAAACTCGATCTTAGTACCAAGATGGTCTAGTAACCGGAATGTCCCCTTTACCACAGAGAGGTGGTAGTCGAATTTGCGGGAGGACAGTGGTTTGCTTATTCAGTGAGGCACTGGCTTTATTGCGCGCCTACCACGCGCTGAACAAGACTGGCAGAATTCTTGGCCTCAGGGAGCTGGGAGAGGGCAGGGTAAGTGAGGGTGGCGGGGCAAACAAGAAATGGATTAGTGAGATCATTTCAGAGCATTAGTGCTGAGTGAGCAGGGCACAAAACAGGGTGATGTAAAGCAGTGTGACTTGGGGGGGACGAAGCGTCTTCTTTAGTAAGAAGGGTGGTAATCTGGAAAGGCTTCTCTGAGTGGGTGACGTTCTACTGGGGGCCTGAGTGATGGGGCAGAGTACTCCAGACAGAAGCCCGAGACACCAGAGGCTACGTATGAATCCTGGGAAGACTTTCACCTAGCAGGTAGAGCTGTGGAACCAGCAAAGGCGAGAGAGAGAGAGCAGGAGGCAGGGACTGTGTTGGCTTCACACACCAGTACAGACCAAACATTAAAAGGACAGGAGCCAAGATTAGGCTCTCCCATTAAGAATCCCAAGAATGCTGGTAGCCATGGCCCCGCATCCAGTGAATCCGAGAAGAGACTGATGGCGTGGGTTTTGGAATTCCAGATTACCAAGAACATCCACTCACTAGAGAGTGCTAAGTGCAGAGACCCAACTGTTACAGGGTTAAGAACCTGGGAGTGAGGAAATGGCCTCTGTACTTTTGGACTCTCTGGGAAACTCCTTTCCTTAGCTCGTGTATTAGGTTCACCTATGGGGAAATTGCCTGGCTGGGCTCCTGAATTTCCCTCCTTTTCCCCTGGCCGCTTCTCTGTCACCCACCTGGAATTCTGGAACCCTTTGCTTTCTAGTTGCTAGCTAAGACTTGCAGCTTCACCCTCCTGTTTGCTCCCCTCTGCCTGCCCCACAGCTGCAGGCCACCCCTTCCTTCCTCTGCCAGTGAGACCAGTTGCCGAGACTCCAGCCTGGTCCAGGAATCCAGACTGTAGAAGGGCCCAGGAATTCAGAGGCTGCATGAGATGAGAGTTGAGACTGGGACAGGGAATCAAAGTGAGGAAAGAGAAGGTATTTTCGTTTGAGATCTGTGGATATTTGAAACCAAAGAGCATGAAGTCTGTAGGGACAGGGAGGCATTGATGGTGGAGAGGCAGCGGGAGCATTTAGAGAGGAAGTAGAAGATGGGGTCAGAGGCAGAGCGGCAGGGGTGAGCTTAAATAAGACAAGGTGGAATGCTTCTTAGCAGAGCAAATGAGCCAAAGATTCTTGAGTTAGGAGAGAGAGGTTTGGGAGAGCTTACGGTGAGTAAAGGCAACATGTTCTTCTTCGAATCACATTCACAATCGGTGAAGGAATTTTGGAATCTCTATGCTGGAGGCTCTCACGCCGAGGAATAACCAGGTGATGAACCAAGAGTTGCCGAGCACCAGCCAGGAAGGAGCCCACCAGGTGAAGGCAGCCTGTGCTCTGTGTCCCAGCTGCTAGGGTTAAAGTTAACCTTTGCTGATGCCGTGTTTGCACTTGCCCCGTCATTGTCTCCTCATCCTCCCAGGGGTACTTCAGAGTCGATGAAAACTGGTTTGTTTTCCTCTCGCCTTCATTGTACCTGCCAGAGGTTTGCAATCAGTGAGTGCCTGCCTGTGTGAACGAGAACTTTCCATCAGGCACTTTGTAGAATCTATTAAACTTGACTTACCGTGCTTAGACTGGGTCATTCGTGCGGGGCCGGGCCCCTGCCTAGCCTGCGGTGGTTTCTGAGGAGCCTTGCGTTGTGAGGCCCAGAGCTCTTCAGGCGCTGGCTTTCCAATGGTTTTGAACCGCCTGATCCCAATCGGAGATTCCCTAGCTACATGGAAGGCAGTACCAACTAAGGACCTTTTTTCCCCCCTTCTCTCCACATTAGATTGAAAATGGTGTGTTTGTAGCCAACCCCCTGCAGGAGCGCACAATTCTGATGCGAAAAGAGGGCGAGTCTGCCAAGAGCATTAATGAAATGCTTCTGAGCAGGCTGTCCCGGTATCGCGCCTCCCCCTCGGCCACGCTGGCCGCCCTGACGGGCTCCACCATCTCCAACACTCTGAAAGAGGATCAAGCAGGTAAGCCGGCGGCTCTTGCCAGATCTGTGTGCCGTTTATGGCGCACTTACTATGTGCCCCACAGAGCTCTCTGCATCGGTCATCCCGTCGTCTCCCAAGTCATTGCCCCCCTTTCCCTTCCAAGCTAACACACATTGTGGGCTCTGTCATCTGACATAGTGAACACTCTTTAACTGTCAGTGCCCCTCACCATCCCTGTTAGGACAAAGGAGTTGCCTTCATGGTTAGAAGACGCATCCTGCATGTCAAAAACCCGACCTTTAGAACCGTCTCCACTCAACACAGCCTTGAGCACGCAAGCCAGAGTCACATCATCTGCAGCCGGCATTTCTCCCTCTTTCAATGTACCACTCAGGGTTTGTCACTGAACATTTTACAGGAGACAGATTTGCAAAAGCAAAACAAAAAGTTAAGTAAATAAGTGAATGCAATAGACAAAGGCCTATGCAGAGCAGTCTTGCTCCCCGCATCCTGGGTATTCCAAATTCTGCCCCTACCCAGCACCCGGGGGCTCTGGGGACCCTGTGGGGTAAGCGTTGGGCGGTCAGCTCCTCATTTCCCCCCAGCCTGCCCTATCCTAACCCTAAGAAACTATACGCCCAGTTACGGTCTGAATTTAGTATGCATTGAATACATTTAATGTAATTTCATATTCTAATCCCTTTACCATCTGAAAAGCTAAGAAGGGAAAATGTTCGTGGTCCATTTATTAGGAGGCTCCCAAATCAAGCCCACGTGAGAATTTCAGGGTCATATTTGACTTCTCCAGGCCTCTGTGGTAGCAAATATAAGCAAATTATTGTTCACAATAATCATCACTTAGGTTAGTGGATAGCTTGGCGGCCAGGAAGTATTTGGTAGAGGATGGCCATTTACTTCCGCAAAGGGAATGTTTTTTAACAAGATCAAGGGTTGACTTGGAATTGTTCCCTTGGGAGAAAATGACGTTCTACCCTGAGTGGTAGAAATAGTTATAGAATGTATACTGGTTAAAAAAATCTGGGTGATATCAAAAAGGATCTCTGAAGGCAAAGGTATATTTAGAATTCTGTGGAAACTGGTATCTGTTTTCTAGACCAGTGATCTCATTGTGCTCTCATTCTCATGTAGTCACGTAACGTGGTGATCTTACGTAAAATGTACCAGCTCTTGGATAAGTGAACGTTGTGAAAATGCATTAAGCATACGCAGGGACCAGAACTTTTCAGCTTTTCCATCTTAAAATAAATCAGTACTTACTACCATGTTACTAGGAGTATATCTATGTTTTAGTCTTAGTTAACACAAAACTGTCGATTTTAAAATCATTGTTCTCTTGCCCTTTTAATTTGGGTTCCTTACCTACGGAAGTGGATTTATGTTACAGAATTTAGGTCCTGAATGAGGAATAGTCGGCAGGGGCGGTGGGTGGGGAGAAGGGGGCACAGGGAACTTTTTAGATCAAGAGGGTTTGATTTCTCGCTTATCAATTTCCCAATTTCAGAAATGCCCTCTGATGACGCTTTGACATTGATCTGGGCCGTGTTGTATTTGCTAGCTAGACAGCTTCCTAAGGAAGACACAATAACTGTGTCCCTGCCTTCCCTTTGACTTCACCAATCCTTACTAGGCAAGTGCAGAGAGCAATCCTTACATGTCCTCCTGTCTCAAAGTACACTGACTGCCTCTTGATTGGAAACTCTTTTCTCCCCAACGATAGCGTGAGCCCACCAAGGAAGCGACAGCATCTGCACAGTGGGGTGTTGGCAGCCAGGCAGGGACACAGTTACTTGGTGCTATCACTGTGACTTCTTGCAGGCCGCACTTTTGACCAGTTTCACATCACAGCTGTTTGTGATGCAAGTCGTCTCACTGACCTGTCAGAAATTGGTAGAAAGACCTTCATGGAACATAAATTTCCCGGGTGAACACAAACCCCAGGGCTCTTCCTTTCCATCGAGCTTGAGTCCCTGCGAGGACTGGTTCTGTGAACAGTTTTGGGGAGACCTTTCAGAGCACGTGTATGCCGCCTAGCAGGGTGATTAGGGTCAGGCTGCAGAACCAGGACACCAGTAAGTTTGCCTTAGCTTTCCACCACGCTGTTTACCTCATCTGGGCATGCATGCCTGTGTTTTAATTTGGTGGCCCCCTCCTTACACCCTAGTCTGTGTGAGCCACCAGATTAATCCGCGTATCAAATATTTCTGCACTCAGCATCTTCATTCCTTTTCCCAGCAAACACTAGCTGTGGGTTACCCCTAAAGATGCTTCGGAAGACGCCCATCTACACCTGTGGCACCTACTTGGTGATGCTGGTCCCACCGCCAGGGGGCTCAGGCAGCTCTGCCACCCGCTCTCTCTTTGGTGGAGCAAGTGGTTTATCATCCTTAAAAAGTAAGTGACCTTTATTTGTGGCGCCTTCCCCTGGTTGTGGCAAACTCTGCAATGGAATATGTCTAGTTCTTTCAGAGGACAACCCCAAATAGTTATGTATTTACAGGGCACAGGGAGAGACAAAAATGTCACTGTCAACAGATGCCGCATATGGGTACTTTTGAATCTTGGCATTCTGCAGCATTACTAGACACAGAGAAAGATGAGGCTGTCTGCTCCTGTACAGTTTATCGCCCTGGAAACCCGAGATAAGAAGTCACTATGAGTCAGAATGGATTTGATGGCAGTAGGTTAGGATTTTTGGTTTAGCCCCCTTTTTACAACAATGCATTTCATTTACAGCCATTAATGAGTTTTCACACATATTTTGTTCTTTTTGGTTTAACATTTGTATCTGCATCCCTCAGATGGAAACATTTCACATTAAAAAAAATGTCCAACCTTCGCCAGATGGTAGTTGGCTCCATTTTCTTCCCACTCCTCCCTCCTCCTCCTCTCTCACCTCTGACTGCTGTGAACCACTGCTGTGGCCCTAGAACTCACCAAAGTTCCGGTCGTGTCTTTCACGGTGGTGGGGACAGTTCAGTCCAAAGTCTGAAGGTCAGGCAGAAGCCAGCCAGATCCCAGGGCTAGAGGACGCACGCTCCTCCTGGCTCTCGCCAGGGATGAGCTTACCCCCGTGCTTCTCAGCGAGCCCATGGACGGCCCTGCAGGGAATCTTCTTCCCAGTGACGCAATGGTGAATCCCATCACTATAGGAGTAGCTACATGCACCTCCACCTTCTTCTGAAGCCCATGCAGGGAAAGGTCATTTGGTAGGAGTTACATGGTGCAATTAGATTTCACCCAAAAGTATTTATCTCTTGCCTACCCCAGGACTGTGTCTTACTTACACACGTAGGACCTGGGAGCCTCAGCGAGATGTTTCCAGTGGGCACTGGCCTCCTATTCACCTTAATGAGCAGGCCTTTCCCCAGCCCACTCCAGAAACTGTGTTCTTTCTCCTCTCAGCAGTAGCATATAGTTCCTTCCATCCACGGTAAGGAACAGTCACTAAGACAACCATTAAACAGAGTGTTGTCTGCCTCACACCTGCTACTAAGGTGAGAACTCAGTCTCGTCTCCCTCCTGTTTGTTAGCCGATAATGCCCTCCACAATAGGATCACAGCCCCAGCCTTATGAAATATAGAATTTTTATAACTCACATAAGGGGGAAGAGCTGGAAGGGGTGTGTTAATCCAGTATAGCTCCTATCTCATTGCATATAGTTACCACATTTTCTTATTCAGTCATCTGTTGATGGGCATTTGGATTGTTTCCACTTTGGGCCTTGTGAACGGTGCTGCTGACATGGGCAGGTATGAAATTCCCATGCACCTCTTGGAGGGGCGGTGCAGGCTCACACGGCAGCCCCCCTTTAGCCGCCTGAGCAGTGGCTAAGCTGTGTTCTGAAGCGGCTGCGCTGCAGTCTTTTGCACGACCACCGGCAGTGGGTGAGGGTTTCCTCGCCCTGCCACCGCTTGTTCTCATCGGTCTGTGAGTCAAAAGATCAGCAACTGGTAGTGGGTGGGAAATGCCATCTCACTGCAATTTCCATTTCCGTTTCCTTGGCAATTTAATGATGTTGAGCACCTTTTCTTTTGCTTATTCATATATCCTCTTCAGAGAAATGTCTAGTCCTTTCCCCATTTAAAAAATTTGTGTTATTTGGTGTGGTTTTTTTTCCCCTTGACCGTTAGCCTTCTCAAACACTCTAAACCCATTCATTTATTTTTGCAAATGCTGGTCTTCAAGGCCAACTTCGGTCTCCTTGGCACGGCCTTTCCCTCCAATAGGATTGACCCCTGTGACTAGAGCATGGTACCCTTCTTTCGTGAGGTGATAGCTTATGCAGCAGTCTGTTTTCAGGCCGACCCCTTAGAAAACACTCCGTCCCTGCGGAGCCCTGTCCCACAGTTGGTTCCTGCAAGGGAAGGCTGAGCGCTTGCCTTCAGAGGGTCATCATCTAGCTGGGAGAATTAAGGTGGGACGAAGAAACAAGTAGACAACACCACACACTAGACAACAGTCACGCTGCCGAAGCAGAGAAAGACAAGGCTCACTGCGGAAAGAGGTAACTTCATGAGGAAAGGAAACACTTCGACTTCTTGGGTTTCAGTTGTGAAAGAAGGGCGTGGCCTAGAGGGACCAAGTCAGTCACATACACACACACACACACACACACACACACACCTTAAACAAAATTCTTAGAAGACCAATCTGTTGATGCAAAGGATGGAAGAAGCAGAAGAGAGAAAAGACGCAGTTCAGTTCGGGTTAGAACTCAGGTCAGGAGTGCTAAGGGCGTAGATGACTAGAGCAGTGGGAATAAGAAACAACAGCCCCGGAGGCACAGGATCGGGGTCACTGAGAAAGAGGCAAACCCTCGAGGAGATGGGTTGATACAGCGGGTGCAATAGCGGGCTCAAACGTCACAGCAGTTGTGGGCATGGCGCAGGCCCCGGTCTGTGCCGGGTGGTGCTGTGCACACAAGTCTATTTGTTGACACCTAGCCACAACCACCACATTCACTGTGAGGCTGGGAGTTCACGTCACTGTACAAACAAGGAAACCGGGACTCCCGAGAGGTGGAATGACTTGAGCCCTGGTTGCCCATCGGTGGTTGATGGGCATTGAGACGCAGAGACCCGCAGCCCGGGCTCTTCCTGCCTGCACCATCCTGCGAGGAGGGCAGGCCTCAAGGGGCCCCAAGTTTTAGAGCCACGAGTGTGCTTGAGTGCCCATGGACCTTGATGAAGCACCAACTAGACACAAAGTATTTCCTGTGAGTGCGTTCACTCTGCAGTGCTACTAGTCACCATCCTGCCAGCAGTTCCCGCTCTGAGAACCTATACTGAGAAGCCCTTCATTCAAAAGCTGCTCTTGTTCGCAACGTTAAAAAATATACTGTCCACTGTTAAATTTAGGGAGCTATTTTACCGATGATTTCTCCGTTCTCATTGCTCACCACCAACAGCATCCGTGATTTATAGGTATGGTATTTTTTTCCCAATGGGAAGCTTGTTCCGAGGGTAGAGTTTGACTTTGAAGGGTAGAAGGACCGTCCTCTTACGGATCACTAAGCAACTGAACGTTTGTTTCCATAGTCCTAGCCTCTAGCTTGGTGTATAACATTTCGGACGGTCAGTTCACAAGTCGTGCCGATCTCATCGATGCTCCTGGAAGCTCACTGGGACGTGGTGCTCTGGTACCAGGCTTGGGTAAGGAACGAATGCATGCATTTCCTTGGAAAATTCTACCTTGTAGCAATTTCTTGTGAAAATTGTTTGCCAATTTCCCTCAGCATCCTAGTTCCTTTGAAATCCCTTCTTCTTCTTCTCTTTTTAATCTACTGCTGTTTAATTTTCTGAGCATCCCTATAAGAAATTGCCATATGTGAAACTCCCCCAGAGAAAGTGCTTTTGAGGCAGTTGTGCATGGTGTTGTGTAATGCCAACACTAACAAATTCTTCTCAAAGTACATACCAGAAGAAAAAAAAAAGTTATTCTGAGGACCTGGCATGCTTCTTATTGTTAGACTGTTAAGTATTGGAATTTTTTTCTCCTTTTGCTTTAGCTGCTAGGAAGCTCATATTTATGTTTTTTTAAAAATTTTATTAGGGGCTCATACAACTCTTATCTCAATCCATGCATTTACATACATCAATTGTTTAAAGCACATCTGTACATTCTTTGCATATTTATGTTTTGGGCTCAGATACTAAAACTTTGATTGTGTGTTGTTAGCTTGTCCTGTGGTACTTGAAGCTTTTTGGGGTAGGGGTGGGTGTTTAAGGTTTTGTGATTTGGGTGAAAAGTTACAGGATAAGTCAGTTTTCCAGTCAACAATTCATACACATTTTGTTTCATGATATTGATTGCAATCCCCACAATGTGACTTCCTTTATTTCAGTTCCTTTCTCTCTTTTGCCATGTTTTTTTTTTTAACAATGCCATCCCATCATGCCTTCTGAACTTTGCCCTTGGGCAGAGCTGTCTTTTAGGTTGGGAATGATTGATCTAAGAAGTGCCTCTAACCCTAATGGTATTGTTCATAGAACAGACCTGCCTATTGCTTGGTTGAAAGGTGAGCCCAGGGGATGAGTTCCATTCTAGGTCCAAGGGCCATAGCCTTTGGGATTCCACCCATTTCTATTTGACCAGTGAACCTGGCCTTTTTCATGATTTCCTCCCCTCTACCCAGGGCCTTCTAATGTGATCACTTTCAGAGTAGCTGGGCACCATCTACTTCTTCTGGTCTCATGGTCAATGGAGGCTGAAGCTCACGTGGCCTATTAGTCCCTGGAGCTAATTATTTCCAAGAATTTTTTATTTTCTTCTTTGCCATGGACAGGGAGAGACCAACAGGTGCATCTTAGATGGCTACTCATAAGCTTCCGAGCCCTGAGTCACTACTCTTCCAAAGCAGGACACAGACCTTTGTGCATGGACTGTGTTACACCAACCGACCTTGGTGTTTGCCCAGACAGTGATCCCGAGTCCTTGTGCTTGTGTTTGATTTCCATGCAAGCCGCTAGGTGTTGTCTGGAAGCACAGCAGATATGAGGCATCTGTCTGCATGGATAGTCCTGGGGGCTTGATTCAGTTCTGAATTGGGGGTTAAGCAAAATAGAAACTGGAAGCCTGGTTTGTTGCTGCTGATTCCCAACCGAGCACATTTCCAGGGAAATAGGCACGAGTGGGGATGTGAGTTGTCAGCACTTTGCTGACCATGCTTGAGAGAGTTCTCTATCCAGGAGGTGGAGAAGGGCTGTTAAACACAGCATGCTCTTTTCCAGGCGCCTGTTACGATACCGTGAACAACATGTTGTGGACATGCTCCAATGACTATATCGATCAGTGGTGTAATCCTGGGAACCAAGCCTTCCATTACGTCTGCCAGAGACTGGGAGTCAGTCACATCATCACTGAGCCCAAAGGTGAGCTACACTCAACAGTCTTGAAGGACGAGGTTTCCCTCCGAGACAGGAGCAGGTACCGCAGCGTTCTTGAGTGGTACTGTGGGCAAGTTACAAAATCTGCAGAATTCCCCTCTTAAACTTTGAAAGCCACAATACGCTGTTATCTACAATCCTAAAAGCTTGGTTTATAAATAACTGGAACTTTTGAGAGGGTAGATAGATAGACTCCCCCCGCCCCCATAACTTCGTATTGTGAATTAGGTAGGGGCAGACTCTTTTATTTTTAAAGAAAATGGAGTCATTCCTCCTGACCTTGTCAGAAGTTTGTTGCAAAAATGGTTTCATCATTTGCACTTAGAGTGGGATTGTATACTGTTGCGATGTTTTTACGTTGATAATGGCCGATTTGCACACAAAATTTAAATTGTATTGAGTTATCATCGAGGGTCCTTTGTATTTTAAATGTTGCTATTAGGACATGTCCACGGCCATCAGTCCGATCCTGACTCATGTTGAGCCTATGCAGGATTTCCGAGGCTGTCAGTCTTTGCAAAAGCATGTGGCTGTGGCTGTCCTCTGTGGGGCAGCTGGGGGGTTTGAACCGCTGACCTTTCAGTTAGCAGTCCAGCGCTTACCTGAGAGCACCTGGACGTAGGGATGCGCTGAGTCGAATCCACTAGGTGGCAGTGAGTGTTTGAGTTCTATTCAGTCTTAAGTTAGGAGCATGGAACTCCTGGCTTGCAAATAAGACAGGCGTCAAAGAGAAATCTCCAGGGAAGCGGGGCAACATTTTGAAGGGGAGGAAAACCAGAACACACCCTGCCAGCATGCAGCCCTCAGAGCAGCGCTAACAATAGTGCACGTTAGAAGACGCCTAGCAGGCCAAGCAGCGGCCCACTGTGTATGGACTGTGAAAGGCAGACGTACTGAAATCCCAGAGGCACCGCTCCGCAGCGCGCGCTCCGTGGGGCAGGGGCCGGGTGTCTCCAGCTGCAGTGGCAGGGACTGGAGCCCCGGCCCTCTGTCCCCGTGCCTGGGCACCTTTTGTGAGTCCGAGGTCTGTTCCTTAGGGAGCCCCTGCAGAGATGCCTGCCCTCACCGACTTTCCTTTTCCTCTTGTAGAAGAGGCCATAACCACAAACGAGGTCATAAACCAGTCTTTGCACCATGTTGGTGCGATGTGCATACACCAACTCAATCTTCTGGCTACCAACCCCAATCTTCCAATCACAAGTGTCTTGGGCAAGCAGCATCCGATCGAAGCACACCATCTTAGCAGTATTTGCGACATCATGGAGAAGGCCATGGTCAACGGAGATACCTGTATTATACGCTGTGTTCTTGTGGTCTTTCAGGTAAACACGGCTTTGCGACAAGTAAGATCGTAGAGACAGAGACACACACCCTTGGCTTTATCCAGTGAATTCCTTTCTTCCGGAAGGAAACGTCACAGCATTTGCTTCGTGTCTCGCCATGTGCTAGTCCATCATTAGAGTTCTCTTCATAGTCCTCGCATGGCAGTCAATGGTCTGTCGCCATATAGAGCTCATTGCCATGACTACGCATGTGAAATATTTACTGTAATTATTGCCCGATAGATGTGATTATGATGAAAAAATCCGCCCCCCCTCCGGGTACTTATTCATAAGAACACTTCTCAAGACTTCCTTCCTAAAGGTCACTTCACGCACAGGCGAGACAGCATCTTCAGGCAGATGACCCTTGTGTTTTGTAGGTGGTGTTCAAGTTTTTCTTCAGCCCCCAAACGGAAAGGAATCGGGACATCATTCGACGGTCAGGGTTGCTTCTCTGGCAGTTGCTAATGGCACCCAAAGATCAAATTTGCCTTGAGATCCAGAAGGAAGTCTGCCTTGCCATCAGGTAAGCGGCAAACGATGGCAGTTGTGTTCTGCCAAGCTCTGCTCGGATATGTGCGGGAATCCTCCATGCAAGCTGTGCAGCGCAGCTGATGCTTAGCCTCCTGGCGCGGAGGGCCTGGGCACGGAGACCATTTTATGTCCAAGCAAGCGCGTTTCTCACTTGGGAGAGAGTGTGGGGCAGTGGGATCCGCAGGCTGGGGCCCTAGTCTTTGCTCTGTCACTTCTTAGCTGTGACCTCTGTGTCTCATCTGTCAAGTGGGCACAAAATAATGCCTATTCGGGGGGGTTTTAAGGAATCCTGGTGGCTGTATATTGGGCTGCTATCCACAAGGCCAGCAGTTCGAAACTGCTAGCCGATCCTTGGGAGAATGATGGGCTTTATACCCCCCATAGAGTTACATTTTCAGGGGGAAGTTCTGCCCTGCCTTGGCGGTGAGTTTGGTCTTGGTTTTCGTGGGTTTGAGTAAGATAGGCCAGATGCAAACTAAGTACTTGAGCCTTTCTTGTGTTCCCGCTCCTTGGACTCTCAAGTTCATTGCCAGGGCTGTGTCTGTGGCAGCACATTGTCACTTAGCAATAAAAAAAAAACAAAACCCAAACACGGGAAAGTTGAGCATTAGACAGGCTCCTCTTCAGAAACCTTTCTGGCGCAGTCTGCACGTACGGCTGGCTGGGCTGTGCCGGCCTCTCGCAGCTCGCTCGCCCGTTCTCGCCACCCAGCTGTGCCGCCAGCCTCAGACGGCAGTGCACATGGTAGGGATGCATTTGTTGGTGTCACAACCATGGTTGTCGGTCCCAGGGCTTTTCCATCCCAAAACATACCCCAAAGTTGTATATGCCCAAGCTGACATCGTCAGCCCAAAGAGCAACTGTACATATTTCGGATTCCGCTTTTCAAGAACACGTGTCCTAAAAGCTGTTTTCCTTCCTGTCACTTCAGCTCCGGTTTAAATATCTTATACCCCGGGGAGATGGAAATCAATAACTTACTGAAGCTGGTCCTAACAGAAGGTGAGAAGGACCTAGCATTCTTCCTACATGCAGTGTGTGTGTGCGTGAACAGGGTTGAACTCTTGACTACCAGCCCGAAGGTTGGCAGTTCAGTTCACCCTGGGGCCCTCCAAGGTAAGGTTCAGCAATCTCTCTCTGGAAGGGCACAGCCCTCGGGGTCCTGGAGACCAGTCCTGTCCTGCACACGTGGAGTCGCCGTGACAGCTCGCTATGGACTAATAACCACCAGGCTGTTCAGATGACAGGTCCTTGTCCTCAGCTGTGTTCATCAGCATTGTTTCAGTGTGTCTGCATTCTGTCAGCACCTCAACCGTACTGAGAGCAGAAACCATGTTTGCTTTGTCTTCAGGCTTCAGCAGCCTCTTTCTATCCCAGCTGAAGGCACAAGGGGGTTAAAATATTCTGTTCTCTTTTCAAACATTCCATTTTCCACCAACTTTTCGAAGCCCTCACGGAGATGTTTAATCAAAAATGATAATGCCATCTTGCTGATTTATCATCCAGTTCTCCACAACCCCCCATACACCCATTGAAACCCAACTGTTTAAATTAAAAAACAAACACCATCCTGCATATATAAGTGGCATTAATATAAGTGATTAGAGATCACACTTTAAGCTCTAGCAGGAGGGTCGGTGCACTTACATCAAGAGATGCTGGCTTCGCTGTGTGATCCAAGGATTGCAGCTAATATAGTCCAAATCGAAAGGAGGGAATGGCGTCAGAGCTTAAGTTTTGAACACGTGTGCAGAAGGCTATGGCTGAGACCACAAGCCCAGCATCCGTTTGCAGGGCCCATGCGTGGACTAAGCCACCAGTGCATTCCCCTCGGTAATAGCTGATGGATGTTAATAGCTTTATAAAGTCGATCATGGCAGACTCGTTAGGTCAAAATGTAACCTCGTATCATTGGATTGCCCATTTTAAAGCGATTTCAGTCAAAAAAGAAAAGAGTGAAGGGGAAATACAAAAGCCCCTCAGACCAAGGATCAGGCATGTGTGCAGCCTTGCCTGCACCCAGAATGCACTGGGAAGATGGTCGTTACAGACGCAGTTGGGTTAAAAGTGAGCGCCTCATCGTTTGAGCTCCCTTAGGATCCATTGAAATTTGTTCTAGTTTTTAATATGCTCTGCTTTCTTTTCAGTTGAGGTTTAACTTTGTTATTCTTAAGTTGTTTTTCTTATTTGTTTCTTAATGTTTTCTGTATATGACATCTAGGCTAGGCAAGACTACAGCACAGTAACTGGGTGAATGTTTCCTTTGGTGGTAGGCAGCGGAGGGGGGTATTTGGAGCTATTAGTGATGAAGATGTTCTCAAAGCTCATTCTGGTGACGATTGTACAGGTCTTCTTGATGTGCTTGAGCCATTGTACAATAAGTGAATTACACGCCAATAAAGCAGTGGAAAAGAGAGAGAGATGCAGGATCACTTGCGATGTGTGCCTGGTGCTCCCAGACAGACCCTGTTGACCTCCTGCTTGTTTAGAAACTTAACGATAGTGTCCGCTCTCTCCATGCAGTGGGCATGGTGGTTTATGGCTCTTTGTTCTCCGCTGTCAGGAGAGAGGAACAGTGGTCTCGCCCAGCTCCGGGACGTGATCCTCACCAACTTGGCGGAACAGCTGCAGAACAACCGGTTTGGCAGCGATGAAGATGACCATTACAGGTGACCGAGTTAACCATCTTCGCCCCAGCCTGTGTTTCAGTGTTCTTTTAAGTATTGACTGTACACGTAATTGTGCTCGTTCAAATTTAGTCTCCTGTCATATTCAGCACGATGATCAGTGTGTTCATACCATGCATGAGTTCAGAGATCATAAATGCCACCATTAACCTAAGAAGTGATAACTGACCACTTCATTTTTTTTTGTTGTTGTTTTTGTTTTTTGGTTTTTGGGGTTTTTTTTTTGGTGACTCTGGCGGGACCTGACCACTTCATTTTTAATCCATTAAGCAATCGGGCGTGGGGGAAAGGTGGGAGGAATGGATGGAGCGTATCTGGGAAATCTTGGAGAAGGCTTCCATCCAAACTGCTGCAGTATTGAGAGTGGGAATCCTTGGACGAGGTGGTTGGGCACCAACTTGTTTCCATGTGGTTGACTTCCATAGTATACCTTCCTGTTAGCAGCGTCATAAGTAAGGGGGGTTGCTTGCAGCGCCAATTAAGTTTCTATCTTTTGATTGGTCATTTAGTACCAGTTATGTACTATTTGCCCGCTCACTGATATGCCATCACCATTTTATTGTTACATTTTTCCCGACTTTTAAAGACTAAATGACGAGCTTTTACACTACATTCTGAAGATCGTCGTTCGAGAATCCTGCATCTTAATCACCAAGTGCCAAACGGTCTCTAAAGACGGCTTTCAGAGGCTTCTCTCCACTGTGCCTGTAAGTAACACGATGCATTTCAAGAGAGCGAAATTACACCACGCTCCCTCGCTTGTACACACGACGCTCCAGGGCAGACTTCGGGTCATTTAGGAAAGCCGGCGCTAGAAATGTAGCAGGGGCCGGGGGGGGGGGGGGGGGGAGTGGGGGTGCAGGGAGGAGGGGGACCTGCACTTGAATCACCTTCTCTGAAAACCATTTCCCTGTACGGATGTTGCATGATCCCATCAAGTGTTGGACGCAGTCTGAGTCTTTTCGTTTTAATTTATTTAGCAGAGGTTTTTTCCCTCTCTCCTTATTGATTTTTAATTTAGCACTGTTTCGCAAGCCAGTGGGGCTTCACAGAGATTGCTAGGAACAAGAAGGTTTCGTTAAGGGTTTGGGTAGTTTCCTTCCTAATGGAGAAGCTGGTGAGGGGAAACTGCACTATTAAGAGACAAAAATTCCAGTCAGTAAAAATAGAAACATAAACAAATCCCAGTAATCCTGACTGACTAGTGAGGATTGTCCAGCCACCGCGGGGATTGTCTCCGGTGCTAACGTCAAGTGATGTCTTGGGAGCCATGTGGCAATCAGTCACTTAAGAAACTAACCTGGTCTGTCTTCTGCACTTTCTCTTTTTTGTTTCCCTTGTTGAAATCCTTTGAAACCCCGAGGATGACATGACCCTCCTTGCAGTCGGGTCTAGGTCATTTAAATGCCCTTGTTTGTATTGAAGGCTGCCTCCGCCTGCCTGCGCTACCTGATGGCAGTCCAGAACCACCTTCTCAGTAACACTGTTTTGCTTAAACCCGATGAGAGCGATGACAGTGACAACTCCTTGCAGGGCGAGACATTGAAGGTACAGGTAAACACCGAGCTTTCTTTGAACGATGCTTTCTACCCAGTGCGTACAGTCCCGAGTACCCGGCTCTGTGTGTGTGTGTGTGTGTGTGTGTGTGTGTGTGTGTGCGCGCGCGCGTGTGTGCGTGCACGTGCGCGTGTGTGTTCCGATATCAGATTTCACCGTGTGCCTTCCGCTGTGAGAGGCAGTATTAGGTCACCCGCCCCAGAGACGTTTATGTTCCTGCACAGTAGTCGCCATGCCTGTGACACCCTCACAATGCGCATCCTTGTGCCAGTTGTGCTGTGTCCTGGTTTATTTTCATGTTCGTTTAAGAACTACAACATCAGTGATGCCACATACACCTGAACGTGCACATGTGTGTCTGTGTAGGTAGAGACGCACACATGCACAGTGACATGTTCGTTTGAGAAGCCTTTGCTGTTCTGGACGGTCAGTTGTATTCTCTCACTTCAAGTTCATTGAAAAAGATGACGGCTTTGTCAGTTTCTCTGTTAGTGATTTAATTTCTCAGCTGAAAGCTCCTTTCGTTTATTTTTTAAATTAGCTTCTTTGTAAACGCAATAATTTATTCCCAGGCCAGAGCTTGCTTGCTTTATTTTTTAAATAGCAGCGGTGGTTATAATTTCCACAGATGCCCAGGAGTGTTATTTGCACGGTTCTTTAGATTTGCGTCTTTGTGGGAGAGCTCAAGAAAGCGCTTGGAGGTCCATTCTTCGTTACAGTGGCTTACGGCGACTTGAACACATGGAGCCGGGAGGGGAGAAGGGAGCTCTGGTTCAAAAGAACAGGCCACTGCAGTTTCCGCGTTCTCACTGTGCTATCCAGGAGTCCACTGCAGTTGCCGTGCCTGCTAGCGTGTGTGCATTCCTGATCATCAGTTCGTGTGGTCTAGTCCAGCTGATCCACTTTGTAAATGAGCAGAACTGTGTGCCTCCTTCATTTAAATGGCTGATACTCTTTGTTTGACTTCTCTTGCCCTAGTTTGCTAATCAGTAAAAAGGGACAGTAGCATCTACCTTATCAGGTTGCCGGGAGAATTAGAGACGAGGTATGTAAAATCCCCGGCACTGCACTGATACTTGGGACAGAAGCCAAAGCCAAGAGCTGAGACTCCTGCCGCGACTTCTCGCAGGACTCCGCTTGGTCGAGGAAGCTCAGCGTTCCTTTCCCATAAGGACCAAACAGCAACACCAGCCCCCAAAGAACCAGACCACTCCACCAGTGAAAAGGAAGAGGCTAAATCAAACAGGCTCCTCCCTGAGCCGGGAGAGGAAGAGGCCAGGTTCTTAGGAAAGGCAGAATAGGTTTGGCTGTCTAGTATTTCGGGGAGAAATCAGAAGCGCGCAGAGTGGGGGTTGGGTTGCGTGTTTTAAAAAACAGCAAACAAGTGGGAACTCCCTATTTGTAGGATCACCGTTCATTTCTTAGCACATGCTTTCACAGCTGCATGCCCACACATCCTCTAGTCGTGCACTGTGCTGGTTCAGAGCCTTCAACTGCTTACCCCTGGAACGGACGAGACTTCTCCACCGGGGCCTGTCTTCTGATGTGGTGGATAAGAGGCATTCAGAGAGAAGGGCACTTGTACTGTTGCAGAATGTTGTGTTTTTGTCTCGTTTTTTCCACCACCTGTTCATGCGCCTTTTACTGTTCTGTTTTTCTCTTTAGCGAACCTCATCCCACCCAAGGCAGTCCTCCACCTGGGCAGTTCCTGGGCTGGCCGCCAGGGGCTCTCCTGTGCTGGAGGGGATGGGCGGAGGCGACTCTCCCCCAGGGACTCAGTGCTCCCTGTGAAACAGGCAGAGTAGCCTCCCAAAGCAAATTGACACCTGACACCGAGCAGAGTTGACTGCTTTGAGCCCATCCTGGCCCCCTCACCGCTTAATTTGGAAACACATCACTAAAGACACCATTGCACGTTTTCCTTGTGAGTGCGTGCCCCTCAACCTGGCTTTCAGAACCGCTAACACTGTGGTATTTTCTGCCTAGGAGCTAAAGACCAGTATTTTGGCTCTGGCCACCCAGATCCTGACCGGCTGTGACGAAGTGCTGGAAATGCTGCAGCAGGTCACCACCGCCCTCATCAACAGCGACATCGCCGACTGCGAACAGAGGTGAGGGGAGCGTTGACCCTGCCCCACCTACCCTGCAGGAAGCGAGACTTTGCTGACAAATGCCAGCTCTCTTGGGGTGCGGGGCATGACATCCAACGCTCACTTAGTATGAGGTGTGCTTTTTGTGAGAAGGGGCGGAGAGATGGCAAGTGTCACTGTACCAAGTGCAGAAGGCCCCCGGAGTGGTGCTTTTAGGTTGGGCCCCGAGCCCTGGCCTGGGGGGTCACAAGAGGACAGACAGCCTTGTCTCTGACATTCGGAAGGTCTGCTGTCACGGTTCCCAAATGAACTTTTTCCTAAAGTGTCCGGCTCGGACCCCCGGGCACTCTGCTTTCTCGTGGTGAGAGTTTCAGGAAGGAAACGTGGCTGAGTGGTAGATCTCCAATGGTGGCAGGGACGAGGGCGCTGGCAGGGGATCTTGGGAGTCTTCTGTACTTGTCTTTCACCAAAGGCAAGAGTAGCCTCTGCCAAGAGCAGACTTCAGCCCTCCCCATTCATGTTTCTGCTACGGTTCCTTTGAAAGATGCATCACAGACTGGTTTGTCTGTGTGTCTGGGTGATTGCAGTGTTAGGGATGCTCATGCAAAAGCTGTCTTTCAGTGTTTTTGCCGCACTAACCTTGTGCCTAGAATTGGCCCACTCCTAGCGCGTGGGGACTGAGAACAGTATAAGCCAGACAGGTGTGGTAAGGACCAGTAGAGGGGAGCATAGGTGGACTAATGGAAGTGTGCAGCAACCTGCGTGGAAGTACTGAGAAGGTTGGTCTGATGTGGGAAGTGTAGCCCGTGTCACCTGACAATCATACTAACATTCAAGGGGAGCCTAATAGGCTGTGTTTCCCCGGAAACTAAAGGGGAGCCTACCACGTGGGTCCGCTCTGGCCGTGGTGCAGCTCTGTTGTGGGGAGACGTGTAGTCGGGGTGAGAACCTGGGTGACGGGAGGTTTCTTCAGGTGCAACAGCAGTAACCTAGTGGCTACCGAGTCAACCTAACTCCAGGAGACCCCTGTCCCCCTTTCCCAGCCCACGGCCCCCCTAATTCCTGTGGCAGAGGATGCAGGTATTAAGAGTGTGGTTTTCAAGGCGGAATGTTTAACCGGCCTGTCTCTATCTCCCATATCAAACTCACTGTCTCTAAGCCAGAAGCGAGGTTCACTGCTCTGGCAGACCTCACAGTGTCAGGGCAGCTCGCTGCCCTAAAGCCTAGGAGGAAGCCTTGCAGGGCGTTCCCACCCAGAGTAGCGGTTTCCATATTAGGAGCCACAACTAAAGTGCCTCCAGGGTGTTAGGAAACACCGCCCGGGGGAATGTTGCTGGCAAGTCGCAGGTGAACTCCTCCAGCAGGTGCCCAGTGGCTTCCTCTTCCTCAGTGGTGGAAGTAGGGTGGTTTGGGGACTAGATTGTTGGAGGTTTAAGTGCTTAGCTAGTTCAAGGAGATTCCGTCTAAGAGAATTTGTCACAACAGAAAAGTGGGTGAAGGGAGACGTCGGACAGGGCAAGATAGGACAAAATAATAATTTATAAATTATCAAGGGCTCATGAGGGACGGGGAGCGGGGAGGGAGGGGGAAAATGAAGAGCTGATGCAAGGGGCTTAAATGGAGAGCAAATGTTTTGAGAATGATGAGGGCAAAGAATGTACAAATGTGCTTTACACAAGTGATGTATGTATGGATTGTGATAAGAGTTGCATGAGCCCCCAAATAAAACGATTAAAAAATAAAATAAATAAACCAGAAAAAAAGAATGAAAAAAGAGAGAGAATTTGTCAGGTAAAGACGACTCTAGTTGTTTTTTTAACATGCCTAGAAATTGCTTAGACTGTGTTGGCTTGATTTTTCGTCCTTCCTCTTTCGGTAGGTTAAAAGGCTTGGAGCAAGTGACTAAGGCCACTATGCTGGGCCACCTTCTCCCAGTGCTGCTGACCTCCCTGATGCATCCGAACTTGCAGACTCTGACCATGGCCGATGCCCTAATGCCGCAGCTAGTGCAGCTGGTCCTCTATACCAGTCAGGTACGGCCAGCCCCTGCTCGGAGCCGCTCGCTGTCCGCCAAGGGAGAGCCGACACCCGTACCTTGCTGAAACCAAGGGCTGGTGGAAGAAATCTATCACCGCATCAGCGATAGTTTCGGGAGAGCAATTTTGCTCGTGCGACTAAATGCCACGTTGCCATCGTCTGCCTCTTAGCTCTGCTTGGGAAGGCTGACGTGTGACGTGTCACTCTGCATTGCTGCCAGCTAGTGGTAGCAGCACACAGAGGTGAAGGGCTCCGTTCAGCCCACCCGAGGGCTCTGAGTGGCCGAGCAGAGGGTACAAAGATGGTTTCAGTGGCCCAGGTGAGGGTGATTGCTGTACATGACGTGACGGCGGTTTCGTGTTTCAGACGGCTCTGCTGCTCAAAACCCAGTCTCCGGTCTCTGCTGACGTGGGCTGCCCCCCGTGTGGAGCATCTGACCAGAAGGGCAGGCTGTTCCCCGAGGAAAGGTGATGGAGAACCCTCGTCTTGCTCTTTCCGTCTCTCACTGTGCTGGCTTAGCCAACTAGGAAAAGGAAGGAATTCAAAGAGCCAGATTTCACCGAGACTTGAGGAATGGCTTTGTCGATTTGTGGAAACTGGTCAACAACATTGCCCCACAGAGCTAGGAGATTAGTTCAGCATTGACCAGAAATTCTCAAATATCAGTGGTGGGATATGAAATGTTAGGATTTTCAGAAACAGTTGGACCGTTTTTCAAAATGTTTGTGATCCAACCCTTCTATTGCTAGGCATTTTCCCAAGAGGGCTTGAACATGAATATTCACGTTAGTTGTAAAAATCCCAAACCCTAAACAACTCCATACCGGAAATAATCCAAATAGTCATTAATAGGTGACTGGGAAAGAAACTGTTGTGTTCTATCCACACAAAGGACTCCTAACTCAGCAGTAAGAAATGAATGAATTATTAATTGGTGTGTTCAACCAACACGGATGATCTTAAAGTTCTTGTGCTGAATCATAGAAACCGGAGTCAATAGCCAAAATGTAGAGACAATCCAAGTATCCATCAGCAGATGAATGGATAAATGGAATGTGTGCATTCTTAAAATGGAATCGGGCCATAAAGGGAAATCATGTGACAATCTCTTTGCTGTGACGGGAAAAAGACGAGGCTTTCTATTCCCATCCAGTGTGGCAGTCTCGGAAACCCACAGGGGCGGCTCTCCCCTGTCCGACAGGGTCACTGTGAGCTAGATTCAGCACGATGGCAGTGAGTGAGTGATGCTACACCATGACTGGACCTTGAAAACACTTCACGAGGTGGAATAAGTTGGACGTAAAAGGACCAGCACTGTATGCTTCCGCTTATACGGAAGATCTAGAAGAGGAAATGCTGAATGCTGACCAGTGATTGCAGGGGGGAAGAGGGAGGGAGAAATTCGAAGACACTCAGCTTCTGTTTGGAGCGACAAAAATCGATTTTAGGAACTGGCACTGATGGTTTCCCCCAACATAGTGAACGTGACTAATGTCGCTGACTCGCGTGCGCCAGGCGGGGTGAAATGGCGAGTCGCTAGTGATGGACGGTTTAGCACAAGGACACAGAGAAGCAGCAGCTAGATCCCTCCCACTGCCCGGCACAACAGTAGATAGTATATATTTCCCTGTATGTCAAACTCACCTCTGTGGCAGCAAGCAGACGCGCGAGTACCTGTGGGGGAGGCTTCACAGACATGAGTGACCACCACTTACCAAGTTGCTTTCAGTGCGTGTCACTTCTAACACTGTCAATATGATCTGTTTAAATAGTGGCGAGGAGGGAAGGAAGGGCAGTCCCGGGTTTCTTTCGAGCGGCAATCCTCAGGTGAACTTTTCACTGTGAGGAACAGCTGTGGTCTGGTCCAACATGCTTAGCTGCAGCCACGCGCTTTGTTGTTGTTTTTTTAACTGATTTTCTAGATTTTGAATTAGTTGGAGGGGGTTTACATTGCAGATCACATCGACTCTGCATTCAGCCATTGAGACCACTCATACCCCTTGCCCCATGTATTCTGTCCCACTCCCCTACCCCCACTCCCACCCCCAGAGTCTCTTCTCCCTAATGGACCCCACCCTCCCTTTCCCCATCTGCCTTCAGTCCCCTGCCTTATCCTCCCACCCTTCCCACTCCCTTGGAAGCCTCCAGAGTCTGTTCCCATTGGGATACAAAGCCTTTGTCTCGGTTCTTATATTTTTAGCAGTGGTCTAATAATACTCTATTTGTCTTTGGTGACAGACTAAATTCACTCACCGTAATGTTTTCCGGGTCTACTGTGTCATGCGGTGCTCAGTGGTTTCATCTGTTGGTTTTTCAGTGAGGCACAGGGTTCCCGTGTGTGTGTGTGTGTGTGTGTGTGTGTGTGTGTGTGTGTGTGTGTGTCACACTGTCTTGATCCAGTCATCTACTGGGGTGCACGCCCATGTTCATCACAGCACCGTTCACAGTAGCAGGAGGTTGGAAGCCGCTCGAGAGCCCATGTCCGTCCGTTGATGTCCGGGCTCTCACTTCTGTTTCAGCACAGGTATTGCCGGGTCGCATGGACTCTGTAACCCCTTGTCTTAGGTAGCACCGTAGCATCGTCCGCAGTGGTTGGGCAGCCACGTGTTCTCACTGAGCTCTTACGGCGGGGCGATGGCGGTATTCTCCGCCTTCTTCATGCTCCGCCCTTTCAGACAGTGACCCCCCAACCGTCACATTATTTTCGTTGCTACTTCACAACTGTCATTTTGCTACTGTGGTGAATCATCATGTAAATGTCTGACAGGATGTATTTTCATTGTTACAAACTGAACATCGTTAAAGCATCGTGATTCATCACAAAAACAACATGTAATTCTATATTGTGAACTATTTATTTCTAAAGACATTATGTCTTGAGGCAGGGGTAGCACGGTAGCAGTCCTACTGTAACAACAGTAAATAGCATTGCTACATGTTGCGACAGCAGGCGTCAAAAACCAACATCCATGTGAAGGTTGAGAGAGCTGCTTTCTCTCCAGACCAGCCTATCTGCATGTGGGCGGACCCGCCTGGCAGCGGATAGAGGAGCAGTGTCTCGGTTCCTTAAGACCAACAGGAGTAGGTGTTTTCTGATGGTCTTAGGCAACCCCTGTAAAAGGGTCATTCGACCCCCAAAGGGGTCTTGACTCACAGCTTGAGAACCACAGGGCCAGTGCAACTGAGGGAGTGAAGCATGCTGCTTGCTTGTTTGTCACTTGTGACCTGTAATGGAAAGGAGGAGCTGGATGTTTGCCTTTAGTTTGGTTACGTTGACGTGGCTGCAGTGGCGCCCCTGCAGGGAAAGATGGGCGCGCCCACGCATGAAGAGTGTCACCAACGGCCGTGGTCAGGTTGTGTTGACGTGACTGCATGGGAACCCGGACCTCCGGGTAGACCTCACTGAAAACACCACAGAGTCTTATTTTTAAGAGCACTGTCATGGTCACATGCGACTAGCCTCTCCCTTTGGGACGGTGCAGTGGTGGAGCCTTCTCAGTGACAGAAAAAAATGCATAGCTATGCTTAGTCTGTAGGGGTTTGTCCTCCACTGCCTGGACAGTGAAGGCCTCCAGAGTCCGCTGACAGGAGGTGAGAGTGGACCTTTGAAATCATTGTCCTACAGGAAGAATCCCACTGACCATGCTTGCTGCCACGCAGCCTCTTGGAGGGCCCCACGGGCCTGGCAGAGAGCAGGAGAGGAAGGTTCTGAGGGCAGCCATCCTGTGGGACTGGACAGGAGCCAGGCTTCAAGGTCCAGTGCAGTATCTTTGTTCTGATTAGCTCTAAGTGAGTACTGGTAGATCCTGTTGTGTATCAACTGGAATCCCCCCTCTTCTGGCCTCACCCCCCAAAAAAACAAACAAACAACTCCTTTCCACAGAGTCCATTCTGACTCACAGTGACCAGATAGGACAGCGTGGAACTGACACTGTGGGTTTCTGGAGCTGGAACTCTTGATGGGAGTAGAAAGCCTGTTTTGCTCCCGTGGAGCTGGCTGGTGGTTTCAAACTGCTACCCTTGTGGTCAGCAGCCCAACCTGTAACCATTCCGCCACCAGGACTCCTCCCCCCTCCGCCCCACCTCCCGCTCCCCGAAGAAAGAGGAAAGCCTGTAAATAGTGTCTAACAGCAGATGGGAAAAGACAAGCACAAACTCTCGAGGAGAGGGATTTGAAAGCGTTTCTGATTGCCTGGCATTGGCCCGCCACCACGTTTTGATGGCGTGCTGTGGGAAAGTCAGGAGCAATTCCTTACCCTGTGATATATGCTCGCGTGGATCCACTCTGTTTGGGCCTGCCTCACGGCGCCCAGCTAAGTCACTCTGTCGCCCTCCGGTTTCAGAATGCTGGAAGAGAAAGAAGAGCCAGGCTTTCTCACGGGCTTAAAGATTCCCGCCCCATGGGCTGCTGGGAAGACGGTGGAGACGGTGCACCCTGTCCGAGACAACTACAAATTTAAAGAAACGGTCCACATCCCCGGGGCTCGCTGCCTGTACCTTAGATTTGACGGCAGATGCTCGTCACAGTACGACTATGACAAAGTAAGCGAGCACCGGCGCACCCGCGGGTCCCCG
Organism: Tenrec ecaudatus; assembly: GCF_050624435.1. Taxonomy (NCBI): domain Eukaryota; kingdom Metazoa; phylum Chordata; class Mammalia; order Afrosoricida; family Tenrecidae; genus Tenrec; species Tenrec ecaudatus. The sequence continues at coordinate 16,121,043 of NC_134545.1, forward strand.
CTCGCCAGCACGGGTTTCTGAACTGCTTCTTTGTTTTGCTTTGCTTCCGGGCCCCTGTTCTTGACTCACTTCCATCTGCAGATGCCACTGCGGAGAACTCCCTCCGAGGATAACCATGCCTTGATGGGCCCGGAGGGAGGGCGTGCAGAACCAGCAGTCTGTAAGAAAGACACTTTGAGAGGAGACGGTTCTGAAATTCTCAAAAAAAAGAAAGAAAAGAAAACCCAAAACAACCTAGCTCTGAATCACAGGAAAGTTCCTTTGTGTTGCATCTTGCCTTCCCCCTGGGGCCCTGTCAGGGTTGGCCATCCGTTCTTGCAGAAAGACGGTTGGGGAGGTTTCCCGGAGGAGGTGGCCATGCAGAGGGGTAGTGCTGTGCCCGCTTGTGCTCTTGGGCTCCCTCAGCCTTCTGGTCCTGCCACTCCTGGGAAAGAGCACCTTCCAACCTGGGGACGTTGCAGTTTTACGTAAAAGGACATGTTACAGGGTGGAAGTATTTCTTCAAGTGCTTTTAGTTCTAATTCTTGCTGATTATCTATGATTTCTCATCATGGGGCCTTATGAGGAGAGGCTAAAGAAAGCGGGTTAGGTAACTTGGGATGGAAAACTGGAGGGTTATTTAATAGCCCCTGGATGATGGAGGATTATTTCATGCAGATTCTTAGCTCTCGGGCATATCTTTCCTCCAGAGCTATGTAAGGTCCAATGGCCCCAGGTCCCTTCAGGGGAGATGGTTAGGTTAAAAATCAAGATCTTCCTAATTGTACATAATAAGAAGCTACAAGATTCTCTTCTCCATAATACTTTAGGATAGGGGAGATTCCTACATGTCTGGGCGTGTGTAAAACTTGCCCCCCAAACTTACCATAGATGAAGGCAAAGAATAGGGAAGATGGCCTTAGGTGGGCTTTCAAACCACCTGTCTCCTGCCATCGGTCCACCCCCTTCCAATTCTCTTATCTCCTTCCATGTCACTGGAGGAAAGGATGACCTCAAGTGGACGTGGAGAGAGCTGTGAGTGTTGGCGGTGTCATTCTGTCGCGCTTGTCGACAGTTACCTTTACCCTCTGATCTCCACTAGCCTCCACCTGCAGGAGACATTCGTGTTAAGTCATGAAGCACAGAGAGGGTTACCGTGTGGATAAAATAATAGTGAATTCTCCAGGGGCCCCAGCTGGCATCAGCAAAAAATCCCAAAGGGTAAGAAATCCCACACTAAGGAGTATCCAGGCTAAAATGTCCATGTTCAGATCCCAGCTTAGCTCTTCCCCCATCAGGAGAAGTCAGGGTGCACCCTAGCTGCCAGGATCTGGTCTTAACGGAAGCCCAGGGCCTGCTGTCTCTTCCGGAAGTATTTGGATGCCAAATGGTCTGGGACTGTTTTTCCTGCACGTTAGAAAGCCAACCATTGCTTACAAACGAGCAGCCCACATTGAAAAAGAGTCTTGATACGTGACAGTGGACGTGAGAAGTAGCAGCCCCCTGTCTGGCCCAAAGGGGCGGCGATTTCTTTGTGTGCCATTAAGTACCGTGCAAAGACTACCTGGCTTCTTTTGGATCTGTTGCCTTTTTTTCTTTTCTTTTTTAATTAAAAGATCATTTTATTGGGGGTTCTTACAACTCTCAATACAATCCATACATCAATTGTATCGGGCGTATTTGTTCCCTTTGTTTGTTTTTATTTTGTTCTCCTTTGCTATTTAGTTGTTAGTTCATGGTGCTGGGAGATAGCTTTTCATCTGTGTCTGCTCACTCACCGTATTAATTTTGAGGACATCCGGGATGAGCAGTATCTGTGATGAATATTCTGTGCATTAATCAAGTGAAAATAGCTATTTCCTAATAGACGAACGCTGAGTACAGTTACTTGAAGAGATTCCCTCAAGTCAATGAAGTTGTAGTCTCTCTGCGTACATGTTATATTGTGTATATTTTAATGCTTATTATGCTACGGCTGCCCTGTAAATGCCAGGGACTGATTGCATCCCAGCCGGAATCAATTATGTCTTTAAAACAAAAAGGAAGAGCTATTAAGTTATAATACCTGGTTACAAATGTCTGTTTTGTTGTTGTTGTTGTGTAAGAAAACCACAGCTTCCTTGCAGCCGTTTTATTTGTAGCTGTTGTTTTGTTTTCTTTTACAGTCTAACGGTCTATTTTCTGTTTTGAAGTTGGTGATACACGCGGGGCCCAACACAAACAGTAGGAAGGTTGCTGAGTACGGCGGCAACACACTGGGATATGGCAGCCGTAGTGTCTTAGGAACCGGCTGGCCGAAGGACTTGGTGAAGGTATGGTGTCTGCTCACAGTCATTTCCTAGAAAGGACAAGAGTACTTCCCCATCAGGGGGCACAGTGTGCCAGGGAGGTTTTTGTTGAGGTGGGACCTCGAAGCCCACGGCTTACCTTCTAAAGGACCCTCCTTCCCCTGGTAGGGCAACAGAGCCAGACGCTTCCTCCCTGCCCATGGACAGGTCTGCGGGTTTCGGCCCCTTTCGTCTAGTCTAGACTGCCTGATGGCCGGGAGCCTTGAAATCCCAGGGCCATGGTTGTTTCTTAAGGGTGAAGTCATCCCAAAGGACTCTGGGCCTGGGAGCAGTTGGGAAATGGATGGAATTTGAGCCATGCTTCATGACAGAGGCCCCTGGCACTGCTCCAGCTTGGCCTGGAGAACGAATGGGAACTGAAGTGCCCATCAGCCTCCGAGAACTACTCCAGAGGGTGTCCTCTGAACCTTGATTTTATATATTCTTGGGCCTCTTACACTGCCTGCAGGGGAGTAGCCAAATCCCGGCCAGCCCGACTCTCCATCGCGTGCCGGGTCCCTGCACTCATGGGGTTGGTGATGCAGCCAGCACTTGGTCAGTGCTCGTCAAGGGACTGGCTATTTGCCGGCACTGTTGACCCCGGAGAGGTGAGAACTAGAGCGAGGAGGCAGGAGGCATGGCAGTCAGAGCGGGGTTTACTGGCACGTATGAGCAAAACCCAACAAAAAACGCACCACCACGGAGTCGATTCCGACGCGGCGCCACTTTACAGCACCTTAGCCAAACTGCCCCTGACGAGAGTAGAGGCCTCATCTTCCTCCTGAGATTAGCAGTCCCGTGTGTCACCCACGCTGCCCCCCGGGGGCGCCTTGGGCACGAGGTGTGGTGACGCCACTTCACTCCCACTATTGAGCGCCCGTAGCCCTCGTGCCCAAGGCACCCCTGGTCAGGAGAGACACCCCAAAGGTTGGTGTCGACTCGGGGTGGAACCTGGATTTCCCCAGAGGCTGCGGGAAGGAGGGGAAGGTTGCTGCAGTCCTTTTGCAAGTGAATCACTGAACGTCATTGCTTTCTTAAAGCTTGCCTCGGTTTTAAAGTGCTCTCTCCCCTCCCCCCTTAAATTTGAAGGTGGAAGGAGATACAGTCACCTTCTCCTTTGAAATGAGAAGTGGCCGTGAACACAACACGCCTGATAAAGCTATGTGGGGCTTTGCTTGCACGGTCCGCGCTCAGGTACTTGACCCTCCCCACACCGCTGTGGGCATGGTGTGCTCTCCTCTCCGGGCCTTGCTTACACACATCATGTGGGCCCCGGAAACGGGGCCAAATAGGAGCCGCTCTTTCATTCATCTCTTCCCTTTGGCAGTGGTCAACCTTTCTGTTTCTTTCCATGGAGTAAACCCTAGCTGCAGCCCCAAACCCACTGAGCAACACAGACAGTATCCATCACTAGGGGCTCGGCCTTCCAAACCTGGAGAGGTGACCTGGCTCCGGCATCTTTCCATAGGGGGAAGAAGACTGAACTCTTACTAGAAGTAAGCTCTTGGATTCTGGGCTTGAGGAGTAGCAGTTTATTAACCCCCTCTAATGGCCTGGTTGTGAAAGCTGGAGGCGGCTTAAGTTTAACCAAGCTAAGCGTAGCTCGAGTGGGATTAGCTATTAGGCTGTAAGTTCCGTGAGGGCAAGGGGCCTTTGCTTTCTCCTCTCAGGAAGCTCAGGCACCTAGAACAATATGTGGCAAACACAAGGCACTCGATACCTGTCTGCAGAACTCAGTGCCCGCATTGACAGCGTCCTGCTTTGAGTCCAGACCAGAGGGGACAAACCGATGCCGATCGGTCCCTGCAGAGGCGCGTCACAGAGGACGTTTCCCAGAGACTCTGGGCTGCCTGCATGTGGTTCTGCCCTTTCTAACACAGAGTCTTACTGGCTGTTCTCCTTCGAGAGTTTGAGACCTCACACTGTGCTCATCCAGGGCCACTGTGATGCATTGGGTGCCCTACACGGGTGCTAGAGCCCTGACACTCGCTGGTGCTCCTCGAGACCCCGTGGCTGGGGACGGCAGCCCCCTGACCAGCGTGCTTTAACCCCGTCTGCACTGTAGGAATCCTCGGAGGACGTCTCGGGAGGCTTGCCCTTTCTGGTGGACCTGGCGCTGGGTCTGTCCGTCCTCGCTTGTTCCATGTTAAGAATCCTGTACAATGGGCCAGAGATAACCAAAGAGGAGGAGGCCTGCCAGGAGCTCCTGCGCTCCAAACTCTTACAAAGGTAACCCCCAAGCGCCAGGAGTGGGGGGTGGGGGGGCTCGTTTCCTAGTGGTGGGAAAACGGCTTTTGAGCACTTGCCGCTGGAGTCCTTGTGCCTAAGGAGGAGGGTGCAAGGGCCACCCAAGGGTCTGTGGCCCTTCCTTCATGAAATTGGATGCAGGAACGGCATACACTCCCCCAACCCAGCTACTGTATGAGCCCTCGAAGGGCTAAGAGGGGGGTAAAGTGGGTGTGGCTGCCTGCTTGTCCCAGCAGAGAGGTGGCCGTGTGTGGCGCCTCACCACATCCCTCAGCTCCGGCCCAGTTTCCTGTACCTTCACGTGTCACAAAGTCTGATACTTCACGTCGCTGTCAGACCCTCCAGCCTGAAGCAGCTCTCCAGAAATGACGGTTGTGACTCACTCCCTCTTCTCGTTGTTCAGGTGCCAGTGGCAGGTGGAGGCCAATGGAGTGATCTCCCCCGCCCTCACGCCAAGCCCCTCTCCCCTGCCTCTGACCATCGAGGAGGACAGAGAGTTCACCTACCCTGCTGATGTCCTTGGCCCGCCCGTGGGAAACTATTTTGACCTGCCCCGGATCAGGCTGCCGCCAGGAATCATGATAAAGCTCAGGGAAATTTCTGGGCGTGCTCGACCTCAATTTAGACCAAGTATAAAGTATGTTGCTATGCGGGCCATTTTTAAACAAGCGAAAAGTGTGTCTCTCTGCGTGTGGTCTGTTGAGTTACCTGTAACGCAGTGTTCACGCGATGAAGGCTAAGCGAGTACAGGGCTCTGGGGTGCCCATCAAGTAGTATTCCGGGCCAGGGGTCCTCCCAGGGCCTTCCTGCATCCGGCAACATGAGCAGCACCTAGGAACGGGTTAGACGTGCAAACCTAGGGGCTCTTTCCGCTCAAGGGGATGCCAAGTAACAGTGTGTTTAACGTGTTTGAAAACACTAGAATTGGACACGTTCTAGGTTTCCGTGGGTCGGCGTGATCTTGTACTAGTCATCGGCCCTGCCTTTGGGTTCCAGAGTCTGGAGACCACTTGTTTGTGTGTGAAGCTTAGCGGGGTGGTGAGAGGCTTTTTACAGCGAATGTGAAGTCTCGAAGTTACAGGTGTCTTTGTGGTCACTTGCTTCAAGCTTTCTTTTTTTTTTTTATCGTTTTATTAGGGGCTCATACAACTCTTATCACAATCCACACATACATCCATTGTGTCAAGCACATTTGTACATTCGTTGCCCTCATCATTCTCAAAACATTTGCTCTCTACTTAAGCCCCTGGTATCAGCTATTTCCCACTCCCTCCCTGCTCCCCCCTCCCCCTCTCCCATGAACCCTTAACAATTTACAAACTATTATTTTGCCATATCTTGCCCTGTCCGACGTCTCCCTTCACCCACTTTTCTGTTGTCCATCCCCCATGGAGGAAGTCACATGTAGATCCTTGTAATCGGTTCCCCCTTTCCAACCCACCCTTGCTTCAAATTTTCTTTAACATCGTCTAATCTACCTTCTAAGAGTGGCCATCAGGGAGGGGAATGTGAGAGGACAGATGGAGTTAACATGAAAGGATCCAGAAACACCACCGCTTTCAGCCGAATATGCACTAAACGCCACACACCTTCTGTGAAGTCAACGTGTAGCTCAATGGCACTGTCTTTTTCAAGCCTTAGACTTAGTCTAATTCCGAGGCTCGCTCAAACATCTAAATGAAGCCTCCTCAAATTTGGAGCGTGAGCTAATTTACTAAGTGACTGCCACCTTGATTTGAGAGCCACCGTCCTATTCATGCCCACCCCCTGTGCTCGGGCTCAAGAAGGAGTGGTGAAGGACCACGTTTAGTGTCTGAGGGCCATAACCAATGGTGGTGGTGGTGGGCTGAGAGCAAGTCGGTCCCTTATCTGACAGATTCCCCCTGTGATCACAGGGAAGTGGTTCAGCCAGACGTAATGGAGGAGATGGTGGTCTCGTGTGTCATTAAGCACTTGAACTTGGTGGATGCGCTGCAGTCCCTAATCAATTTCCAGTACCAAGAAGAGCACGCCGAGGAGTATGATTTACTGTGTAAGATCATGGGCGAGACCTTTAAGAAACTCAACGCCATGGAGAGACAGCTGCAAGTAAGTAAGAACGACCTTGCTTCCACCTTCTCTGGCCACCACACGACGTTTCTTTTCTGGAAATTTAACGAAACGCAAAGCAACGTGGTCTGAATGTTTTCTTTTCCCCTCACCTGCTGTTCTCACTAGAATCGCCTTTGCGCCCCAGCCCTCACATACTGAGACTTGTGTCTTATTTAGTTTAATGTTAACTTTTAATATGTGTGTTTATGCAATTTTTAAAAATATTGTCAGAGTGTTGCAGAATTGGAACAGAAGTGGCAAAGTGAGGTTGAGGAGGCCACGCAGGGGAAGCTGGAGAACAGCCTGGCCTTCTTCTACGATTACCACTTCAACGAGGTGAGCCGTGTGCTTCTTCACCGAGGCGCCCGCCCTTGGTAGCGTCCAAGTGCACACCACAGGCGTGGCGGGACGAAGGAATGTCACGGCTAAAGAGTGGGGCCCACGCCACAACATGGTCATTCTTTAAAGGGGGAGGGGGAGGTAAAAGAAGATTGAGTAGATCACCATTGCAGTAATACCCCCAAATCTAATTACTTGTAAAGTTGTTTTTTTAACGGATTAGTCAAAATAAGTCATCATTGTCAGGCCTGACTTTCAAGTCTGACCAAACGAACAAGCCTGGCAAGACTTTTCATCGTGAAAATACCAACCCAATGAAGTCCAAAGCCAGTGGCATCAGGTCACCTCCAACTTCTAGCGACCATGTAGGCCAGAGTACAACCTCCCCTAGGGCAGGCAGGGCCGTCTGTCTTTACAGGGGGTGACTGCTACACCCCTTTCTAGTGGAGTAGCCGACCGCTGGCCTTTCGGATGGCCGCCAGGCACTTTACCAAGTGCCCCACCACGGCTCAGTAAAATAGCAACCGATGACTGGCAAATGTGCTGTCAGGCATTAAAATTTGGACCCAAGGCGGTACCCCCTGACCCCGAAAGCTTTCTGTTCTGATTAACAGGTAGACAGTTAAACTTGGTTTCTGCAGGTCCTGCATACCATCTTTTCTTGACTTTCCCTTCTTTAGAACAAAATGAAAGAACTAGAACTTCTGTGTTCAATGAAGGAAGTCTCCTTTGATGGAAATGACCTTGAAAACATGGTCCTCTCACTGAGGTTAGTGATGCTCCTGGCTCCCACGGTGATTCCTCACCTGGATGCCCCCAACAGCACGGGAAGGTCGAGTCTCCTCAGCGAGTTTGCCTTCAGGGGTGCCCTCGCGCTGTTGGGGCTGGGGATCTTTTGGTCAATCGGAACTCAGAAAGAGTTTATCCCTCCAGAGTTGGCACACAGGCGTGTGGAACGGCTTATAAAGTTGTTCTCCTTGCACAGAGAAAGGGGGAAAGGGAGGAGAGTGCTCAGTAGGTGATTTTTGGCGAGGGTCCCCTCTCTCCTGGTATCCTTTGTAACTCAACCAAAAAAGTCAACACGCCCGAATGCCTTGTTGCTTGGGGCCAGCGGACGCACAGCACCTCTCTCTACAGGGAGAAGTTCGTCCAGGAGGTGAATTCTCTGAGTCAGAAACCCTCACACCCGCTGGCGAAAACAAAGACCTTGGTGAAGAGCCTCATGAACCGAGCCGAGCTGCTGCTGCACGTCACCATCGCCGCCCAGTCTGGCCTCACACGCAGCCGCTCCGGGACGCCCGCGGAGACCCCAGGTACGATGCCCGGGAGCCCCCCGGGGCCTGCCCAGCTCTCCTCTCCTTAGGGAACCTGCATGGACCTCGGGAAAAGCTAGACAGACAGAAAAAGAAACTCCCAATTCTGTCACCCCTTTTTGGTTTCCAAAATTTCTTATTTGGGCTTTTCCATTTCCCCAGTGCAGGAACACTTCTGTTTAAACTAGAGTTCGTGTCCAGCTGCAGTGGGGTGTCCTTGTCAGCCTCAATCTTTTCTCGGGGAGCATCCCACCAAACCCACTGCCACTGGTTGGATTCCAACTCACAGCAGCCCCGTAGGACAGAGTGGACCTGCCCCAGAGGGTTTCCACGGCTGTAACCTCCAGGGAAGCCAACTCCCACCTCATTCTCCCCAGTGCAGGGGAGGGTCAGGGGGTGTTGAGCCACAGACCCTTTGGTTAGCAGCTTATTCTTTAACCCCTGCACCCCCGGGCTCCTCCCTTCCCAACTGCCCTTCATCATCAGAAATAATGAGCTAATGGCATCGTGAGAACACCAGCACCTCCACACACTGTGCGTTCTTCTAGAGTCAAGACAGGAGCAAACTGACTTCTCCACCTGCTCACTGGATCTAGACATGCTACTTTTGTCTTCTTCCATGTCAGCATTCTGCTATAGAAAAGATTTCATGGGATGAGGAGTAATCTTGTCGGAAAGACCAGTAAGATGTCTCCACCCACCGTGACCGAAGCAGAGAGCAGCAGCAGAGCCATGAAATACAATTGGGACTGCAGGGGGCACGGGTGGGGGTGGATTTGGATTATTTTGAGCATTAGAAATTATTTTTTGAATGCTTATCTTGACATAGAAGCCATGGTGGCATAATGGGTTACCAATTAGGCTGCTAACCTTGAGGTTAGTAGTTCAAAACCACCAGCAGCTCCTTGAGAGAAAGATGAGGCTCTTGACTCCCATACGATTGAGTCTTGGAAAGGCACAGGGGCGATTCGACCCTGTCCTATAGCCTCGCTCTACTGGTACTGAGCGTTTGGTATCTCAGCCTTAAAGACGGTGGTTTCTGGAATGAGATGCATTTTAGAAAAGCCGTCTAAAGAAAAGAAGTTAGCCTAAAGGCCACCAGGGGGGCTTGGTAGCCTGGCTGCTGCCACAGGCGTGGCACCGGATGGCGGCTTGGATAGCCCTGGGCCGGGGTCAGCTTTAGCTGAGCTGGTGCCCCACCAGGGATAGCAAAAACGTTAGTCTGCCTCGACTTTTCGCCTTCCAGCCTGCAAGTCGGCCTCAGAGACCAAGGTGATCGCCCAGGCTGTCCGCCAGCCGGTGTTTCTCCGCAGCATGTCGGCGCCTTCGGACCTGGAAATGATTGGTAACGAGGACTTGGAATTTACCAGAGCGAACCAGAGGTGAGTGGGTCCGCACACACGCAGCTGTCATCTGACGAGCTCGCGGCGGCTCTCTGTGCAGCTGCTCTAACCGTGCTGACCTTGACCTCACCTGACCCCCACAGGCGGCGCCACGGGACCAGCCACCGCAGCAGCTCCTTTACCCTCCTGCAGTCGCTGGCCATTGAGGACAGCAGGGACAAGCCCACCTACAGCGTCCTGCTGGGGCAGCTCTTCGCTTTCATCGGCACCAACCCTGACCAGGCCGTGGGTCCCATTCCACCGACTGCCGATGCGCGCGCTCCGAGCGTGGCCGTGGGGCCAGGCGGGTCAGCCGTGTCTCCCTGTCGCCCTTGCCAGGTGTCCAGCAGCAGCTTCCTTTTGGCGGCGCAGACGCGGTGGCGCCGAGGGAACACGCGCAAGCAGGCCCTGGTGCACATGCGCGAACTGCTGACGGCCGCCGTGCGCGTGGGGGGCGTGACCCATCTCGTGGGCCCCGTGACGATGGTCCTGCAGGGGGGACCCAGGTCAGTGGTTTCTGCCCATGCGTGCAGCCCTGCCCTGCCCACAGCAGGCCAACACTGTTCTTCGTCAGCCCCAAACATCGGCAGGGGGATGTGCTAAGGTCGTCCCGCCCCCAGCTATGGCCCGTCATTGCATTTTTCAAAATCTTCGTTTAAAAAACAAACATAAAAGTCTCTTGATGCACCTGCACCCCTAAATTCCCATCTGTTACGAAGAGCTCGTGGTACCAACTGTACGGTATGAAGAGCTGTTTCGTTCCCTTTGTGCACCTGGGAGCTGGTGTGTGAGTTTTTACTTTTTTGTTTAATTAAGATCATATTACATCTGCCCTTCTGTCCCGCAGGTAGTCGAACCCAAGTATCATGGCTTATCGTGATCTTTGCCTCTTGCTACCATCAGATCTGCTTGATCTTTTGTAAGAACTTCATAGATGCCCACTGTATGGACACCCGTCTTTTAGTTTATGTTGATTTAGCGTATCCCCACCTGATGGACCCGCAGGTCCTTTCTCGTTTTGTTTGGACATCAACACAGTGTCATTGTCAACGTCCTCCCGGAGCCCATGTTTCTGGTTCTAGTTCTGTGATTCATTTTACCAGACAGACGATAGATGCTAGCCTGCAGAAGGCTTTGCGTTTTCTTTGGGGGGGTGTGTCTCTGGACTGCTGGATGATAATGAACTTCATCCTGGACAGGACCCGCTAGAGGCTGCTTGTATCATGCTGGGCTTTCCCCGGGAGGAAACGTCATGCCAATGAAGTTCTTACACTCTGCTAACCATAGGCATGTGAATTTGCAAAAGCCCCTTAGCTCATCTATTTGGGCCTTGGCTTTTCTCATTAGGAAAATACATTGGCCATAGTCCACGCTGCGTGCAGTAGCATATGGGGCTAAGTCAAAAGGCATTGCTACAAACTCTGCATAGATGCCCTTATGAAACAGATGCATATAAATATGACACGGTTGTTTCTCAGTGTGCCCCCCCCCATCGAGGGTGGTGTTTCCGTCTCTCCAGCCCATCCCCCAGGAGTTCAGCTTGCTCAGACGGACATCTTACCCAAACAGCATCCTCCAGGGACCCAAATCATGTTTCTTTGAAATGGTGACTTTTGAGTGTGGGTAGCGGGAAGAGAGAAGCCTGAAAGGGCAAGGTCAGGGCTGTAGGGTGGATGGGGTGAGGTTTCTCGATGACATCCTCACAGAACAGCCCTTGCTGCCCTCGAGGAATGCGCAGGTGAACACGAGCCCTCCGCGCAACTTCCTTGCCCTTTTTCTCACCAGCCAAGTTTTCAAGGTGTTTTTTTTTTTAAGCCTTCTTGCCAGTGAGGCCCTGTGGTTGTCCTGTGCCCCTTGAGAAAATCGATCAAGATTACCTCTTTGGGACCCCCCACCCAAAAAGAACGCAGCTGCCGTAGCCTTTGAGCTAACCTTTGTGCCTGGATGAATTTAACTGGCCCAACCGATTCCTCTCAGAAGCCGCTAGCTCTTTTGATTGACTAAGACACGTGCATGACTGAGAGCACACGTCTGCAGCCAGCCACTGATCACAGGCCCCAGCACGTGGTATTTGACAAAGGTGTGCCTGTGTGAAGCCAGCCACAGTAGTGGTGGGTCTCAGGTGAAGGGTGGCCGGAGTCACGCTGGGTCCCATTCTTTAGCTCTTGGAGATGTTGGCCCAGGGACTCGGGCTGTACTGGAGCCTGAAAGGCCTTGCCAGAAAGAAATGGATTATCTGAACCCGTCAGCTCTGCTCAAGGGTGGGCTGTATTGTCTGTTAGGCGCACCTAGAAATCCTGCCTGACAGTTGAGAAATCCTCCGCTGGATGATCTCCCGGATTCCTCAGTCCCAGACGCATCTAGACACTTTGAGGTTTCTGAAAAGAACTCTGGGGTCCTGTTCTTGACGTGGCTCCGAAAGCCTGCGTTTTGGTTTTGTATTGTGTAGAATCGAAGAACTCACCTGTGGCGGCATGGTTGAACAGGTCCAGGAAGCCTTTGGGGAGACCATGACGTCCGTCGTGTCGCTGTGTGCTCGCTACCCTATCGCGTGTGCAAACAGCATCGGGCTCTTATGCACCATACCTTACACCAGGTATGCCAGGAAAGGCCTTTTGTGGCATGTGAGTCGTAACCCAGTAAAGGTGATTAAGTTTACATTTTTTAATTGGGGGGTGGGGTGGGGAAGGCTTTGGCCTTTATCAATGCCACTATCACTCGGACTGATTCCTTAAGCCTCTATGTCAATTCCTGACTGGCGTTCCTACAGCATGGCATTGCGAAGATAAGCAGGATGGAGGGAAAGTAGAGTTCTCTAGGAAAGTACAATGCCTATAAAAAGGGGGGGGGTTACAGTGCAGCTAAACACACACACACACAAGAAAGACTGCACATGCGCATTGATCTTCCTTCTCCGCTTCCTTAATTGGTTAATGGCTTCCAAATGTCAGGTGCTCCTGGCGTTGTTCTTGGGATCCTCTTCCCATGAAGGCCATCCTTTCTTTCTAAACAGTCTTGTTAGCATGAAGTAGTACCTCCTGTTCTTCCCTCCTGCCAACCATGAGTTGATTGCATTTATGTATTTTCTCTTAATCCTGCTGTTCTGTATAAAGAAACCAGAATCTGCAATCCGTGGTGTAGAAGGGAAACCATGGTTAGAAACAAATCTTGGTGTGTTTCCCTGGCCCTGATAGTGTCCTGAGTTGCACACACAGAGCTGTCCGGCCTGGCTTCTGCCGTGGGGTCACTTTGGGTCCCGAGGGAGAGTCATAGTCGTTGTGTGTTACGTTCCTTTCCCACCACTCCCTCCCCTCTGCGCAGGAGCGAAGAGAAGTGCCTGGTCCGCAGCGGCCTTGTCCAGCTCATGGACCGGCTCTGCAGCCTGAGCAGCCAGGCGGAGGCCAGCTCCAGTGAGAAGCAGACCAAGAAGCAGAAGGTGGCCACCATGGCCTGGGCGGCCTTCCAGGTGCTGGCCAACCGCTGTGTGGAGTGGGAGAAGGAAGAAGGTACGCTGCGTTCAACACGACGGCCCCGCCGGTCCAGATGTTGAGTGCTTGATGGGCTGGGAGGTGGGGGGGGGGGGTGGGAAGAGGACTTAAATGAAATTATGGAAGCAGATGAGATTCATCAGTCAATGAGTGGCTTGATGTGAGTCTTTCACCGAGAGCCCCGCCGTTCTAGGAAATCTCTGAATTTACCATGACAGGAAACAATGTCCCACACCCTGAGGCTGTAGACTCACCCACGAAAATTGAGACCGTGTTTTTCATTTCGTTCTTGTCATCACTGCCAACGGGCTTCAAAGAAACGTTGTTACGAGCTGGTTTTTCAATTACATTTTCAAGGTGATAGTCCAAATTGACATTTCAGTGACTGATCTGATTTGAAAAACAGAATTGAAGGATAACTTCTCCGGAAACAGCTCAGGCACCGGTATCTGGTTGCTTATTTGTCTGATCTGTTCATTCCATATTCATTTGAATATCTCGAGGTCGTGCGACACTCCAGAAGTTGAATATGACGTCGTTCTTCGCTTTAAGACCTAGCACAGTGGGGGAAGCGGGCCAGTGAGCAGTGGTTACAGGGCAGCCCAGACCGTAGTCAAGGTGCTTACAGAGCACTGCCAGGGCACCGCAGGCCCCTTGTGGTGACTACATGTGAGGGGGCTTCAAACCGTGTAGGGGAAATGGAATTAAAAGCTAGGGGGACTTCCCCTTTCGACCATTGTGGCATGTGAGTTATACAGCCACAAATGAAAGCACTGTATCATTTTTTAAAGTAGGATCTTTGGTTTGGGTTGTCCCCTGACACAGTCTCTCTGCTGGCTCACAGACACCTAGAGTGCTTGTGTGAATTCCCGCCTTGCGTACAGCGAATCTGTGTCGTCACCGGCGGTCAGTGGGATCACTACACTGTGGCCATGGGGAGCTGTGCCAGGGGCCAGGAAAGGCAGTCCAGAGAAGGCTGCATGGGACTCATTCTTGACTGAGAGGCTGAGGCAGAGGTCCAAGTTCGGGCACACGGGAAGCTCAGGAAAGGACCAGTAGACATTGGCGGCTCCGACCGGGGATGCTAGGAGCTCTCTGAACCATGGTGGAGATAGAAAGATTATTTAAAATATGTATACTTTAAACCTCACTGCCAGTTCCTAGGACCCCTATTGGACAGGGCAGAGCTGCCCCTGTGGGTCCCCGAGACCGGAGTTGTTTCTGAGAGTAGAACGTCCTGCCTGTCTCCTGAGGAGCGGCTGGTGGTTGCAAACAGCAGGGTCTTTGCCGCTCAATGCCTCACCTCTCCGCTGCTAGGGCTCCCCACAAAGATCTGGAGAGGCCTGTAGCTGTGGTTGAGAAGAGACAGGCCAGGAGGAAAGAATCCAGGGTGTTGTCCTCAGCAGTCCCAGCAGGGTGTGTCTTTGGCCCCGCACAGAGTAGTTCCATTCTGGGTTAAAGACCCGCGTCTCCTCCCCAACATCGTAAGCTAAGCAGCGATCACCTTTACGTGTAGATTTTCTCGAATAAGGAGACGCTAAGTCGGTGATCAGTGACACTCTGAGCAAAACCACAGAGGCACGGGTCGGGGCAAGGCTTTCAGACGGCCGATTTTCACCGAGCTCTTCTCGCCGGCCCCGAAGGCGGCCCCACAGAGGCTGTGCACTCGGGGCTGGCTCGCCAGGTGTCCAGCCTGCTCACCAACCACCTTGCCCGAGCCACCGAGTGCTGCGGCAACCAGGCTGCCGGGAACGACGCCCTCCAGGATGTCCTCAGCCTTCTCAATGACCTCTCCAGGTACGCCGGCCCTGCCCCACGTGTGTGTGTGCGTGCGTGTGAGACGCACACTCCGACCTCAAGAGAAATCAAAACAAACACATGTAGCAAAGCAACTATTCAGGTACAAAATGTAAGGGATGTTTGGCTCCTCATCAAATATCATTTCCTGGAATACTCCTCTGGCCGCAGTGACAAGGCTTGCATTCAATAACCAAAACCCATGTCCCTTATAAAACCAAATACACCCACTGCCATCAGGTCGATGCCAGCTCATAGCGACCCTGTTAGGACAGGGCAGAACTACCCCGGTGAGTTTCCAAGACTGGGACTCTGGATGGGAGTAGAAAGCCGCCTTTCACCCACAGAGCAGCTGGGGTCTTGAACGGCTGGCTTTGCAGTTAGCAGCCCCACACGTAACCTCTCCACCGCCTGGGCTCCTCACAGCAAACTGAAGTGACTCGCTTTCGGCAGCTCTGATGAGCCTGCTCTCTCATACGCTGTCTGTAGCAGACGGTACTCAGTGGTGGTTTAACAGCATCGGACGTGAGACAGGGAGCAAAAGCTTGCTCCTTCCAAGTCCGTTCTGCTGCCACTTGTGTTACGTTTCATCCTGACCGCAACCGGCCCACCCCCATGCAATCTGAGAGTAGTGAGGTGGTATGACATGGCGTGGTGTCTGTGACTTAGAACCAGCAGAAATGCAACCCTAACCCACTGCCATCGAGTCCATCCTGACTCCACAGGGTCTCTGAGGCTGTCGGTCCTTGTGGGAGCCGATAGGTTCCTCACTCTCTTAAGGAGCGGCCAGGGGGTTCGAACCATAGACCTTGCGGTTAGTAGTTTAAGCCTACCCTCACCAAAGCCACCAAGATCCCTTTGACTCTGAACCCCTCACTGAAAGATTAAGATGGGAAAATGCCCAGTTCAGGTTCCTACGCCCTGGTGGTTTGTGACGCACGCTGTTGTGTGTGTCCTCAAATGGCTGCCCGCTCACAGCCCCCATCGAGGACACGGTCAGGCAGATAGTGCCCCACCCACCTCTGCCCGTTGAAGTCTGGTTCCTTCCCTGTGGTGTGCGCCACCGAGAGCGCCCGGTGTCTGTAACCCCAGCCTCGTCCTGCCCTAGGAGCCACATAGGCAAAGCCATCCTGAGCCAGCCGGCTTGTGTGTCCAAACTCCTGTCCCTGTTGCTGGACCAGCGCCCGTCTCCGAAGCTGGTCCTCATCATCCTTCAGCTGTGCCGGGCCGCCCTCCCGCTCATGAGCGTGGAAGACTGTGGCAACGTGGAGCTCCCACCCTGGAGCTACTCCGTGCCCTCCCTGAACAGCGAGCAGGAGGACCCCAGCGACCCCGCCTCCAAGATCGCCTCGTTGCTCTTGGCGAAGCTGGCGGATTATGTGGTCCCAGGTAAGGCACGCCCAGGTGGGGAGGTGGGCTACCTGTGGACAGTCAGTCTGAGGGACCTAATGTGCCCCCCCCCCCCACCAATGCAGCTGGACATCCGCTCCTGAGAGCGAGAGAGGAGGGGTGGGCAGTGGAGCAGAAGACTCCAGCGCCGGGCCGGTGTGCTTCGCGCCGAGGGGAGCACCAGACAGCGCGGCTCTTAGTAAATGGGCTCTGTTTTTTTCCTCAAGGATGTCAGACAGTTCTCTCTCCTACTGCTTCCGAGCCTGACACCACCTTGACCAAAACCAGTCCCAAAAATTCCTTAAAAGGTGATAAAGATCCTGGAGAAGAGAGTGAAGCAGTGGACGGCAAGCTCTCCATATTCATCCACAAGCGAGAAGACCAGTCGTCCCATGAGGTTCTTCAGCCACTGCTAAGGTGACTGGTGACAGCACTAAGTGCCCTGGTTCCCTAGCGATGCCGCCACCACAGGAGACCACACAGACACGTGCTCGCTCAGTGCAGGAAGCCAGCCGTCCCACTTGAGTGTGCCAGCGTGGGGAAGCCTTTCTCTGTTGACGCCGAAAGACTGTCCTTGTTTCCTGTTAGCACCTAGGGGCTGGGTGTCCCTTGGAGATGGTCATATGTCTTGCACCAATCTTCTCCACCCCCTCTCCTGCCCTTTTGGGTCCAGGAGGTTCTGATGGAAAGGATCCCAACTCCCCTCCCAATGGTTCTTTCTTATGGTACTGAGGTTCCTCTCTCTCTGAGCGTGCTTGCTTCTGTCATCTTTTATCTCTTTGAAAAATGGACGTAGGCCACACCCCAGGGAGACCACGTAGCTCTCAGATCAGGGCTGTCGCCTGGTTCAGGCTGTTGCATTGCCACCCTCATCCGCTTACATCAGATAACACCACGAAGATGATTACATTGTTACGTAGCTACCACATTGCATCATTCCATAGCTGCCAAGTCATTGAGGCTCACGGCCCAGCTATGTTGACACATTTTGGTGGGATCCAATTTAACCCATGGCACTCACCATGTGGTAGGCACGGTGCTAAGTAAGCCCCTTTTGCACCTCACCTGGCACAGGTAGGCATTGCTCTGTCATTTCTGCTGTTACACACAATGGGCTGAGACAGAGGGAGATGCAGATACAAGCCCCCGTGAGCAGAGAGCCCGAGCGCTTAACTGCAGCTCCAAACTCTCCTCGCACCCACAAGGCACGACAGCCGACTGAGCACGCATTGCGTGTGTGCCAGGGAGACTCACTGTTCTTGAGCGCCAAGGGGGAATGCGCAGCTTGGTTTGCAGTCCTGGGCCTCCTTCCGGAGACGTGAGGAGACCATTGACTGCAAAGCACCGGGGGAAGGACGCGCTTTTAAAGCTTTCGTTCACTGAGCATTTACATCATCACCCAAGAAGGAAGTAAAAATGCCATTCTTGTCCATGGATGACAAGCCCACAGGGCCCTGCTAGTGAGCGGCAGGACAACAGGAAGGCCTCCCACGTAGCACCAGGGAATTTGGGGCAGGTTGTCCTTTACCTCAGATGGAGGCCTGCTCACCTCAAACACAGGATTTTCAGATGTCGTCATCCATTAATTGGATCCCTTGCCTACCCTTGTGGCAACAGAAAGAACTACTAGGATGATGGCATGACCTCAGCAGGGTCAGGGCAGGTCAATGCCCTGACGCAGAGAGCACCAAGAAACATTCCTGGGCATTGCAAAGGGTCCTTGTCCCAACAGGTGGAAGATTGTTTGGAGAGTCAGATTCAGGAGCCTGGGAGAGCTCAGAAAGCCGTAAACCGCCCCTCACTCGGAGGCTGAGTGAATTCACTGGGTGCCTCCTGTGTGCCAGACCCCCATGTCTTCTAATTCAGATTGTTGTTTTTGTCCAGCTTTTAGGAATTAGACACACTGGTCCTGGAGCATTATTACTTCATAAATTTATGATATATAACATAGATAACTATACATATAGATTACATAATATCTGTTACAACTCAAAGAACAATCCTTTCCCTGCACCACCACCCGGCCCTAAAGCTGCTCTCATTAAGCAATAGTTAAGCCATTTTCTCCGTGTAAACTGGAAAGTCTTGCTGTGGGTTCGTACGTCTTATAGTGTGTGATGATGGCTGCCGCCAGTGTCCTTAACCCTCCCCCCCCCCCCGACCCCCCGTCTCTCCTGCTGCAGTAGCTCAGAGGGACGGCCCTTCCGGCTTGGTACTGGCGCCAACATGGAGAAAGTTGTGAAAATGGATCGCGACATGACCAAGGTAACCCTCCCACGGACAGAGCGCTCTGACCAAGTCCCCGGCGGAGGCCTGTCTGCCATGCTGAAGGTGCTCAGGCCCCTGGAGAGGAAGTACACAAAACACAGAGAGAGTTCCCACAAAGGCCCCACAGGGAGAGGGTGAGAAACGGAAACCCCTGGCTTCACTTGTCGGGAAGGTCAGGGTGTAAAAGAGAACTCCTGGTTTTGACCTAGACTCTTTGTTTCAGCTCAGCTCTTTTAAGAATGTTTCACAGCCTAAAAGGAGTTTGAAAGTGATAAGGTTGTTAAGAGAATAAACGCTAATAAGAATGACAAATAGCCCATAAAAACACAAAAAGGTGGCCAGGCTGGCAATCAGCTACATAAAGAAATAAATAAATAGAAACACAATGGATCATTTTTCACCTGCTAGACAGGCGACACAAAGACTGGGAATAACTGCTGTTGTCAAGGTGACGGAAATAAGCATTTTCAGGTATCCAGACATCAGCATACAGCATGCTAATCCTCTGTGTGTGTGTGTGAGAGAGAGAGAGAGAGAAAAGCCAAACAAAATACAATCCATATTGTGATAATAATTTCTTTAAAAAGAATTAATACCCCAAAATATAAATAAATAAATAAAAGAATTAATACCAAGCTGTTCCCAAGACGCTGGATATTGAAAAAGTTCCGAAGTCCGGCTCTTGCAAGATGGTAGCCTGCTGCATTTTGCCGCCCTGAGCCCCGCCCCTCCCTGGAGTTACTGCCTCAGTCTTTGGGGTCTGTGATTGCTGCAATGTCCCACGAAACTCAGTCAGAGGAAAGCTCTCACGTGGTTGTGGATGCAGTTCAGTTAAAAAAATCTGACTGTCTGGCAGGGTTCAGCAAGATGCTGAGATTGGAGGACCTGCTCCGCACCGGCTCTTGCCAGTGGTGAGCTCAGCTCCCGCCCGTGCTTCTTCGTTCGGCTCTCTCTATAGGAAGCAGGAGGGTCACAGGGACGCACAGGCGAATCCTGTCAGACTCTTCCACACCTTCTTGCCAGATCCATGCAGGGAACGTGCGATCAATCTTCACCCAAATGCCATGCTCTGTTCTCCACCCCTGGCCTGCGTCTGTTTTAGGCACATAGGCTGTGGCGAGATGTTTCCAGTGGGCACTGGCTCCTACTAATCTTAATGAGCAGGCTTCCCAGCCCACTCCAGAAACCGCGTTCTTTCTCCCTCCGCTGTAGCGTGTAATCCCTTCCATCCACGGTAAGGGTAGTCACTAAGACAACCATCAAACAAAGAGTGTTGTCTGAGTCACACCTTCCACTAAGGTCAGAACTCAGTCTCGTCTCCCTCCTGTTAGCAGATAATGCCCTCCTCAGTGGGACCACAGCCACAGGCGTATGAAATCCACAATTAGTCTTTCTCACAGAAGGGCCGTATTCATCGCGTCTAATTCAGCATGTACCCATGAACAGAGGATTGGTTAAAGAAATGGTTACATTCCTATAGTGAGATATTGTGCAACTCTGAAAAATAATGAGGTAGATTTAAACAGAGTGATACGGAATAGTGGTCATGCACTATTGGTAACTGATAAAAGCACATCCCAGTCTGTCTAGAGCAGTGGTCCTCCACCTTCCTCAGGCTGCGACCCTTTCATGCAGGTCCTCAGGTGGTGATGACCCCCCCAACCACAAAATTATTTTCATTGCTTCTTCATCACTGAAATTTTGCTACTGTGATGAATTGGGCGACCCCTGTGAAAGGGTTGTTCAACCCCCAAGGGGTTATGACCCACAGGTTGAGAACCGCTGGTCTAGACGGTGACCCAGGGCTATGTGTGTTCGAATGAGTGTGGAAAAAGCAATAGATCAGAGCCTGGGGTGCTTACGGAAGTGAAACTTTCCATATATATAACACTTCATTGTTTGCATTTCAGAAAATGAGCCTGGCTCGCCTTGGTAATTGGTGATGGTGGAGGAGGGACACATTTTCAGAAGTGTTAGCACTTGGGAGGAGGAGTCATTTGCCAGTTCATCCAAGCCAAACTCACTGCCATCCAGTTGATTATGAGTCAAAATGTCCCTAGGACAGAGTAGAACTTCCCCTGTGGGACTCCCAGCTGGTAACTCTACGAAATAGAAAGCCTCGTCTTCCTCCCATTGCATGGCTGGTGGTTTTGAACTGCCAACCCTGTGGTTAATAGCCGCACTCGTCACCCACTACACCACCAGGGCTCACTCTTTGCTAGGTACGAGACAGCTGTTCTTTCTGGCGCTGGGGAAGGGAAGGAGCAGTCGTGGGGAAAGTCAGTACAGCCTGACCCCATAACTGAAGACACTGAGAGGACCAGCTTGGTCAGTGTTCTCCCACAAATCAATCTGCAGCTACCCTAGTCGGCAACTGAGAATATGAGTCGCAAAGGCAGCTATGTGTGCTACCTGTGTCATGGAGGTCTATGTGAGTGCACGTGTATGTGTATCTCAAGTGTGTTTGTAGACACAGGCATGTGCGTGCGCCACGTGTGGATTCATACTCATAGATGCCAACGCACCTAGAGGCTATCCTAGCCATGGCGGCTACCTCGTGGGATTGGCTGATAAGTTTAAAGGGCTTCAGACCACAGACTCCTGGGCGCATAGAGTGTGCACGTAAAGAGAATGCTCCACAGTCTGGCTTGCTGAGTAGTGTCTGGGTTCTTACCACCTAAAATACAATGATCAGTCTCTTCCCATCTGGAGCAAAAGAGAGTGAAGGAAACAGAGACCCCCAAAAGCAGCTAGCCCACAAGACTGGCTGCCCACCTGATCCTCCCTCCTGAGGCCAGAACTCTACAGTGCCCAGCGGCCACTCTGCAGGGACACAGTAGAGGCTCTGGCTAGAATGGGAGAGATATGCAGAGCAAAACTCAAACTCCTGATAAAGACCAGGCTTGCTGAACCCCCTAGAGGAACACCCCCCCCCCCCCAGAGTATGGCTCTAAGAAACGCTTTTACCTTGGAGTTGAAGCCAATCCTGCCTGAAAGTTTTCTTTCAGCCAAATCCTGGCTTGGCTTCTAAAGCAAATAGTCCATTATAACGGGGAGGTAGGGGGGTGGAGAACAGTCAACGTTTACTCAAAAGCAGAGACACTGACCTGTCCATGTTCACACCGATCCCCAGGGTGGCTGTTGTGAGGTGATCACAGAAGAGGCAGTCGCTGCTCTCCGGAAGGCCACCAAGTGGGCGCAGTCAGGCCTCATTGTCAGCGTTGGGCCGCCGATCGAGTCAGTCAACCCGGAGACAGTGAGCGGACTGTCCACAGGGGACAAGAAGAAGACCGCCCAAACCTCCATTTGCCGTGAAAGGAACTCGGAGCTTGCCAGGTACAGCCGCTCACAGGGCAAGGGCTGGTTGGAGGCTTTTACTTTTATACCATCCCCTTGGCCTGCTAAAAATGGGGACTAGAGGCATCCCGTGCACATCTGTGGTAGGACTTTCTCTCCAGGTGGAGCGGCAGGGACTTGGAGTAGTACTCCCGTAGGTAGACCTGAGGGGCCAATCTAAGAGTGGAGAGATGCTGGGCCCTTACAACCTGAGCATTGTTTTGTTTTGTTGTTGTTTTCTAGAAAGTCTACTCCCAGGATGCCATTGACAAGTCATTTTTCAGTAAACTCTGGTTCTGCTACTTTTACTTCTTTCAAATAGCTGTCTCCACTGCTCCAACTGCACACATGAGCGTCTTTGTAGGGCTGGAAGGGATGAGTAAGAGAGGCCTCTGGGAAGCTTGTGCCATGTGGTTTCTATTTGCAAGCCCGGAGCAGGCCCAGCGCAGGCTCTTCATGGCCTGTTGGATAAGAAAGTTCAGTCCGTTGTGTCCGGGAACTTCCCGACACCCCCCGCGCGGGGGTAGTTTACTTTCACTTCATCTTGGTCAATGCAGTCCATGCTGCCTGGTACAAACAGAATCTCTTTCCTCTGGGGTAACCCTGAAAGGCGGCCCTCTGCCTTGGTGTCAGCCACCAGGCACCAACACTTTGCCGTGTGGACACTTGCAGGACGGACCCTGTGCGACCCTTCATCAGCGGGCACGTGGCCAACAGCATGGCTGCCGAAGTGATCGCCTTGCTGCACAGCTTGTTAATGGCCCCAGAGTCCAATGCCGCCCAGATATGGACCACCACGGCAGAGAAGGTCGGTGCGCGCTGCTGCCCGGGTGGATGTGCCCGGGAGGAGGCAGCTCACATTCTAGCCTAGCATTTGAGTTGTCAAGCCCGGCAGGGGGCCCTTTCATGAGGAGAGATGCCCATAGTCGGCCAGGTGTGCCCAT
The DNA here is from genome assembly GCF_050624435.1 of Tenrec ecaudatus. Classification (NCBI taxonomy): domain Eukaryota; kingdom Metazoa; phylum Chordata; class Mammalia; order Afrosoricida; family Tenrecidae; genus Tenrec; species Tenrec ecaudatus. The sequence goes on from NC_134545.1 coordinate 16,143,943, forward strand.
TCATTCTGCTTCCCCGGGATGTAGCCCTTGATGGAGCAGTTTCGGCTCCATTCCGTTGCCCCCGTCCTGATTTTGCAGACGACGACAGGATGGTGCCCTTGAGGACAGGGTGACCGTCCTTGCTTCTTCCTCTTGCTGGAGTTAGAGGGGTTCTGCATTAGGTAGCCCCACGAGCTTGGTGTATGGATTTTTAAAGTACACTCGCCTCGGTCCTGAGGGCTATCTCAGTGTGATTGACTCCACCCAGGCTGCCTCGTCATGACAGACGGCAGGCCCAGAACCCGGAAACGGTCAATCCCGCCTTGCCTGCCATCATTCTTCCAGTGAATTTCATTCCTGCCCTAAGGGTAATTGGGTACTGAGATGTCAGCCAAACCCTGTGGAGACTCCCCTTCAGACAAACGGTGGCTTCGTTGTGGGGAGGTTGTGAACACTCTGCTGGGTGCACTTGCACTTTGAGGTTGGGCATCTCTAAGTGTTTCAGCCCATAGAGGCCGACGACGGCCCACACGGCTCTGACTGGACCCCAGAGCCCTTCCATCTCTAAGCCCCAGTGCTGTCCCAGCAACCACGTCTGCCACATCAAGTCCATGGGCTGCTTCCCCCACCTAGGTGCTGTCCCGAGCCCTGATGTACATCCCGCAGTTGGGGAAGTATGCAGAGAGCATTCTGGAAAACGGCAGCAGCAGTGGCCGCAAGCTCGCCAAACTGCAGAGAATTGCCCGGCAGGCTGTCGCTGCCCTGTGCGCCTTGGGCGGCTTCAAGGAGACCATCAAGATAGGGTCCGAGGTCCAGGTAACTGACCGGCTGAACTCTCTCCCCAGCTCCCGGCTCTCTCCCCGCATGTACATGACCATGGATTGATTGGTCACCTGTCAGGCAAGGTCCTGGCCACCGCTGTAGACTGAGAAATCCATGCCTTCCAGCTAAATCAGACTCCCAAACTCTGAGCTGCAGGGTCCCGCCACGTAGTGTCAATGCAGTACTACTGCTGCTGCTGTGGTCCAGTGATGCTGTCAGGTTGAGCGCAACTCCACAGTGACATCTGTCCTGCCGCTCGTGTCTTTGAATGGCATGTTTGACCTCATTAGGCTGTTGCGATGACCTGACCTTGGGGTGTGAGGGCCCGTTCTGTGTCAGCACCAGGGCTCGGTGTCGGCACCCTAAGAGACGATGACCCTGGCCCTGACCGTAGTACATGCCCTGGGCCCGCTGCTTGTGCCCTCCGAGCTGAAGGCGGTGTCTTCACCTCCTCCCGTCTCCGTCTGCAGGTTCTAGGCAGAGGCGTGTCAGGGAGCGTCGGCGTGGTGGCCTCCATCAACGAGCAGGAAGGTATAGCCACGGTCAGAGTCCCGCCCATAGACTGCAGAAAGACTTCGCAAGCAGCAGACACGCTGACTATTCCGTTGTCTAGACTTTGTGTGCCGAGATCCGAGGTAAGGTGATCTTTAAACGCATCACACCGTGACTCTGCAGACGGTAACCACCCAGCCGTGAGCAGCGAGCGCGTGCAGACGCGCAGACGCTCACTTGGTTGACTTCAGTGTTCCCTGGGACGCGCACTTGTGCATTCATGATGATACTGCCTTATCTGTGATCAGAGCTTCCTCGTAACCTTTGGGTGGGAGCTTTCACTCCTTGACAAAGGTCATTTGTTCCTGAGGCAGGAAGTCCTACCAGGAGATTGTATTTGCTTTGGTTTGCAATGTTCTGGGTGGGGATTTGCCTGCTGTCTGTGTATTTTTCTTTAACTGAATCATTTGTGAATTAACTCCGGTTAATATAATCAACGTCCGCTGTATTTCTTTTCAACTAACGACTTGAATTTAACTTTTTGCCATGCCCCCCACCTCCGCCCACCGCCACCAGGCCTTGCCTCTTCATAAACTGTCCATTACTGAGAAGGTAGTACAGGCAGTCCAGTCCATGTTGCTTCCTCAGGAGGGAAGTCTCTCTATTCACACGTCACTTCCTGCAACAGGAGATGGGTCGGCTCCTGTGATGGCAGTCGTGCGGCTCCTGGCTGAAATAAGGACCAGGTGAGCGTCACCTCCAAGTCTCCTCCCGTGCCCCGGAGGTGGGACCTCACAGAGGCAGAGTCCTCGGGTGGGCGGGAGGGTGGCCGCCACCCCAGAGCGAGCGGTTCCCCAGCATTGCGCTCATGCAGAGCTGTGCAATAGAAACTCCCTGTCGGCCAGCGTGTGCCCCTCAGCATGCTGCCTCCCCAGTCTCCGTACTCGCCAACAAAGCATGGTCGTTGGCCCAAGAAGAGCCACGAACCACTGGAATGCAAGACCTGCTGCACAGGCATTAGGCGGTTCCTTCGTTACGTGGGCCAGCAGGACTGCGCTCTCCCCCCGCCATTCCTCTGCCACGAAGCCTTGCCTCTTTGCAGGACCATTCAAACATGCCGGTTCATCCTTTTCCACGCTGAGGATGGCAACCCTAAGGCATGCTCATAGAGGTTGACATTGCAGAGAAAACGCCTCTTTCCTGGCACCTGCAGTTGTCTGTTAACCACCCAACAGCAGTAGCCAGTCTCTCGTGAGACCCTGGGGCTTTCCAGAAAGTTCCGATAAGGATTCTGAATCAGGTGCAATAGGACAACTTCCCCAGCGTTTGGCGCCTCTTGCCCGTGGAGCCTGCTTTAGGCAAAGCACTGCAGAGAAGCTGCGTGTTTCTCACCTGCTGCCTCAGTCCCCTCTGGTGGTGATGGCAGCCATCTGGTGCCTTTCCTGATTGCCCAGGCCACGTCCGTGGGCGTGGGTGGGATGAGAGAAGGTCTCCATAAAGCAGCTCTGAGCCAATCTGGCACAGAAAAGACAGAAGTCTTTGGAAGTTGAAGCCAGTAAATCCGGGAACAAAATGGATTGAAATGGGGTTTGTTCTGCTTTGTCTATTTGTTTGTTTGAATTTTGGGGAATGGAACACTGACGACTTGGAAACGTTGTCACTCTTTTCACCTTAAGAGCATGTCTGGTCATGGCCCAGCTTCTAGAAGACAGCTTGTTTTGTGAAGAATTTATACAGCAGTGCCCGGCCGCGGTGGAGGTTCTTAACCTAGTAGCCCAGGAATGCAGTGCTGGTGAGTACCTGTGATTCTCCTCAGCATCGGATTGTACCGAGTTTCGTCAGAACACTAACCATTAGACACCGCCCCACCCGATGTCCTCGTAGACGTGCACCCGGAAACGCTGCACACAGCAGAGAGCGTTTCACAAAACTCACTCTCAACTCAGACGTAGAGATGTGACTGAAACACGCACAGTGTACCCGAGCTATGAAATCCATGCTTTTCAACTGAACTTGAGGACCAAAAAATGTTCATTGGTGGGCTTTGTACCTCTGTTAAAGCTCTTGATGAGCTGTTCTTAGTGATGCCATACACATTAGCACCTGTCCTTGGGGTTCTGTGTGTGTGTGTGTGTGTGTGTGTGTGTATGGAACACTTCAGCCAAAGACAGAATTGGAAAGACTAGGTAGTGAGCTCCCCCTGCAGACACACACAACATAGAGACCCTTGTCTCCACCATCCAGTTTTAAAAAAGACAACTCGGCTCACTCCTAGTGGTGGATGAGGGTTTGAACTGTTGAATGCAGAGTTGCTGGCCTGAAATGTAACACAATTTCTCCCTCCTACCCCATCCCCATGTCACAGTAAAAACTTAAATTAAAAAAAAGGAAAACCACCAAAAAGAACTCATAGCCAATCCTGCTTCACCTGTGTTGCAACCCGGTGGATTGTATTTAGGCAAATCCTAGATATTATTTCATCAATACATTTTTTGGTATAGATCTTTAAAAAGTAAAAACTCTTAAAAAAGGCCGTAACACTTTTCTCACATCTAAAAATTGCTAATAATTCTGTGAATGGTATTAAAATTCAAGTAAGTTCACAAAAGCCAAAATCCAAACTTAATTTTTTTTATTCCACCTGAATTCAGAGACTCTCTCAGGAATTGAGCTGAAGCATTGACCACAAGTGGCCAAAGGACCAAACTTGTGGGGTGAGAACAAAAGGTCGTTAGTAATCAGGAAAGAAAGAAAAATTCAGAATGGATCTCAGAAGAACCTCTGAAACTTGCTCTAGGGCATAGGTGCCCAAGATTACTTGACTTACCATTTTAGAAAAACGAAACAAAGTATCTGTGTGTACATATTCATATAAAATGTAAAAAACACATTATATATAAATTTGATAAGCATACATACACATACGCAGTGCCCCCTCCTGGCAGCTAAACCCCTTTGTAGTATAGCTCATAATCCAGGATAAAACAGAGGATTTTGCTTTTGCAGCCAACCTGGATTGTTTTAGCACCCCCACCCCCACCCAAGGGGTAGTGTCACCCCTTTGGGGAAACTTCTCAAGAACATAAAAAAGCTAAGACGAAAGGAAGAAGTGATGAAGTAAAAGAGCCGAACAGAAGATTCCAAGGACAGCGCAAGAAAAAACAGTCGTAGAGCGAAGTGTGAAAAGACCTGAAGGTAGAAAGCCACAAGGGCAGACATGCTCGGCATTTTCTCAAGCAGCAAGCTGAAGAAAACATTCAAGCCTCAGCTGCAATGTTGACGGATTCCACGGGCAGAAGACTGAACGATGCAGGAAGTAGCGAAAGAAGACTCTTCCAAAGGAAGACATGGAGTCACTGTGCCCCCCAAAAAAAACCAGAGAGACAGAGAGATGATGTTTTGCCATTTACTGAAGTGTAGGAAGAACTGAAGGAAGTATTGAAGGGTCAAGTTCACGCTGCAGTAAAGCCAGGAGGGAAAAAGGTCTCCGTGCATTGACAGAACACCAGGTGAAGGCAGGAGGTACCCTCTAGTTTCTACAAAGACACTGGGAAGAAGGGATCCATATCACGTCCATTACAAGCAAGGGTGACTCCATTGAATGTGGAAATTGTCGAGCAATGTCAGTAACATGGCCTATGCAAGTGAAATGTTGCTGAAGATAGTCCAAACATGGTTGTAGCAGGATATCCGCATGGAACTACCAAAAACTCAAACCTGGTTCAGAAGAAGACATGAAACAAAGAGTATTGTTGCTGATAGCAGATGGCTCTTGGCTAAAAGCAGGGGATACCAGGCAGATGTTTTCCTGTTTCACGGACTCTGTGGATGACAACAAACCACGAGAACATTGCGGGGAATGGGGATTCCAGAACACGCCCTTGTGCGCCTGCAGAACCTGTAGAGGCGGTGATGCCGCACAGTTTAAGACCCAGAAAGGTACGTCTCAGAGTCGTATCCTTTCACTGTGCTTACTCGGCAGTATGCGGAGCACGTGATCGGAGAAGCTCGGGCTGCTGGATCGGGATTGGAGGAAGGCTCGCCAACAGTCTGCAGCGAGCACATGACACAACTGTGCCTGCTGAGCACAAGAGAGGACGTACGGCACTTACAGCCTTCAGCCCTGGTCGCACTCGCCCCACGAGGCCACATCATGAGAAACAGAGGAAGAATAGAAGTTGTCAAGGTTTTCGTTTTTACCTCGATCAATAATGAGCGATCATGGAAACGGCAGTCAAGAAATCCAGATTCTTCTTGCTTGGCCTTATATCTACACTGTAAAAGATCTCTTTAATGTGTTATGTTAGCAACAAAGATGTGTCTTTGAAGGCCAAGGTGCCCCTGACCCGAGCCTTGGGTAATGTTTTGATCCCCTCATATGCATGCGGAAGCTGGACAGCGAGCCACAAAGACCAAAGACGCGATGACTTTGATGACTTCTGGTTTTGGAAGATGAAATGCTGAATATATGCCGGGCCTGCCAGAAGGGCAAGTAAGTCTGCACCGGTCAGAGGTCAGTCAGAATGCTCATTAGAATTAAGGATGCTGAGAGTGAGTCCCACATGCTTTGGACAATGTTGCAGGAGGTACCATCCCTGGGAAAGACATCATGCTTGGTAAAGTAGAGAGTCAGCAAGAGAGAGAGAGGGAGAGACCTTCAGGAAGATGGACCGGCACAGCAGCTGCAACAATGGGCTCAGGCATACCAATTGTGATGGTGGGGCATGACCGCACAGACTTCCATCCCGTTGCACCCAGAGTGACCCAGTGAACCAGAGCCAACTTGAAGCACCTCGCATCAACACGACTAAGTACCCAGTCGATGGTCAAATTCCTAACTTGCTTATAAATGTCACATTTTCTTTATATCTGTTCATGTGAACCAGGATCCACATGAAGTCCATACATTGTTACTTGTGTAAGGATTTTTGGGGCATGAAACAGAACCAAAGATCCACTCAGCAAAGTTTAGAAGCAGGCTTTATTGGGAGGGAGGCTTGCGGGCAGATTCAGCAACTCAGGGAATTCAGCCTTTGAAACTGCGCCGTGGGGAATTTAGGCTGCGTTTTTATACCCCTGCTGGCAGGCACAGCTGGGAAGGGTCCAAGCTGGGGAGGATCTGTGCACACAGGTGCTTCAGAAGGGAGAAGGTCTTTAACCTTATGTATATGCCAAGGACGGGTAGAGTGGAGTGTGCTTATCTTCAGAAAACATTCTGGCTCCTGGACGAGCCAGCTCCAGGAATTTGAAGGTTGAGCAGGGGAGGGGGAGATCAGTGAGAGGGAGGTCTATGAGAGTTGAATTCTGAGAGCCAAGCTGAAGGCACCGGATTCAAAATGGATTTCCTTTTGCCAAGACCAGGCATACCCAACTCTGCTTTATAGTGAAAAGGGGCGGAGTCAGTCTCTTCTGTAACTTCTTCCTGTGGACACAAGGACAACCAACTCATACCAGGGAGGGGATTTTAGGCAGAGTACTGGAATGCCTGGCCTGGCATAGGGTGGAGAGGCTGGTATTGCTGTAGTATCATCTGGTGGACTGCTATACGGGTGATTTTGCGGAGTCGGTTTTGCAGGAGCTGGATGAGACAAGGGGCAATTAAGAGCAAAATTATAACTAAAATTATGGGTCCTAGTATGGGGGCTAGGAAGGAGTACAGAGAGGAGTTCCACCAGGAAGAGGATCCGTCTGTTCTGAACCTGGTGTTTTGCAGCTTACGGTTTAGCTTGTTGAGGGTCTGGACTCTAGTTTCCACAACTTGTTTTGTCTTTCAGGCCTGTAGTTTCCCCATCAGTCTCTCGTTTTCGCTTATGATCTATTGAAGGATATTTTTTTTTGGCCGATCATATCCCCCTGGTGTCATTTGACATGTTATTTTTCCCTATTTCCTGTAAATTGGTAGTTTGCCGGGAGATTTTGAAGTTAAATGTACCCTTTGTCCCCAAGGATATAATTGAACCCGACATGAAATTGTCCACAATTAGATTAGCAGCCCTCTAATATATTAGTGACACCATTTCCAGAAAGTATTACAAATGGCGATCTTTGATTTCCCTCGTCAATTTTAGTTTTACCCTCTTATCTGTTTCACTTGTTCTTTCTCATGCCATTCGCTCTTTAGTCACTCTCTCACCTTTTCTCTGCCCTTAAACGGCTTCATGATTCGTGTGGTGATTTTTGATGATTTACACCTGTGTTTTCTTCTAATAGTTCTAGAATTTAAGCTGTCTGACATGTAGGTTTGGGGCGTTAATTTTTGCATATGGTACCAGACGCTCCTCAGACAGCTTACACGTGACTAATTCTAGCCCCAGAAGCCCCTTTCTCCTCTGCTCACTGACATCCTAGCCTATCCTAGGATCTAAGTTAGCACTGCCTCCATTAAGCTCTGCTAGATTGCTGTGTACCTGTGCTGTGCCTTCATCCTGGTATCATACAGTATAGCCTGGCAACGTGTGTGTGTGTGTGTGTGTGTGTGTGTGTGTGTTTTCTCCCTGCTATTGGGGCAGGAGATTGGACTCCTGATGTTTTTTTGTTTTAGCTAACGTTTAGCCTTGCTCATAGGACATGTTCAACAGGTTTTGTTCTATTTTAAAAATGCGTTTAGAAAAAAAAATTAAATTAAAAAAAATCCGTTTAGATAATGAGAAAAATGCTTCTAGCTATTAGAGGATAGGGACGATAGCTTTCACTTACTAGGTGTGATTCACTGGCCTTCCAGAGAGTTGGCGCAGGGTTCTGAGTGCTGTCATCCATTTCATCGTCGCGCGGCCTGGGAGGCAGAGGCACTAGGCATGCCCGTGGTAACAGCGTGACCACGGAGTGGCAATGAGCGCTCACTGCCCGGTGAGGGGGCGGCGCTCAGCACCTGGACTCTCTAGCTGTGCTGCTGAGCTTCCTCTGGGAGCCGGCGCGGGCTCAGGGCATTGGCTCTTTTCTAAAACGCAGACTCATTTCACCAAGTGCACGAAACTGCGTTGACCTGGGCAGTAGTTGTTCACGGACTCTGTGTGTGCCCTGCCAGGAGAGCGCCTTGCAGTCGTGGAAGTGCAGTGCGAACGGCTGAGGATGCTCTACCGGGACTGTGCTCGGCCGCCGCCCCCCCCACTGCAGGCCGACCGGAGACAGGTGAGCCTTCCCTTGGCATGGGCCACACCTCCTGCTGGCAAGGTGGAGAGTCCAGGCTGGTGCATCATGGTGGTAGCAGGGAGCAAGGGTTTGCAAAGCCTCTGTCTGAGCGGCAGCCCCGCCCAGTGTCTGGGCAGCAGAGGCACTAGCTGGACCTTCCTGACTTGGAGGATGGCAGCAGAGCCCCTCAATCAGGCCGTTGGTGCTGCTGCTGTGCTCAGTGACAGGGAAGAAGAAGGCTTAGAGTTAGGGTCCCTTACATGACGGTAAGTATATTTCGAGGGAAAATAAGAGGGAGTGATTACAAAGAAACAAACAAAAACAACAACAATGTGGTGAACTGTTTTAAAATTAGTGCCTCCACAAATGTGTGTGGTACCTTGGTCGTAAGTAGAGGCAGGGACAAACACACTGTGGTCTGGCTGGAGCAGCAGGAGGTGTGCGGTTCTTTCTGATGCCTGTTTCAACACGTGAACCCCGAGCGTAGGGTCTGTATGAAAGCAGGGCGCCACACACGGCCGCATACTTACTGCGGTCCATTCAGGTAAGCTATCCAGAAGATCCTATTTGTAGAAGGTACCTAGAAGATTGCATCGCCGTCAGAAGAGGTACACCTGTAGGAACCGACCGTCGATTCATGGTTTCTAGGGGCCCAGGAGAGGGGGCAATGAGGAGCAAGTGCTAATGAGGGTGGATTTCTTTCAAGGGAGCTGAGAAAGTCCTAAGATTCGGTGGTGGCGATGGGTGCACTTATCTGACTGTACTAAAAGCCTCAAAGCTGAGACCTCAGTGGAATTGCATGCATTCAAAGCATGCTTTGGAAGCTCTGTGAATTATGTCTCGACAAAACTGTTTAGGGAAATTGGTACATGTAGGTAAGTGTGTTATTTGCTTTGCCATATTATTCTCACAATTTGTGAAATTGTTTCAAAATAAGTTAGAAACCTATTTAAAAAACTGCCACCCGAATTTTCAAACACACCATGTTAGCAGATTCATGTGGTGTATTCCCTAGAATTAATTTAAACAAAATTGGGTTTCCACTGTCCCTGTTTGGTGACCCCCTCCCTCCTCCTGCGAGGCGCTCTGGTGGCCGTCCTGGGTTACGCATTGGGCTGCTAACCTCACTGGGCAGTTGGTTTGAGCCCACTCCACGGGGGAAAGAGGAGGCTGTGTGCTCCCATAAAGAGAACAGTCCCAGAAGCCCATGGGGCCGTTCGACCCTGTCCTGTAGGGTCGCTGTGAGTCGGAATCGGGTTTGGTTTGGGTTCTGTTTTCTCACCATAGACAGCAGCTCAACCGTGCCCGTCTGTCCCTACTTCCTTGCCTCACTCCTGCTTGTCCCAGGGGCCATCTGACTTGTCTCTGACTCTCTGATGGCCATCCTTGGAAGGAGCTCTTTGGGGCTGCTTTCAGTGACAGGGCTGAAGGGGGGGCCACTGCTGAGTCACCGTGCTGGTTTCAGAACATTCCGACGGGAGTAGCATCCAGTGCCCTTGTGCTGTGCTCTTGTTTGGGCGGGGGAAAGGATTCCTGTGTGCCGCGCTGCTGACTGACGGTTTTCCTCCCTCCCGCTCCCCCGCCCCCCCCCCAGCCCAGGGAGATCACGTGGAGCCCCTCAAGAGTGTTCCCGCCCGTGCGCGCCTGCATGTTCTCCTCGCACCTCACGGCCGTCACCTTCCTGGCCGACCCCAGTGCTGGGGGAGGCCTGCCCCGGGGCACTTTTATCTATGCCACCTCACCTCTGCCAGTTCAGGTGAGCCTCCACCCACCCCCCCACCCAGCTGCCCCCAGGGACACTGCCCTCCCGTCTCCACGCTTGACGTGTGAACACGAAAACAAGGTCAAGGTCAAGGGCTGTGCCTCTCCTGGTGTTTCTGCAGGCCCCGTCCTTCTACTGGGAAATTGAGATCGTGTCCTATGGCGACACCGACGACGACACGGGCCCCATCGTCTCCTTCGGCTTTGCCACGGAAGCGGAGAAGCGAGATGGGGCATGGACAAACCCAGTGGGCACGTGCCTTTTCCATAAGTAAGTGCATGGCGACTGGTGCTGGGATCTAGAGTCGCTCGGGTGTCAGCAGTTCCCGAGGTGGATTCCAGAAAGCAGTCACTTCTCACAAAAGCACATTGGTGTTTAGGAAGTGGAGACAGGGGTCTGCCCAGGCCACTCTGGAAGGACTCGATGTGATCAAAGCTGTACCTGACACTCACTCGGCCCTTGGACCTGAGGCCGAAACCCCCCAGTTTGAGAAGAAGCAGATGGGTGCTAGCCCAAGGGTACAGGACTACCCGGCCGTCATGGGACTGTGGGTCAGGCCTCTGCCTGGCGGGTGCTCGTGCGTGGCAGGCCAGGACTGCGACGCACTTACGCTTTAGTGCTCTCCGTGCTTGATCATGACGGGTGCTATTCTGGTCGGCGTGCTGTGCCTCCATTAATGAATATCACCGACAACTTCACCCTTAGAGAGAGAGAGAGAGAGGGGTCTGTCTGCAGACCCTTCTGGGGAAATGGCTGTTTGGAGAGTCATAAGTCACAAGCCAGACTGAAGACTCAGCTGTCCTCTTGGGAGGACCTGCTTCTCTTGCGTGTCGAGGTATGTGCGTCACCGTGCTGGCGATGCGCGCACGATGCACACACTGGTGGATGAGCCGATGCTAACGGAACAGGGTCTCTGCCCTGGGATCGTAGATGTAAGCGGTTGGCAGTATGAGAGTAAGTCAAGAAAGGTCACTCCTAGGGCCCCAGCTCATGGGTTTATTCCAAACATAACATGTCTGAACCTGCCTCTGTGGTCAGTGGTCAGCTGCAGACTCGTTCTCTGTGTCACCCTCCTTCATGTTCCTCCAAAGGAGAGGGCCATCGGCTTCTTGGGGCGGGGGTGTCTGCAGAACCAGCTCATTTGAAGGCAGAAAGGTCAGGTTGGCCACTGATGGGGACTAGTTCTTAAGATTCCAGAGTTTTCTCAAAATACACAGGCTCATCACGGGCTATAGGACCATTCAGAATTGGTTGGAAAAAGGCCAGGAAAGTTGCACCAAGGGGAAAAAAACCTTTATTTCCCCATCATGACAGTGTCCCTGCTCTCTTTGCAAGAGTAGCCAGGGCTGCGCTGCCAACGAGGATCTTAGTGGGAAACCTGACCCCATCTGTACTCCTTCCGACTTCTCCAAGAACACTTGAACAGCAGAGGATGAGTCCCTCAAAGGGACGCACACTGTCACCTGGATGTGCCTTCCGAGGCGTGTAGACCTAGAAGGGCCACACTGAGACACCGCAGCGCGCACTTTGATAAAGTATCTGTGTCTCTTGACTTATCGCGTGTGTGCGTGTCCAGGGAGAGAGTCGTTCTTCTTCTCTCCCGGTGGCCCTCTGCCCGCTGCCTGCTGCGCTCGCTCCCTGTGCTGACGGCCCTCTGTGTTCCCCGCAGCAATGGCCGGGCTGTGCACTACAACGGCTCCAGCCTGCTGCAGTGGAAGAGCGTGCGCCTCGACGTGACCCTCTCCCCTGGTGAGTGCCGCGCGCGTGCGCTTTGTGCTCCTCCGCCGAGGTTGGTTTCCTGGCTCCAGGAGGTGGAACGGGCAGCGGGCAGTTTGTCTTTTGGTTGACACGGAAGCCCTTCCTGAAAGACCCCCCTCCTGAGGGACATAGGCGTCCTGTTGGCCTCCGTCTTTAGAACAAACCCTGAGGTTTCGCCTCCCGTCAGCCAGCTCTCCACTGGTAAGCCACCCAATAGCTTCAAATGGGCAAAATCTACCACGGCCGCGGAGCCCTTGAGGAAGGCATGGCCGAGGGGTCCCTCGCGTCGACTCTGCGCTCAGAGACCCCAACAGCCGCCTGCTTGTTTGAGCCACGCGGTCGATCCAGTAACAAGACAGTCACTGGTCAGCCTTCATGAACATAATGGAGAGAAAGAAGCCCTGTGCTCTGTGTGGGATCAACTCGGTGGCATTGAGCTCGGTTGCGGTTTTGGCAAAGAACCGGGTGTGTATCATCAACATGGCAGTCACAGCAGCCCCCCGCCAGCCTCCCCCGGTGTCTCGGGTGCATTTGACGTGGCTGTTGTATGTGGCAGGTGGTGCAGGGGGCTCAGATGGGGCCACTCAAGTGACCCCTCCATCGGTCGATGCCGATCCTGCCAGGGGTAACTTCTGTTGTCACGTTCCCTGGAGGGAGCTGCTTGTCAAGTTGGCACTCTCATCCACCAGGGGTCACATGGGAAATGTGAAAGAAACTCAGCACCACGGTGGTCCTCCCTTGCTTTCGCTGAGTACGCACGGAGGCACCTTCAGCACGGAGGGGCAGGGGAAGCACAACCGGGGTGCTGTGTGCTTGACACCCTTTCCCCTCTCCTGTCCCATCTTGGACCACACCTCTGATTCCGCACACGCTGCCTCTCATCAGGGAAGTGAGTCTGTGTCAGAAAAGCAACCAGGAGCTCTGCTCTGCGTTCACAAGCCGGGGCCTCGAGGCCAGCCCGCCTGGTATTCATCCACCACTAGACACGTCTCCGCATCTTCGATGTGGCCCAGGATGCCCCGTCGGGCCCACAGTGAAGCCTCCATTCCTATGGATTGTAAAGCAGGCGGGGCTCTGACGCCAAGCAGAGTCCGAGGACTCCGTGCACTGATAGGGAGCTCTGCTGATAGGCCATGAAGCTACACGCGCTTCATGTGACCTCTGATAGAGCTGAGTAGCAGACAGGGACTTCGGATCTGCAAACTGCCCCCTGGTGTCCAGTAGCTTCCTCAGAAAACCCCTCGTGTCTTAGCTGTTGGCAGAGCATCTTACAGCCCCGTAGTGAGGGGGCACGATGTGATGACGTGGGATCCCTTCAGCTTACATTGAAGGTTGACTTTCAAAGACCATGGAAGATCATTGCTACGTCTTGCACGAGCTAACAGACAGAACACTGCCTTCCTAACCTCTATGTCCAGTATCTGCAGAGCCATTGCCGTAGAGAAGAGACCCTGACATCCCTTTATGGGGAAACAGCGGTTTTCTTCGTTATAGGCAGCGTCTGCCCTTTCTGTCTTGGCTTCCAGGGAAATTCATGCTCAACTTAATGCTTAGTCACTGTCATTAATCACACACTCAGTGATTTTCTTCTAAGTATTTTCTTGTCTAGGTTATGTATTGTCTGACGCTATATCTAGTTCAACAACGGTATGCTAATTAACACGGGAACAGCGGTCCACAAGTAAAAAGTTAGTGAGCACGTGGCCTTGTGATGAAGATTGCAAGTTGGGGAAGAAATGTGTTGTTTCCCTTCTTGTTCTCTGCCCCAGGTGACGTGGCGGGAATCGGCTGGGAGAGGACCGAGGGGACACCGCCCCCTCCTGGGCAGCCGGCCAAAGGCCGCGTGTACTTCACCTACTGCGGGCAGCGCCTTGCTCCCTACCTGGAAGACGTCTCTGGTGGGATGTGGCCAGTGGTTCACATCCAGAAAAAGGCAAGGTCCCCTCATTGGAAAGGAAAACAGATTCTGCTGCGGAAATTGTTCTTAGAAGGAATGGGGAACGGATGTCAGGCCGTCAAGCGGGTGGCACTGGGTGCACGCTCCACCGTCGCCGGGCGCTCTGCTCCAGCTGAAGACGCCGTTTTCATGGGACTGTAATCCGCGGGGAGAGTCGGACATTAGTCACCCACACACGGTCATAAATGCGGCACAAGAGAGAGGAAACAGAGCTGTTCACATCCTCATCACCCAGCCCTGGAAGATGAACGGCTGGGGGAGGGGACAGGCTCAGCAGTGGCCACAGAGAGGGGGGCAGGGGTGGAAGCCCTAAAGGTCGCGGGGTGTGCAGTACAGGGAGCAGGAAGCAGGGCGACAGGGAGGCCCACAGGCCGCAGGTGCGGCACTCCAAGGGGCCATGCGGGCCCTCGGCCCGTGTCACGTGCCGCCCCACGCAGGAACGTTCCTTTGGATGGCCGTCGAGTGCATTTGCCCGCAGGTGTTAAAACTGAGTCAGTTTCTACTTAAAACCTGAGTTCACTCACCCTTTTCCTTTGCTATCTTTTCCAGAACACCAAAACTCGCGCCAACTTTGGCTCCCGCCCATTTGCCTATGCTGAAGGGCAGGCCCACCGCAACGCCGCCGACCTGTGCACCGACCTGGCCGAAGAGATCAGCGCTAACTTCGAGGCCCTGCCCTTTGCCATGGCGTCTGACAGCGACAACGATGCCGGCACCAGTATTGCGTCAGACCCCGGCACTCATGGGCCACCGTGCCGGATCGCGGCTGTGGCCACCGCTCAGCAGCGTAAGCCACTATCTCCTAGGGAACCTCTGGTACCCGGGCCAGCGGGAGCTGTGAATTTCCCCCAACACTTTCCCGGGGGCCTCTACACTCCAAGCAGGGGTTGGTAAATGGCAGGCCAGACTGGCCCAGGAGGAAGCAGCGCAGGCTGGAAAGGGCCTTCCCACATCCCCACGGGAGGCCTGTCAGCCGTCGAGGGGATGGAAACTGAGGAGATGCCCATTTGATGCAGAAAAGCCCAAGCCCCAACATTTCCATGTAAAATCTCCTAATTGGTCAGTGTGGAGTTTTCAGGGTTTTTTTTTTTAAAAAGATGCTTTTAAAAACTAAGCTCACCCAAGTATAGTAAAATGGTCATTGTAGAATCTAGGGCTGGAGATGTAGGTGTGCACTATAAACATGTGCTGGTTACTTTAACCTGTCTGTAAAGGTGGAGGTGCAAATAAAATTTAAAAATAATAATAATAATAAAGAGGTGGAGGTGCAGCAGTGGAGCCGGTGGGGCGGCGGGGCTGAGCAAACTGAAAGATCTGGCCAGGGAAAGCTGGTTTGTAAACTCTTTTTCGAGTCTGTTTACTTCTTGTGATGAACTTTCCAAATTGTTCTCTGAGTTGAATTAATATTACCCATAAAAGCGTATTTAGCATGAGTGTTTATTTATTACTTGGTGCTATGCTTATACTCTCCCCCCGCCCCCGCCAGTACTCCGACTCCTATCTCCCACAGCCCAAGAAGCCTCTGCCGGGTGTGAGAGACACGCGGGCAATGTGTCCGGCCTGCTCTTGCTCACTGTCCTGTGCCTGTTTCAGAGTATGACAGCGACACCTCCTGCCATTACAAGGTGGAGCTCAGCTATGAGAATTTCATCACCTCCGGCCCAGACCCCCACCCGCCCCCCATTGCCGATGACGAAAGTGACGACGACGACGATGACGACATCCCACAGGTGAGAGACTGCGGGCGGGGCCGCTGGGCGCAGCAGGGCTCACTTAGCGCCCTGGTGACCTGGAAGGACCACGGGAGGGGGCTTGAGCAGAGGGTGCAAGGTTGGATGTGTCACATGCTCGCTTAGATCATCTTTGCCCTGTGACTCTGAATTCAGTGCCCACTGGCCACACCTCCCACCAGGACCAGTGCCTGCTGGGCTTTTCTGCCCACTGGAGCGCCAGGGGCTGGCGACCCAGCAGGGGCGCTGTGTCCCGCTGCCTTGGCTAGCTGCCCCCCAGGGGCCGGCTGTTGCCCTCACTGGCTCTGGGGTTGGGAGGACGGAGGGCAGGGCGCTGCTTCTCTGATGGCGTGTGTGCTGTCTCCCTCCAGGAGGACCACTACGCCCTGCTGGTGAAGGCCTGGGAGACCAAGGTTTTTCCGACCATCCGGAGACGCTTTCGCAATGAAGCAGAGCGGAAGTCAGGCCTGGACCAGATCAAGGGGGCATTACAACTAGGTCTGTGCCTTTTCCTCTTCCCGCAGCGCCCGTGTCACAAGTGGAAAGAGGGTTACGAGCCAGAGTTAGAATGTCAACCAAGAAAGAGGGGCTTACGTAACCCTGACCCCACCTTACCGTGGGTCCTACTGTGCCCTTAGTGAACTCTGTGATGGCTTTGCTTAGCTAGTGCCCACCCTCGGTCTTGATAGACCCCGAGATGAAGCTGGGGGTGGGGTGGGGTAGCAGAAAGGTGGATTGCTAGTGCTCCACCCTGGGCGCTGCGGTCCCCGCTGAGCTGTGTCCCTACCGTGTGGCCATGGGAGAGTTGCTGAACTTGACGGGCCCTTCTCATCTGTAACCCTTCCAGCTTGCGGTTCTTCTCCACTCCGAATCATCCCTTCACACCATGTGTTTTCCAGTCACGGAAGGCATGCTGAAACAGGGGCATGTTTTTGTCAGTAATCGGGATCTTGATACAGTCCTGTGGGACATGTGTCCCAGGTGGACTCTGGTAGGAGGGTTGGTGGGACAAGGCCCGCTTCTCCAGAGGCACACCATTCCACAGGTCCCCTCTGGGTTGTAGGGCAGGCTGGGAATGCTGGTGAGCAGTATCCATCCCGTGGGTCAAGAAAGGGTTCAGTACCTGCTTTATATGTAATAACTGCTGTACAGGTCATGTGAGAAATAGCTGAGTTAGTACAAGTAAAGTTTCTAGAACGATGCTTGGCACATGGTCAGCAGTCGGTTAATAGAATTCTTACGATCACGATGATGATGATCTGTCCTTTTCCCTGACCTTCGAAAGTCCTTACTGTGCCTCCAAGCTACAAATAGTGCAAGTTAAAAATTTAATGATACAGGTGAACTCAGAATGATTCCAGAGTCTTATGGGCAAGCAGCTTGTTTCTGTTTAAGGCTCCTGATTTTGCAGAACAACGTTTCAAGATGCTGAAATGCCTTTTCCCGTCGCCTCAGCTGCCCTTTCCAGTGGAATATTAATGTGGGCCTTCCACCATCACATGGTGATGCTGTCCCTGTGCCATCAGCCTGCGAAACACTGTCCAGCCCTGCGCCATCCTCACAATTGTCAGTCTGTCTGAGCCCATTGTTGCAGTCGCTGTGCCGGTCCATCTTCGTGGATTGCCCCGTCCATCTCTCGCTGCCCCTCTCCTTTACCAACCACGACGCCCTTCTTCAGGGACCACATGTCCCAAGTGTGTGAGGCAGAGGCTTGCTATTCATTGCTGGTTCTGAGGAGCCCTGTGGCCGTCCATCTTCCAGCACGAGTTTACTTGTTCTTCTGGCTGCTCGTGATCGATTCAGGGTTCTTAGCCGAGACCATCATTCCAAGGCGGCAGCATCCGCTCCTCCTCCTCATTCACATAGCGAGCGTTCATGTGAGCTCTGGCTGGCAGTCGACAAGACCAAGGCTGGGGTCAGGGAATCTTGGTCCTCACAGTAACAGCTTTGCTTCTGAACACTTGACGCTCAGCCTCCAGGAAGAGCCTCCTATCTGCTGCCGCCCCAGGACGTGCATCTACTCTTGCCTCAGAACTCGAGTCCAGCTGCCGACCCAAAGCCTAGCTAGTGCAGACCATCTGTTTGCCCTCCCCTCTCCTCTCCCAGTTAGCTTGTCTCTTAAGGGGGCGCAGTCTTGGGAAAATGAGGGTGAGTGTGGATTGTTCGGGAACTGCTGCAGGAAGGCCAAGCCAGTGCAGCGGTGAGAGACGCGGGTAGGGAAGCCTGTGTGCAGGAGCCAGTGGGGCAGGGTGGGCCTTCCCGAGAGAGTCTGCCGCCTTCCGACCAGTCTCAGAATCTCTGTGTCCTTCTAGGTTGCTTTCAGACGACTTTTACTGATGAAACAGAAATTGGCCACATTGGTCCCTGGTTGCTGGGAAACCCTGGCGCAGGTCGCTGGGTCTGTCGGGAGGGCTTTGTGTTGGTCGGTCGGTCGGTCGGTCAGCCAGTAGCTCTTGTGCGTTCTTGTAGTCAAACCCCTCCTAAGGGTGGGCCTTGTGCGAGGGAATGAGGCATCTGCTGGAGGCTAGGCAAAAGGCAGAGACTAGGTGGGTCCTTACTCTCACCGAGCTCAGGTTAGCTTCTATTCAGTGGGAGAAACGGGATAGGCAAATATGCCGCCTTGTGGTTGCAGTGATGTGTGTGTGTCTCTCTCAAGTGACCCAGTCTCAGATTTGTATTGTCTTATTGTTTATTTTTTAAACTAGCTTGTGTCATGAAAGAATTTGTGAGTTTCCATTTTAGTTTTCCTCCTTTGACAACCCAATGCAGGGCCACCAGATACAGTGAAAGGGAAAGCTGGAACCTGTGTCAGAAGGAAGGCTGGCAGAGCCAGGGTGCTCAGTGATCTCCACCAAGCCAAGCAACCGGCAGATAAATTGCCAGGCTGCACACTGTCAAAGGCAAACAGTTTGTAAGACCCCAAGACACAGGCCATCCCGCCAAGTTGCCGTCCTCACATGGTTCACCACGTGAAATAAGAAGGGCTGAATTGGGGGTTTCAACTCACGGAGGGAAATAGCTCGAGAGGGCTGGGACCGTTGGCTCCTTGTTTGCAGAGGAAGACATTCCCAGCCCTGTCACTTGTCACCGAAAGGTAGTGGCAGCCCAGTAAGGTGCCACCACGTTTGCTGTGGATAAACACCTGGGCTCTCTCCGGTCTGGGTTCTTATTACCCAGGCCCCTCTGCCGGCTTGTGCCTGTGCCTCTGTGGGCAAGCTCCCTAGAGATGGGGCAGGGAGTCAGGGCCCATGTTATAGGTGGGAGACACTTTACAGTCACCTCTGCCCAAAGGTGGCCGACGCCAGCCTCTCTCCTCTCCTCCTTCCAGGTGTGAGAAGAACCTGGAAGGGTGGGTGAGAAGGCTGTGGCCCCTCTAGAGTCACGCCAAGCTGGGTTTTGATCTGTCTTTTAGGGATGGTTGATATCGCCAGGCAGACGGTTGAATTTCTCTACGAGGAGAATGGCGGCATCCCGCGAGACCTTTATCTCCCCACCATCGAGGACATCAAAGACGAAGCCAACAAGTTCACAATCGATAAAGTTCGAAAAGGTTGGTGCGCTCCTCTTCGTTTTGCTTCGGAGGTATCCGAGGAAGTGAGCAGTTGACCTTGAGCCAGGCAGCTCCTGGCTGCCACGGGGTGACCCTCGTCTTCCTCGGGCTGACTGTCCCGGGGCCACACGCAGTCCCACATGCTTACCCTTCCCAGTGCGCTCGCTTCACTTAGATCGCACGTGTCAGAGAACAGCAGAACCAAAGACAGTGAGGAGCCCGAGCCGCTTACTGTTAGGAGTCAGTGGAAGAGGGCCCGCCCCAGACACCGCAGAGCGCTCAGGCAGGAGGCCGGGCCAGGACTCCCGCCTTTCCCCCACCTCTTCTGAGACAGGAGTCACATGACTCACCCCCAGGAGGTGGATTTGAGCCCATGGAGAAAGTTGCGTAGTCATCAGCCCGAAGAAGCCCTGCCCCACTCCCCAGTCCTCCTCCCCTGGACTCCCTGGAGATGGCAGGCAACCTCCGGGCTCTGCGTTGGCCTGTCCCAGACATCGGACCTCGTTGAGAGAAGAGAGCATGTCTGTGTCTGGCTGCTTCCGCCCACTCTCTGGCACAGAGCACTCTGTCACCCCAACCCCCCACCCCAGCTACCCCGCATTCCGTGTGCCCATGGATCAGTTCGGCCCTTAAGAGTAACGGCTGCAGGGAATGGCCCTGTTCACGTCTGTGTGTGGACGCGTGGTTTCCTGCCTCTCCTGTGCGGAAGGGATGTTTGCATCACTGAGCTCTGCACGTGGGTGTCAAAGGACCCCCGGGGACAACGGTCAGCAGTCTGAGCCCACTAGCTTTCCACTCCCGCCGGCCAGTTCTCCTCGGCCCTATTGGGTCGCTCTGAGTCAGCATGGGCTCGATGGTGGCCGCGTGGGCTTGAGTGGTGGGTCTCCACTAACCAACCATGGTTTTCCATTTCTCCTTGGGGACACGTCGCTTCAAATCCCCTGCCCATTTACGTACGTAACCCAAACCATCGGGCCGTTGTTCTTACGGTACGGACGAGGTCTAGGTTCTCAGAGCATTTTGGGTGCCGCCTGGGAGCCGTGTCCGGCTCCATTCTTCCTGACCTGAGGCTAACGCTCCGTGCTCTCAGAGCTAGTTTAGATGCTAAGAGCTAAGGTCCCAGGGCGATGGCGGACCTGCTGGTGAACACTGACTCTCGCCGCTCTGCTCCTCAGGCCTCACGGTGGTGACCCGCTCTCCAGACAGCAATAACGTGGCCAGCACCGCCGTCGGCACCGCCCTGCCCAAATTCGCCATCCGAGGGATGCTGAAAACCTTTGGGCTTCACGGAGTCGTCTTAGATGTTGATTCAGTAAGTGAGCTGTCTTTCAGACTCGTAAGATTTCAAACTACTAAGCCCTCGGATGGGGGCCGAGACTTTCTTGCCTGGACGCCGCATCCCGTCAGCGGGGTTTACCCAGACAGGTTGCTCTTCCAGTTAGGGATGGAGAAACCATGCCACCTGCGGGGCTAGCAAGGACACCCCATGGTCCCACATCAAGGCCTGTCGTAGAGCAGGTGCCCTGGCTCGTCCAGGCCCTGCTGCCCCAGCCCACACACCCAGGGGAGACCTCCCCTGGTCCTTACTAAAGGATCCCTGGTGGTGCAGTCTCGCAGCACTTGACTACTAACTGAAGGGCCAGCCCGCAGCCCCCTCGGGAGGCAGGGGAGGGAGCTGACCCTGGGAAGATGGCAGACCTGACCGTGGAGACTGGAGGGAGCAGGTCCGCTCTGTCCTAGAGGGCCTCCGGGTCAGAATCAGCTCCATGGAAACGGGCTGGCCCCTCAGGAGGGCTGGTCTGTGGTCATCGTGACCGTGGCGTCTAGAGACTGGTCAGGTGATGGTGGCATCTTCTCCCTGGTTCTCGTGGTGGCTGCTTCCCTGCCTGTAAAAGAGGTCGGTGTGTGAAACTCGAGCACTCATTGTCGGGGTCTCCGCCAGGATTTTGTGGGGTGAAGGCAGAGGAGCAACAGGAGTCGTGGGAAGAGAAGCAGAAGCCTGCTTTAGAGAAAGGGTCCTGTGACTGCATCATCCTGAAGTTCACGAGGGAGACCCCGCGGACGGACGACAGTGGGGTGTCTGATAGAAAGCCGTGTCTGTGACGAAGGAGAGCTAAGTTCTGGTCCCGGTCTGAAGGTCCAGATCATGTTAGGTACCATGAATGCTTGCAAATTCTTCCACAGTGCGTGGACTCCGTTTTAGCAGGACTTACTTAACCCTTGAACTCTGTGTGGACAGGCTGCTGTTTGGTGGCTGCCTGAAGCGGGGGACTTTCAGATGGAGACTGGCCCTCAGTAGACTGCTAACCTCCCCAAGCCGTGGAACACGGCTGCCTGACCGGGGTCCCCAGAGAGCACATCACACATGACAGTGTCTAGCAAGAGAAATGCGTCCAACCCAACAGTAAAGAAACAAGAACTTTGCTCAAGAATTCCATTATTCCTCGTGACTCTATGATCCCTCATGTAATTTGATTCCCTTTTTAAAAACAACCCCTCCAAAAAAATAAATAAATAAAAAACAACCCCTCCGTAACAATGACACTGCCATTTGCGTCCGGAAGGAGTCCGGATGAATTTACCTTTGACTTTCCTGCCCGTGATCTACCCGGCTGGTCGCACGCTTGAAGAACAGCGTTGACCCAGAGCAGCACGCCTCGTTCCTGGCAGCCTCGTGTGCTGAGACAGGGCAGCACCCTGCTCTCTCCTGTACATTCTCGCCATCTCTGGTCGCTCTCTGGCATGGACAAATCAATACCCGCTACCAGTCCTAGCCAGCTACCTGTGCATTTTGGCCTCCGTCCAGTGTCATGAAACCTGCAGTATTTATCATCGTCATCTCTGCTTATAGCCTTCCTCCCCATTTCTTTTTCTGTTTTGATCCGAGTGACTCCTTATAGCTGATGCATTGACTCCCATTTCTATCGAAGAGTTTATAACGCCCCCTGCTGCTTAGTGGCTCTTGTTCCTTTTCCCAGGAAAGTAGATCATTTAAACTTACCTTGATTGTGTTTCAAAAATGTATTACAGATTCCTTTTTAATTCCATTATTTTGTAGTATTCATGAAATAGCAACTCCTGAGCCTCAAATTTAAAAGCCTAAAAAAGGTGTATAAAACACCTCTGTCCCGGGTTTAGGATCCATCTTACCAATATGGCCTGATTAACATAACAAGAGCCCTATTCCAAACAAGGTCATATTTCTAGGTGTGGCGGTTAGGACTTCTTATAACATTCTCCGAGGCACAATTCGGTCTATAATATGATCCTATAACTGTAGTTTGGAAAGCATTTCCTGTCAAATAAAGCTTGTGTTTCCTGTTGCAATGCTTTCTTTGATCTCACTGATGATAGCAAGTCTGTTTTCTGTTTCAAAAACAAAAACAAGACCACCCTGGTGACAGGGTCTCTCTGCACAGGAACGGCCCCACAGCCCTGGTGGCACAGTGTTTAAAGCACTCTGCTGAGAACCAGGAGCCCCGACGCTGGCACCCGGCAGGTGCTCACACACAGGTGGAAACGTGTCCTTCGGCTTCATTGATGCCCAGCCTGGCTGACTTTGGGGCCACTCCTCTTCCCTGAGGGCACCGAGGCAGCGCTTTGGAGACTGACGAGGGCTTTAAAGAAAAATAGGATGAAAAGCTAATAGATTGTTTCCAGGAGCCTTTTTGAAGCGTGTGTGTGTGTGTGTGTGTGTGTGTGTGTGATATATAATTATATGGTACTTCACGTTTTCTTTTTCTTTTTTTATTTACCTCACATGTTTTCTAAATTTGGTAAACGAAACTCCATCCCCTTCCACTGCTGCAGGTAAATGAATTGGTGCAAGTAGAGACGTACCTCCGAAGTGAAGGTGTTCTGGTCCGGTACTGGTACCCCCTGGATAGGCTGGAGAGGCCCCCCGCAGGCTACCGCAGGACTGCCACCAACGGGCTGGTCACCCTGGACAACACCAGCCTTCAAATCCACAGGTAGGCGTAAGCCTTCCTACAGGGAGGTTGCCACAAAAAGCTACCCCTCCGCCCCCCCTGTTTGGCCATGTGCCCTGTTTGTCCTGGACAAGAAGGCAGGGGCTGCCTTCAAAGTGAGGCGTTAGCGGGAGAGACCAGCACAGTGGGATGGGAGCCGGGTGCTCGGGGTCCCTGGCGTGTGCACCAGGCGCCCTGCTGAGCATGGGGGGTCAAGAAGGTGCTCAGAGAGCCAGGAGAAGACCATGAAGCAAGTGAAGAGGAGGTCTCCCGAGGACGCCGGGCACCGTGTGAGCGGCCAGCTGCTGCCTTGGTTAAGCTAACTGGGTTTACCAAATGCTTTCTGGAAACACTGAAACCTGCCAGTTTGCACCTTGTGGGGTTCTGTGAGGGCGCAGAAGATGTTAAAGGCACACGCCCACCCCTGTGGCTTAAAGCCTAAAGATCCGGCAAAATCCCCTCCCCCTCACTCTGATTCCCCAGTGAATTGTTGCCTGTGGTCTTAAAAATTCTCCTGGTAGCAATTCAAAAAGGAAAATATCATTATAAATGGAGTTTCCTAAGCTCCCCCACCCCATGTTATTTACCCACTAGTCACCACAGTCTCTCCTTAGGGTCGCGGTCTTGAACCCCTTATTAGCCAACTTGAGGTGTCTCTAGCTTTGACCTCTTCCTGGGACTCCATGGGTCCAGTTGACCCCTTGACACCTCCACTTGGGTATGGCCAGTCCCGGGGTGGGGTAATTGATCCTACATGCAGGTAGATGACCTTTGCGAGGCCAAAATAGCCCACCTTGACCTTAGCTTTCCGGGGGCAGCATCGTACCGGTTTGTCCAGCAGGTGCCCTGTTGCTGGCGGCGCACGCAGACACCAGAGCTAACCCCCACCCGCCCTCCCTTGTAGAGAGCTGCTGCGCTGCGAGGCTGCGCTGGCCAGACTCTACTGCCGCATGGCCCTGCTCAACATCTTCGCCCCCAAGCTGCCTCACCTGTTCACCCGCCTCTTCCACATCCCGGCCGTCCGGGACATTACCCTGGAGCACCTGCAGCTGCTGTCCAACCAGCTCCTCGCCCCTCCCCTCCCAGGTAAACATGGCTTTGCTACTGTCAGCCCCAGAGCCACAGGCCCCAGACTGGGCCAGGTCTCCCCATCATGTGTGCTGGGCTCTCCCATCCTCCACCTCTGGAGGGCGCCGATCTCCCTCCGTCTTTAAACACCGTTAGGTGTGTTCCTCACGTTAGTCGTCAGAATTAAGCAGCCGCGGAGCTTCCCAAACTAAGTCAGAGTGCGTCAAGGAGCATGACGCACTGTTGATGAAACGGCCTCACTGTGCCCTGCCGGCCCAGTGATCGCCAGCCTGCCCGTTCCCAAGCGCCTCCCCTGCAGAGCCATCAGACCCCAGAGAGTCGGGTGGGCTAGCCTGGGAGTGTCTGATGAACTTGGGGCCCTGGGGGGTGAGGGCCGATGCCATATGTCTGCTCGCCTGGCACACACCAAGATTGGGCCTCCCTCTGCCAAGCCCGAGACTGAGGGACGTCGCTATGTGCCTCTGCCGCTCCACCTGCAACCTGCTACCTGGTCCCCAGCAGCTGTCACTGAAGTCGCAGTGAGGCAGGCTCCACTCTTCAGCCTGCACTCCCTTTTTAGGGCAGCTGCCTTCCGGCTCACAGCTGTGGAGTCCCTGGCAGCACACGTGTGTGCACGTGTTTGAATGTGTGTGTGTGCACATGCTACCTCTCCACCGGTCTGTGTGAACACGGGGAGTCTGCTAGCCTACCTCCGGACTTCGAGCCGTAGGATGTGCCTGCAAGAGACTGGCCGTGTTGACATCGAGGGCTGTTGCGATGATCACACTGCTGCTCCACAGACTGCGCCAAGGCACCCTGACAGCCCCGCGCAGGACCCTGCCTCCGGGTGGGCCAGCAGCCAGATGGGTCAGCTCTCGGAACCCCTCCACTCCAAGCACCTAAGGTTTTACTTCAGTGGTCCTGGGGACTCCAGACACTGAGGTGGATTGGCATAAACGCAGTCCCCCGAGAGAATGTGCTACACCCCACTTTGCTGAATACCAACCGGGTCTTAAAAGTTTATGAGTGGCCGTTGAAGGTACAACTATTAATCTCCCCCTGTCTGGAAAGTCAGAAGTACGTGAAACAGCCCAGTGGACTCAGGGCCCACGCAAACATCCGTCTCCACAACCCCGCGACCAAAGAACTGGGTGGTGGCCGGCCCCCACTGTCACCTGCTCTTAAAAGGGTTCTCTTTAGAAGACCCTGGGCAGAGTAGGAGAAAGGGGTCTGTCTCAAAGTCATAAAAGAGACCAGAGAAGCAGGTGGAACCCCTGAGGCTGGGACCCTAGTCACCCTTTGCGTGTGGAATGAGACTCCTCCCGAGGCTCCGCTAGTAGACAGGCAGGCCCACGGGAGGATCAGTAACACGTCTTAGAGTCACCCATGGAAAATGCCCAACGGATCCGGTGGTGATGGCGGGGTCTCTGGGTGTGCTGCTCATTTTCTGTTACGTCGGACTTGGCCCCCACGGGCTGCCTGAGTGTTGTCAGCGGGTACTTTCCTCCCTGTCTGCAGACGGCACCCTCAGCTCCAGTTCCATCCTCCTGGCGCAGTCCCTGCAGCATTGCAGCCACGGCCAGAACTGCTCGGCCACTGACCTCTTCTACCAGGGCAACGCCCAGACGGTGCGCGAGTGGCTGAACGTGGCCATCACCCGCACGCTGCACCAGGGCGAGGAGAGCCTGCTGGAGCTCACCAAGCAGCTCTGCTCCTTCCTGCAGGTAACTTGCTGTCTGAAGCGCTGCACGCACCCCTCAGCCGGGCATTCCCACCCCGCCCTGCTCCAGGTGCCATCGCAGCCCCCCAGGACCCCTCCTCCTGGCCATTCGAGCTCACTAACAGCCCAGGGAGCTGAGAAAGTGAGTCTCGCGCTCCTGACCAAACGTCTCCTCGCAGACAGCCCCTGAGCAGTTCCCCTCGGAAGAATTCCCCATTTCCGAGTCGAAGGTCAACATGGATGTCAACTTCCCCGGAGCGGCTTTTGTGGTCGTGTCTTGTAAAGAAAGCCAGTCTGGATTCCGCAAAGAGTAAGGGGCCTGCTCTGCGGACGGGGTGGCGGAAAGGGGGTTCAGCGGGTGGGGAGGGGACGAGTCAATGATTTTGCGCAAAGTGACAGAGCAGAAGAGAGAGACGTAAGTGGATTGGGTTCTAATGCCCATAGTATTTCAAAGTGGACCCCTCGTGCCACAGTGGTTCAGTGCCCCGCTGCAGACCGAAAGGCTGGTGGGTCCATCCCACCCACTGCTGCTCTTCCACAGGAGGAAAGGCCTGGCTGTTAGCTCCCTAAGGAGGCCAGCCTGGCTCACTCAGACTCGAACCCTCTGGGCCGCATTTTACAGTTCTTTGTGCTGCTGCGCACATTTGCGTGTTGGGGAAATCTCTCTGAGCGGCGTGGCTCAGAGGCCTTCTAAAGAAGGAAGGCGAGATCGGCCTGATGGGATCTCACGAACTAGCAGTCCTGTGTCTCCGGTTGACACCTGCCCCTCCTCCCCCCGCCCCCAGCTCCTCCCTGTACAAGGCCCCCTGGGCCAGGGTGCTCGTGTACGGCCTGGGCCACAAGGTGAAGCGCAGCGGGCAGCTCAGTCTCATCGAGGCAGTCTGCTACCCCCGGGATGCGTCTCCAGCCAACACCGGCCTCACGCCGCCTCCCACCACCAACCAGTACCCGTCGGTGATCCTCTCCACGGACAAAGTCCACATCAAGCTGGGTAAGTAAGCCGCCACACGCACACACCCCCACCCCACCCACACCCCCACACCCCGGCTGTCGAGGCCCGCTCCCTGAGCCCTGTGTAAAAGGGAGGTGCTCGCTCCACGGCAGAAGGGCCTTTGCCTTGTCCACGGCTCCGGCCTTAGACGGAGCTTCGTCCGCAGAGCAGGGAAGGCGCGATCCTAGGTGGGTGGTTCTTGCTGAGTCTCTTCGACCGCGACCGCGTGCTCTGGGCTCTGGGGGGGGATGAGTGAGCATCACTGTATCTGTCCTGTGCCAGCTCAGGTGTTCACTCGGGCTGGGAACACGAGCTTGCCATCGCACCTCTCATTCCTTCCTCCTGGTCACCCTCCCCAGACCCCGCAGTGAACAGCGCTTGTCGTGGGCAGGCGGGCGGGATGGAGCTGCACCGGGCCCGGGCCCTTTCCCTCTCACTGGCAATTCGGGTCAGACTGCCACCAATGCCATGGCTGCATGGAAAATAAAAAAAGTCAAATCAGCATCTTAGAAGTGCTTTAACTAGTCTTAGGGGCACCTTGCTGGCCTACTCCGTAAGCGTCATGGTCTTCCTGGGTGCAACCCACACCCAAGGGTGAGCCTTTCTTTACCAAGCTGGGGTCTTCCCAGGAAGCCTTCAAGATTGGACACCAAGGGCTCCCTGGCTGGTCCTTCCCCAGTCTCTCGGCACCCAGGAAGTGGGTCCGTTGGAAGGCTGTCCCACCCCTGGCCCCCTGGCCCCTGGTGCTCATTGGGAACTTCTGGAGGTACCTTTCCTCCCACCCAAACAGACCCCGCCCCTGGGGCGAGGCTGGCTTCCCAGGCCCCATTTGGGCCCCATGCCTGACAGATCCCTTTCTCAGGTGGCCCTCCTTCCCCGATGACCGTGCGCCCGGCTTCTTGCAGGGGTGTCCCCGACGCCGGGAGCCGTGCTCATGCTACACTCTCTGCCGCTGGAGTTCCCACTGGCCATGGCCTTCGCTGAGCAGCTGCTCTCCTGGAGGTCGGAGGACGAACCTGACACCATCCCGACATCCGTCCTCCTGCAAGTAGTGGAGCTGCTGGGTGAGGCTCCCTCACCCCAGGACCGCGGGGCCTGGGGAGCTGACCCAGGGGCGTGGGCAGTGGGCTTCCTGGGGTCAGGGTGCAGAAGGCCAGCAGTCTGACCACGTGGTCGGTGCATTTATCAAAAGGCACAGCATCGTGGGCCTCACATTTGAACGGTTCGCCGTGTGCCAATTGACCACCAGAATTGCCATCAGTCAGGGCTGAGCTCAAATGGATGACAGAACTGCCGATGTGCCTAAGGATGAGACATAATAATCTGAAACCAAGGGGGGATGGGGTGTGAATGCTGGCCCGCCGTGTTCTCAGGGGAACCTAAGCCATTCGTGTCTCTCTTCACTGTAGCCTCTCTTTGAATTTCTTTTATTTTTATAAAACCGTCTTAAACAACCAGATGTTAGAGGGGAAGGCTGCACTGGAAGGAATGCCTCCGTTGTTTAAAACTTCCCAGTGCAGATAAAATGAGAAAAGTGACAGATGACCCCCACCCTGCCAGGCTGTCCCTGAGCCCCCTGCCTCCCCTCGCTGCATGAGAACGTGGCCTCCATCCTGCCAGGGGAGGGGGTCGGTCATTTTGGGGGGATTTTGTTTGCTTGTTTTACCAAGAAAGCTAGAAATACACAGAGAGTGAGTGCTCCAATTTTAAAATGCTGGCCGCTGATTCAGGTTCTTTAACCACATATCCAGGGGGGACAAGAAGGCTGTGGCCAGTCTCTGCGCCTGGGTCTTCCTCTGTCCTGTCAAGGGCATCTGCTGGAGGGAGAATGGAGGCCTTGCTCCCTGTGGGAAACCCGGCTCTAGTGGCTGGTCACCAACCTTCTCAGCAGCCTTCTGAGCGAGGAAGTAGTGGCTCCTCTGTGACACCAGGAGCGCTGTCCCGATGGCCCAGGGACAAGGCCACATGCAGATCTGGGGCCAGGCTGCCCGGCCCGAGAGGCCGCGCCACTCTGTGTGTAGAACACAGGCAGGGCTGCTCAGGGCCACTGTTCTGACCGCTGCACTTCGCCTCCAGGGAACTTCCTGTGGACCACGGACATGGCGGCCTGCGTGAAGGAGCAGGTGTTCCACCTGCTGGCGGAGCTGCTGCGCACGGTGCACGCCCTGGAGCAGAGGAGGCTCCCCGCCGGCCTGTCCACGTCCATCGCCCTCCAGCTGAGCCCCTGCCTGGCCACGCTGATGGCCCTGCAGTCGGAGCTGCACAGACTCTATGACGAGGAGGCTCAGAGCTGGGCCTCAGGTGGCGCCTGCGGGAGCTCCGGGACGGCCGCGGCCGCCGAGCAGGGCAGGTTCTCCACGTACTTCCACGCGCTGATGGAAGGCTGCCTGGCCGTCGCCGAAGTCACCCTGCCCGCCAACATGAGTGTCACTGCCAGCGGGGTGACCTCCACCACCGCCCCGAACCTCAGCGACTCCTCGTCCTCATCCTCGTCCTCCCCGGGCCAGACGCCTCAGAGCCCCAGCCTGCTGTCCAAGAGGAAGAAGGTCAAGATGAAACGGGACAAGGCCGCCTCCTCGGGGAAGCGCGCGGCTGCACGCGCCATGGAGTGCGACCCCGCGGTGCTCAGCATCGGGGGCAGCAAGCCCGAGGACATGCTGTGGTTCCACCGCGCCCTCACCCTGCTCATCATCCTCCGCCACCTCACCAGGAAGGACCCGCAGGGGCTGGGCGTCACCAGCGACGCCATCGCCGACGCCTGCCAGGCCCTGGTGGGCCCCACCGCCCACAGCCGCTTGCTGGTGATCTCCGGCATCCCCACCCACCTGGACGAGGCCGTGGTCAGAGGTGCCATCCGCAAGGCCTGCAACGCGCACGGCGGGGTCTTCCGGGACGAGATCTACATTCCCCTGCAGGAGGAGGACCCCAAGAAGCCCAAGGAGAAGGCAGAGGGTGGGGACGTGAGGGTTGAGCCCGAGAAGCTGCCGGGCTTCCCCGGCACGGACAGCCTGGAGGTGAGCACGTCGAGCAGCTTGGCACCCGCCATGAGCATCAGCGCCTCCGCCTCCACCAGCCAGGCCTCCATCTGCAGCTCCCAGGGCGTCTCGCAGACCGTCAGCGACCTCTCCGCCGACCCGCTGCCCATCCCGCCTGGCTTGTTGGAGCCCCACGTGGTGTCCAGTCAGGAGAGCCTGGACATTTCACTATGCAGCACCGGCAGCCTGGGCAGCCTGGGTAGTCTAGGGGAGCCGCTGGACAATCCGGAGGCGGCCTCTGTGTCAGACATGGGCTCCGTGTTCACCGTCACCTCCCTGGACCACCAGCCGCTCACGGCGCGGCCCATCAAAGGCTTCGCAGTCGTGGAGGTGACAGCCCCCAGGTCCCAGCTAGTCTGACTCCCCAGCAAGCAGCTCGGTGGGGGCACCCCAGGGACTGTAGACGAGGGCCAGTGGAGCCATTAACAGCGCCGGTGGGAGGGAGGGAGGCAGGCAGGCAGTTGGGGAGTTGGCCAGCCCCACTCCCCCCAGGATATTTCTGAAGCAGCCCCCCTGTGGGGTTCGCACATGCTGTTGGCAGGAGGGTGCTTTCCCCAGGTGTCTGGAGCAGGGGACTCACCTCGGGCTGGTCAGGCCCCAGGTGACTCTGAGTTTCAGATGACATGTAAGTTTAGAAAGTCTGCGTCCTGCGCCCCGGCCTTAGGCTGAGCAGCAGGGCCTGCCCTCTGTGGACAGAGACCCAAGGCGGCCAGCGCTGGCAGTGCACTGCTCTCTCGCTGGCCCCCCTGGAAGGAGAGCTCATGGATTGAGTGGTTTCTTCCCTGGAACCATTTCTTTTGATCCGTGGGCCACCACCCCCACCCAGGGCTTTCCTCGGAGC
Organism: Tenrec ecaudatus; assembly: GCF_050624435.1. Classification (NCBI taxonomy): domain Eukaryota; kingdom Metazoa; phylum Chordata; class Mammalia; order Afrosoricida; family Tenrecidae; genus Tenrec; species Tenrec ecaudatus. The sequence goes on from NC_134545.1 coordinate 16,174,744, forward strand.
CTGGCCTTCAGCCCCCAGGACAGCAGGGGCTAGGCTGCTTCTCCTGGAAGCTTCTGTGGGTGGAGGTTGGCCAGGGAAGCCGGCCGGGCTTCCCACGTCAAGCAGTCACAGCACTGCAGGACCAGACCGGCAGGGCTTCCAGGGAAAGGCAGGGAGGACACAAAGCCTGGGTGCCCTGTTTCAATCCTGAGCCTTCTCTTTTTTCACGCAGATACGGTCCCGGGCCAAAATTGAGAAGATCCGCGCAAGCCTGTTCAACAACAACGACTTGATTGGCTTGTCGAGTTTGGACGGCGAGGACGAGCTGATGGAAATGTCCACGGAGGAGATCCTGACGGTGTCTGTGGTCAATCAGAGTCTGTTTGACACGCAGGGAAGCCCGGGGCTCGAGGATTATTTCAATGATAAGTCAATTAAAGGTAGGTCGCAGATTGTAGAGAGGCGATTTTGAAAACGAGTTTGGTGGTGTTAGGGACATGGAGTCAGGCGGCCACTGCCCCCGACAGCGTGCCCACCCCACCCCCCATGGCGTAGGGAGTAGGTTCCCGCCCTCTCCCAGCTGGCTGGCTGGGGAGCAGCCCCAGCCCCAGCTTGCCTTCTTCCCACAAGCTCCCATGACCCCCAAGAATGGCTCTGCTCCACCTGTACCCCGCTGGGACTGGGGTGTCAGTGCTCACCAAGAGCAGGGTCTGAGCACACTGCTGCTGGCGCTGTGGAGCACTAGAGGACCGCTTGCGCCTCCTCTCACAACCTGATTTTTGGGGACTCCTTCCAAAGTCCTTGTTTTCCATCTCTCTTCCCCCAAACTGTTCACTGTGGTGTGGGCGAGAGTTTGCCCAACAGACTGGCTTTCCGTTCACCAGTCCGCACACTACTTGACTTTTACTCCATTTGTGCGGCTTCCGCTTCCATGTGCCCTCCTCGCCCCGCCCTTCCTGTGTCTATGATGCCCTCCCCTCCTCTCGGAGAAGCGTGGTGGGCTGCTCGGAGAAGTCCGTCCGTGCCTCCTGGGTTTCTGTTCACCCAGGTCTGTTTCCCACCGAGCTGGGAGGGAGTCCAGGTCCCGGCTCACGGGGTGGATCAGGGCCATCATCTTGGGTTCCATCAGTCTCCGTGTGACCAGTCAGCGCATCCTTTTCAGGGTTGACTTTTATGCTGTTTCCTCCCTCTGTGCAGGACCTCCTACTGTGGTCCCCCAGAAGGCTCTGGTAGCTGCGGTGCTGGACACCGTCTAGTTCTGTAGATCTTGGCGGAAAGCACAGGGATTTTCTGCTTCCAGGGAGTAATAGCAGGGTGATCACACTGCACCCACCTTGCTGGAGGTGGACGCTTACAAGGCTCCCCCTGGTAAGGGTGTGCATCCTGCAGTCCTTTGTCCTCTGTGCCTGACCTGGTCTTTGGCCCTGCTGTGCCATGGCCCAGGAGAGGCAGTGCCACAGAGCCGGCTGAGGGGAAAGGGCAGGAGGGCGATGGGATGGATGGGAACCATGCATCGGCCCCTCTAGAGGGTGTTAGCGGTGCCTTCAGGAGCTTACACACCAAGCCAGCAGCGATTCCACCCGCTAGTGACCTCACAGGCCAGAGCACAGCTGCTCCCTTGGGTCTCTGAGAATGTGGCTCTCCACAGGCAGACAGCCACCCCACGTTCTCCCTCAGAGCTTCAGCGCAGTTGGGAGGTTTGAACCACAAGCCTTCAGTCTGCAGCCAGCCCCTTAACCCTGCATTACTCAGGCCTCTCTCTAGAACAACTGTTTGGGGGCAAAAAGACCAGTTGGTTATTTTTTTCTCAGACCAGTAGCCAGCATTCTTGCTGTTTAGAAAGCATCCCTGGGCCAGCTCACGGCGCCAGCTCTGGAGCAGAGTCTCAAATAGTCAGGAGCTGAACCCCTAGTCCCCACAGAGGAAAGCTTGCTGGCCACCTAGCCTTCTCTCCTGTGGGGCCACCGAACCCCAACATGGTGAGCTGCTGCCATAGGACAGCCAACAGGGCAGTGACTCCATCTCGGGGACGCCCGTCCCAGGGGTCGTCGCTGCTTTGCCACAGGAGAGGGGCTGGCTGTGTGAGGAGCAGAGCACCGGCTCTGATGTGGCTTGACTCCACTGCTCTGTAAGGCCTGAAGTTTTACTGCTTACTTAGTAAGTGCAAGGCAGAAACTCACAGCCAATTCAAGATTAAAGGATTTGTGACGGCCGTTAACAAGTTGTCCTGTCAGTGAGAAACGCTCAGAGTAGTTGTTGGCCAGGACATGGTACAAAGCCTCTGGTGTGCCAATAAGTGCCCAAAGGGGCATGCTGCCCCACTGTAAGCCTCAAGCCAAAGGCATTCAGCTCCAGCTCTGCGGGTCAGCAAACCCAGCTCCCGGAAGCAAGTGCCCAGAGGCACTCCCCTGGACTCCACTTCCATGGGGCAGCAAGTCCAACTCCCCCAATTAAGTGCCCAGAGGCTCCCCACTCCACGAGCCAGCCTCCTGCATAAAAGCACTCTGCCTACTCACTCCCTGGGTGGGTGAGTCCAGCACTCTGCTCCGTGCTCTGGCGCCTGGTTCCACTGCTGCTCCACTGGTGGCATAGCTGTCATCCGGATCCCCGAGGTTCACTGCACAGGGATCTCGGGCCCGGGGGACGCACTCCACTCTTGACTTGCTGGTAATGAGATCCCTCCTCCTGCTTCTCAGAAGGGTTTTATGCACAGCAGGATGGCACTCCAGGGAATCCTGTTGGCAGTGACTCACAGGGCAGTCCTGTGGCCTCTTCCCCCGCCGGCTCGTGCAGGGAATGGGCATGTGGTGGGAGTTCAGAGACTGCGACAAGAGTCACGTGCTCCTGAAGCTCCTCCCCGCACCCCACCGGGGAGCACATGGGCATAGCTTACTGCAAGGAAGCCTGGGAATGGACCAGGCGTGTGCCCAAAGGGGCAACCTAGGTTTTGACCTCGCTACTGAATGTCTGCTAGTCATGAGGAACAGCTGCCTAATGAGTACAGACTTCCCTTGGGGGGTGAGAATGTTCTGGAACTATGCAGAGGTGGCGATTGTACAGCCTTGTGAGTGCACTCAGTGCCGCTGAACTCTCCACTTCAGAATGGCCCATGGTCTGTGCCGTGGATTGCATGTCAATTAAAAAGAAAATGCATATTCAACGAGGTCCACATGGAAGAAGCACACCAGCCTGTGGGACCCAAGAATTGCAAAAATGCCATCCAAATCTGAAGGAGGGAATGGTGTCACACTTTAAGTTGTGAACTCCTGGCTTGCAGACGGCGCTGCGGATGACAGTGGAAGCCTGAATCTGCTTGCAGCGTCCACACACAGAACCCCTGGCGAAGCCCCTGGGACCATAGTTGGAGGATGGGAGTGGCCTTGTTACCAGGCTTTGTTACTTAGCATTGGCCTCAGTGAGAGTAGAGGTAGTTAGGTTAAGATAACCTATCCTGTCACCTGATCTCCTTTTGACCCATTCTAAAGTTATTTGGGCTTAAAAAGTGAAGGGGCCATACACGTGGATTAAGCCTCTGGTGAACCCCCTGACCAGGGACCAGGGTGCGAGCACCCGGCTGTCACACAGAGTGCAGATGCAGTGGGGCTGAAATGTAGCACCTTGTTCGATCTCCTTTTGACTCATTTTAAATTTGTCCTGCTTGTCTGTATGGTCTGCTTTCTTTTCCATTGAGGTTTTTCTGTTTGACTTTGCTATTGTTGTGAGGTTTTCTTTTTAAAATGTTCTTCTGGGTAAAGGGGAGCTGAGAGCATCGACGATCGTAGAACCTCACCCGATGGGATTGAGCAACACAACTGATGTGAATGCACATACTGCAAAGTGTGGGCATGTCGATAAAAATAGGATGCGGCGTGTTTTTCCTGTACAGGAGACGCAGGGCAGGGCAATCTACCGAGGGAGCAACTGGATTAATGGTTCCTTAGGGGGTGGGGGGGCGGACCAGGGAGCTAATAACGATGAGTGCAAGACTGAAGATGCTCTAAAACTGGTCGTGGCAATCACAATGCAGCTGTTCTTGATATGACTCAACGACTGAATTGTATGTTTGTAGATGATTTGCCAAGAAGACATTTTGTATTTATGAAAAACCCCCTTTGCAGGCTTTTCCTGACATCTGGTGCTCATGGCAGTTTCGTCTTGTGCCTCCTTCCCCTCTGCCGTAGGCGAGAAGCTGGTGCCCGGGGCCAGAGAGGTTCTGACGGAAATATTTAAGAGCTGTGCCCACTCGGAGCAGATGCTGAGCCTGACGCCAGCGAAGCCCATCAAAGTCTCTGACATTTACCTCAGCAAAGAGCAGATCAACTCCCAGACACCCGGCAACCTTCTCCACGTCTTCTTCACCAACGTCCGGCCACCCAAAAAGGTGCTGGAGGACCAGCTCACCCAGGTAGGTGCCGCTCCTGCCCACTGCTCCTCGCCGAGCCTGCTGCCCTGCCAGCCAGCCTGAGACCCCTCCGTCTGCGTGTGCCCCACAGATCCTGAGGAAGTACGGTGTGCCGAAGCCCAAGTCGGACAAGAGCAAGTTCGGCAAGGCGGGCAAGGAGCAGCACCCCGTGAAGGTGGTCAGCACCAAGCGGCCCATCTCCAAGCCGCCCGCCAAGGACAAGGCCGTGCTCAACAGCGTCAGGTGGGGGCAGCTGCCAGCCTGGCCTTCCACCCCTGGGAGGCGCTGGCTCAGCCTGTGAGCAGTCTTGATAGGAGCAGTAAGCTGGCCCGCATTCTCTTTTTCTCGGGTGTGTTTATAAGTTCTTTTGACCACATAAACAATGCAGTTATTGTGGACAAGATCAGAAAACGCTTCCGTGTGTTTTGAAAAGAGCTCGGTGGACGTTGGCGGGCTTTGCTTGTTACAGCTGAATGTGCATGCTGTAACTCTCACTCCGGGAGTGTCCGTGGGGCACAGCTCCGTGGCAGATGCAGTGAAGGGCCCCCTCCCGCTCCCACCCAGTGCCCGGCCGAGAGCCAGTGGTGCTGGTTTCTTCTGTAACTTTCCAGCATTTTGCTCTGTGTATGAGCCGATGCGTGCTTCCTACACCTGTATGTTTTCAAACTCCTGGGATCCTCTCCTGTCCCCGGGATAGGGCAGAAGACTGTTGTTGTCACGTGCCTCCCAGGGTGACACTGTACGATACGCGAGCCCCGGGTTGGGGGTGGGGAGAGACGGATCCTAGAGAGCATCTCAGGAGCCTCGGGTGCTGGCCGTTCGGCGAGCATTTGACCTCGGCACCAGCACGGCACCTTGTTTCCACCTGTAGCTACACAACATTGTACTTGGTGAGCCCGAGGTTTAGTTCGTGGAACTTTCTGTTGGCGGAAGCTCGGGGACCCTGGACTCTGAGACACTCTGATAGCCAGATGTCACCGCGTAGGACTCTAGACTACTGCTGAAAGATGGGAAGAACAGGCCTCTGTGCAGGGTGTTTTTCAAGCCGCGCTGCTCATAGAACTGGCTGTGAGCCTGGAAATGGGCTGGCTCTGCATGCTCACGATGGCAGCAGCAAGCTACACGTGGCTACTGGGCCCTTGAAATGTGCCCAGTGGCCCTGAGGAAATGTACTTCCCGTTTGACGGCATTAAAGCTGAAGCACGTAGTGTATCTGGCCAGCAGCTGCCTCCTGGGACAGACAACACAAGCCCTAAGTATGCAGCGAGAAGGCTGGAGAAACTTCAACATCTGTTTGTCTTCCGAATTGGCACAGTAAATGGCCCTTGGTCTGAGGAAAGGCAACCTGGTACCCAGCCCGGCTCCTCAGTGAGGAGCATGCCCATGGGCGGGCTCCCGGTGCTCCCTCTGGAGGAGGAGGGGAAGGGTGTGGGCGTGCCGAACTCAGAGCCCCGTGGTTTGGTCTACAGCAGGACCGCCTTAAGTGAGAAGAAGCCGACCGTGAAGCCCAAGTCCCCGGAGAAGAACAAGCCGGATGAAAAGGACCCGGAAAAGTCGCCCACCAAAAAGCAGGAAGGTGAGTGAGCAGTCTGGTGGGAGGCAGGGTCCGGGCCCGCTCCCCCTGGGGACGGACAGTCCACTCTGGGACGAGGCCTCCACTGCCGCTCCTGCCTGACTGGCCCCTCCCAACGCTGCACCCCCTTGGGTTGTCTGTGGTTCAGAGCGGGCTGTACTTCAGCCCCCTGGGAACTATGGCCGGCCAGCGCCAGTCACTTACCAACACCAGTGAAAGGCCATCTTGCATGGCCAGGAACGTCTGTAGCTAAAACAACAGCTCCAAAGTCTCCACACACCCAAGGTGAAGCCTAGATGATTGTGGTGAGCAGTAAGGATCAGGCCTTCTCCTTGGGGACATTAAACACCACTCATGGTAGCGCGTGCGCACACACAGAGGACGGGACTGTAGGAACACGGCCACGCCCCGGGTGGTCCGGCTGACCGTGCGAGGCTGGGGTCTTGGAGCCCCTGCAGAGTCTAGGGGATTAGGTGTGGGCAGGCAATGGGGGCCCTGGAGGTCAGGGGAGCCAGCGGGCCCTATGTGACCTCGACCCTGGCCGAGAGAGGCTGGAGCCCAGCGTGCTGTGTCGTGAGGCTGACTTGTGCCCGGCCCTCCCCCGGCTCCGCATGCCCCCATGTTCGCTTTGCCCCCAGTCCCCGAGGAGAAGTACCTGACCTTGGACGGCTTTCACAAATTTGTCATTGACCGCGCCAAGCAAGACATCCGTAGCGTCTGGAGGGCCATCCTGTCCTGTGGCTACGATCTTCACTTTGAGAGGTAAGAGGGTGGCCGCTCCACCAGCAGGCCCAGGACTTCCCGGGGGCCATTCTGTCCAGCGCATCCCTCAAGCCTCCTGAGTTAGTTTCTCCCTCTTCGTGAGAAAAAGGCAGCAGACGTCAAGCAGGCGCAATGCTATCCAAGCGAGACAGCCACCCTGCGGGCTCGGGACCAGGCTCCCAGCGCCTCGGCCGCCGCAGCGGGACGCGGGCAGCACGGGCCTTTTCGATACCCGGCGTCAGCACTGAGAGATGATCTGTGCCCGGCGCTGCCACAGTGGACGAGGGTTCACAGTCCCATGGCCTTGGCTCCGTGGGGGGCGGAGCACACTCTAAGAACTGTGGTCTAGAAGCCGGTGGAGGGCTTTGAGTGTGGGGTTGGGGTTGGAAGGTCGAGGCTGTATTGTAAGTGGAAAGAGAGTACGTTGGACATGTGTCCTGGATGGCACCTTCCCGTGCTGTCAGACAAGAGGGGCTCGTGAGGACTGACCTCCCCAGGAGGCCCCGTTCGTCCAGAGGCTGAGGCCTCGCTCAGAGCGCCATCTTGGTAGGATCGAGATGACCTCGAGTGGGGGGGGACCCAGTGCAGCCTCCCACTGGAGGAATGGTGACTTGCACGCCTAGCGGGCTCTCCCAGTCTGTGCAGACCCAGCCGGGGCCGCCCTGTGACTCTGGGCCCAGGGACGCCGGCTGTAACCGGGTAGTAGCTCCATTGTCCCCCAGGCACGTGGTCTCTGGAGACCCGTGTTTACAGGACCACAGAAGGGAAACCAGACCAGACACCTGTCTGTACTCAGCTTCCCCCATTTTCCCTGTCACGTGATATTAAATCCTTTCATGAGGCCACTGGCCGGCTGCCCATGACCGAGGGGAGTGTAACTCTCTGCGGCTGTGTCCGATGCTATGCGTCGGGCAGATCCCTGGAACTGGGATTGGTGTGTCCGTGGCTGATGACACTGGGCAGAGCAGCGGCCATGCCTCCCCCCCAGAGCCGTCTCTGGTTTTGAGGTGGAGAAACCGAGGCTGTGCACGGAGGCCTAGCTGTTTGCTTCGTGTGCTGACTGTGTCTCAGAGTTCCCACAGGAGCCTGCAGGGCAGCACCAGACAGCCTGTCCCCGGAAGCCAACCTGCTCCCCGAGTGCGTGGCCCCCATTCACGTGTTCACTTGGAGATGCCAGGCTAAGCCGGTGCTCCGGAAGGAGGCCCGTGGCCCCGCAAAGCCCAGCACACTCAGCCCTCCCTGCCTCTCCCCAGGTGTGCCTGCATCGACGTCCGGCACGCTCAGAAGGCCTCCAGGAAGTGGACCCTGGAGATGGACGTGGCACTTGTGCAGTACATCAACCGGCTGTGCCGCCACCTCGCCATCACCCCCGCCCGGCTCCACCCCCACGAGGTGTACCTGGACCCCGCCGACTCCGCTGACCCCAGAGTGGCCTGTCTCCTGAGTAAGTGGCCATAGGGGATGTGCTCTTCGGGGATTCCACTGTCAGCCAGCCAGTGGGATGTCCCCCAGGGTGGCACAAGGCTGCATGGACGGGCCTCATACCAGGGAGGCAGCCACATGGCAAGGCCTTGGCACAGCTGCCCTGGGCCAGGAGTGGAGAGAGAGGGGCTGGAAAGAGTGGGGAGGTCTGAACAGTAGTGATGGTGGCCACAAACAGGACCCCATCACCCCACCCCACTGTCCACAGGCCACCAGCTCCCTGGGCAGCAGCAAGAGCAAGTTAGAGGGGTGTCCTCAGCACAAGGCAACAACTGTGCTCACCCTCACAATCGGGGACGGGACACACAAACCCGGCCCTGGCGCTCCGGATGTTCTAGCAGAGCACCCGGGCTGGGGTTCTGTGCCTGCGGCTCCTGGGTGGCCTGGCTGTGAGGCTGGGCAGTTATCGCTCCTGGCTGCCCTTGTGCCACCTGTGGTGAGAAGCTCAGGACTGAAGCCCACCTGGGGGGACTCCTGGTGGTGCTCCCCAGGGACAGGGACCCCCGGTGCCATGGCCAACCTGCCCCCGTGCCCACAGACGTGCCCATTGAAAGCCTGCGCCTGCGCTTCGCCCTGCTCCAGTCCCTCAACACCACGCTGGAGACCTTCTTCCTGCCCCTGGTGGAGCTGCGCCAGACGCCTGTGCTCACCCACAGCATCGCCGCCCTGCTCAAGGAGGCCAAAGGTCAGCGCAACCCCCTCCTGCCCTCGCCCCCGCCCTGTGCTCCCACTGAGGAGCATCTCCCCCTGGACCAGTAGTAGGGCCGCCAGCCTCAAAGTGATGCAAGTTCTTCAGCATGGGCTCCCTTTGAACAAGGAGACCCCTTGGGTGCTCTGCTCCCACCCCACCCCCGCCGCGGCTGTGACCACAGCTGAGCGTCGGCTTTCTAGACTTCCCCATTCCCAGACCCATGGACTCACGGCCATGTGATCTGGTTGCCCTATTCCACACCGTGCTCGGTGACTCCACTTTCTCTGCCAGCCCTGTGCATCAGCCCGGCCCAGAGTGCCCGTCACTGTTTAGCCATTGCCGGCGGTACACTTTGGTGGGTTTTATTTTTGGCTGTTTGAGAAAGGGCAGCAACATGCTTCCCTTTCCGTCCCAGGGTTTGATTCCCCCCGGGGGCTCCCCCTGGGCCTGGGAGACTGAAAGGGCTGGGCGGGGACCACCAGCCACCCAGCGCCTCCCATTGTACCCTCTCTTTAGGGCTGATCTTTTATGACACGAAGGTGACGGTGATGAACCGGGTGCTCAATGCCACCGTGCAGAGGACTGCCGACCACGCAGCGCCCGAGATCACCTTGGACCCCCTGGAGATCGTGGGAGGTAGGCACGCGCTGCCGCTGGCGTGTGGCTGCCAACTCCACTGGCGCCTGGAGGCAGCAGGGGACAGGCAGGGATTGCCCCTCCTCTACGCTCGCCTGGCCCCACCTTAGCCTTGGCCACACCCATCTGCATGGGAGGCTGCACATGTGACTTTACTCCATCAGCCATGTGCAGCAGGACTCTGCCACAGCCTCGGGACAGGCACTGAGGGGAGGAGAGAGCAAGTGGGTGTAGGTAGGCAGGGGACTTTGGGTGGTTGGTCAGGAGGACCTGCCCAGGGTGGACAGGAATAGCAGGGAATCTTGTATGCCAGGACATGGGCCATCCTAAGATATCTGTCCCAGAAACAGCGAGGGGGCTGCTGAAAGGCAGGGCCTGCAAGGTCCAGAGAGCATCCGCCCAGCAGGGGGAGGGTCCGCCCAGCAGGGGGAGGCTGTCCTGTGTTGGGCAGAGGAGTGCCACCTGGAGGGCGTCGTCAGCCTCTCTTTCCCTCTCTCTCTCTACAGGGGAAATCCGAGCATCTGAAAACTCTTATTTCTGCCAAGCGGCTAGGCAGCTGGCCTCGGTGCCCTCCTCCCAGCTGTGTGTCCAGCTGGCCAGCGGCGGCGACCCCACCTACTCCTTCAACATGCGCTTCACCGGGGAGGAGGTGCACGGCACCAGTGAGCAGCTCGGCCCTGGCTTCCTCCCCGTTACCCTAACCCCCATGAAGCCACACACCCCCGCCCCCCCCAGCTCCGAGAAGCCCCCTCCCACCGCCTGGGCAGGGCAGCTGAGGGGGGCCTGGGAGCTATACGCATTTCCTTCGGTCCTGCAGGTGGCTCCTTCCGCCATTTCCTGTGGCAGGTGTGCAAAGAGCTGCAGAGCTCCACGCTATCCCTGCTTCTGCTGTGCCCCAGCTCAGCTGTCAGTAAGAACAAGGTGAGCCCCTGCCTGGGCCGGGGGAGGAGTAGCTGGGCCGGTGGGCTGGCCTGGGCCCTCGTGGCGAGGCCAGTTATCCTCCTAAGCAGGCGGGCTCTACCCTTAGTGCCTCATCCCTGCCCCCTTCACACAGGCACCCACCCCCTGTCCTGTCGCCCCCAGGGCAAGTACATCCTGACCCCTGCCCCCTCCACACATGCACACGCACCCCCGTCCTGTCACCCCCCAGGGCAAGTACATCCTGACCCCTGGCCCCTCCACACATGCACACCCCCACCCCCCTCCTGTCCTGTCACCACCAGGGCAAGTACATCCTGCCCCCTGCCCCCTCCACACACCCCACCCCCCCCTGTCCTGTCGCCCCCAGGGCAAGTACATCCTGACCCCTGGCCCCGTCTCCTATGGTGAGGAGCAGCTGCTGCACTTCCTGGGGCAGCTGCTGGGCATTGCCATTCGCGCAGACGTCCCCCTCCCCCTGGACCTTCTCCCCTCCTTCTGGAAGACACTAGTGGGAGAGCCCCTGCACCCTGACCTTGACCTGAAGGAAGCAGACATCCTCACCTACAATTATGTCAAGAAATTTGAAAGTGTAAGTGAGAGGCACGTGTGAGGGGTGGTGTCCTGGGGTCTGCTGTCTGCACAGGCCCCTGCCATGGGAGACCCGGCTGGTCCTCTGACAAGTGACACGGAGGCTCATTTATGGGGACACGGGGCATCAGGCAGAGGTGGCAGTTCCTGCCTGGAGGGAGTGGACGTGGTGGGGGCGCAGCTCCAGTGTGTCTCCTCTATCACTGGCCCTCAGGGAGAGCCTAGAAGGGGCTGCCCCTCCTCTCCCTGGGCTGCTATGGACACACAGACAGGAGCCCACGCACCAACCGGCAGCCCTTCCACACAGCCTGGCCTCCCCGCTCAGCTTGCGCCTACATGCGCTCAGCCTGTGACAGCCCCAAGGTCTGAGTCTGCCCCCCTGGGGAGCTGGCTGGCGGTGAGCCTCCTGTCTCTCCTCCCAGATTAACGATGAGACGGAGCTGGAGGCCCTGTGCGCTGAGATCGCCTCCCAGCACCTGGCCTCTGAGAGCCCCGAAGGCCCCAACAGGCCCTGCTGCCGCTTCACCTACCTGACCATGACGGGCGAGGAGGTGGAGCTGTGCAGCCGCGGCCGGCACATCCCCGTGGCGTGAGTGCACCGCAGAGCCCACACCGTGGGCAGCAGCCGGGGGTCAGGGCTGTAAGGGAGGCGCGTCTCCCCAAAGAGAACCAGGAGGGTGAGCAGTGTGGGCGCCAGGAGACCATGGGGTTTCTCTAGCTCAGCGGTTCTCAATCTCCAGGTCTCGACCCCTTTGGTGAGGGGGGGATGTCAAACGACCCTTTCACAGGGGTCACCTGATTCATCACAGTAGCAAATGGACAGTGATGAAGTAGCAACAAAAATAATGTTATGGTTGGGGAGTCACCACCCCATGAGGAGCTATATGAAAGAAAGGCTCACGGCATTAGGAAGGTTGAGAACCACTGCTCTAGCTGATTCCTGCATCTGGAAAATCCTGGCTCAGAGGCTGGAAGATGAACCATTCAGAAGCCCATGGGCACTGAGAGCTGAAAGCCAAGAGGGAGGCCCTGTCCCGCATGGCCTGCGTCTGCTCACCGGCTTCCCCAACAGGTGGGAGAACAAGGACATCTACGCGGCTGCCATCCGGAGCCTGCGGCTGCGCGAGCTGCAGAATGTGGAATGTGTAACGGCCGTGCGCGCGGGCCTGGGTACCATCATCCCCCTGCAGCTGCTCACCACGCTCAGCCCCCGGGAGATGGAGCTGCGCACCTGTGGCCTCCCATACATCAACCTCGAGTTCCTAAAGGTAAGGCTGCCTGACCTGTGGATGCACAGCCCCGCCTGGGTGCTGTGCTGGTCCCGGCGCACAGCAATTGAGAGGTCACTGGACCAGGGCCTCATGGCCTGCCAGCTCCCAAGAAAAGCCCGTTCCTGCCAAGACCCACTGCTTCTGGGCAGATGCATGGCTGTACTGCCCTGTGACTGTCACCTCACTACTCGGGGCGTACATGCAGCCTGTTAATCACTCTGCCCAGGCCTTGCCACCCAGGCCTTGGGGGCGTGGGGATGGGGCAGCAGAGGCTGGCAGTGCCCACCCAGGCCTCTCTTTCCTAGGCCCACACCATGTACCAGGTGGGGCTGATGGAGACGGACCAGCACATTGAGTTCTTCTGGGGGGCCCTGGAGATGTTCTCCCAGGAGGAGCTGTGCAAGTTCATCAAATTTGCCTGCAACCAAGAGCGCATCCCGTTCACCTGCCCCTGCAAAGATGGGGGCCCCGACACAGCACACGTGCCCCCGTACCCCATGAAGATCGCCCCTCCAGACGGCACAGCAGGTACTGGGACCCAAGGCCAGAACGAGCAAGGCAAAGGCTATGGGAGCCAGCCTCTCCAGATGTGGACCCAGGCCCAGGGGTCAAAATATGCATGCACGCCTGCGTGACTAGATTTCATAACTCCCAGGCCACTGACGCAGTGAGTGTGGCCCGGCAGGTCCAGATGACCACCCCCACCCGTCCTCTGACCTGGTCCTTGTTCCCTCCTGCCGGGTCAGATTCCAGAGGAAGAGGCCCCAAGGCTCTTGTGCGTCTCCGCAGGGCCTTCTCCCCACCCACTGTTCTCTCTGCAGGTTCCCCAGACTCGCGCTACATCCGCGTGGAGACCTGCATGTTCATGATCAAGCTGCCCCAGTACTCCTCCCTGGACATCATGCTGGAGAAGCTGCGCTGTGCCATTCACTACCGCGAAGACCCCCTCAGTGGCTGAGCCGGAGGAAGCCAGAGGTCGGCTGTCACCAGCTCCGCGGTTTGGTTTGGAGCCTGCTCCATGGGCACATCCCTCTGGGGCGCCCGCATCCCAAGTCGGAGACCTTTTTGCTTTTCTCAACTCTTGTCCACAGTCCAGGGCCTCCTGGAAGACTTAACCTTTTGTATCCATACGTTTCGTGATGGGTTGGTTCTTTTGCTGCCTGTTTGTGGTATGTTTGTAGGATAGTTTAGTTCCCAGAGTTTGTGTCTAATTGGACCTTCCTGGCCAGTTGCTCTTCACTTCTGGGTTCTCCTGCCATCGGGGCCCAGGCGGCTCCTCATCACAGACCCACCAAGCAGGAGGCTGGTGGTGAGGTGAGCGCAGCCCGACAGAGCACACTCTACCGCAGTGTCTCCACAAACAAGGCCCCCGGCCCGCCCGCCCGCCCCAAGCTGGCATTTCTCCAGGAGGCCCTGCCCAGGCAGATATCCTTTGGTCTGGAATGGTGGTGCCGTCTGCCAGCCCTCTGAGCCACACTGGTGGGGCTTTGTGTGCCGAATCCTCCTGCTTGAGAACGGTCTTAGCTGTTCTGAGAAGCCCACGGGGTTCCCCGTCCTCCCCGCCACCCCTCAGGCAGGCAGTCCTGCCTGCTCTGGGGCTCTCTGGCCATTGGTTGTGAGGGTTTCCCAGCAGTGCCGAATGAGGGCGAACTGGAGACCCTGGCCCCAGGTTCTTTGTGGAGCCAGGCCACATACACCCAGCACCAGGGGCTGTGGTAAAAGCCCAGGCCCCCGGGGGGATCTCGGACACACTGAGCAGGAAGGCCCTGGCGCTCAGCCTGTCCTACTCTTATCCTAGGCGCAGGCCCTGCCCTGCTGCAGTGTCTGGAGTGGGGGTGGGGTGGGAACATGCAGAAGGAAGGACCACATGCCCTTTGGAAGAGCCCCGAGCCACTGCTCAGCCCTTCCAGTCCAGATGGAGACTCCCAAGGGGCCTCTCTGGGCCATCTGGCCAGGAGGTGGGTGGAGGCCCGGGCTGGCTTCTCTGACCCACTGATGTGTGTGCCACGGCTGACTGCCTGGAGCTCGCCCACTGCCCAGTGCATTTGTGCCCCAAATTGGTCTTGTCCAGTGGTACCTTGTTGCAGAACAGCACATGCCAACTCATCGGACACTCGTTTTGGGCCTCGCCTTGCTGTGTTCATTGTACGTGATTGTGAACAGTGGGTCTCGGAGGGCCTGCTGTCGGCTGAGGTGGTGCTGGAAGGTGGGCTGGGAGGAATGGCCTCTCCCTGTGGCAGCCCTGGGCTGTCTGGAGCAAGCACCTCCACTCCCCACACTTCTTGGGAAATGCATTAAGGACCATGGTAGAGAAGCTATCTCCAGCCCAAGAAAAAGATCTTCCTCGGCTGAATCGGTGCTGTTGCGTCCGCTGTTTGATGCAGGAGTCGTCCAGAGTTGAGTGCCAGATACAGCGCCCCGCCCCACCTCCCCCTAAGGAAGGTGGTCAGCTGGCTACCTCCCAAGGCCACAGCCCCCTGGACGGGGGCAGGTGGGAGGGGCCCATCCTGACAAGGATCCTTTCGTTTCCTTCTTCTGCAGAAAGAAAGTCTTTGGGTTTATTAGAAGTGGCTGGTTTCCTCTCTCTCTCTGAATTCTTGGTACCGCCCCCAGTCCTCCCATCCCTTGAACGGACTTGGAAATCTGTCAGCTACCTCCCCAAGAGAGGTTTGGGACGCTCTGTCGGCCCCTCACTTGATTAGGTGACAGCTGTGAGTAAGATGCCTGCTGCTAACGTGACTGCTTGTCCCAGAGAGCACATTGAGGTCCAGACAGAACCCAACCTTTGGCCCTAAAACACGTGTGCTGTAAAGTTACTTGATGTATATTTATTATAATTATTTATGGTTGCATTTAACAAACTTTTCATTCGATTTGATGCTGTTTACACCACTGCTGTGTAAAGGAGGCTCACCACAAGGCAAAGCGTCGCACCAATAAATAACCTTCACCTAATTTTGATTTCCCTCCAGCGTTGTGTGATCATCTACTCTTGCTGAGCAAGTTCAAAGGCTGACGTGCTTGGAATGGCTCTGATATTTGAGAGCCCCCAAGTGGCTGGGAATTAAAGTGTTTCTCATGACTACGGTCTCCGCACTCTTGAAGTGATTCTGCCTCCATTCTCCTCGCAGACTGCCACCCCCCACTGGGCACTTTCAGGTCCTTCCTGCTTTCATCTGGAAAATATGAGCAGAGAAGAAAGCCCAAGGGCAGGGCTACACCCCGCCGAAGTCCTGCCCAGCGGTGCCCCTGCAGCTGGTCTGTACCATGCAACTCCTCCTCCATCATGAAAGAAACCTGACCCAAACCTAGTGCGGTCCAGGCATATCGTTCTGAGCCCCCAGGTACAGGAGCTTGTGCGTTTATGCAACTGTGTGGATGAAGTTTTCCTAACTTCGCCCTGTGTATGCTCCCCCACGATCAAGGCTCCATTTGTAGGAAAGGTAAAGAGAAATGTAACTGTCAGCACTTTTGAGGAATTTGCTGTTCTCTCCTGAGTTGACACAAGCTCTCCTTCTCAAATCATCACCAGAGCTGACACACACGTCAGTCACTCTCATCCAAAACCCCGTTTGAGAGAAACTTCCCCTTGAGCCTGGTGGTTTTAAGGAAGGAGCTCGTGTGGATTTACTAGTTAAAGAAAACCCCCGAGCGAGCCTAGGGCTGCTCACCCTCTACCCCCACCCCCAGACTGATACCACCCGCTCTTGTCTCCCCGAACCCCCACAGACCACAGAGAAGGAAACCAGAGACTGAGCTGAACTTCAAATACAAACTTTATTTCTATTACAAGGAAGTGAATTACCTGTAATAGTCAAATAAAAAGGGGGGAGGGATGCTGACACTTGATTTTCAGGGTCAGCCAGGGGGCTAAGGCCTCAGTTCTGCCCAGGACAGAATCCAGCGTGGACTTGGCAGGAGCACAGAGCCCCAGACCCCCCAAGAAAGAGAGGCTGCCCAGTGGAGCCCAAGGCAGTGATGTCAAATGCCAAAGCAGCCGCTCAAGTCAGCCCCGCTCTGTCGGCCCCGGATTCAACTCTCCTCCGAAAGCCTGGTTTCTCACTCACATATGGGAACCTCCGTTAGCTCCTCCCCATGGCCAGGAGGCCCAATTTTTACCACTGGGAGGAGCAGTATAGTAAAAAAAAAAAGTCTCCCCAAGCCCCTCCTGCAAAGAGAATGCCTTCACTGCTGAGTCCCGGGCTTCCAAACCCTTGCCACCTCCCACCAGGCCCACAAAGCACCAGGAAGCAGTGGTGACAGAACGCAAAGAGGTGGAGCCCTGGTGGACTAACGACGTGAATGCTGCCAAGCAGTGACAGCTACAGCAGAAACCCTTTCCACACCCCCTCCCTCAGACCCCCAAACTCCCACAGCACAATCTCAAAAGACACAAAATGGCCACAACCTAGAAAAAGTTAAACTCCGAGACTCCTCTGGCAGGAGAGGCGGGGCCTGCACGCAGCCAGTGCTGCTGGGCATGGAAGGCAGGAGCTAGGGGAGGTGCTTGGGAAACACTGTTACTCCTCCTCTTCCTCCTCAGTATCCCCAGCTCCCTGCTGTTTGGAGCTTTGTGCCTGTGGAACCAACAGAACAAACAAAATGAAGCATGTGCAGCTCGGTGTGTAATGAACCCGTTGTCATGGAGTCAGTGCCACTCAGAGTGACCCTAGGGGACAGCAGACCCGCTCTGCAAGGGTGTCTGTCCTTGCACCCAGCGGGCAGCTGGTGGGTTCAAACTGTCAACCTGTTGGCAGCTGAACGCTTACCCAGTGTGTACCAGAAGGGCTCCTTCACTCCTCCCCAGGGCCCTGCACATGTCTGCTCCTAGAGAAACCTCATCCCAAGCCATGACGGCAGAGCCAGGCCCTCCAGCCAGACCAGCCTCGTCTCCAGCTCTTCCTCCGACTTTAAGAGCACCGTCAGCCCCCAACTCTTGGGCGGCAGGCCCTGGGAAGGCATCCTGGGCTGGATGTCTACTTACCTTGGTGGTTCTGTTGCGGTAGCTGGCGGCTGGGGGGTTGACTCGGGAGTTCCTGCCACCTTCACTCCTACCACTGGAAGAAAGGGGTTGGAAATGGTTCCTAAGATGCCATGGGTACTGACTGGAAATTCTAAGAGGGGCAGCTAAGGCCCACAAACTTCCTCTCCCAACAGACCTCCCTGACCCCAGTCAAGGCTGAGGGGACTCTCTTTCCAGCCGGTTTATTCGTACCTGGCTCCGTATCTTCCCCCAGGCCCTCGTGGGAAGGAGGACACAAGTGCTTCTGGGTAGAGATTTCGAACAGGGTGAAGTGCTGATATGTGCCCAGGGCCCACGGCCCCATTATGGCTGTTGCAATTCCGCCCCGGGATGTCCTGGCTGTCTGAGTTGTTGAGTTTCAACACACGAGGAGGGCTGGGCTGGCCCCCAGGCCTGGGGCCAGATATCGCCCTGGACATTCGGTTACAGGGAGCTGTCATACTGTTCATGGGTCTGCTGGGAGGCAGAGGGTAGGTGGGCCCTTTAGCCTCTTCCTGCTTGATGAGCTCCATGTAGCTGGCAGGCAGGTCCCCTGAGAAGAGAGGCAGAGCTGTCGTACTGGAGCCAGGGCAGAGCAATGGGCTTCAGGATCTTGCTGGGGACATTTTGACCACCCTGCCCAAGTCTTCCCTGAGGCCTCGGACCCAGCCTCCCAACTCACCAAACTCAGTGCACAAGCAGGGCTCTGAAAAGATACTTGCCTGGGTGGGAGGATGAGGCCCTGAAACAGCGATGAGAGTGAGTTGGAGTACCCTAAGCCTGTGTAAGTGGGAAACCTGTCAGCAGAGGAAAAGTAAGGATTTCCTACTAAAGGGAATGACCCAAATGTGCTGAGGCTGCACTCTGTCAAAGGCAGAAAGAACACTTGTGGGGCCCAGAGCCAGGCAGTCCCGATGCGCTCCAGGCGCCCAAGTTTCACTGTGTATCCGGGAGGCGAACCAAGAGCAGCCATGCTAGTATGTCTGCCTATCGGTGCCAAAGAGCCCACGAAGTACAGACAGCAAGTGCCCTGTGCTACATGAGTCCGACGGTCAAAACCGCCCCACGAGATCTCAAGGTCATTACCCTAGGAATCCATTCGGCCAGCTCCACCTCCAGGAGACCTGTGGTGCTTGGCCAAATGTGAACTTCAATAACCCCCAGTAGGAGCAGACGAGCACTGGTCAGTAGACCAAAGCGAACAGTGGATCCCTGGGCTCATACCCTGGTGCCTGACCCGCCTCCTTGGCAGCTCCGGTGAGGTCTCTGGAGGTTGAGAATCCTGTCGAGGAAACCCCTCGGTCACTTGGTTGTTGGCTGTAGCTGGACGTTGGTCACACTGGTCCTGACAAAGAAAACCCAGAATGAGTGCTGCTGAGTGAGCATTCCTGACGGGGGAGCAGTGAGGGAGGGACGGGAAGGAAGAGCAGGTTGGGAAATCCCCCTTCTTATTGGAAGGGAACTGGGATAACCTCTGAGAAGGGTGTCCTGGGGACCCACATAAGGCACAGGTCTGGACAGGAGCAATCGTTCCTTTGAACACCCAAGGCTGTCCGCAGGACTTGCTGAGCAGAGCATGGGTGAAGGAAGGGCTGTTGCTGAAACCCAGAAAAGCATTTCTTTGCTTTGACCCAAGAACACCTGCAAGGTTGTGTATATCACAGTCTTCCAAGGGCACAGGCAGTTGCTTACAAAAATAAAATGCAGTGTTCCTGCGACTGGCAGCCACACAGCACCAACGAGATGGATGGCACTGAATACACTTGCAGTATTGGCTCCGCACGACAAGACTGGGCAGAGGTGTTGGGTGCCACTAACCGGTTGGAGTCCTTCTTTATTTGCGGTCCCTAGTCCAAGACCAGGCCTCCTGGATTGCAAGTCCCAAATGCCCTCTTCACCTCAGGACGGACCCGCCCAGGCAGAGACCCTCTAACCCCTCGGCAGCCTTAAGCGGAGTCCCGGGTGCTAGTCCTCAGCCTAGTGCCAGAGGGTCGACACCCTGACGGCCTGAGACACGCACCCATCAGGAGAGCAGCTCGTCTCACAGGGCCTGAATGGCCAGACACAGCCTGTGGGCTCCTGCTCCGGCTGCAACTGGGCTTAAAAAGCTAAAATAGCATCTGGTCCTGAGTCTCAGATTCCTTAAGAGGCTGGACAGCCTCCAGAACTCTTACCTGGTGATGGAATAGCACCTCCTCTTCCAACTGCACCCCGCAGAATTCACAGGGGATGATGATGCTCTCCTCCACAGGGGGTGAGCTGGTCAGGCCCATCAGAGACTCTAGCTCATTAGCCTGCTGCAGAAACTTCTGGAAGACGATATCAGGGCGCTCCATCACTTTGGGGGAAGAGCGGCCCGTACTGAACGGAGGTAAGGCACATGAAGGGTTACAGCTCGTCTGCCATTCAAAAAGGTTTTAAAAAAAAAAGGCACAGGTTAATGAAAAAACGAAAACAAACAAACCCAAAACTAGTCCCAAAATATACTTTCTTTTTAATAAATCATTTTGAGAGCTCGTATAGCTAGAATCACAATCCATCCATGTCAAGCACATTTGTACATAGGTTGCCGTCATTTTCAAAACATTTTCTTTTTACTTGAGCCCTTGGTATCAGCTCATTTTCCCCCTCCCTCACAAACCCTTGAAAATTTATAATTATTTTTTCATGTCTTACCACTGACCGCTATCTCCCTCCCTAAACCCTTTTCTGTTGTCCATCCCCCAGGGAAGGGGTTATATGTAGATCACTGTGATCCATTCCCCCTTTTGCCCCCTACCTTCCCCTTTCCCTCCTGGTATCACTACTCTCATTATTGGTCCTGAGGGGTTTGTCTTGGATTCCCTGTGTTTCCAGTGTACATACTCTGGTCTAACTGGATTTTTAAGGTAGAATTGGAATCTTGATAGTGGAGGGGAGGAAGCATTAAAGAACTAGAGGAAAGTTATATGTTTCATCGGTGCTACACAGCACCATGACTGGCTCATCTCTTCCTTATGACCCTTCTGTAAGGGGAGGTCCAATTTTCTACAGATGGACTTTGGGTCTCCACTTCACTCTACCCCTTATTCACATTGATAGGATTTCTTTGTTCTGGATCTTTTGATGCCTGATACCTGATCCCATTGACACTTCATGATCACACAGGCTGTTGTTTGACTTCCATGTAGATTTTGCTGCTTCTCAGTTAGATGGCCACTTGTTTTTAAGTCTTTAAGACCCCACATGCTACATCTTTTGATAGCCTGGCACCATGAACTTTCTTCACCACATTTGCTTACGCACCCATTTTGTCTTCAGCAATCAGGTTAGGAAGGTGAGCAGCACAGAATGCCAGGTTATTAGAACAAAGTGCTCTGACGTTGAGGAAGTACTTGAATAAAGGCCCAATGTCTGCTACCTTAATGCTTAACATATAAATATACCGTATAACTGGGGTTTGGCTTAACACACGGGTCAGTGGTAACCCAGCGAGGTGTAACATCTCGCTGGTGATTGCCATTCCTCTGCTGTTCATTCAAAGTCCCGCTGACACTGCAGGGCTTTGAATGTTTACTCGCATCTAACCAATCAGAGCCGTCCTACGACTTGGACGGCTCCAATTCGCAGAAGCACTGGTAAGTGATTCACTTATGCCAGCAGCTGAACTGGTAAGGATGTGTCTGTGGCTGCGCTCCGTCTCTCCCCTCTGGTCTCTGTGTTAATTCACATCCTGCATTTCCCACCCTAGGCTTATACTCGAGTCCATCAGTTTTTCTGGTTTCCCAGGTAATAATTAGATACTTCAGCTTATGCTCGGGTCGGCTTATATTCGAGTATATACGGTATGTACATAGATCTATTTCTCAGAACATTTTCTAGAAGAACTCACAAAACTTTAATATGGGGGAGAGGGACCATACAGGGTTTAGGGGAAAATAAACTTTAGGGGTTCACACAGTTAAAGACAGTCAGGCATGTATCCTCCAAGTAAAATGTCTAGAGGGAGCTGAGGAGGCAATAAAAAAGAAAAATTTTTAAAAAGAGGAGGCCAGACAGAAAGACATGATCCTCCCAGAGAACTGCCAATACTTTAATAGGGCTCTTGGTAAATGCAGAGCCCAGAGCCGAGCCCAGAGGGTCTCTGGAGATGGACATCAGCGTGGCTGGGGGCAGCTAAGCCACTGAAAGGAGCATTGCTTGTCTGTGAATGAGGCCGAGCTGCCCTCAGGTCCAGGTTGGTCACCAGGGCAAAAGCACAGCAGCTACTCCCATTGCCAGCATGGCAATAACCAGTGTGGCCTGCAGCCCCTCTAGCCACACACACTCTGACAGCCCCCGCCTGTGTCCCCACACACCTGATGGTCGATCAGCAGCTCCTCTGGGTAGAGTTCCTCACAGAACTCACAAGGCAACAGCGTCTCGCCAGCAGCACCTAGGTATTAGGCCACACAACAAGGTTCATGTCAACCTCTTATCAACCCAGCAACTTTACCAAGATGCAGCCATTGGTGGGGCTCTACGTCCTCAAAAGGAAACCACCTAGTGACAAATCCTAGGCCAAAGCTTCCTCTATGGAATATGGTGTGTACCTGCTAATTGAGTTATTCAGAGGCACTGATCTGAGCTTTTCCATAGACTATGCATAATCTCAATGCCCGGGAAAAAGACTTAAGTAAATTCCATTCTTTTTTTTTTACATTATTCTTATTGTAAAACCAAGTTAAGGTTCATCCATTCCTGGCATACAAATATTCTGAAACATCTTCCCAGGACCCCAAACTGCAGACTTAAACTGAGTTACAAGAGGCGGTAAATAGAGACATCTAAACCAAGTTGTCCCCATATAGTGGGGTCAGCAGGGCAGGAGAGAGACACTTGCGCTGCTAGACTTGGCTCTGGGTAGAAAAGAGAAGTATCCACTAGAGTAAGTACAGCTTGATCATTCAGGGGGTTGTGGTCAGAGCCTACACTTAAGTTTTCAGCGTTTTTTATGTGATTTTTTTAATACCTACATTTTTATATAAATTCACATTGATGGTTTTTAAAATCCCAAGCTACAAACAAATTTACCAGGTTGGTCACACACCCAGGTGCCAGCCAGAAGATCGCACCAGAAAACGGCACAGCAATAAAGATGGCAATGAAAAGCGTAAGCATGTTTAAAGACACGTTAAAGAGGAACTGAGAGACACCACCACAAGATATTTTTAAAAAATTAAGCAGGCTGAAAACCAGAACCAAATATAATTAAGAAACGAAAACACAAAATCCTGGCAGGAAAAATCTACACGAACACATTAAGAACAGGTTAGAAAAAGCTAGAGAAGAAACTGCGCAGTGTGGTGCAGTAACACAGAAACGGACGTTAGTGAAGAACAAAGAAACTGACCCTTGATGTCACTCAGAACACTGGCCCCACCACGGGACTGGTCTGCCTCATAGATGGCCCTCCAGATGTTCTGTTCAGCCCCGTGGGGAGCCTGGCCCTCATTCTGCAGACTCAGGGCCAACATGAAGTCCAAGTTTGCACTATCTTCACCACCACCTTTGGGGGTCTGGCGGCCTCTATTCCTCTCCTGCCTTTCTTGTTCTTCCACTAGGGGGGGAAAAAATTCACTCAAAATACATGGGAAAGATTCCAAGTCCATAGTTTATGCCCAGGCCTGCAAAGACTAGTAAGGATTCTAAGTATCTGGGCAGGAACAAGAGGCCCAACTCTGCCGGCCCATGGTCCTCCACCTTCATAGAGTTCCACATGACAAGTCTGCCTTCAGAAAAAGATCCATTACCATTCTAACTGGACCTTTACTAAGCAATGTTATTAAGCTTTAACTATTTGACACTGCACTGGAAAATCCACTACACATTGGGACACCTACAAGGTCAGCAGTTCAAAGCCACTAGCTGCACCAGGGGGAAAAGATGAGGCTTTCCGCTCCAATAAACAGTCTCAGAAACCCACAGGGGCAGCTCAACTCTGCCCCATAGACTTTCTGTTAGAATGAGCTTAAGTATGAGGTCAGGTTGTGTGAATTCAAATCCTAGCTCCATCACTTATTAGCTATGTGAACTTAGGCAAGTCACATCTAAGTTGACAATGTTTCCTGATCTGTCCAATGAGAAAAGTGCCTCCCCCTTGTCAGACTGTTAAGAACTTCATTATCAGGGGTGGTAAAGCACTTCAGAGACCCACGGCACACAGTAAATACCCAATGCTATTGAGAGCATGACCACCTTCCATGTCATTAACCCTGACAGTAATCCAGGAATGAGAGGCTGTCACCCAGAGTCAGGTATTCTCCCACTATTACACAGCTACAGTTAGGTCTCATACTGTTCTTCAGCCTCTTGGTACCTATGACCTCTGAGATCCGGCCACCATTCTAGATTCCTGAACCCAAACAGGACTCACACAAATTATTCTGAATTGGAAACTGCGTTGCCATGTTCCTTTGGTTGGTAGTCCTACTATGTAAAAGCTCGGCATCAAAGCATCGCAGAGGCCTGCGGGGTAGCCTCATGGGCGGGTCCAGAGCCTCCATCTGTCTGAGGAGATGGGATGTGATCCACATTCCATGTTGACCCCATGGATCAGCAGCAGCATTAGGAGGCAGGGCAACAGGATCTTCCTTCTCCTTCCCTTCTTGCCCACACACTCCAGGGTGTGTTTTCAGATCCTTCACCAAGACATTGCGTCCGCAACTGCCACACCGCTCTGTCCGGGCCCCACAGTAATCTTCATGTTCCTTCAGTTTGAGGACGCTAAGTTCCAAATCACAATGCTGGCAGAGGGCAGGCCGCAGAGGGCACTCGGTCTCCTGCAATGCACAGAACGGATCAGTTTACAAACATGTATGGGAAAAGGAGGGTAGGTAGTCGATTAGTTAAGGGCAAATCAAGTTCAATTTTTCCCCTGATGGTATACTGGTTAACGCATTGCTCTGCGGGAGAAAGACTGGGCTTTTACTCCTGTGACCAGTTAGTCTTGGAAACCAACAGGGGTCGCTATGAGTCCGCACCGGCTCGATGGCAGCTCTAGCTTCACCTGCCGTACTTGTTTATGTGTTTAGTAGCAGTGTGTCCCCTCCTGTCCCTGCTCCAAGGTTCTCCAAAGGAAACTTGTGTTTTGAGGGGGAAGCAGTGGTGGTGGCAGCGACGGCACAAATTCTTAAAAGGAATCCACTCAGTCACCCAGCCATCACATTTTGTGCACCCATCGCACAGTAATTCAGATCAATCAGAGAAACCCAGAACAAACATCAAGAAAGCCAGCTGTTGATATATAAAAGTCACATCTCCAACTCTCCTTTCGCTCAGGACTCCAAGTTAATCTTAGGTGCCCATAAGCAGGGAAGTGATTGGAAATCAGAGCGGGCAGTGACTGTCAAAGCTGCACAGGAGTAGCCAGCGCCAGTTTTCAACTGTCCTAAGAAGCAAGGAATCCCCAGAATATAAAGGGAGCAACATTTCCAAAGTTGAGATACAACTACTGTGACAAAGAGCGGAACTTTCCACTAGTCCTTATTCGGCCCAAGCTAAGCACTGAAAAAGGGTAGCTGGAGGACAGTACTTTTGACTATGTTCTTTAAGGCTTTGACATTTTAATTCATGTTGATATATAACGCCAATCCGTAGAAGAAAAGAAATTTTAACGACTGTTTTTTAAGTTCCTCAGAAACAAGAGCAATGATCTCTAGCACAAGCTCCCTGTAAAGTTCTCAAATTCCCCAGAGCAGCAAACGAAGTATAACCTTGTAGTTTTATAAACTGTTTTGTACGTTCTACAGAGCTAGTCTGCTCTGATGTAAAATCATTCTGGCCTTAGCTTGCAAGAATGTTAGGCCGGTGCTGTACTGAGCCACAAGAGTGTTTGCACATCACTGAGGGCCTCCCAGAAAGAGCTGGGAGAGAGGCCAGGAGAGCAGGCAGCAGGAAAGTTTAACAGGGCAGACAGATGCTCAAGTCCAGAAAAATACTATTTTTTTTTAATGTGACTTCAGTCATTACCTACCAGCCTCTTGGATTGGACACCAAAAAAAGAAAGGAAAAAAAAGGCAGCTGTAATTGGGTTATTAAGAGGTTCTAATTTTCCTTTTATACTTTACTGTAAATTTTCTGTATTGAACCTAAACCACCTGTTATAACTAAAAGCAATTTAAGTATAATCAAATAAATCAGTGTGTTTTAAAAGAGTGAAATACACAGATGGGGTGCAGAGTGATGAATTTTTACAGTACATACATGCCAACTCCTGCGTAACTACCACCTAGTCATCAGCTTAAGACAGTGGGCGCGGCGTGCCATTCAAAAATTCATGTTTTGTTTCATGTCATTGATTGTGAGCCCTGCAATGTGACACTGCCTTATCTGTTTGTGTGCTACAATGTACCACTTTGTGAGTAGTAAGGGGTCTTAAAAGCAGTTCGTCGTCACAGCGCATAGCCAGGCACCATCTAGTTCTTATCTCAGGGTGCTTGACACATCAGTCCATAAGACTAATTATTTTCATAATCATTCTTCCATTGTCATCACTCTTCTTTCCTTTCAACAGGGAGAGACCAACAGTTGCACCTTAGATGGCTGCTGGTGAATTTTCCTCCCCTGCTGGTGAGATTTTACAACCACAGTTGCTACTCACCCAAGTAGGGCATAGAACACCATCTTCATGGATGACGTCATGTCAGCTGACCTTGGTCCCCGGAGATAATGGCCCAGAGTTCCCAGATCCCATGACTTCACCCTGTTTGCTCTACCACACTCATTCTACAGCGTACATAAGTACTAGAAATATCCTGTCAGACCTACATTCATGGGTTTGGACCCACTCTCCCTCCTAGACTCATTCAGCCTGTGTTATGTCTCTTCAAGCCATCTACCTACTCATAAAAAATTGTCACTGACTAGAATTCCAACTCATGGTGACCCTACAGGGCAGGGTAAAGCGGTCTCTGTGGGTTTCTGAGACTGTAACCCTTTATGGGCATAGACAGCCAGTCACCTTTTTCTCCGGAGGAGTAGCTGGTAGTTTCAAACTACTGACCTTGCAGATGGCAGTCCAATGCCTGGTCATCACACCCCCACAGCTCCTCACCTACTGCTAGATGGCCGTTATTACAGAATTGTGCATACTATGGTACTTGTGTGTGTACAATGGTTTCAAATATTGCACTCTCCCAGTGTCTTCCCCTGCTTTCATCATTTTTAGCCCACTTTCCTTACTGTGCACTGTCCTACCCCCCCCCCGTCCCCAAATTAACACATCTAACCCCCCCCCCCAGCTAGTAATTTACTTTCCCTTTTCCTCCCATCCTGGTGACATTCAAAGAATGTTTTAGTATGAAAATCTAGACATTTTATAATAGTGATTATCAAACAATATTTGTCATTTCACTAGGCTTAAAGTTGTCCTGGTTCATCCTGTTATTGGGGTTTTACAGATTATTTTTCATTATTTTTAACACCAGAGTACTAAATTTTGTGTGCATATACCATAGTTTCTTTATCCATTGTTCCACTGATGGACCTTTAGGTTGATTTCATCGTTTTCTCATGTAAATAGCGCTGCAATGAACATAAGTGAGCATGTATCTTTTTGTGTCTCGGCTATTATTTCTCCATGCTATACACCCCAAGCAGTCAAACAACAGACATGGGAGGTACACACTCCTTAGAATAATCAACCACTGGAGCCCTGGGATGTAGTGATGGGGAGCACTGGGCTGTGATCCACATGGTCTCAGTTCGAAACCACCAGTAGTAGCTCTTCAGGAGAAAGGCCATAAACAGTTATGGTCTTGAAAACCCACAGGGGATTGCTAATAGTCAACACTGACTCACTGGCTGTGAGAGAGATGAAGAGAGTAACACTTATGTTAAGACAGAGTTAGAAAAGGCAGAATGGAAATGGGAAACAGGGAAGTGGGTTAAGGAACGTTTCATTGTGGAACGACAATCAATGACATAAAACAAATGTACATGAGTTATTGACTAGAAAACTGGTTTGCTCTAAACCTTCACAATAAAGGGGGGGGGAGTTCTCTGATGAATTTCTTTGGGTGTGCCAATCATATTACGCAAGAACCAAAATCAACAAAGTCAACATGAAATTATAAGGTAAAAGGCAGGCTGTGTGCCACGGAAGCTGCAGCACACTGGCACCCAGGCCTGGTTTGGCACTCAGTGAGGTCACCAATAGCCAAACCCCGAAAGAACTGAGAGAGCTTTAAAGACTCTCAGGTCTAAAGGGAACAACAGACCTGCAAGAGATTCAGAGCAAATCTGGCCATGGTAGAAGAGTAAAGCTTTGAGAGACAGCGTGAATGGGGGCTGAGAGTCAACAAAGACTACACCAGACTGGCTTTCTGCTCTGCAGGTGACTCTTATCTCAGTAGGACTGGCGCCTCCCTTAGAGTGCCTCGAGACTTACCTCGTGAGTCTTTAACTGCCTTTTCTCCAGCTTCTTGTTACATTTGCAAGTCACCTAAGGTAAGATGTGAGAATCAATACTTTGGTTCCATGGTAACAGAGCATACAACATCAAGTAGAACATACTGCTGAACGTGCAGGTGTACTGTGGGGTTCACCTGGCAGTGTTCCGTAGCCACGTGAGTCTCCATGTCAGATTTGGGAAATGGTTCCTTGCAGACAGGGCATACACCAATGTTCCGTTGACAGTGGATCTCATGGATGGTAAAATTAAACACAGGAATTTCTTTTTTGCTATAGAAACCGACAAAAGGGCAAGAATTACTGCCTAATCAAATACTTTTCCTGCACAATGACATCACATAAAATCTCTCCTTCCAATCTTTGATCTCCATTATTTCTCTTCTAATTAGTTTCTAGTCTATAAGCTCAAGATTGTTACCACTTTGGTTTTTTCAGAACAGCAATTAGATCTGGAAGGTTTGGGGACTTCTGTCCGACACTCTGTGAGCTACTAGTACTATGCACCGCCTACAAAAGCTCGGCCTCACTTTCTAGACAGCGTCATTTTCCAGACAAAAACAACAGCACAAAGCCAGCTGCCAAGAAGAGCTGGGCTAGGCTTTTCCAGAATGATCCATGCTCCAAAGCAGAATGACAAGAGTCCAGGGTAAGAAAAATGACTACCATGGATTTTCACTCTAACTTTTAAGTCATTTACTCTCAATGGATTTTATTTTATAAAATCATAAAATCAAACCAAAAAATACTATTGGAACAGATGCCAGCTTTTGGGATAATTAAAGAAGAAAGGCAAATGGTGTCTTTTATGTTCACATGCCGTTTAAGGCAGGCTGGATACTAGTCAAGAACATGTTCTCTGCCTAGGTATATTTTATGACAGAGTAAGACCACCTACACGTGAAAAGAATGCAATATAATCCAACAAGAGGCACTTTACATCCCTAACGCCTGCCTTTTACTCATTTGGATTAACCACTGGAAAACTCCAACCTCACCACCCAGCTACAGTAGACTGCATTAAAAGACCGTGCCTATAAAGGAATAAATTCAGACAAGCTGCCGTCTCAGTGCGGCATCAACTAAATCCACACAGAAGAAGCACACCAGCCTGGATTATCCAAGGATCGTGAATAAAAAAATGCAGATCTGAGGGAAGAAATGGTATAAGCTTAAATTGTGAGCATCTGGTTTGCAGAAGGCTCATGGTGGTAGTGAATGCCCACAATCCATTTGTGGATTAAGTCACCAGTGAATCCCCTTGTTAGCAGAAAGGGAGCACTGTAAAGTCTATCAAGGCAGATGTAGTTAGGTTAAAATGTCCATCACTTGATCACCCCTTTTGCCCCATTTGAAACTTATATCAGCTTTAAAAAAAGTAAAAGGGAAATACATATGGATTAAACCTCTGGTGAATCCCTTCTGACCATAAACCTGAGGGATGAATAGCTTGCTATCATGTAGCATACATTAAAAAATGAATTACAGATACAGTTGGGTTAGAATTTAGCAACGTATCACTTACCATTTCATTTCCCTTTGGATTCATTTTAAATTTGTTCTAGTTTTTAATATTTTCTACTTTTTTAAATGAGATTTGTTTTACTGTTATTTTTCTATGTTAAAAAATGTTTTTCTCTCTATGAAATCCAGCGTAAGTAAACCCACAGAGGCGGTAACTGGATCAAATTAATTCCTTGAGGTATGACTGGAGAGTAATGGGGAGCTAATTTATCAATGAGCACAAGAATGAAGAACATGTTCTAAAACTGATTGTGAAGATGATTGTACAACTCTCTTTGATGTGATTGAACTATTGAATTGTATGTGAATTATATGCTCTGCTAGAAATAAGCCAACTAGAATAAAATACCAGAAAAATTAAATACTGAACAGAACAGTTACACAAATCTTTAATATCCTTGTTTTACCTCTAAAGGTGAACACTGCAGGACCCTCTCTCACACTCCATTGCTGACTGCTTGTTTCTCATCTACAGTGTTAGTCTCCATCCATAGTCTAATAATATTTAACAGGAGGATGACTAGCATGCCTCCAGTCATGGCCATACTCCTACATGAAAGATTAAAAAATGCAAATTCATTTTCATCTTGGTGCAATTAATAGGCTCAGGGCACTGCCAAGGTAATTTTTATTTTTTAACCAAGGTAATTCTTAAAGCAAAATTAGAAGGGGACAAAAAAACAATGAACTGAGAGAGACAGGAAGAAAACTCAAATGGAAAAAGAAAACTACCAATGATTTGATAGATTTACTTCCCAGGATTCGCCCAAATTCCTAGCTTCCTAAGGGAACCACTGGTTTTTAATTAATTCAGTTAAAAATTTAAACCATAAAATATTAAAAATATAATTGCTTAGAGTTAGAAATAAGTTACCATCTAAAATTTATTTTTAAAACTTATTAACAAAAATTCCTATTAGTAAATCCTGTTAATTAGTGCAACTAGTACACCCACTTCTCACTGATCAATATTATGTCCCAAAGACCAGGTCATAACGCACAAATAGATGTCATATGCAAATGGAGGATGACATCAGATCACAAAATGGAAGATGACATCATCACATAACTAACAAATTATCTAACAGCCAAACTACTGAGAAACAACTTGTTCAAACTATTAAAAGCCAGACCATCACAACCAGTACTTGCATGTCAGCCTTCAATACATGGGACATATGTTAATGCACAAAACAGGTGACTAGATTTTTTTTTAATTATTGCCTTAAATGCTAATTGTTGGATAATAGCCAGTAAGTAAGGAGCACTTGTACTCTAATACATTAAATACTGGTAGTATTTTTTTAAAAATACTGATAGTTTTAAGTAGTAATAAACTGCTGAAAAATACTAACTGCTTAAAAATGTGTTTTTTGACCCATGAAATCATATACTAAAATATGTAATCCAATAACCTCACCTCCATGGACTTATGCTTATTTTCATTACAATGTCATAAAATGGTTGAAAGATAGCAATTAAAATCAGGAAATACTAAAAAAAAAAAAAAAACACCACAAAGTACTAAGATTCTGGGTCTCTTCTTCAGTAGCACGGCTTGGGTTAAGGAGTGCTGAAGTCCTCAAAGTGACATCTTTGTTCTTTTACATTTTGAAGAGGTCTTATGCAATTGATTTGCCCAGTGCAATACGCTATTTGGATTTTGGTTTTTTTGGACTACTGCTTCCATGCGCATTGACTAAATTCAAGTAAAATATAAGAGCTATTTAAATCTTTTCTGCTTATTATATTTACTGGTTCCGTTTTGAGGATTTTTTTGTTTTGTTTTCTTTATACTGAATTGTAATCCATACTGAATGAAGGCTGTATCTCTGATCTTGATCAGTAAAAGTGCTTGAAGGCCTCTTCTCTTCCAGCAGGCAAGATTGTGTCATCTGTATGTCACAGGTTAAGAAGCCTTCTTCCACACTTGATGCCAACTTCTTCTTCATGTAGTCCAGACTTTAGGATTTTTTGCTCAACATCACTCCCTCACACCACCATCAAGTCATCTGACTCACAGAACAGGGTACAACTGCCTTTTGGGTTTCTGAAGCTGCAAGTCTTTATGGGAACAAAAATAGCCTCATCTTCCTCTTTCACAGTAATTGGTAGCTCTGAGCTGCGAACCCTGCAATCAGCAGTCCAACTCACAATACATTATCCCACCAGGGCTCACAGACTGAACAATTACAGTGAAGACAACCTTAATGAACACCTTTTCGGATTTTAAACTATTCAGTATCCCTTTCCTCTTTTCAAGCTACTGTCTCTTGGTCTGTGTACTCATGAACAGATGCTTTGGAATTTTCATTCTTTGCAATGTTACCTCACATTTGCGATGTCATTACAAATATAGATATATCCTCTGTCAAATCTACACGTATTTGTGGATATAGTCCTTCCCACATCTGTTCAGCTTGCTGTCTTTTCCTCCACTTGTAGATCACTGTCATTGCAGGATTGCAGATATAACAGTATTTACCTCCGTGGCCTTTAACTCTTGTACTCCCGGTCTTCCCCTGCCTCTTGTCACCTTTGTGCTGACCTCTCGCTTAGTGTGTAGTCCCTTCCCCTTCCGCCAAGTTAATGCTTGTCTACCCTCTAGTTAATAATTTACCCTAGCTCTCCTTTCCACCCCAGGTAGCAACCAAAGAATATTTTCTTTTTATGTGAAAAACTTTTCTTGACTTTTTATAATAGTGATCTCAAACACTATTTGCCCTTTTTTAATACTCTGGCATTGAATACTATGTTTTCTTTTTTTTTTTTAATATGCGTAACACTTCCCGAATTTGCCTGTCATTCTTGTGCAGGGGCCACACTAAGCTCTATCGTTTCAATTTTAGTATATGTGCTACCGAAGCGAGCACAAATACTGTTTTCATTAACTCACCATTTTTTTAAATTCTTCTGCAATTATTTCTAGGCTGTCAAGTTTGAGATGCCTTCAAATTGGACCAGTGAAAAAATTTTACCCAATACTAAAGCCAGTAAGTCCACTTCCTCATAAAATCACAATATTGTTTCTTGCTTGCTTTGTAGACAAACTCAAAGTAATTTATGAAATGGTAAAAAGTGGCATATTAGGAAGAAATATAAGGCCAGACACCCTCAAGGAAATGAAATCTTAATTCCTTGCAGTTGCTCTAATTACATTTTCACTTTGGCTGAAAGTTGAAAAAAAGTCCAACAAAAATTGCTACCTGGCTTGACCCTCTCTCCAATCTCGCGTTGAACTAGTTTCCTTATACCATGTTCTATTTTGTTCCTACCACAATTTGGTAAGCTAAACATAGCACGACAGTTCTGCTTTGTCCACCCCCTTCTAAAATTTAAATCTTTCAATAAGAGCACTTGCTTATTCCTAAAATACCAAAGTAACTTCTTAAAGTCCCCACCAGCAGTCAGCTGATTTTTTTTAAACATTAGGGACTCATACAACTCTTATCACACACAATCCACACATATACTTACATCGATTGTATAAAGCACATCCGTACATTCTTTGCCCTCATCATTTTCAAAGCATTTGCTCTCCACTTAAGCCCTTTGCATCAGGTCCTCTTTTTCCCCCCTCCCTCCCCGCTTCCCCCTCCCTCATGAGCCCTTGATAATCCACAGATTATTATTTTGTCATATCTTGCCCTATCCGGAGTCTCCCTTCCCCCACTTCTCTGCCGTCCATCTCCCAGGGAGGAGGTCACATGTGGATCCTTGTAATCAGTTCCCCCCCTCCAACCCACTCACCCATCATCGCCCCTCACACCCCTGGTCCTGAAGGTATCGTCCACCCTGGATTCCCTGTGCCTCCAGTTCCCATATGCACCAGTGTACAACCTCTGCCCTATCTAGTCCTTCAAGGTAGAATTTGGATCATGGTAGTTGGGGCGAGGAAAAGTCAGCTGATTATTAATTGCCAAGTTTCACTTCAGCAGGAAAAGAGCTGTTCTTTCTGGTTAATAGCTTAGTGAAAAATACTGAAACAGAAAGATTTACATTCAAGACTGTATGCAAACTTCACTAATAGCTTTGATAATATATCTAACTGCTTTGAGTTCAATTAGACATTTCTCCCACACCTTTATAAAGAAACAGGCATGTTCCTTCAACAACATCCTTTTAAAGAGTTAAAACTGAGCTCTCTTCTCTGTATATCAGAAAAGTGAAATTCCACAGCAGTCAAGGGTCTTGCTGAGAGTGACTAGTTATGACAGGGTAGGATCAGATCCAGAGTCTTGACTCATATCCTCCCTCCATTCCCTATTCTATGCTACCTCAAAGCAAGCATCTTGTTAAACTAACACAGACAACTCACCTCAAATTCTTTAAAAGCTCTAGTTCCACACATTTACATATAACATGGCCACCATTCCAACTGTAAACACTAAGTCGACTCACTCCAGGAGCACCCCTCACATTTCATTTCTTACCAGTTGTCACACAGTCGAGTGTCCTGGTCGTCTAGAAATTCAGCCATCTTTAGGTTTCCCTAAAAGTCACAAAGGAGAAGTATGAGCTTTCTCTTTCGTTTCTGCTAAGAATGACATGCCAAAACAAAACAGTGCACAGAAAACACACCCAAACCAAAGTATTACTTACTGCCCAACACACACATGGGATTTTCCTTCTCTTTGCTAATTTAATTTCCATTTTTAAATAATTCAACTTATAAAAACTGATTTTAAAAATAACACTGCCATCATATGGATTCTGATGCCACAGGTCAGAGCAGAAGTGCTCCTCACTTTTCCAAACTCAATCTCTACTGAAGCAGCCAGCATCATCTTTCTTCTGTGAGGTGGTTGATGGGTTTGAACTACTCATCTTTCAGTTAGCACACCAAAGCCCACCCCACCCACAATGCCACCAGAAAACCAAAACTAGTAATTAGTCCTTATTCAAATTTCACTAATTGTCCACCAACACCTTTCTTTCTTTTTTTTTTTTACCCAGGATCCAATCCAGGATCACACAGTGCATTTATTACTTCTCTTTAATTCCATTTAATCTGGGATAATTCTCCCATCTTTCCATGAGCACTCCAACACCAAATGTTAAACATTTGTCTATTTCTATGCAGAACGCTGGTTAAAATCAAGTCCATTAAAAATTTACAGAAGCCCTATGACAGACAGCTGCCGTTCATGCTTCCTTGGCTGTGCTCTTTGCAGGAGATTGCCAGGCCTTTGCTCTTGCTGAGCAGTTGGAATTGGCTCACACCACCAAACTCTGAGCTTACCATTGCCCCATGGCCTTATAAAGCCTTAAGAGCAGCCCTTCTCTGAAGCACGCAGCTTAGCTAGGAGTCAAAATCAACAGCAAAGAGATTTGGTTTAAAAAAAAAGGGCGAGGGAGAAATTTGGTTTGGGGGGTGTTTTGTTTTTCCTTTCATGACTTTGTTAAGCATACAAGCCACTTGGTTCTACAGACCGGCCTTCAATATGGCTTTCTCCCATTTTTTCCTCATGATTCAATTCAGGCTATATATTTTTAACAAGGAAGGCAGTAGATCTGACGTTATGTCCATCTGGATGAGTCATGTCAGAAGACATCGGATGTCAACTGACTTAATATTACTGGTGATGTTAATGTCACCAACACTAATGGATACTTTAAAATTAAAGAAAAATAGTGTTTGCCCTCTAAAAACAATGAGCAAGCAAATATAACTTGAAGTAGGGATTTTGATGGGCTAGTACACAAATGGGATTAGCCTTTTCTTTTTTTCCTCTAATTTTTTTTTTTAGTGGGGGGTGTAATTGAAGGATTCTAGGAGGAAGAAAAATCATCCCAGCCAGGATGGCTGTTCCAGGTACTGAGAAACCTTAGGAGTGGTTGGGGGCTTTCTGCGGAGGCGACATTGAAAGGAAGAGCCCTGGATAAGGAAAGGGAAGAAAGCGGATGGGAGCGACGGGGAAACCCACGCTGGTAGCGGGTGTGGCGCCGAGAAGACGAAAGAGAAAGTAAAGGCAGCTTTGGGAGGACTCACAAGCAAGCAGAATAAAACAAGAAGGGCCGAAATGCTCCTGGATTCTATTCCTAAACCCAAGCCGCCTCGGAAACCAGGAAGTGCCGTGTGGGCTGGCGAAAACAACTCGCGCGCGCGGAAAACACTCCTCCTCCTCCGGCGGGGTGTGGAGAGGCCTCGATTCTCGGGGCTGTCCCTTCCTTCGAAATCACGAAGGAAAGCTGGGGATGGCTGCCGGGCAGGGGAGCCAGCCGTGTGGGGGTCAAATTCCGGCGCCGTCAGCGTGGGAACGACCCTAACCAAGCGGGCCTCTCAGGCGGCTGGCGGGCAGGTGATGAGACGCCCCACCCCCACCCACCCACCCCCAAAGGCTAGGGAGTAAACAGAAGTGACTTTGGCTCCTCAAGATTTTCACCGGCGGTGGGGGTGGGGTGGGGAGCGGAGGGGGAGGGGAGAACCTCTTGTTGAGGGGGGGGGTCGATTCCCTAGATTGAGTTTTCAGGGGTGTGTTTTGCTGCAGGGGCGTGGGGGTGGGGCAGCAGAGCTTACCCCCATGGGGTGCCACCCGCCCCCTGCCTCAGGGAATTGAGGGTGGCTCTCGCCCACCAGGCTGGGGCTGGGGCTGGGGCGTCCCGGGGTAGGCGTTCACAAAGGCGTTCGCGTCTAGGAAGTCCCGAATACTCCATTTGGCTCCCTTCCCCCCTCCCCTCCACATAATTTACCCCTCCCCCACACACATACCCCTCCCCCCTCAACCACGACCCGCGAGGCCGACTGGCGAGCTCCCCACTTTACAGACCAGGAGGGCGGGCGTCCCTCCAACCAGCCGGCGGCTCTCCGCCCGTCGGAGCCGGCACGCACACCCGGGTCCGTCTGTCCGAGTCACACCAGGCCACCCTCCTCCCACCCGCTATGCCCGCGCGGCCCCCTCACCACCCACCACCCACCACCACCTCCAGGCCAGAGCCCCGCCCAGCAAAGCCCGGGTCCGCTCGGCGGTCAAGGCCCGGAGGGGGGCGGCGCCGCCCGGACGCCCAAGGCTTCTCTTCCCTGAAGTGGCGACGCGGCCTCTCAGAGACGCGCCGCCGACGACGTCCTCCTCGAGGCCGCGACCCCCGGGGCCTAGGCCCTCAACCCTCACCCATCCGTCCTCCCGAAGCTGCCCTCCTTCCGATACGGAGGCTGGACGCGGCTTCGGCGCGGGGCCGCCGCCACACCTCACCTGAGACGCGCGGGGAGATCGAGAGGTAAAACCGCTAGCCACCGTACCGATCCTCTCAGGCAGCCCCCACACTCCACAACGGCCCCCAGCCGCCTCACCACTTCCGACCACCTCAGGGCAGCGAGCCCATTGGCCCAGGCGCTGGCCTGGCTCACCGACTATTGGACAGCGGCGTTGTCGCTCTCGGGGCCCCGCCTTCTACGCGCCAATTGGCTCCTCGAAGCACAGTGTGGGCGTGTCCCTGAGAGTCCCCGCCCCTGCACATCTGGAAGGAGGGGGCACAGAGAGACCAGAGCTGAGTCCAGTATTGGGCTCAGCCAACTGCCTCTGACTGGGGCTAATGATGTTTACATGAGTAATATTGTGCAAGCGTTCCTAATATGACTAATGCATTAAGGTGAATAGTGTGTTCTCTTGTCCCCGGCCATTAATACTTATTAGTCATTCTTGCTATTATAACGCCTGTGTAAGGATTCTGCAATGATCTGGCGATTTTTAAGCACTTTGCTTTTTGCAGTGGACCAACTATCCACATAGTGAAGTTTCCAGTCTCGGTTTTTCCAGTTGCTTCCTGCACGGACTCAACTCCTCTTCCCAAGTGGATGAGAAGGGGAGATAATCATTAAGTATCTTTGAGCGTGTATCATCACAAACATCCGTTGAAGAGTATGATTTTATTGCAGATTATAAATGCAATCGTTTTAACACTGTTGTTGTGAGGTGCCTTCAAGTTGATTCTGACCCACAGTGATTGTATACAACAGAGCAAAAGACTGCCAGGTCCAGCTGCCATCCTCACAATTGCTGCGTTGGGGCTCATGTTGGCAGCCACTCTATCAGGCCATCTCCTGGAGGGTTTTCCTTTTTGCCTGACTTATTTTCCAACATGATGTTCTTTTCCAGAGACTGATCTCTCCTGACAACATGTCTACATTATGAGACTTCTAAGGAGAATTCTTGTACTCCTTCCATGACAGATTTATTTGTTCTTCTGGCAGTCCATGATACTGTCAATATTCCTTACCAGCACCATAATGCAAATGCATCACTTCCTTATTGGTCTTCCTTATTCATGATCCAGCTCTCACTTGTATATGAGGTGAAACACCATGGCTTGTCAGGTGACTCAGTCTGCCAAGTGGTATCGTTGCTCTTTAACATTTTAAAGAGGTCTTATATAGCAGATTTGCACTCTATTGCTTAATTTCTTGACTGCTGCTTCCAGAACATGTGGATACAAGCAAGATAAAATCCTTGACAGCTTCAATATTTTCTCTACATATGATATTGTCTATTGATCTATTTGAGGGTCTTGTTTTTATTTTTACACAGAGTTGTAATCTATACTGAAGGCTGCAGTCCTTGATCTTCATCAATTTGATAGGTAGGTTTATTGTGCCAACCTGGCCAATAGGAACATGTGGGATTAATCAGGTCACAGTTTGATTGGAAGGCAAAAAGATAAATAGCTCTGCAAGGCCCGCCCCCCTCTCTCTTGCTCTCTGGGGATCAGAGCATGTTGCTGCCGTAGTTAGTTCTCTGCCTCAACCTGTGAGTTATACTACCCCGTTGGCCAGGCCAATCTGTGGATCTTGTCGCTAGAGCTTGAGGCTCCTTCAAGACCTGTTTTGCCACGCTGCTGGTGCGTACATCACTTGAGCTTGAGGCTGGTGGAATCTGTGGTCTTATATTGCTTGCGTTTGATATTCCATTCAGGCCTGTTTCGCTAAGCTCCTGAGCTACTGTCTATTGGTGACCCACCCTGACGCCTGTGGGCAGACTCTGCTTGCCTTTGCCCAGGGAGGACTCTGCTGTCTGCTTCCTTGACCTTGAACCTGGTAGCCCACGTGAGTTGATGGACTTCCAGTATATTAACTGTTCCACAGAAGTGAGTTGAACTGAGTTCTCTGTATTGCTGTGTGGATTAATTAGCTGTTATATTCCTCCTCATTGTGTGTGTGTGTGTGTGTGTGTGTGTGTATGTATAAAATCATAACTGTCCTGGTTTTATTTCTCTGGAGAACCCTGCCTAACACAATCAACAAGAGCTACAAGTCTTCCTTGCTTTCAGCAAGCAAGGTCAGGTCATCTGTATGTCACTGGTTGTTAATGAGCTTTCCTCCGCTCCTGATGCCTTTCTCCTGCACAGAGTCCAGCGTCTTGGATTATCTGCTCAGCACACAAAATGAGTAAGTATGGTGAAAGGACAGAACCCTAATGCAGACCTTTTCTGGTTTTAAACCAGGTACTATTCCCCCCCCCATTTTTCAATGGTACTTCATTTGCATACCATCCAGCACTTATTGGTAGTGCATTCTGCAATGCATTTTGACATATGTAATCTCCTCAACAAGGAGCCCTCGTAGCACGGTGGTTAGGCGATGGGATCCGCTGCTATCTGAAAGACAGCTCATTGGAACCCACCAGCTAGTCTGCTTCCATGAAGATTACAGCCCTGGGAGCCTTAGTTTTACTGTCCCATGGGGTGCTATGAGCCCAAGATGAATTCATGGCAACTGGTAATCATTACTGCCATCAAGATATGAACTTTCTATCAGCAGTCCCTTGTCAATCCTCCCCCCTCAACCATGGGGGTTCTAATGGTCCTGTGTGCATGGAAGCAAGTACTCCAATAAGCTACTACCAGAACACATGAATGCCAGCCTCCAAGACACCGAGACCAGAAGTACCAGATGGCGCTGGGTCACTACTACCAACCGCTCGGAAAGAGATCCATTAGGGCAGTGGTTCTCAACCTTCTTAATGCCACGCCCCTTTCATACAGTTCCTCAGGTGGTGGTGACCCCCAACCATAACATTATCTTTGTTGCTACTTCATCACTGTCATTCTGCTACTGTGACAAATCAGGCAACCCCTGTGAAAGGGTCGGTCGACCCCCAAAAGGGTTGCAACCCACAGATTGAGAACCGCTGCATTAGAGAGTCCTGAATAGAGGGGGAGAGAAATGTGAAACAAAACCCAGCATCATAATAAAAGATCAGGGATTCTGACCTGTAAGTCACCTGTTAGGCCTGGAACTGAACCCAATCTAAACAAACAAACAACAACTCATTGCCATCGGGTCAATTCTGACTCCTAGTGAGGGAAACAAGAACATTAGACAGGTGTACACACCTTAGCATAATGAACCATTTGAGATTTTTTTAAAAGCTGCATTGACCCCAGGAAAAACTGCAGAAGGCTCAGGAAAGAAGAAAGAATGGAAATAGGAAACGCAGGGAGCAAGTGGGATCCATGATATTACATTGTGGAGACCGTGACAATGGCCCGAATAAAATGTGTATCAGTTTTTTTAGATGTGAATTATTGAATAGGAAACTGGCCTGCTCTGTGGACCTTCATCCAATTCACAATAAACAAGTTTTTAAAAAATAACAAAATGGTCACCTATGTGAGCTGAGTCACGAAATAAGAACTGTGGTTTATTTTCTTTACACTGCTTCAAAGTACAAAATGATGACTGGAGGGTTTGTTTCCTTGAACTTGGGATTGCTTTACTTCAAACGGGCTGATAGCCACTGATCTGCTATATAATTAGAGTCCCCAACCTATTCCGACTCATAGCAACCTTGTAAGAAAGGGTCGAGCTGCCCCTTAGGGTTTCCAAGGCTATAACCTTTAGAGACACACATGTTTTCCCCACGGAGTGGCTGGTAGGTTGGAACTACCAACCTTTCAGTTAGCATCCAACTGCTTAACCACGGTGTCACCAGGGCACATTGTCTTCCATTCAGCATAATGATTTGAGGCACATGCATGCTATAGATCATACCAATAGTTGACACCTTTTAATTGCCAAGTAGTGTTACATCTTATGGATCTACCGCAGCTTGTGTTGTTGGGGATGACAGTTGATTCTAGGTTTTGGCTAATGTGGAGAAAGTTGCTACCAGGAGTGGGATTCCAACACACAAGGATATATATGTCCATTGGATCTTAAGTCCAATGCCTTTACTCCTCGGTCAGACATTATTTGTTAAATATTTGGAAGACATGTTTTTCTCTTGAATACTTAGGAGTGGACTACTGTGTCATATGGTGAGTCTATGTTCCAATTTTGCAAAAAGCTGCCAAACTATTTTCCAAAATGATGGTCCAATGTGCTATGCCTCCCAGCAATAGCTAGAAGTTTTAGTTATGCCACACACTTGCCAGCACTTCATGTAACTATGTTCTGAACAATTCAACAAGAGAATGGCCGCCCTGTCTCCTGCATGCATGACCCAGATCTTCCTCTGAAACTAGAGACTACAGTGGGTAGGTGGGGGGCGGGGTACTGGGTCAGGGTAGCAAATACTACCAAACTCACACTTCCACAGACAGACAGATGTGAACACCAGTAAAGTCCTCACTCACCCACACTATGCAACACTGAACAGAGAACTACACACACACTCCCATTCTCAACCGCACCCACCAGGAGACAGGCAGCTAAAATGACTGAGAACACACCAACATACAATCATCCATCAAATACAAATATAACCCCACCATGTGTCTTGGAGACAAGATAATTTCCATTCACATAAAGAAATAAGTGAATCGAAAAACAAACAAACAAAAAAAACATTATTACCCTGGATCCCACATTGTCGCAAGTTCAATAAATAAAACATTCAAAAATAATTTGTGAAAAAAAAAGAGAAATAAGTGACTCAAGATATTAAACCATAGGTTACGCTGGGCAAATCTGCTGCACAGACCTCTTTAAAATTTTAAAGAGAAAAATATTACTTTGACTAAAGTGTGCCTGACCCAAGCCAGGGTATTTTCAATCGCCTCACATGCTTGTGTAAGCTGGACAATGAATTAGAAAGGCCAGAGAAGAGTTGGTCCATTTGAATGATGGGTTTTGCCAGGAATATTGAAAGTACTGTGGACTACCCGAAAAACAAACAAATCTGTCTTGGAAGGACAGACCAGAATGCTCTTGAGAACCGAGGATGGTGAGATTTCATCCCCCACATTGGGACATGTTATTCGGAAATGGAAATTCCTGGAAAAAGGCATCCTCCTTGGTAGTGTCCATGGGGGGGAGGGCCTGCCCCCCCCCCCACTAATCGTGGGTTTGATAGGCACGATTGTACAATTGAGATATATAAATATTATATTAAGTCATAGAGAGTATGAGAGAGAGAAATAATGGAGTCAGACATATTTCATGGTAGCCTGCTCACCTCAGCCCCACTTGGTGGTCCACTTGGAGAGGGGCGGAGGGAAAGGAGGACAAGGGGAAAGGGAACAGGGGAGCAAGGACGGGAGAGAAGAGGGAGCTGAGGAGAGGCCAAAAGGGGAGTCTGAGAGAGCTCTTTATTGCTAACCCAGGCCGATATATCTTTGTGGGGAGTGCAAGCCCACTAATTACAGGTAAAGACATACATCACAGGAAGGGGTTGCACTATAGGTGATACAGCAATGAGGGGGGAAAAGAAGGAATTGGGGCTATACACGTGACAAGAAGGGCAGATCCTTGACTCATGATGGCAGCCTAACTTTGGATGTCACTGAGCAGATTTGACCTGTTCTCTGGATCTCCCTAGAAACCAATTATGACTAGGGTATTAAACTCCACCTACAGGAACCAAACTAATGGTCGCAAGTCTTTAGGGAGAAGTAGCCTATTGTCCTTAACAGCAGGGAGTGGGCCTACCTGCAGTGGGATCAGACAGTAGTCTGGCAACTGACTGCCTTCTGGGAGGATGTTTCTAAGCATCTAATCTCCCACCATATGTTGGCAAAAAGCCCCTAATGTCTGGCATGTCTTTGGGGGGAAAAGTTTCTTTATAATCCCCCAAGTGTCAGTGAAAAAAGAAGACTGTCAAGGAGATGGACTGACCTAGTGGCAGCAACAATGGGTTCAAACATAACCGCAGTTGAAAGGATGACACAGGACTGGACAGTGTTGGGGGTTTTGCTGTTCATGGGTTCAAACCTGACTACTAGATAAGTGGAAGAATGGCTAAACAAACAGTGGTGCAGACATACCATGGAGAACTACGCAATTTAGAGAAGGCTGAATCTGTGAAACACTCCAGTGAACCAAAATGGACCGATGAATAATCCCGAAAGGACACGTGTGGTCTGACACCATGGTTGTCAATAGTCAGGGAAAGGTTTCACACGAAAGGCAATCTTCTTTGATAGTTACCAGGCTTGGAAGGTGTGTTAGACCAGGTGGACTATGAAACAAATCCAGTGACATTCATATACCATATATACTCGAGTATAAGTCTACCCAAATATCCGACGAGGCACCTAATTTTACCACAAAAACTGCATTAAAAATGTGCTGAACAACTTGGCTTACACTCGAGTACAAACGGTATGTTTAAGAAAGAGTTTGATATCAAGAATTAATTGATATATCAAGAAATCATCCTAACCCACTTTAACTGAAATCCGTAAGTCTGATGCTGGTCTGTAAGTCCCTCTTCAGACTCGCTGAGCCACATGCAATAACATGCACTGCAGGAAGATGGCAGGCCAGTGGGCACAGAATCATGTGGATCCAAAGGCAGTGTAAACATGGCAGGGCTCGGTCAGCTTCAGGGTCAGTGTCAGAGTCCCAGCAGGCAGGAAGGCAAAGGGGGAGAGACAGTGTCATCCTTATAAGCATGTGATACTGCCAAGGAGACAGGATCAGGCTGTGGTCTGATAGATAAGTTTGGCTCCACTCCTAGCCAGCAGTGTCTACTTGACATGAAATCATCTAACTACCCCAGGGGGAAAGGATGGTCGCCAGGTGGCTCAGGATCATGGTCTCAGGGACACCAGGTCACCTGGCATAACATAGTGCACAGAGAACATGTTCTACATTCTTATTTAATGAGTAGTGATTGGGCTCTGGAAAACTCCTGAGCAGCCAACCAAAGTGCACCTGTTGGTTTTGAGTTAGCATGTAGAAGAAAAGGCAGCCCTGACAGAGCCCTTAAGCACGAAAACCATCCCAATGTCATCCAGCACCCCACATTCACTTTCTGATCACTAAAAGCTGCCAAAGTCAAGTCCAAGGTGACAAGAAAGGGCAGTAGCCCTAAGCTATTTGGGAAGGCTATTTAGAGATAGGAGGAACAGACACAAGGATGAGGGTAGACACCCAGAAGTCCCCCCTCAAAACCCTGAGATGCAAACAAGAGAGCCATCTCTTTTGTCCCCCCGCCCCCCAATCCTGGCCTGACGGACTGATGGTTCAACAAAAGACTCCTCCTGATGGTCTTTATCATAAAGCATTTGATAGAGGTTTTACAGAAGTTATACTTTTCTGTTCTAAGAGCCAAACCACTACCAATTCTGAACAAAGAGAACAAATAGTGTGTGGCTTTTCGGATTCGGTGAGCCATAGCTTTGATGGTGTGTCAGTCCATTTCCCATCTCTCTTTTCTCTTTGACGCCCATGTCCAATAAAACTTTGTTTTCTCCCCGCTATTATAATCTTGTGATGATTTTCCTTAGGGAAAAGACAAAGAAAACTGAAGACGCAGCGGGCTACCTGACCAGGTGAACGTTTGCTTCCATGATCCTGGGACCAGCAGAACTAGATGGTCCCTGGCTACCACTTCCAAGGGCTCTGAAAAAAGATGGCATCAGAAGTTCCTGAATAGAGTGAGAAATCAAAATGCAATGAAAATAAAACTAAAACCAACCCCTTGCTGTCCAGTTGATTCTGGCTTAGAGAAGAGACCTTATAGGACAGAGCAGAGCCACCCCATAGATTGGGCTTCCAAGGCTGTACATGTTCAGGGTAATGGACTGCATCTTTCCCCTGAGTGGTGGTTGGTGTGTAAGAATTGCCATCACTTGTGTTAGCAGCCACGATCTTAACCACTGTGCCATGAGGGACAGGGGTGCTCCCTGAAGAACCATGAGATGGGCTATTGAAAATGACAGTTTCTGGTCCTGGGCCGCCCCTGCCACCCTCTCCATTAATAAACTCCAGGGCCTAGACTTCCCTTCTTGGCTTCAGCAGATTCCGTGTGGACCTCAGTGGAATTTTGATACAGCCCTATGGGAGAGGTGTTGCCCGGCCTCTCCCAGCTCAGCCAGACTCAAGTCCCAGGCAGGATGAGGGCAGGAAATCCCTCCCTTCTGTACACTCCAGGGCTGAGAAGCCTTTGTGGACACCCAACAGGTCCTCCTCTTACCCCCCCTCCTCCATGGCCCCCCTCTTCCAGCCGATTGCTCATTGCAGGCCCTCCCCCCCCCCCCCCCCCCCCGTTCACTAGAAGCCGTTTTCCCTTTTGTTCCCAACTGCTGGCCTAGTCCCATCCTCCAAGTTTTACTTCCAGCAACTGCTCACAGTCACATATTCCTGGCCAAGCGCCCAGTACCGACTCCAACCCATGGAGAGTCTGCACCCC
Source organism: Tenrec ecaudatus (assembly GCF_050624435.1). Classification (NCBI taxonomy): domain Eukaryota; kingdom Metazoa; phylum Chordata; class Mammalia; order Afrosoricida; family Tenrecidae; genus Tenrec; species Tenrec ecaudatus. Next base: position 16,219,575 of record NC_134545.1, read on the forward strand.
TACTTGCAGAATGACATCAAGGTGTTTACAGTGGCGATCTCTGACTTGTAGAAGCTGGTCTGGCTTACGTGCTGCTTTACAATAAACATGAAAACGTAAGTCTGTCTGCCTGGCCAAGACCAACTTGACTGTCGCCTGCTTAGGTCTCATTGTCCTCTAAGGCACCCTATCTTTTTAGCACTTCCCTCAGCCCTGCTCCTCCTGTCTTTTCTAAGCCCCTAGTCAGTGCAATGGTTAAGCAGCCCTGGTGGCATGCTGGTGAAGCGCGTGGCTGCTAACAGAAAGGTTTGCGGTTTCTCCCAGGGAGAAAGCAGAGCAGTTGGCTTCCCTGAGGAGTACAGCCTGGGGAAGCCTATGCAGCAGCTCCGCTCTGTCCAGCAGGGTCACTAAGAGTGGGAATCAACTCTGTGACAATGAGCTTGTGTTCAGTTGGGGTTTGGGTCCCACCTCTCCACCCTTGGTACAGTAAGGACAGCTTTGGCCTGGTACAGGGGCTTGGGCGTGGCTGCACGAGGCAGTGAAGGTGCGTTTTGTGGAAATCTCCCATATTTTCCTGGGTGAGGCGGTTACTTAGGTCACGTTTGTCAAAATTCATCGGTTTCAGCTGCGTGGGTTAGGATGCAAATTACACCTGTGGTAGAGCATTAGGTTTACAGAAGGTAGGAGCCCTTAACCCATTTTTAAGTTTCCACATAAATTCAGCCTCCCAATTGGGTTCTTGGTGACCACAGAGCAGAGAGAGCAAAAAAAAAAGGTTTTCCCTCAGGCAGAATATGTATGAAAGTGGATTGTTTTCACTCCAAGCCAAGGAGAAATCCAGGGAAGGGCAGTCTCAGGGACTTGCCTGGATGTGCCCCAATGGAAATGAGGGCACCAGGGCCTGTCTCCCAACTTTTAAAACAGGATAGTGGACAGTGGATGTGTCCCTGTCCTGCTTCTATAGTCCCGGCCTGTTAGGATTTGCTCCCAATCATGATTTTGTGATAATAACCGGTTTTTGTATTGGAGTTTGAAATTCTGAGCACTGGGTTCACAGAAGGTTGTAGTGAGTCCTTGCAGGTCCTATTGTAAACAGCTGTTTCCCTGGAAACCCTTGGCTATCAGGATGGCCTCCTAGTCTTCCTCATTGTCTTCGTGTTCTCATTGAATTGTCTTTGTCTTAGTCCTGGGTGAAGACTCAGTTAATGTACCTCTATAATCATGTCTGAATTTGGGGTCTCTTTTGACCCCCACAACATTTCTGTGCTTTCTACGGGTACTTTGGGCCTTACTACGACCTCATGCTGATGGCCTCCGTCATCTGGATTGATTTTTTCAATTAATAATGGAGTGTTTGAGCAGCTGATATTAAGGGCTCAAGTGGAAGGCAAATGTTTTGAGAATGATGATGGCAACAAATGTACGTATGCACTCGACACAATGGATGGATGGATGGTGACATGAATTGTACGAGCCCCCAATAAAATGATTTTTTAAAAAGAGAGAGAATATGAAAAAGCATCTATAATTCTAGTTCCAAAAGATAAAGACGTTTGATTTATTCCCCACTAGTAAGATACATCCTATTCAGAGGTTGAATTTTATGAAAAATAAGATATCACTTTGTAGGTTTTTTTTCAATGCTTCATGCCAAGTGCATGTGGAAATTTCATTTGAATATGATTTGTTTTCCATGTTGGTTAATTTGATGAGTAAAAATGTGGTACTTTATTATAATGCTGGCTATTCTTTACATACTGAGGACATTAACACTTCCCTCCATCCTTGTGTCACTTATACATTTTTTCTGACTTGAAAAAAAATAAGGGAGTGTTTGTAAAATATATTTTAATTTAAGGTCTCTCTCGCCCCTACCCCCAGAACACATCTTGTTATGGGTTAAGCTGTAGCCCTTATGTTGGGGTTTTAAAAAGTTCCCTCTCAACTGTAAGTTACAGAGAACACTTATTAAATCCAAAAGGAACAAGGACAATGTACAGACACAGACATGTCATCAGGAGAGGCCATTAGAATACTGTCTAAATGCCATCCAAGGAATCACGCTGGGACACCAGAGAAGTAGGGCTTGGAAAAAAAGTAACTGTCACAAAGTCATGATTGGTGGTCTTAGGTCTAGACTGTCGAGGGCCTTTCGATCAGGGCAGTCAGGTCTAAACTGTTAGGGCGTGACTCACGACGATGCGAAGCCCTGTACTGTCTCCAGTAAGGTGTCTCCATCCTGGACACACACCCAGTCAAACCCTAAGGGCGGCTGCCTCTCCCTGGGATGGCTGGAGACAGGCGGAGATCATCTACACCCACTGCATTTGTCTGGGGGGGCTGGATTATCCACATCCTTGGTTACTCACCAAGAAGTCAATGAGAGTTTCATCTGAGTGGGGCCTCTCCAAACGGATTTGGGGCTGCCACTGTCATCCACAGCCCTTTTGAAAGCTGGGGTACTCAGAAATTAAGCTCTAATACCATTCCTCCTCTGCTCACAAATTATAATGATTAATAAGTCTTTTAGCACACAGGCTGGTGTGCTGCTTTCATGTGGACTCAGCTGAAATCTCGCTTAGATGCCTGCTTATTTTAAGATAAGCCTTTAGAAATAGACGAGAGAACTAGGAGGCAAAGAGAATTTATAGAGGTCTAAATTATACAGGAATGTATATATGTAAATATATGTATATATAATGATAGGGAAATAAATCTATGTACATATATTTACAGGTTTAGTATTAAAGTAGCAGACAGTGGGCCTCTACTTAAGCACTCCCTCAATGCAAGAACATTTTGTTCTGATAACCTGGCATTCTGTGATGCTCACCTTCCTGACATGATCACTGACAACAAAATGGGTATATAAGCAAATGTGGTGAAGAATGCTGATGGTGCCAGGCTATCAAAAAGATACAGTGTCTGGGGTCTTAAAGGCTTGAAGATAAACAAGCAGCCATCTACCTGAGAAGCAACAAAGTCCACAAGGAAGAAGCACACCAGCCTGTGTGATCACGAGGTGTCAGTGGGATCAGGTATCAGGCATCAAAGACCCAGAATAAAATAATCACATCATTGTGAATGAGGAGTAGTCAGAGTGGAGACCCAAAGCCCATCTATAGGCAATTGGACCTCCCCTTACAGAAAGGTCACAAGAGATGAGCCAGTCCGGGTGCAGTATAGCACTGATGAAACACACAACTTTCCTCTAGTTCTTTAATGCTTCCTCCCTCCACTATCATGACCCCAATTCTACCTTACAAATCCAGCTAGACCAGAGAATGTACACAGGTACAGATAAGTGTTGGACACCCAGGGAACCTAGGACAGATAAACTCCTCAGGACCAATAATGAGAGTAGTAAATATATTTACTAAAAGGGGAAACTGATCACAATGATCTATATAAAACCCCCTCCAAGGGGACAGACAACAGAAAAGTACATGAAGGGAGACATCGGTCAGTATAAGGCATGTAAAAACAATAACAATTTATAAATTATCCCTTCATGCGGAAGGGAGGGTGAAGGAGGGAGGGAAAAAATGAGAGGCTGATATCAAGGGCTCAAGTAGAAAGAAAATGGTTAAAAATGATGACAACAAATGTACAAATGTGCTTGACACAATGGATGGGTGGATTGTGATAACAGCTATAGGAGCCCCCAATAAAATGATTTTAAAAAAACGGAAAAAAAGATAAAGTCCAGTCCACTTAGGGGGCTTCCAAATCAGGTTCTTCTCATGGGACCTATGAAGAATGCTGTACAGTTTGAAGAGACAAAATCTATACTTCAGGATCAACAAAGTTTATGTAAAATTAATGATTAGCAATGTCATACAAGGGGCTTTTTAATTGGGGGTTCGTACTAATACTATTAAGGGTTTTCTCCAAGGGAAGGTTGCCCTTCCCTAGTTTATCCAAAGAGAAGTGAAGTAACCTTCTTAGACAAAGGGATATACCCGCCCCCTCCCTCTGGTCATGAACTTCCATAGAAATTCTCTCCTCTCTCATGCTCCCCCAAAATGAAACCGAGCTGGAGCTGGAGGCACAGGGAATCCAGGGCGGATGATCCCTTCAGGACCCGGGGTGTGAGGGGCATTACTGGGAGAGTAGAGAGAGAGGGGGTTGGAAAGAGGGAACCGATTACAAGGATCTACATGTGACCTCCTCCCTGGGGGACGGACAACAGAAAAGGGGGTGAAGGGAGACGTCGGACAGGACAAGATATGACAAAATAATGATTTATAAATATTCAAGGGCTCATGAGGGAGGGGGGACCTGGAAGGGAGGGGGGGGAAGAGGACCTGATGCAAAGGGCTTAAGTGGAAAGCAAATGCTTTGAAAATGATGAGGGCAAAGAATGTACAGATGTGCTTTACACAATTGATTTATGTATGGATTGTGATAAGAGTTGTATGAGCCCCAAATAAAATGTTTTTTAAAAAAATGAAACCTAGCTGAGGTGAGACCTCCCTCAGGAAGTGGTTTTTAAGATGCACAACTAAGAAAGTGGTAAATGTATTCTAAGCATTAGACAGACATTGCTTGGGAGACCAGATTTCCTGATTCCATGATCTGCTCTAAACCCAAACGACTCGGCTGTTCCTTTAAACAGACTGGATTCTTCTGAAGGGCACAATGCTCAGAGCAATTAGAATTCAAATTTGGTGTTAGGCACCAACTTTTTTTTTGGGGTCTATTTTTAGACCCAAAGTGTCAAAAACAAAGTGCATCTAAGGGCAAATGCTTCAAACGTGGGTTTTCCCAACTTCCACAAGAGCCAGAGACAGAACAGGAATACAAATGTTTAAAAATACCATGTCAGACTAAGCACCATAAGGACATGCATATGGACACTGAAAATGTTCATCTATTAAGACACAAAATTGTCTCTTTGGAACTTAGAAGGAAATCTTACTGTTACACTATTTTACAACCAATAGCTCAAATCTCACTAACTTCTCAAAACACGGTTTTTATAAAGTTGCTAAATTTTTTTAATAGAAACTTTCCATTTTAGAGTCAGGATATTTTAAACCCATAAATTGGACAATTTGGTAAAAATGAGAAAAGCAGTTTCTTCTATACATAAATGCCTACAAGAGTCCCACATATAGAATTTATGGAAACATTTAATCTACTCAGTGGCTAATTTCCATACTCAACAAATTTTTGGATTAGTTGTAATTTGCAAACCCCATCACCTTCAAGTTCTAGAAATCTTGGTTTAGACTGATGGGCTCCGGTTCAAGGCATTAGTCCTCTCTAAACCAATATAGTCCATGTTTTAGTTGGCAATTTTCAGTCAAATGTGATGCCTTAACAGGTTAGCAAAGCAAAAGCTTATCTGTAATGACAAAACCTGGTATGGCTATGGTTAATTAATAGTAATGTATATATGTAATGTATATATACATATGTATATATGTATATATATCAAGCTTTTCAAAGTGTATATATATATATATATATATATATATATATACTTTGAAAAGCTTGATTGGAAAATATTCCCAAACCAATGCAAAGCTAAATAAACAAGGTTCGTTAAAAGTCAGAATGAATATTGAACTAAGAGGAAATATATCAAACGCAATGCTTGAAAGTTTCAGATACAAAGTCCCTCAGTGTTCCCCAGGTGTACCATTGAGGAATAATTAGGGTGGTCTATTAAAAATCTTTTCTAAACTTCATTTCTACTGGCCAGTTAAGTATATTCATGATATGAAGAACATATTTAAGTAGAAATTAAGTAAATATGATCATTAACAATGACTTGAACTGATCACTGTAGTAAACTAGTTTTGAAATAGGTGCACCCACTCATAATAACCCTGTAGAACAGAGTAGAGCTGCCCGTGACTTTCTGAGATTGTAAGTTTTTACGGGATTAGAGAGCCCTATCTTTCTCCATTGGAGAAGCTGGTTCCAAACTGTTGACCTTGCAGTTGGAAGCTCAATGTATAACCCCTAGACCACCAGAACTCCTGATACATGGCTCTAGGCTCACTCAACCCCTTTAAAAGAATGTGGGCCCATTGCTATTTTAGTAGAATTATCACTCATATAACATATTGTGGTAATAAATCAGCCTTTTCCCATATTAAGCATAAATCTGCAAACTTGATGCAATATTATAAAAAATTTAAGTATTTCATCGTTTCTTGTTCTTTACGTCAAAGCAAAGTTCACTTCCACTCAAACCTTCTACTACTTACCATAACCTTTGCTATATCTTTCACATTTTGGTATAACCAGACATTCTGCTTTAAGGGAAAAACTACTGAGGACTTAAGACTGAAATTACATGGTGTGAAGAAGCAGAAGACAGCTATAGCAAGAGTATTGAACTGTCCGTAGGTGGACCAATATTGACCTAGTACATTGTGGCAGGAATAATCTGTCAATTTGTGAAGAGGTGGAATCTAACCTGTCAATCAGGTCACAGCCAATGAGGCCTCTGTGTGGGCATGCCCTTCTCCTGAGGATTCTGGGAACTCCTTCCTATCTTCTTCCTGGGAGATGGGATACACACGCTCTCTGCTTCATCTTCCTGCTAGCTAACAAGACACAGGGAGCTGTACTGCTAGAGCCAGAGCCCTGCAGCTAGAGGAGCCATGTGGAGCCACACGCCAGTGCTGAGATGCTTCCACCACCACTGGATCCACAAGACTTTCCACTCACTGGCCTGTGATCTTCCTGCATTTGGCCTCATTGCATGAGTTGTGTGAGTCGGAATAGGAATTTATTGACTGGTATCGGCCATATGGGCTGATATCAGATTTTTTGACTTGATCTGGACTGGGTTGGGATGTTTTCTTAATATACGATTACTCTTTATATAAAGATCTTTCTTATGTACGAGTGTCCATGAATTTGTTTCCTAAATCAACCCAGATTAATACATAAATCAATGCCCTACTTGCTGTATTAAGATATGTATTATTCTGGTAGACTGGAGATTGACATTGTCAGTGAATGTTATTTAAATTTTGCCTGACAACCAACTCCCACTGTTAATGTAAATAGTGTCTAGGATATAAGTTCTTTTTTTTTTTAATTTTGTAAGCATCGCCATTTTTAATCTTTTTTTAATAAAACAATTTGAGGCTGTATAAAAACTTTAGTAAAAAATTAGCTTCGAGAGTCCACAGATCTTTACTATGAACTATTGCTGGCACTCCCCACCCCACCCCCATCCCCACCAAACCTTTCCCAGCTGTTGTCCCCCGCCCCCCCTGGAGCAGAGGGGAAAGGGGTGGGCGGGGCTATGGACTATTGGGACAAAGCAGCCAAGGTTGAGGAAAGAGCATCACATGACATAAAAATATTGCATCTTCACCAAAATGTCCCCCACTGAGTGTTTCAAAAACCACGAGATTCTATTTTTGGGGAGTGGGGGAGTGGGAGAGTATTTTTCCTATACAAGTAAATAATTCATGTAATGCGATATGTGGTTAGCCTATGCTGGTTCAATCTCACCCTCTCAACAGTGTTTTAAAAATTAGTACCATGGGGTGGGGGGATTATTGCCATGGGCTTATCAATGACACTATTAACAAAAGATGCACCAGGGAGATGAAGGACAAGATTTTCTACCATAAATTAAGAAGGAGGTCTCTAAGGAGAGACAGAGACAGATAAAAAAAACAGGCCCAAGAATGAATTTTGAGCTCACACTTAATCCTAGTTCCAATCCAAGAATAATTAGTTCTTACAACATGGCCCTGCTCAATATTCACCTCATGAAGGAAACACAGAAGATATGGGTAATATAGCAAAGTGTGGTGAAATATTAGATGGTGCTCAGCTATCAGAAAGAATAGCATCTGATCAGTCAGTGCAAGACATGAAAAAAATAATAATTTATAAATTATCAAGGGTTCATGAGGGAGGGAGCAAGGGAAGAGAAAAATGAGGAGCTGATACCAAGGGTCAAGTAGACAGAACATGTTTTGAAAATGCTAATGACAACAAATGTACAAAAGTGTTTGACACAATGGACGGATGTATGGATGGTGATAAGAGTTGTATGAGCCCCCAGTAAAATGATTTATTAAAAAAAAAAGAATAGCGTGTGGAGTCTTAAAGGCTTGATTTCAAACAAGCAGCCATCTAAGTGCAACGTCAAGTCCACATGGAAGAAGCACACCAATATCATAGCTGTAAATTACAGACTCCAAAACCGAAGCAGGGAGTAGTATCGGAGCTTAAATTTGGGGATTCTGGTTTGCAGAAAGCTATGGCTGACAGTAGAAGCCCAATATCCATTTGCATGTTCGACACAGGGATCAAGCCTCAGTGATTTCCCGCTAGCCATAACGAAGGGAAGGGGATAAACTGACTACCAAACACAGAGTATCGGAGAGATGATTACAGTAGATTAACATGATAAATCAGAAAAAAACAAAAAAATACTCCCCTCTAAAAATAACAGTCACTCCTCCTCCTTCTAGTCTTTCAGCTTAAGTTATAACTTTTTTTAATTTAATTTTTTTATGTTAAAACTTTTCATTTGGTTCTTCAGGTGATTTTCCTCTATAAGTAGCCTAGGTCGAATTCATGCGGCTTCCCCACACTAAAGTGCTCTATTTACTAATTGAATATGACATGCAATTTTAAATCAAGGCCTAGACTAACTTTAAAAGGCAACAAGTTAAAAAGATACATCTTAATTAAGCCTGTAGGTAAGCAAATCGATTTAAGAGAGGCAACAATCAAAATAATTAAAATGATCAAGTACAAGTTATAATCACGGAGTATAAATAGCTACTATAATAATCAGATAAGACAAGAAAAGTAACATTCATGAAATCTGAACAGTCTCCTTGGACGTCTTAATGGCCCTTTGGGCGGAATAGCAGTAAACGACCCTTCCGGGTCACACACCATGCCTGTTGTTGAGTAATAAAAAAGTTACTAAAATAAGAAATCCCAGGAATGTTCAGTTGAGGAACACAGCAAACATGGCTTGCAGCTAGCTAATGACAAAATACTAAGTAAGTTTAGGTTCCATGGATTCCTATGAAGCTTTGACTTCTCTGTAATGATCTGAGAAACCTCAATCAGCCTTTTTGTAAAGATCATGTGGGATGGTAAAGCCAATCGAACCCTTTGCTTGTAAGCCACACATTCAAAGAAGGAGTCACTAATAAAATTAGTAATAAAATAATGTTCTCTTTTCTGATGGCAAAAACCAAACAATGCTTTATTAATACTATTTAATATTAATATCCCTCCCTACAAAACTTAAAGTCACAGGGGAGGGGGGAGCGGGGAGGGAGGGAGAAGGAAAACGAGCTGATTCCAGGAACCCAAGTGGAAGGCGAATTTTGAGAATGACAAGGGCAACGAACGTATAAGGGTGCTTTACTCAATTGATGTATGTATGTATTGTGATAAGAGTTGTATGAGCCCAATAAAAGATTTATTAAATTTTAAAAAAAAGAGAGGAACTTAAAAAAAATAAAATAAAAGGAAGTTCACTTCTTTTTTTTTAACAATTTATTGGGGCTCATACAATTCTTATCACAGTTCATACATATACATACATCAATTGTATAAAGCACATCTGTACAGTCTTTGCCCTAATCATTTTTTTCTCCTCTTTTTTTACATTTTATTAGGGACTCATACAACTCTTATCACAATCCATACATATACATACATCAATTGTATAAAGCACATCCATACATTCCCTGCCCCAATCATTCTCAAGGCATTTGCTCTCCACTTAAGCCCCTTGCATCAGGTCCTCTTTTTTTTTCCCCTCCCTCCCCGCTCCCCCCTCCCCCGTGTGCCCTTGGTAATTTATACATCGTTATTTTGTCATATCTTGCCCTATCCGGAGTCTCCCTTCCCCCCTCCTCTGCTGTCCCTCTCCCAGGGAAGAGGTCACATGTGGATCCTTGTAATCAGTTCCCCCTTTCCAACCCACTCACCCTCCACTCTCCCAGCATCGTCCCTCACACCCTTGGTCCTGAAGGTTTCATCCACCCTGGATTCCCTGTGCCTCCAGCCCTCATATGTACCAGTGTACAGCCTCTGTCCTATCCAGGCCTGCAAGGTAGAATTCGGATCATGGTAGTTGGGGGGAGGAAGCATCCAGGATCTGGGGGAAAGCTGTGTTCTTCATCGGTACTACCTCGCACCCTGACTGACCCATCTCCTCTCCTAAACCCCTCTATGAGGGGATCTCCATTGGCCGACACTTGGGCCTTGGGTCTCCACTCTGCACTTCCCCCTTCATTTAATATGGTATATATATACATATACACATATATACACATACACACATATACACATACATACACACACTTATATATATATATATATATATATATTTTTTTTTTGCATGATGCCTTATACCTGGTCCCTTGGCACCTCGTGATCGTACTGGCCGGTGTGCTTCTTCCATGTGGGCTTTTTTGCTTCTGAGCTAGATGGCCGCTTGTTCACCTTCAAGCCTTTAAGACCCCAGACACTATCTCTTTTGATAGCCGGGCACCATCAGCTTTCTTCACCACATTTGCTTATGCACCCATTTGTCTTCAGCGATCCTATCATGGAGGTGTGCAGTCAATGATATGATTTTTTGTTCTTTGATGCCTGGTAACTGATCCCTTCGGGACCACTCGATCACACAGGCTGGTGTGTTCTTCCATGTGGACTTTGTTGCTTCTGAGCTAGATGGCCACTTGTTTATCTTCAAGCCTTTAAGACCCCAGTCACTATCTCTTTTGATAGCTGGGCACCATCAGCTTTCTTCACTACATTTACTTGTTCACCCACTTTGGCTCCAGCCGTTGTGTTGGGAGAGTGAGCATCATAGAGTTCCAATTTAATAAAAGAAGGTATTCATGCATTGAGGGAGTGTTTGAGTAGAGGCCCAAGGTCCTTCCACCATCTTAATACTTGACCTATAAATATAGACACATAGATCTATTTCCCCATCCTCCTATATATATTTGCATGTACATGTCTTTGTCTAGACCTCCATAAATGCCCTTTGACTCCTAGCTCTTTCCTCCATCTCCCTTGACTTTCCTCCTGCCTTACTACCATGCTTCGTCGCCACCTGGGCTAGAGTAACCTCTTCTCTAAGCAACCTTACCCTTGATCATTTCCCACCAGGCCTGCCACTCCCCCTTCTCTACCATTTGGGGTCCCATGTTTCTCCCTTGTCCCTGGGTTTGTTAACACCACTTCCTTACCCCCCCTACCCCCCCACCCCAAGTCCCCCCGGAACTGTCGGTCCCATTGTTTTTCCTCCAGATAGTTCATCCATGGAAGTTCAGTTCTTTTTTTTTTTTGGAAGTTCAGTTCTTAAAAAACAAAAAAAACCTTAAAGTCAGAAGAGTAAAGTTTTGGTTAATCAAATAAGATTTACCATCAGTGAGTTTTTCAAATATTGTTTTGAACATCTCTTATAACCCTTTAAAATTAGAAAAAAACTCAGCAAAAGACAAACACACTATTTTTCAGACATTAGCATAGATATATCCCCCCCTCACACACAATGAATTTCTAATTACAACAAACATTTTACTCAATTAGAATATCAACAAGTTGCTTAAAAGATCGTAAATTTTTAAAAAGAACTTAAATTATTTATGTACCACAAGACACTACTGAAATAAAGTGTAATAACTTTTACGTTTTTTCTTTTTTTTCTCTAAAGTGAGCTTTCTTGGATTCTTTAAAACGTCTGCATTTTGTCTTAAAAATCTGATGATCACGACAAGTCTGACTCGTGGGGGCCTCAGAGGACCGAAAGTGCTCTGCAAGGGTCCAGAGATGCTAAGAGTCCACAGAAGGTAACTGGCTGATCGTTTGGAAGCGCACACACATTTGTCGTGTTAGCAGCTGATTAGCAGCCTGCCCTTGACTCTCTGTGCCACCAGGCCCTTTCTACTTAGAAGTGACGAGAATTATCCCTGTCGTTGTGGCTGTGGTTAGTTGCCATCAGCTCAGTTCTGCCCCATAGCGACGCCGTGCACACAGAACGAAACACTGCCCGGTCCTGGGCCATCCTCACAAGCGTTTCTACACTTGAGCCCATCGGTGCCGCTGGTGTGTCTATCCATCTTGCTAACCCTAATCAGCTTGAGGTGAAGAAAGTGCGCCAACTGGTTTCCTCTAAAAGCTCCCCTCTTTGGAGAAACAACACTGTACAGTATTGAAGTCGCTTGTGAGGGTCAAGCTTCTAAGGTTAACATGCGCTTACAAAAACCTGTCAGAAGGGACCATTTCATGAATGCTTCATAATAGGTTGATAATTTAATTCAAAGCACACGTGTTATAAAATCAACAATTCAATTCGCCAACCCACAGGTTACAAAATCAAAACTCAGTTCGTCATCTATATTTTTACAAGTGTTTTCCTTAGAAAGGCGTCATATAAAAAAAAATAGATTTCTACAAGCAAAGGCGCCCCTGACAACTCCAGTTTCCTCTTAAGCCAGCTTGAGCGCCCTCCACTCACTGTCCGACCCCCAAGCTGCCAAGGTAAAGTTCCAAGGAGACAGGGAAGGACAGTCGCCCTGAACAATGTCTTTGGTAACTCTCGGAGGCAGGCAGGAGCAGGTTACTTTCATGGGAAAGACAGATGAAGGAGGGACACACACATGGAGAGACGGAAACAAAGACAACCGATAGGTGAAGAGAGGTGGTAGCGTACTGATTTCGTGTCAACTTGAAGATATAAAACTGCATGGGTGGAATGCAGCCTATCCATCAGGTTTCTCTGAGGCGGGCCACCCCTTCTCCGCTTTCACCCTCCTGTTAACAAACCATGTGGACGGAGACCTGGGCTAGCCCTGTGTTGCTTCCGCCGCCTTTTGATTCCCATGACTTTTCACCCACCGGCCTGTGATCTGCCTGCATTTTGCCTCATTGCCTGTGGCTACGTGAGTCTGCAGAGGGACTAATGGACTGGTACTGGACTTAGGGACTAGTCTCGAACGTACGGACTTGACCTGGGCTGGGCTGGGATGTTTTCCTGCTATATATAGACTTCTTAAAAAGATAAGGATGAGAAGTTGATAAGACAATGCACTGAAAAGGATGATGGCAACATCTGCACAAATGTGCTTGACACAATGGATGGGTGTCTGGATTGGGATAAGAGCCTCCAATAAAATGAGTTTTGAAAAAGGGATCAGGTTAAACATGTCCAACCTCAAGACCAAGGTATGCAAACACAAGAGAAGCAGTTCCTTGCTCCTCCCGCTTCTGGCCTGATGGATCCACAAAAGACCCCCACCTGTCTTCCTCTACCAACAAGCCTTTGACAAGTTTTGCACAAGTGACTGTTTATAGCTATCTCATCTGTTGAAAGAACCAACCCATTACCAAAAAAAGCCCTCGAAACTCACCCTCATGGCGTACTTTCCAACTCAAAGTGCGCTGGTAGGACCGTAGGAGAAGGTAGAACTACCCTTGTGAGTTTCCCAGGCTGTAACTCTTAAAGAGAGTGGAAAGCCTCCTGTTTCTTCCTTGGAGCAGTTGGTGGTTTCAAACCGCTGATCTCAAACTCTGTATAAAAATGTTAGGTTTGGGGATGGCTTTACCTGGTTCTTGCTTCTCTACCCTGAATGCATTCACATGGCAGAAGCACAACTGCAAGTCCACCTAAAGTGTTATGTGTGAAAAGGAAGTACAGTCTCAGTGCATTCTGTCTCTGGAAAGGGGGGAGAGGCCGGCACCAAAAATGGGCCAATGCTCTTAGAAAATAGAATGAATTACCTTATTCAAACATCTGAATCCGGACAGAAAATGTTTCACAACAGAGTACTATTTTTCCAGGTTTCGTCTGGGTCACAGAAGAACCTACTATGCCAGCAGGACGTCTATTATAAATGATATATATCATATTTTCTTGCACCCTCACCAAATGTGCACAAAACCCAAGAACTCCCTGCACCCCCAAAATTAGGAATTACCTGTGTCAAAAGCCGGAGCAGAACACTAATTTTCAGAAGATTCTGAGTCGTGAAAATCCTAGATATTAAAGGCCAATAGGACAGAAGGAACGAATAAACTATTCACACCTGACAAACCACACAACAAGTGTTAATCAGACTTAATAAAGTTCCTGAAGGCCCTGGAACACGGGTCTGTAATTCCAAGAGCGTTTACTCCTGTCGAGTCTCCAAGGGTCCAGGGACATGTGCAAGACGGTATCTTTTTTTTTCTGGTACTAAGTTTCCTAGTCTCTAGAGGTCCCACCAGGATCCCACCAGGAAAGACAGCTTTGGATTCCTAGTTTCCAACAATACCACTTGTCTTAGGCTTTGGAAGAGACCCCGGTCTCAAATATAATTTAAGAACACTTATTAATCCTGAAAAGGGACAAAGATAACACAAAGACACATCATCCTGAGGTCCAAATGGCATCCAAGGATTCACCATTGGGAAGCTCCATCAATAGGGTCTGGGACAAAGGGAACGATCACAAATTACCGAGGAGTGACAGATTACTTCATCACAGTTGTAACAGAGCTTTAATTCTGAACACCTCATTTTGCAAAAGGCTATGGACGACAGTGACAGCCCAAAATCTTCTTGTACAGCCCCTACATAGATTGGGCCCCTACTGAATTCTTTGTGACCATCCGTTATCCAAGGATGTAAGCCTTCAAGCCTAATGCCATGCAAAGATGACCTCCACCCCTCTCCAGCCAGCTCAGGTGGGGTGGTGGTGACTGTGGGGGTAGTCTCTCTTAGGGGCTTACTTGGACCTTTTCTTGATGGAAGACAACCTTCTAGGGACAGGACAGGGGTCCCATAGTCATGAGTCATGCTCCATCAGTCTTCCTTGATTGCCTTGGTTGGAAGGCTCTGGACTAATCTGGCAAGCCCTACTAGCTAACAATGTAAGTGCCCCAATCGTTGTGTGGTTGCTGTGGTTAGGGGTCATTAAGTCGGTCTCGCCCTATAGCGACCCTCTGCACAACAGAACGAAACGCTCCCGGGTCCTGGGCCATCCTCACAATTGTTCCTATACTTGAGCCCATTGTTGCAGCCACTGTGTGCATCCATCTCATTGAGAGTCTTCCTCTTTCTCGCTGCCCCTCCACTTTACCAAGCGTGATGTCCTTCTCCGGGGACTGGTCTCTCCTGACAACCTGTCCAAAGTATGTGAGACGAAGTCACACCATCCTTGCCTCTAAGGAGCACTCTGGTCGTACTACTTCTGAGACAGCTTTGTTTGTCCTTTTAATAATCCCTGGTACTTTATCCTTCTCCAGCACCACAGTTTAAATGCGTGGACTCTTCTTCACTCTTCCTCATTCAATGTCCAACTTTCCCACGGTAAGAAAGAAATCCCAAACGGCTCTTGCTTCAGCAGTTAAGGGAACAAAAGGCCCAAAATGTACCAGGAAGTCAGAGCGTACATGGCTAGCTGCTATGACTATCACCAGAACTCAGGCACCTGGGGAATGGCACCAGGGGAAACGGTTAATCAAGTGGGGGCAGGGGCAGGGGAGGGACTCTGCCCAGCATAGAAACTTTAAGGAAAAACTTTAAAGTAAAGACCATTGGCTTCTTTACATTGAGTTGTGATCCACAGCGAAGGCTGCAATCTTTGATCTTCACTCACAAGAGCTCATTGCTTGCAGCGAGCAAGGTTGTGGCATCTGCATATCAAAGGTTGCTATTAAGCCTGCTTCTGTATCTGTGATGCATTGATCTGCCACCCATGGAGGAGAATTTATGGCACCTTTGCTCTGTGCCCTCTTCATCTGGTGTCCTGGCTTAATTCCTCCCATGCCATTTTGACCTCTTGCTAATGGCCTCCCTCATCAGGATGATGTGTCTTTGTGTTGTCTTTGATCCTTTTAAGACATAAATGTACTCCCTAAATTATACTTGTGAGTCGGGTCTCTTTTGTACCCTAAAACACAGTTAACAGGTTGGACTACAGAAGCTGGAATGGGGCTCGGGTTGTGTCCCCACACATTGTTAGATAGAAAGGTTTACAAGACTGGTCAAGGGCCTTCCAATCAAGACAGTCACCCCAAGCCTGATAGGGCAGGACTCACGACTATGTGACTTCTGTACTGTCCCCATATGTTGACCTCCACCAAGGACACACTCAGCCAAGTCACTAAGAAGGACTTCATTGTAACTAGTTAACCTCCAGCCATTGATTCCCGCCCCCACTCCCTGTTTTTCTTTTGAATCAGAATGATCTGGCTGTATGTATACAGAATAACTTTTCCTAATAAACCGTATGTTTCAATTACATCTAGGTTTGATTTCTTTTATTAAATTTTAAAAATACTTCACTCTGGTTTGGGTGAAAGGTTCCCATTCAATACACACATTGTTTTACCACTGGTCTGTCAGTTTGTCAGATTGTGGTGACTCGTGTGTGGGTGTCATGCTGGAAGCGATGTCACCAGACTTTAAAATACCATCAGGGTCATCCCAAACCAGGTTCCAGCATTGACAGAGTATCAACTGAAATGTTTCAACAAGCCGATCAAGCTCTGGAGGTGCTCACTTGTCTATGCCAAGCAATTTGGAAGATGGTTACCTGGACAACTGACCGGGAGAGATATTTGTGCCCACTCCACATGTAAGCACCATTTTGCTACAGATCGCTAAATGATGGCTGCAGCAGTATATCAATGGGAGCTGCCAGGTATTCCAGCTGGGTTCCAAAGAGGACATGAGACAAAGGGATCTGATTGCTGATGTCAAGGAGTTCTTGGCTAAAAGTAGAGAGTCCCAGAAAGAGGCTTACTTGTCTGACAATGAGGAGGGCAATGAATGTACAGATGCGCTGGACACAATGGATGGATGTATGGATTGTGATAAGAGTTGCATGAGCCCCTAATAAAATGATTTTTTAAAAAGAGGTTTACTATTAAAAAAAAAGATGACCAAATCAATTACCATAATTACCATTACAATATTCTAAGAATCTGTCTAGTTTTTTCTATCTTTCATTTGAGGTAATAGGACTAATGGGCCAAGAATCATTCATTACTGTGTATCAACTAGATGTTTACAGAAGGTAAAACAATTCAATTGATCTTGTTGATCCTTGGGGAGAGCTGAAGCTGTAATCAACATCCAAGAAATTTGTAGAATTACAATATAATAATAAAAAATTACCTTTTAAAAAAAAGAGGTTTACTTGTGTTTTATTGACCACGCAAAGGCATGGGACTGTGTGGATCGTCACAAATTATGGATCACCTGGAGAGGAATGAGATTTCCAAGAAGCCCCTCCTCCCTGTGCTCCTGGGGAAATTAATCAAGCGGGAGGTGGTTGTTTGAACAGAACAAGGGAACGCTGGTTTAAAATCAGGCAAGGCCTATGTCAGGGTTCTATCCTCTTACCACACTGAATCCCTCAAGGAGATGGACGACACAATGGCTGGAACAAGGGGCTCAAACAGAACAAGGACCATTAAGACGGTGCTCCATCTGGCAGTGTTTCCTCCTACTGTGCATTGGTTCCCTCTGAGTTGCAATGGACTTCAAGACACCCAACTCACATACTATTCAGTGTGACATACTGGTCCCGTGTTTCACTGTGTGAACATTTTCTACCTGGTGGTTCACCTGCTTCCTCTGATCTTATTTTGTTTTAGGTAACTGCTGGCTGGCTTCATAGTTTTTTCTAAAGGAAGAACAGAAGTTGCAGGTGATACTGTTTATTTTGAGTCATTCTGTTATCTAGCTGAAAGGTAACCTCAAGTGACCACCAGTTCAAAGCTTAATGGTCATCTCAGGGCATGGGGATAGTATTGGGGTTCCTCCAGTCCAGTGTTTCCCAGAGTGGGCAATACTTGCCCCTGGGGGATAATGAACAAAGTGGGGCAGGAGGACAAGGGGGGGGCGCTACAAGAGCAGGTAACTACATCTTATCCTGGATTATGGACTACATAGTACAAAAGTTTTTAATTTCCTAGGGGATGCTGGGTAATTGTATTTTATTACTGAAAAGGGGGCAGCAGACCAAATAAGTTTGGGAACGTGTCCTCTGGTCTGTTCCATCCAGGTTTACCACCACCAGTTGCTCCTATAGAGATTTATAGCTTTGGAAACTCAAAAGGCTGTTCTGCCTGCTCTGTTCTGTAAGGGTGATCTGAGTTGGGGTCATGGCGGTGGGTTTGGTTTTGGCTATTCCAATCCAGTCAGTCTGGCCTTTTAAAAATAAGAATTTGTCCCACTCTTGACACACACAAAAAAACCACAAAAAACAAAAAAAATAAGAATTTGAGTTTTCGAGTGAACATTTAAATTGATATGTGAATTAGATGTCAATAAAACTATTATAAAGTAAAAAATTAAAAAAAAACATTTCGAGTTCATCATAATCCAAACAATCCTGCTGCTATGAAATGGGTACTACTGGGACAAAAATCATATCATTGTGTATGAGGCGGGGAGTGCGGAGTGGAGACCCAAAGTCCATTTGTAGTCCACTGGACATCCCCTTACAGAAGGGTCTCGGGGAGGGGACGAGCCAGTCAGGGTGCATGTAGCAACAATGAAACATACAATTTTCCTCTAGTTCCTAAATACTTCCTCCCCCCACTATAATGATCCCAATTCCACCTGACAAATCTGGCTAGACCAGAGGATGTACACTGATACAGATAGGAACTGGAAACTCAGGGAATTCAGGGCAGATGATCCCTTCAGGACCAGTAGTGTGAGTGGCGATACCAGAAGGGTAGAGGCAGGGTGGGTTGGAAAGTAGGAACCGATTACAAGGATCTACATATAACCTCTTCCCTGGGGGATGGACAACAGAAAAGTGGGTGAAGGGAGACATCAGACAGTGCAAGATATAACTAAATAATTGCCTGGTTTTGGCAAAAGGGACTCCATTTTGAATCCGGTGCCTTCAGCTTGGCTCTCAGAATTCACCTCTAATAGACCTCCCTTTCACTGACCTCTCTCTCACTGATCTCCCCCTCCCCTGCTCAACCTTCAAATTCCTGGAGCCGGCTCCTCCCTGAGCTAGAATGTTTTCTGAAGATATGCACACCCCAATCTAGCCGTCCTTGGCATATAGATAAGGTCAAAGACCTTCTCCCTCCTGAAGCACATGTGTGCACAGATCCTCCCCAGTTTGGATTCTTCCTAGCTGTGCCTGCCAGCAGGGGTATAAAAACGCAGCCCAAATTTCCCAAAGTGCGGGTTCAATAGCTCAATTCCCTGAGTTGCTGAATCCGCCCGCAAGCCTCCCAATAAAGTCTGCTTCTAAATTTTGCCAATTGGATCTTTGGTTCTGTTTCGTGCCCCAGAATTCCTTACAATAATAATTTATAAATTATCAAGGGCTCATAAGGAAGGGGAGAGTGGGGAGGGAGGGGGGAAATGAGGAGCTGATGCCAGGGGCTTAGGTGGAGAGCAGATGTTTTGAGAATGATGAAGGCAATGAATGTACAAATATGCTTTACACAATTGATGTATGTATGGCTTGTGATAATAGCTGTATGAACCTCTAATAAAACGATATATATAAAAAAAGAAGTGGGTACTGCTCAACCGCCACATTTTCAGTGCTCAGAGATAATGGCAACTATCTTGAACCTATATGGAATTAATTTTTTGGAATAAAGTCTTTGAGACAAAAAAAGAACTGTATTTTCTTCCAAGTTATCCATTGTCCCACATTTTAATGTTGCCTTGCTTTTCTTTCCGCTTCTTAAGGTTCTTTATAGGATTAAACTGAAAAACCGAATATGAGTTTGTCTTCACTTTTCTTCCATTCTGTTCAGGATCATCCATTGTACCCTTGGCTGGATGGTTGCGGCACCACCTAGCTCTTGTGGTCTCAGGATAGAGGAGGCCAAGGTTCCTACAGGAGTGCGTCCTGTGGACTAGTTTCTTTTCTTTTTTGTCTGATTTTCTTTTGTTTTTTTATTATGATTATTTTAATATATTTTATTGTGTTTGGGTGAGAGTTTACCAGACTAGTTTCTTTTAAGGGTCTTTGATTTTCTTCATCGTCTTTGGCTCCAGGTAAGTGGAGACCCAATTTGATTGTAGCTGGCTGTTATTGTTAAATGAGATGTAATCAAGTTAAAATGTGGTCAGTTGGCATTAGGGAATGGCCTAATTCCTCATGATGGCCGGGTGTCTATATAAAAGAAGGTGAATTTCAGACAGGCTGGACAACGCAGCAGAAACTGTCGTGATAACATCTACAATCCAAGGATGGCAAGGATTATTGGCAACCAGCAAACACCGAGGAGGAGGCAAGGAAGCCTTCTTCCCTAGAGCTGTCAAGATCGAGTGACCTTGCCGAAGCACTGATATCAGACTTCTGGCCTCCAGAACAGGAAGAGAAAACCTTTCTGTGCTTCAAGCCACCAGTTTATAGCACTTGATTACAGCAGCCACGAGAAAGTATGCTATTTTTGTTCTTGGTTAGACATTCATTTCTTGTGTGTACATCCAAGAGTGGAGGAACTGGGGTGGCTTAGAGGCAAGGCCTTGGTTTCGCTTTCTATTAAAGATACCAGTCACCCAGCCGTACATAAATAGCTCCAGCGCTCATGAGTTGGTGCTTCTAAAAGCATTAAGGTTTATTTAGCTCATCGACGTTTGTTTCACTAGCCTCTAATCACATGTTTTGGTGTTCATCTTCTTGCCTTTCTGAGTAACCTCAAAGGGTGTCTCGGGTCCTCCTCACCCATTAGTCGACTCCGGACTTGGAAATTGGCATTCAAGCCCCAAGTTGGGAAGAGGAGACATGATCTCTGACAGGGAGCAGGGGGACCTGTGTAGGTCTTAGGAAGGTAATCAATAATGTTTGCCATGTGAAGGTTCAGTGTGGGTATCCGAACCTCTCTTTTTTTTGTTTATGTATTTTTTTTATACATACTCCCAAGTATTTCCATCTCTCCTTGTAGAGATGAAACTAGAGCTAGAAACTAGTGTTCCAGTTTCAGGGTGGGACCCTGCGACCACACATTCTGAAGCAGGGAGCTGCTGATGCTGCTATAACTATCGTGGGTAGGAAGAAGGATGAGGCATGTGAGTGTGTGTGTGTGTGTGTGTGTGTGTGTGTGTGTGTGTGTGTGTGTGAGAGAGAGAGAGAGAGAGAGAGAGAGAGAGAGAAAGAGAGAGAGAGAGAGAGAGAGAGAGAGAGAGAGAGAGAGAGAGAGAGAGAGAGAGAGAGAGAGAGAGAGGAGAGATTAAGTGGGTTCCTTTGGGCATGGAGGATGCTGGGCTTGGAAACCCAGTTTACATTTGAATACTTGTGCATATTCATGAGGAGGGCCTCATGAACGGATTAGCAGGGGTCCTCAAACTTTTTAAACAGGGGGCCAGTTCACTGTCCCTCAGACCTGTTGGAGGGCCGGACTATAGTTTAAAAAACAAACAAAAAAAACTATGAACGAATTCCTATGCACACTGCACATATCATATTTTGAAGTAAAATAAACGGGGCAAAAACACCTGGCGGGCCTGATAAATGTCCTTGGCAGGACGCATGTGGCCCGCAGGGGGCCATCTTTTGAGGATGCCTGGTCTAGAGCCTGCTGGAGCACTTTCCAGACTGGGTACTAGGCAGCCTCCAGGGGCTGCTGCTTCCTCCCCACCCTGCGGCACTGCCAGAGCCTTCTGAGAGCTGCACTGAGCCAAGTCCAGCAGAGGATCCTCCAGGAAGGCCTCCCTGCAGTCCTCTCCCTCTCAGACCGTGTGAGAGAGCAGGTCCTCATTCCCCTGGGGCAGCGCCTAGAGGGTGCTTCAATCATTGGCAGCATCAACAACATCTCCTGGGTGTGTAAAAATGCCCATTACCGGGCCCTATTTGTAGTTAGTTGTGCAAAACCTACTGGTCTTGTTGGCCGGGAGCTTGGGAGCGGAGGTTTAGTTCCCTGCCAGGCCTTTGTCAATGCTGCTCCTTCCTCCTCATCCTCCTTCACCTGTGGTTCAAGCAGTTCACTCCTGGGCTCTATAAGGTGTTCCTCCAGGTGAAAATCATTTCTTTGAGGGAAATTGACGCAAAACTCATCCCAAGGAACCAAGCGGAGATGAGAGATGTCCCAAATGCCAACAAAAACCCCGCCCCCCCAAAGGCTCTGCCTCTCTACTGCCCCTGATGTCAACCATCGCTTCTTCCCTTGGTTCACTGCCTCAAGTCTGGGGGTGCGCAACTCCCCTCCAAGCTCGGCCGACAGAACTCCATAAGCCTCACTGGCTGGCTGTGAGGGCAGTTCAGTCCCAAGGCTGATGTTGACATGTTCTTTTGGCGGATCCTCGTCACCCACATGGCAGTGGAGGCTGGTGACATCGGGTCAGGTGAGGGACCACACAACTCAAGTCCCCAGACTCGGAGGTCAGGTACATGAAGGGTCCAGAGCCAGAAGTGCAAATGTCCCAAAGTCGAAGCTGGGCCCCCTGGCTTCTGTGCATGCTCAGTCAGGAAGGGGAGGCCCCAAGAGGAACGGCGTTGATAAAGGTTCAGGATTTTGCCTTCTGCAGACCATACCCCCCAAGGAAACAAAGGGGTGTGGCTGGAGCCACACACTCTAGTAAAGTGGAGTAAAATACATCCCGCCTTAACTGGGACACTAGCATAGCAGGGAACTCCCTCCAAGATGCGCTTGTAGCCACAGGCATGAACTCACTCCCATCAAGGCCATGTTCACTGGTATCCACCAGCGGCTAGAAATTACATCACACAAGGGGTTAGGGCCAGAAGGCCCATATTAAGTAACCGACTACATCTCGCTCCTATAGGCCCTGTCGCCTCCTGCCATTAGCCATAGTTTGAATAGGCAACTGTCTGCCCCATTAGACTGTGCTGTTGGAGGTCTGGGTTGATTTTATTTCCATGCGTGTGTTTCTGGCAGCTAGCATAGGATACTCAAAAAATGTAGAGATGGGTTAATTAGGGTGCGAGGTAGTACCGATGAAGAACACAGCTTTCCCCCAGATCCTGGATGCTTCCTCCCCCCAACTACCATGATCCGAATTCTAGCTTGCAGGCCTGGATAGGACAGAGGCTGTACACTGGTACATATGAGGGCTGGAGGTACAGGGAATCCAGGGTGGATAATACCTTCAGGACCAAGGGTGTGAGGAATGATGCTGGGAGAGTGGAGGGTGAGTGGGTTGGAAAGGGGGAACTGATTACAGGGATCCACATGTGACCTCTTCCCTGGGAGATGGACGGCAGAGAAGGGGGGAAGGGAGACTCCGGATAGGGCAAGATATGACAAAATAACGAGGTATAAATTACCAAGGGCACATGAGGGAGGGGGGAATGGGGAGGGAGGGGGGGAAAAAAGAGGACCTGATGCAAGGGGCTTAAGTGGAGAGCAAATGCTTTGAAAATGATGAGGGCAAAGAATGTACAGATGTGCTTTACACAATTGATTTATGTATGGATTGTGATAAGAGTTGTATGAGCCCCAAATAAAATGTTTTTTAAAAAAATGAAACCTAGCTGAGGTGAGACCTCCCTCAGGAAGTGGTTTTTAAGATGCACAACTAAGAAAGTGGTAAATGTATTCTAAGCATTAGACAGACATTGCTTGGGAGACCAGATTTCCTGATTCCATGATCTGCTCTAAACCCAAACGACTCGGCTGTTCCTTTAAACAGACTGGATTCTTCTGAAGGGCACAATGCTCAGAGCAATTAGAATTCAAATTTGGTGTTAGGCACCAACTTTTTTTTTGGGGTCTATTTTTAGACCCAAAGTGTCAAAAACAAAGTGCATCTAAGGGCAAATGCTTCAAACGTGGGTTTTCCCAACTTCCACAAGAGCCAGAGACAGAACAGGAATACAAATGTTTAAAAATACCATGTCAGACTAAGCACCATAAGGACATGCATATGGACACTGAAAATGTTCATCTATTAAGACACAAAATTGTCTCTTTGGAACTTAGAAGGAAATCTTACTGTTACACTATTTTACAACCAATAGCTCAAATCTCACTAACTTCTCAAAACACGGTTTTTATAAAGTTGCTAAATTTTTTTAATAGAAACTTTCCATTTTAGAGTCAGGATATTTTAAACCCATAAATTGGACAATTTGGTAAAAATGAGAAAAGCAGTTTCTTCTATACATAAATGCCTACAAGAGTCCCACATATAGAATTTATGGAAACATTTAATCTACTCAGTGGCTAATTTCCATACTCAACAAATTTTTGGATTAGTTGTAATTTGCAAACCCCATCACCTTCAAGTTCTAGAAATCTTGGTTTAGACTGATGGGCTCCGGTTCAAGGCATTAGTCCTCTCTAAACCAATATAGTCCATGTTTTAGTTGGCAATTTTCAGTCAAATGTGATGCCTTAACAGGTTAGCAAAGCAAAAGCTTATCTGTAATGACAAAACCTGGTATGGCTATGGTTAATTAATAGTAATGTATATATGTAATGTATATATACATATGTATATATGTATATATATCAAGCTTTTCAAAGTGTATATATATATATATATATATATATATATATATACTTTGAAAAGCTTGATTGGAAAATATTCCCAAACCAATGCAAAGCTAAATAAACAAGGTTCGTTAAAAGTCAGAATGAATATTGAACTAAGAGGAAATATATCAAACGCAATGCTTGAAAGTTTCAGATACAAAGTCCCTCAGTGTTCCCCAGGTGTACCATTGAGGAATAATTAGGGTGGTCTATTAAAAATCTTTTCTAAACTTCATTTCTACTGGCCAGTTAAGTATATTCATGATATGAAGAACATATTTAAGTAGAAATTAAGTAAATATGATCATTAACAATGACTTGAACTGATCACTGTAGTAAACTAGTTTTGAAATAGGTGCACCCACTCATAATAACCCTGTAGAACAGAGTAGAGCTGCCCGTGACTTTCTGAGATTGTAAGTTTTTACGGGATTAGAGAGCCCTATCTTTCTCCATTGGAGAAGCTGGTTCCAAACTGTTGACCTTGCAGTTGGAAGCTCAATGTATAACCCCTAGACCACCAGAACTCCTGATACATGGCTCTAGGCTCACTCAACCCCTTTAAAAGAATGTGGGCCCATTGCTATTTTAGTAGAATTATCACTCATATAACATATTGTGGTAATAAATCAGCCTTTTCCCATATTAAGCATAAATCTGCAAACTTGATGCAATATTATAAAAAATTTAAGTATTTCATCGTTTCTTGTTCTTTACGTCAAAGCAAAGTTCACTTCCACTCAAACCTTCTACTACTTACCATAACCTTTGCTATATCTTTCACATTTTGGTATAACCAGACATTCTGCTTTAAGGGAAAAACTACTGAGGACTTAAGACTGAAATTACATGGTGTGAAGAAGCAGAAGACAGCTATAGCAAGAGTATTGAACTGTCCGTAGGTGGACCAATATTGACCTAGTACATTGTGGCAGGAATAATCTGTCAATTTGTGAAGAGGTGGAATCTAACCTGTCAATCAGGTCACAGCCAATGAGGCCTCTGTGTGGGCATGCCCTTCTCCTGAGGATTCTGGGAACTCCTTCCTATCTTCTTCCTGGGAGATGGGATACACACGCTCTCTGCTTCATCTTCCTGCTAGCTAACAAGACACAGGGAGCTGTACTGCTAGAGCCAGAGCCCTGCAGCTAGAGGAGCCATGTGGAGCCACACGCCAGTGCTGAGATGCTTCCACCACCACTGGATCCACAAGACTTTCCACTCACTGGCCTGTGATCTTCCTGCATTTGGCCTCATTGCATGAGTTGTGTGAGTCGGAATAGGAATTTATTGACTGGTATCGGCCATATGGGCTGATATCAGATTTTTTGACTTGATCTGGACTGGGTTGGGATGTTTTCTTAATATACGATTACTCTTTATATAAAGATCTTTCTTATGTACGAGTGTCCATGAATTTGTTTCCTAAATCAACCCAGATTAATACATAAATCAATGCCCTACTTGCTGTATTAAGATATGTATTATTCTGGTAGACTGGAGATTGACATTGTCAGTGAATGTTATTTAAATTTTGCCTGACAACCAACTCCCACTGTTAATGTAAATAGTGTCTAGGATATAAGTTCTTTTTTTTTTTAATTTTGTAAGCATCGCCATTTTTAATCTTTTTTTAATAAAACAATTTGAGGCTGTATAAAAACTTTAGTAAAAAATTAGCTTCGAGAGTCCACAGATCTTTACTATGAACTATTGCTGGCACTCCCCACCCCACCCCCATCCCCACCAAACCTTTCCCAGCTGTTGTCCCCCGCCCCCCCTGGAGCAGAGGGGAAAGGGGTGGGCGGGGCTATGGACTATTGGGACAAAGCAGCCAAGGTTGAGGAAAGAGCATCACATGACATAAAAATATTGCATCTTCACCAAAATGTCCCCCACTGAGTGTTTCAAAAACCACGAGATTCTATTTTTGGGGAGTGGGGGAGTGGGAGAGTATTTTTCCTATACAAGTAAATAATTCATGTAATGCGATATGTGGTTAGCCTATGCTGGTTCAATCTCACCCTCTCAACAGTGTTTTAAAAATTAGTACCATGGGGTGGGGGGATTATTGCCATGGGCTTATCAATGACACTATTAACAAAAGATGCACCAGGGAGATGAAGGACAAGATTTTCTACCATAAATTAAGAAGGAGGTCTCTAAGGAGAGACAGAGACAGATAAAAAAAACAGGCCCAAGAATGAATTTTGAGCTCACACTTAATCCTAGTTCCAATCCAAGAATAATTAGTTCTTACAACATGGCCCTGCTCAATATTCACCTCATGAAGGAAACACAGAAGATATGGGTAATATAGCAAAGTGTGGTGAAATATTAGATGGTGCTCAGCTATCAGAAAGAATAGCATCTGATCAGTCAGTGCAAGACATGAAAAAAATAATAATTTATAAATTATCAAGGGTTCATGAGGGAGGGAGCAAGGGAAGAGAAAAATGAGGAGCTGATACCAAGGGTCAAGTAGACAGAACATGTTTTGAAAATGCTAATGACAACAAATGTACAAAAGTGTTTGACACAATGGACGGATGTATGGATGGTGATAAGAGTTGTATGAGCCCCCAGTAAAATGATTTATTAAAAAAAAAAGAATAGCGTGTGGAGTCTTAAAGGCTTGATTTCAAACAAGCAGCCATCTAAGTGCAACGTCAAGTCCACATGGAAGAAGCACACCAATATCATAGCTGTAAATTACAGACTCCAAAACCGAAGCAGGGAGTAGTATCGGAGCTTAAATTTGGGGATTCTGGTTTGCAGAAAGCTATGGCTGACAGTAGAAGCCCAATATCCATTTGCATGTTCGACACAGGGATCAAGCCTCAGTGATTTCCCGCTAGCCATAACGAAGGGAAGGGGATAAACTGACTACCAAACACAGAGTATCGGAGAGATGATTACAGTAGATTAACATGATAAATCAGAAAAAAACAAAAAAATACTCCCCTCTAAAAATAACAGTCACTCCTCCTCCTTCTAGTCTTTCAGCTTAAGTTATAACTTTTTTTAATTTAATTTTTTTATGTTAAAACTTTTCATTTGGTTCTTCAGGTGATTTTCCTCTATAAGTAGCCTAGGTCGAATTCATGCGGCTTCCCCACACTAAAGTGCTCTATTTACTAATTGAATATGACATGCAATTTTAAATCAAGGCCTAGACTAACTTTAAAAGGCAACAAGTTAAAAAGATACATCTTAATTAAGCCTGTAGGTAAGCAAATCGATTTAAGAGAGGCAACAATCAAAATAATTAAAATGATCAAGTACAAGTTATAATCACGGAGTATAAATAGCTACTATAATAATCAGATAAGACAAGAAAAGTAACATTCATGAAATCTGAACAGTCTCCTTGGACGTCTTAATGGCCCTTTGGGCGGAATAGCAGTAAACGACCCTTCCGGGTCACACACCATGCCTGTTGTTGAGTAATAAAAAAGTTACTAAAATAAGAAATCCCAGGAATGTTCAGTTGAGGAACACAGCAAACATGGCTTGCAGCTAGCTAATGACAAAATACTAAGTAAGTTTAGGTTCCATGGATTCCTATGAAGCTTTGACTTCTCTGTAATGATCTGAGAAACCTCAATCAGCCTTTTTGTAAAGATCATGTGGGATGGTAAAGCCAATCGAACCCTTTGCTTGTAAGCCACACATTCAAAGAAGGAGTCACTAATAAAATTAGTAATAAAATAATGTTCTCTTTTCTGATGGCAAAAACCAAACAATGCTTTATTAATACTATTTAATATTAATATCCCTCCCTACAAAACTTAAAGTCACAGGGGAGGGGGGAGCGGGGAGGGAGGGAGAAGGAAAACGAGCTGATTCCAGGAACCCAAGTGGAAGGCGAATTTTGAGAATGACAAGGGCAACGAACGTATAAGGGTGCTTTACTCAATTGATGTATGTATGTATTGTGATAAGAGTTGTATGAGCCCAATAAAAGATTTATTAAATTTTAAAAAAAAGAGAGGAACTTAAAAAAAATAAAATAAAAGGAAGTTCACTTCTTTTTTTTTAACAATTTATTGGGGCTCATACAATTCTTATCACAGTTCATACATATACATACATCAATTGTATAAAGCACATCTGTACAGTCTTTGCCCTAATCATTTTTTTCTCCTCTTTTTTTACATTTTATTAGGGACTCATACAACTCTTATCACAATCCATACATATACATACATCAATTGTATAAAGCACATCCATACATTCCCTGCCCCAATCATTCTCAAGGCATTTGCTCTCCACTTAAGCCCCTTGCATCAGGTCCTCTTTTTTTTTCCCCTCCCTCCCCGCTCCCCCCTCCCCCGTGTGCCCTTGGTAATTTATACATCGTTATTTTGTCATATCTTGCCCTATCCGGAGTCTCCCTTCCCCCCTCCTCTGCTGTCCCTCTCCCAGGGAAGAGGTCACATGTGGATCCTTGTAATCAGTTCCCCCTTTCCAACCCACTCACCCTCCACTCTCCCAGCATCGTCCCTCACACCCTTGGTCCTGAAGGTTTCATCCACCCTGGATTCCCTGTGCCTCCAGCCCTCATATGTACCAGTGTACAGCCTCTGTCCTATCCAGGCCTGCAAGGTAGAATTCGGATCATGGTAGTTGGGGGGAGGAAGCATCCAGGATCTGGGGGAAAGCTGTGTTCTTCATCGGTACTACCTCGCACCCTGACTGACCCATCTCCTCTCCTAAACCCCTCTATGAGGGGATCTCCATTGGCCGACACTTGGGCCTTGGGTCTCCACTCTGCACTTCCCCCTTCATTTAATATGGTATATATATACATATACACATATATACACATACACACATATACACATACATACACACACTTATATATATATATATATATATATATTTTTTTTTTGCATGATGCCTTATACCTGGTCCCTTGGCACCTCGTGATCGTACTGGCCGGTGTGCTTCTTCCATGTGGGCTTTTTTGCTTCTGAGCTAGATGGCCGCTTGTTCACCTTCAAGCCTTTAAGACCCCAGACACTATCTCTTTTGATAGCCGGGCACCATCAGCTTTCTTCACCACATTTGCTTATGCACCCATTTGTCTTCAGCGATCCTATCATGGAGGTGTGCAGTCAATGATATGATTTTTTGTTCTTTGATGCCTGGTAACTGATCCCTTCGGGACCACTCGATCACACAGGCTGGTGTGTTCTTCCATGTGGACTTTGTTGCTTCTGAGCTAGATGGCCACTTGTTTATCTTCAAGCCTTTAAGACCCCAGTCACTATCTCTTTTGATAGCTGGGCACCATCAGCTTTCTTCACTACATTTACTTGTTCACCCACTTTGGCTCCAGCCGTTGTGTTGGGAGAGTGAGCATCATAGAGTTCCAATTTAATAAAAGAAGGTATTCATGCATTGAGGGAGTGTTTGAGTAGAGGCCCAAGGTCCTTCCACCATCTTAATACTTGACCTATAAATATAGACACATAGATCTATTTCCCCATCCTCCTATATATATTTGCATGTACATGTCTTTGTCTAGACCTCCATAAATGCCCTTTGACTCCTAGCTCTTTCCTCCATCTCCCTTGACTTTCCTCCTGCCTTACTACCATGCTTCGTCGCCACCTGGGCTAGAGTAACCTCTTCTCTAAGCAACCTTACCCTTGATCATTTCCCACCAGGCCTGCCACTCCCCCTTCTCTACCATTTGGGGTCCCATGTTTCTCCCTTGTCCCTGGGTTTGTTAACACCACTTCCTTACCCCCCCTACCCCCCCACCCCAAGTCCCCCCGGAACTGTCGGTCCCATTGTTTTTCCTCCAGATAGTTCATCCATGGAAGTTCAGTTCTTTTTTTTTTTTGGAAGTTCAGTTCTTAAAAAACAAAAAAAACCTTAAAGTCAGAAGAGTAAAGTTTTGGTTAATCAAATAAGATTTACCATCAGTGAGTTTTTCAAATATTGTTTTGAACATCTCTTATAACCCTTTAAAATTAGAAAAAAACTCAGCAAAAGACAAACACACTATTTTTCAGACATTAGCATAGATATATCCCCCCCTCACACACAATGAATTTCTAATTACAACAAACATTTTACTCAATTAGAATATCAACAAGTTGCTTAAAAGATCGTAAATTTTTAAAAAGAACTTAAATTATTTATGTACCACAAGACACTACTGAAATAAAGTGTAATAACTTTTACGTTTTTTCTTTTTTTTCTCTAAAGTGAGCTTTCTTGGATTCTTTAAAACGTCTGCATTTTGTCTTAAAAATCTGATGATCACGACAAGTCTGACTCGTGGGGGCCTCAGAGGACCGAAAGTGCTCTGCAAGGGTCCAGAGATGCTAAGAGTCCACAGAAGGTAACTGGCTGATCGTTTGGAAGCGCACACACATTTGTCGTGTTAGCAGCTGATTAGCAGCCTGCCCTTGACTCTCTGTGCCACCAGGCCCTTTCTACTTAGAAGTGACGAGAATTATCCCTGTCGTTGTGGCTGTGGTTAGTTGCCATCAGCTCAGTTCTGCCCCATAGCGACGCCGTGCACACAGAACGAAACACTGCCCGGTCCTGGGCCATCCTCACAAGCGTTTCTACACTTGAGCCCATCGGTGCCGCTGGTGTGTCTATCCATCTTGCTAACCCTAATCAGCTTGAGGTGAAGAAAGTGCGCCAACTGGTTTCCTCTAAAAGCTCCCCTCTTTGGAGAAACAACACTGTACAGTATTGAAGTCGCTTGTGAGGGTCAAGCTTCTAAGGTTAACATGCGCTTACAAAAACCTGTCAGAAGGGACCATTTCATGAATGCTTCATAATAGGTTGATAATTTAATTCAAAGCACACGTGTTATAAAATCAACAATTCAATTCGCCAACCCACAGGTTACAAAATCAAAACTCAGTTCGTCATCTATATTTTTACAAGTGTTTTCCTTAGAAAGGCGTCATATAAAAAAAAATAGATTTCTACAAGCAAAGGCGCCCCTGACAACTCCAGTTTCCTCTTAAGCCAGCTTGAGCGCCCTCCACTCACTGTCCGACCCCCAAGCTGCCAAGGTAAAGTTCCAAGGAGACAGGGAAGGACAGTCGCCCTGAACAATGTCTTTGGTAACTCTCGGAGGCAGGCAGGAGCAGGTTACTTTCATGGGAAAGACAGATGAAGGAGGGACACACACATGGAGAGACGGAAACAAAGACAACCGATAGGTGAAGAGAGGTGGTAGCGTACTGATTTCGTGTCAACTTGAAGATATAAAACTGCATGGGTGGAATGCAGCCTATCCATCAGGTTTCTCTGAGGCGGGCCACCCCTTCTCCGCTTTCACCCTCCTGTTAACAAACCATGTGGACGGAGACCTGGGCTAGCCCTGTGTTGCTTCCGCCGCCTTTTGATTCCCATGACTTTTCACCCACCGGCCTGTGATCTGCCTGCATTTTGCCTCATTGCCTGTGGCTACGTGAGTCTGCAGAGGGACTAATGGACTGGTACTGGACTTAGGGACTAGTCTCGAACGTACGGACTTGACCTGGGCTGGGCTGGGATGTTTTCCTGCTATATATAGACTTCTTAAAAAGATAAGGATGAGAAGTTGATAAGACAATGCACTGAAAAGGATGATGGCAACATCTGCACAAATGTGCTTGACACAATGGATGGGTGTCTGGATTGGGATAAGAGCCTCCAATAAAATGAGTTTTGAAAAAGGGATCAGGTTAAACATGTCCAACCTCAAGACCAAGGTATGCAAACACAAGAGAAGCAGTTCCTTGCTCCTCCCGCTTCTGGCCTGATGGATCCACAAAAGACCCCCACCTGTCTTCCTCTACCAACAAGCCTTTGACAAGTTTTGCACAAGTGACTGTTTATAGCTATCTCATCTGTTGAAAGAACCAACCCATTACCAAAAAAAGCCCTCGAAACTCACCCTCATGGCGTACTTTCCAACTCAAAGTGCGCTGGTAGGACCGTAGGAGAAGGTAGAACTACCCTTGTGAGTTTCCCAGGCTGTAACTCTTAAAGAGAGTGGAAAGCCTCCTGTTTCTTCCTTGGAGCAGTTGGTGGTTTCAAACCGCTGATCTCAAACTCTGTATAAAAATGTTAGGTTTGGGGATGGCTTTACCTGGTTCTTGCTTCTCTACCCTGAATGCATTCACATGGCAGAAGCACAACTGCAAGTCCACCTAAAGTGTTATGTGTGAAAAGGAAGTACAGTCTCAGTGCATTCTGTCTCTGGAAAGGGGGGAGAGGCCGGCACCAAAAATGGGCCAATGCTCTTAGAAAATAGAATGAATTACCTTATTCAAACATCTGAATCCGGACAGAAAATGTTTCACAACAGAGTACTATTTTTCCAGGTTTCGTCTGGGTCACAGAAGAACCTACTATGCCAGCAGGACGTCTATTATAAATGATATATATCATATTTTCTTGCACCCTCACCAAATGTGCACAAAACCCAAGAACTCCCTGCACCCCCAAAATTAGGAATTACCTGTGTCAAAAGCCGGAGCAGAACACTAATTTTCAGAAGATTCTGAGTCGTGAAAATCCTAGATATTAAAGGCCAATAGGACAGAAGGAACGAATAAACTATTCACACCTGACAAACCACACAACAAGTGTTAATCAGACTTAATAAAGTTCCTGAAGGCCCTGGAACACGGGTCTGTAATTCCAAGAGCGTTTACTCCTGTCGAGTCTCCAAGGGTCCAGGGACATGTGCAAGACGGTATCTTTTTTTTTCTGGTACTAAGTTTCCTAGTCTCTAGAGGTCCCACCAGGATCCCACCAGGAAAGACAGCTTTGGATTCCTAGTTTCCAACAATACCACTTGTCTTAGGCTTTGGAAGAGACCCCGGTCTCAAATATAATTTAAGAACACTTATTAATCCTGAAAAGGGACAAAGATAACACAAAGACACATCATCCTGAGGTCCAAATGGCATCCAAGGATTCACCATTGGGAAGCTCCATCAATAGGGTCTGGGACAAAGGGAACGATCACAAATTACCGAGGAGTGACAGATTACTTCATCACAGTTGTAACAGAGCTTTAATTCTGAACACCTCATTTTGCAAAAGGCTATGGACGACAGTGACAGCCCAAAATCTTCTTGTACAGCCCCTACATAGATTGGGCCCCTACTGAATTCTTTGTGACCATCCGTTATCCAAGGATGTAAGCCTTCAAGCCTAATGCCATGCAAAGATGACCTCCACCCCTCTCCAGCCAGCTCAGGTGGGGTGGTGGTGACTGTGGGGGTAGTCTCTCTTAGGGGCTTACTTGGACCTTTTCTTGATGGAAGACAACCTTCTAGGGACAGGACAGGGGTCCCATAGTCATGAGTCATGCTCCATCAGTCTTCCTTGATTGCCTTGGTTGGAAGGCTCTGGACTAATCTGGCAAGCCCTACTAGCTAACAATGTAAGTGCCCCAATCGTTGTGTGGTTGCTGTGGTTAGGGGTCATTAAGTCGGTCTCGCCCTATAGCGACCCTCTGCACAACAGAACGAAACGCTCCCGGGTCCTGGGCCATCCTCACAATTGTTCCTATACTTGAGCCCATTGTTGCAGCCACTGTGTGCATCCATCTCATTGAGAGTCTTCCTCTTTCTCGCTGCCCCTCCACTTTACCAAGCGTGATGTCCTTCTCCGGGGACTGGTCTCTCCTGACAACCTGTCCAAAGTATGTGAGACGAAGTCACACCATCCTTGCCTCTAAGGAGCACTCTGGTCGTACTACTTCTGAGACAGCTTTGTTTGTCCTTTTAATAATCCCTGGTACTTTATCCTTCTCCAGCACCACAGTTTAAATGCGTGGACTCTTCTTCACTCTTCCTCATTCAATGTCCAACTTTCCCACGGTAAGAAAGAAATCCCAAACGGCTCTTGCTTCAGCAGTTAAGGGAACAAAAGGCCCAAAATGTACCAGGAAGTCAGAGCGTACATGGCTAGCTGCTATGACTATCACCAGAACTCAGGCACCTGGGGAATGGCACCAGGGGAAACGGTTAATCAAGTGGGGGCAGGGGCAGGGGAGGGACTCTGCCCAGCATAGAAACTTTAAGGAAAAACTTTAAAGTAAAGACCATTGGCTTCTTTACATTGAGTTGTGATCCACAGCGAAGGCTGCAATCTTTGATCTTCACTCACAAGAGCTCATTGCTTGCAGCGAGCAAGGTTGTGGCATCTGCATATCAAAGGTTGCTATTAAGCCTGCTTCTGTATCTGTGATGCATTGATCTGCCACCCATGGAGGAGAATTTATGGCACCTTTGCTCTGTGCCCTCTTCATCTGGTGTCCTGGCTTAATTCCTCCCATGCCATTTTGACCTCTTGCTAATGGCCTCCCTCATCAGGATGATGTGTCTTTGTGTTGTCTTTGATCCTTTTAAGACATAAATGTACTCCCTAAATTATACTTGTGAGTCGGGTCTCTTTTGTACCCTAAAACACAGTTAACAGGTTGGACTACAGAAGCTGGAATGGGGCTCGGGTTGTGTCCCCACACATTGTTAGATAGAAAGGTTTACAAGACTGGTCAAGGGCCTTCCAATCAAGACAGTCACCCCAAGCCTGATAGGGCAGGACTCACGACTATGTGACTTCTGTACTGTCCCCATATGTTGACCTCCACCAAGGACACACTCAGCCAAGTCACTAAGAAGGACTTCATTGTAACTAGTTAACCTCCAGCCATTGATTCCCGCCCCCACTCCCTGTTTTTCTTTTGAATCAGAATGATCTGGCTGTATGTATACAGAATAACTTTTCCTAATAAACCGTATGTTTCAATTACATCTAGGTTTGATTTCTTTTATTAAATTTTAAAAATACTTCACTCTGGTTTGGGTGAAAGGTTCCCATTCAATACACACATTGTTTTACCACTGGTCTGTCAGTTTGTCAGATTGTGGTGACTCGTGTGTGGGTGTCATGCTGGAAGCGATGTCACCAGACTTTAAAATACCATCAGGGTCATCCCAAACCAGGTTCCAGCATTGACAGAGTATCAACTGAAATGTTTCAACAAGCCGATCAAGCTCTGGAGGTGCTCACTTGTCTATGCCAAGCAATTTGGAAGATGGTTACCTGGACAACTGACCGGGAGAGATATTTGTGCCCACTCCACATGTAAGCACCATTTTGCTACAGATCGCTAAATGATGGCTGCAGCAGTATATCAATGGGAGCTGCCAGGTATTCCAGCTGGGTTCCAAAGAGGACATGAGACAAAGGGATCTGATTGCTGATGTCAAGGAGTTCTTGGCTAAAAGTAGAGAGTCCCAGAAAGAGGCTTACTTGTCTGACAATGAGGA
Source organism: Tenrec ecaudatus (assembly GCF_050624435.1). Taxonomy (NCBI): domain Eukaryota; kingdom Metazoa; phylum Chordata; class Mammalia; order Afrosoricida; family Tenrecidae; genus Tenrec; species Tenrec ecaudatus. The sequence continues at coordinate 16,255,306 of NC_134545.1, forward strand.
GGGCAATGAATGTACAGATGCGCTGGACACAATGGATGGATGTATGGATTGTGATAAGAGTTGCATGAGCCCCTAATAAAATGATTTTTTAAAAAGAGGTTTACTATTAAAAAAAAAGATGACCAAATCAATTACCATAATTACCATTACAATATTCTAAGAATCTGTCTAGTTTTTTCTATCTTTCATTTGAGGTAATAGGACTAATGGGCCAAGAATCATTCATTACTGTGTATCAACTAGATGTTTACAGAAGGTAAAACAATTCAATTGATCTTGTTGATCCTTGGGGAGAGCTGAAGCTGTAATCAACATCCAAGAAATTTGTAGAATTACAATATAATAATAAAAAATTACCTTTTAAAAAAAAGAGGTTTACTTGTGTTTTATTGACCACGCAAAGGCATGGGACTGTGTGGATCGTCACAAATTATGGATCACCTGGAGAGGAATGAGATTTCCAAGAAGCCCCTCCTCCCTGTGCTCCTGGGGAAATTAATCAAGCGGGAGGTGGTTGTTTGAACAGAACAAGGGAACGCTGGTTTAAAATCAGGCAAGGCCTATGTCAGGGTTCTATCCTCTTACCACACTGAATCCCTCAAGGAGATGGACGACACAATGGCTGGAACAAGGGGCTCAAACAGAACAAGGACCATTAAGACGGTGCTCCATCTGGCAGTGTTTCCTCCTACTGTGCATTGGTTCCCTCTGAGTTGCAATGGACTTCAAGACACCCAACTCACATACTATTCAGTGTGACATACTGGTCCCGTGTTTCACTGTGTGAACATTTTCTACCTGGTGGTTCACCTGCTTCCTCTGATCTTATTTTGTTTTAGGTAACTGCTGGCTGGCTTCATAGTTTTTTCTAAAGGAAGAACAGAAGTTGCAGGTGATACTGTTTATTTTGAGTCATTCTGTTATCTAGCTGAAAGGTAACCTCAAGTGACCACCAGTTCAAAGCTTAATGGTCATCTCAGGGCATGGGGATAGTATTGGGGTTCCTCCAGTCCAGTGTTTCCCAGAGTGGGCAATACTTGCCCCTGGGGGATAATGAACAAAGTGGGGCAGGAGGACAAGGGGGGGGCGCTACAAGAGCAGGTAACTACATCTTATCCTGGATTATGGACTACATAGTACAAAAGTTTTTAATTTCCTAGGGGATGCTGGGTAATTGTATTTTATTACTGAAAAGGGGGCAGCAGACCAAATAAGTTTGGGAACGTGTCCTCTGGTCTGTTCCATCCAGGTTTACCACCACCAGTTGCTCCTATAGAGATTTATAGCTTTGGAAACTCAAAAGGCTGTTCTGCCTGCTCTGTTCTGTAAGGGTGATCTGAGTTGGGGTCATGGCGGTGGGTTTGGTTTTGGCTATTCCAATCCAGTCAGTCTGGCCTTTTAAAAATAAGAATTTGTCCCACTCTTGACACACACAAAAAAACCACAAAAAACAAAAAAAATAAGAATTTGAGTTTTCGAGTGAACATTTAAATTGATATGTGAATTAGATGTCAATAAAACTATTATAAAGTAAAAAATTAAAAAAAAACATTTCGAGTTCATCATAATCCAAACAATCCTGCTGCTATGAAATGGGTACTACTGGGACAAAAATCATATCATTGTGTATGAGGCGGGGAGTGCGGAGTGGAGACCCAAAGTCCATTTGTAGTCCACTGGACATCCCCTTACAGAAGGGTCTCGGGGAGGGGACGAGCCAGTCAGGGTGCATGTAGCAACAATGAAACATACAATTTTCCTCTAGTTCCTAAATACTTCCTCCCCCCACTATAATGATCCCAATTCCACCTGACAAATCTGGCTAGACCAGAGGATGTACACTGATACAGATAGGAACTGGAAACTCAGGGAATTCAGGGCAGATGATCCCTTCAGGACCAGTAGTGTGAGTGGCGATACCAGAAGGGTAGAGGCAGGGTGGGTTGGAAAGTAGGAACCGATTACAAGGATCTACATATAACCTCTTCCCTGGGGGATGGACAACAGAAAAGTGGGTGAAGGGAGACATCAGACAGTGCAAGATATAACTAAATAATTGCCTGGTTTTGGCAAAAGGGACTCCATTTTGAATCCGGTGCCTTCAGCTTGGCTCTCAGAATTCACCTCTAATAGACCTCCCTTTCACTGACCTCTCTCTCACTGATCTCCCCCTCCCCTGCTCAACCTTCAAATTCCTGGAGCCGGCTCCTCCCTGAGCTAGAATGTTTTCTGAAGATATGCACACCCCAATCTAGCCGTCCTTGGCATATAGATAAGGTCAAAGACCTTCTCCCTCCTGAAGCACATGTGTGCACAGATCCTCCCCAGTTTGGATTCTTCCTAGCTGTGCCTGCCAGCAGGGGTATAAAAACGCAGCCCAAATTTCCCAAAGTGCGGGTTCAATAGCTCAATTCCCTGAGTTGCTGAATCCGCCCGCAAGCCTCCCAATAAAGTCTGCTTCTAAATTTTGCCAATTGGATCTTTGGTTCTGTTTCGTGCCCCAGAATTCCTTACAATAATAATTTATAAATTATCAAGGGCTCATAAGGAAGGGGAGAGTGGGGAGGGAGGGGGGAAATGAGGAGCTGATGCCAGGGGCTTAGGTGGAGAGCAGATGTTTTGAGAATGATGAAGGCAATGAATGTACAAATATGCTTTACACAATTGATGTATGTATGGCTTGTGATAATAGCTGTATGAACCTCTAATAAAACGATATATATAAAAAAAGAAGTGGGTACTGCTCAACCGCCACATTTTCAGTGCTCAGAGATAATGGCAACTATCTTGAACCTATATGGAATTAATTTTTTGGAATAAAGTCTTTGAGACAAAAAAAGAACTGTATTTTCTTCCAAGTTATCCATTGTCCCACATTTTAATGTTGCCTTGCTTTTCTTTCCGCTTCTTAAGGTTCTTTATAGGATTAAACTGAAAAACCGAATATGAGTTTGTCTTCACTTTTCTTCCATTCTGTTCAGGATCATCCATTGTACCCTTGGCTGGATGGTTGCGGCACCACCTAGCTCTTGTGGTCTCAGGATAGAGGAGGCCAAGGTTCCTACAGGAGTGCGTCCTGTGGACTAGTTTCTTTTCTTTTTTGTCTGATTTTCTTTTGTTTTTTTATTATGATTATTTTAATATATTTTATTGTGTTTGGGTGAGAGTTTACCAGACTAGTTTCTTTTAAGGGTCTTTGATTTTCTTCATCGTCTTTGGCTCCAGGTAAGTGGAGACCCAATTTGATTGTAGCTGGCTGTTATTGTTAAATGAGATGTAATCAAGTTAAAATGTGGTCAGTTGGCATTAGGGAATGGCCTAATTCCTCATGATGGCCGGGTGTCTATATAAAAGAAGGTGAATTTCAGACAGGCTGGACAACGCAGCAGAAACTGTCGTGATAACATCTACAATCCAAGGATGGCAAGGATTATTGGCAACCAGCAAACACCGAGGAGGAGGCAAGGAAGCCTTCTTCCCTAGAGCTGTCAAGATCGAGTGACCTTGCCGAAGCACTGATATCAGACTTCTGGCCTCCAGAACAGGAAGAGAAAACCTTTCTGTGCTTCAAGCCACCAGTTTATAGCACTTGATTACAGCAGCCACGAGAAAGTATGCTATTTTTGTTCTTGGTTAGACATTCATTTCTTGTGTGTACATCCAAGAGTGGAGGAACTGGGGTGGCTTAGAGGCAAGGCCTTGGTTTCGCTTTCTATTAAAGATACCAGTCACCCAGCCGTACATAAATAGCTCCAGCGCTCATGAGTTGGTGCTTCTAAAAGCATTAAGGTTTATTTAGCTCATCGACGTTTGTTTCACTAGCCTCTAATCACATGTTTTGGTGTTCATCTTCTTGCCTTTCTGAGTAACCTCAAAGGGTGTCTCGGGTCCTCCTCACCCATTAGTCGACTCCGGACTTGGAAATTGGCATTCAAGCCCCAAGTTGGGAAGAGGAGACATGATCTCTGACAGGGAGCAGGGGGACCTGTGTAGGTCTTAGGAAGGTAATCAATAATGTTTGCCATGTGAAGGTTCAGTGTGGGTATCCGAACCTCTCTTTTTTTTGTTTATGTATTTTTTTTATACATACTCCCAAGTATTTCCATCTCTCCTTGTAGAGATGAAACTAGAGCTAGAAACTAGTGTTCCAGTTTCAGGGTGGGACCCTGCGACCACACATTCTGAAGCAGGGAGCTGCTGATGCTGCTATAACTATCGTGGGTAGGAAGAAGGATGAGGCATGTGAGTGTGTGTGTGTGTGTGTGTGTGTGTGTGTGTGTGTGTGTGTGTGAGAGAGAGAGAGAGAGAGAGAGAGAGAGAGAGAGAGAGAGAGAGAGAGAGAGAGAGAGAGAGAGAGAGAGAGAGAGAGAGAGAGAGAGAGAGAGAGAGAGAGAGAGGAGAGATTAAGTGGGTTCCTTTGGGCATGGAGGATGCTGGGCTTGGAAACCCAGTTTACATTTGAATACTTGTGCATATTCATGAGGAGGGCCTCATGAACGGATTAGCAGGGGTCCTCAAACTTTTTAAACAGGGGGCCAGTTCACTGTCCCTCAGACCTGTTGGAGGGCCGGACTATAGTTTAAAAAACAAACAAAAAAAACTATGAACGAATTCCTATGCACACTGCACATATCATATTTTGAAGTAAAATAAACGGGGCAAAAACACCTGGCGGGCCTGATAAATGTCCTTGGCAGGACGCATGTGGCCCGCAGGGGGCCATCTTTTGAGGATGCCTGGTCTAGAGCCTGCTGGAGCACTTTCCAGACTGGGTACTAGGCAGCCTCCAGGGGCTGCTGCTTCCTCCCCACCCTGCGGCACTGCCAGAGCCTTCTGAGAGCTGCACTGAGCCAAGTCCAGCAGAGGATCCTCCAGGAAGGCCTCCCTGCAGTCCTCTCCCTCTCAGACCGTGTGAGAGAGCAGGTCCTCATTCCCCTGGGGCAGCGCCTAGAGGGTGCTTCAATCATTGGCAGCATCAACAACATCTCCTGGGTGTGTAAAAATGCCCATTACCGGGCCCTATTTGTAGTTAGTTGTGCAAAACCTACTGGTCTTGTTGGCCGGGAGCTTGGGAGCGGAGGTTTAGTTCCCTGCCAGGCCTTTGTCAATGCTGCTCCTTCCTCCTCATCCTCCTTCACCTGTGGTTCAAGCAGTTCACTCCTGGGCTCTATAAGGTGTTCCTCCAGGTGAAAATCATTTCTTTGAGGGAAATTGACGCAAAACTCATCCCAAGGAACCAAGCGGAGATGAGAGATGTCCCAAATGCCAACAAAAACCCCGCCCCCCCAAAGGCTCTGCCTCTCTACTGCCCCTGATGTCAACCATCGCTTCTTCCCTTGGTTCACTGCCTCAAGTCTGGGGGTGCGCAACTCCCCTCCAAGCTCGGCCGACAGAACTCCATAAGCCTCACTGGCTGGCTGTGAGGGCAGTTCAGTCCCAAGGCTGATGTTGACATGTTCTTTTGGCGGATCCTCGTCACCCACATGGCAGTGGAGGCTGGTGACATCGGGTCAGGTGAGGGACCACACAACTCAAGTCCCCAGACTCGGAGGTCAGGTACATGAAGGGTCCAGAGCCAGAAGTGCAAATGTCCCAAAGTCGAAGCTGGGCCCCCTGGCTTCTGTGCATGCTCAGTCAGGAAGGGGAGGCCCCAAGAGGAACGGCGTTGATAAAGGTTCAGGATTTTGCCTTCTGCAGACCATACCCCCCAAGGAAACAAAGGGGTGTGGCTGGAGCCACACACTCTAGTAAAGTGGAGTAAAATACATCCCGCCTTAACTGGGACACTAGCATAGCAGGGAACTCCCTCCAAGATGCGCTTGTAGCCACAGGCATGAACTCACTCCCATCAAGGCCATGTTCACTGGTATCCACCAGCGGCTAGAAATTACATCACACAAGGGGTTAGGGCCAGAAGGCCCATATTAAGTAACCGACTACATCTCGCTCCTATAGGCCCTGTCGCCTCCTGCCATTAGCCATAGTTTGAATAGGCAACTGTCTGCCCCATTAGACTGTGCTGTTGGAGGTCTGGGTTGATTTTATTTCCATGCGTGTGTTTCTGGCAGCTAGCATAGGATACTCAAAAAATGTAGAGATGGGTTAATTAGGGTGCGAGGTAGTACCGATGAAGAACACAGCTTTCCCCCAGATCCTGGATGCTTCCTCCCCCCAACTACCATGATCCGAATTCTAGCTTGCAGGCCTGGATAGGACAGAGGCTGTACACTGGTACATATGAGGGCTGGAGGTACAGGGAATCCAGGGTGGATAATACCTTCAGGACCAAGGGTGTGAGGAATGATGCTGGGAGAGTGGAGGGTGAGTGGGTTGGAAAGGGGGAACTGATTACAGGGATCCACATGTGACCTCTTCCCTGGGAGATGGACGGCAGAGAAGGGGGGAAGGGAGACTCCGGATAGGGCAAGATATGACAAAATAACGAGGTATAAATTACCAAGGGCACATGAGGGAGGGGGGAATGGGGAGGGAGGGGGGGAAAAAAGAGGACCTGATGCAAGGGGCTTAAGTGGAGAGCAAATGCCTTGAGAATGATTGGGGCAGGGAATGTATGGATGTGCTTTATACAATTGATGTATGTATATGTATGGATGGTGATAAGAGTTGTATGAGTCCCTAATAAAATGTAAAAAAAGAAATGTAGAAGAGTTTTACTTTTTGTAACTAGTGCTCTTTGTACCTCATTAAGAAATCTTTGCTTACTCCTGGGTTACAATAAAACTCTGCAATGTTTTTTTTCTTTCTAGAAGTTTGATTGTTTTGCGGTTTACATTCATGTCTATGAACTATCTTGAGTTAAGATTTGTGTAAGGTTTGAGGTAGGGGTCAGAGGCTTCCTTTATGTTTGTTTGCGGCCTTTACTGGAGGAAGACACATTCTTTCTTCACTGAAATGCACTTGGGCTTTGCCATCACTCCAGTGAGCATGCACGTATGTATCCCCTTTGTTTCGCGAGTCTCTATTAGTCCATGTGTCTATGCTGAGGCCAATTCCCCAGTCTTACTGAATGCAGCTTCACACTAAGTCTTGAAATCGGACACTGTAAAGTCCTCCTAGTCTCTTTCACCACAAGTCTGCTGGTCCTCCTTCTGGGCGTGGCCTTCGCATAAACAGGGCCCAGGGAACCTCCCCTTCTCTCTGTCTTGACCCTTCTGCTTGCTGGCTACCCTGAGGGCTGCTAGAGCCCTGGGACGTTACCACTGGCACTGGATGTGTTAGGTTTCTCTCTCCGGCCTAAATCTCAGCCTCGGTCCTTAGCTCCACGCGAGAAAGATTTCACGCCGAAGCCGGGCTCATGATCCAAGTGAATTTAATGAAAGTTCAAAGAAGCATCAGGTTTTACGCGGCACCCATAGGATTCCTTTGACCATGCGGCCTGGCAAAGACTGCCCCAGGTCACGCAAGGATCTCTCTCCTCCCACGAAGACGACCAGACCACCAAGCAAGACAAGCCAAAAGACCAAGAGCCCAAGAGAGACTCTCCCTTCTGGTCCCTGCCTTTTCAAGGGTTCCCGGGGGAGGTGTGGTGAACGACCCCAGGTCGATCCCATTGGCTGAATTGCAATCACCCGGCCCAGGTAGGCTGCTCCATGTGTAACGCCCATCCAAGCCCACCGGCGGGAAAATCCAGCTTTTGTCTTTTGCTGGCTCTCCTGGGCATGCGTAAATGGACTTCCCAATTCCCTAGGCTAAGCTACCTAACAGATCCACACAACGGCCCCCACAGACCGGGCTGTGCTATTCCTGTACTCTGCATCATTGCCTGTGACCGTGTGAGTCAGAAGAGGGACTTAGGAACTAGTATCAGAATGATGGGCTTCAGTTGACTGGGCTGGGGTGTTTCCTGATACATAACTACTTCATGATATCAAACTCTTTCTTACATATATGAGTGTCACTGGATTTGCTTCTCTAGTCCACTCAGCCTAACACAAAACCCTTCCAGGCCCCCAACCAAACAGGTCCTTAGGAATGGCATGTGCGATTATGGAAGCAAAGGCCGAAAGACAGCTGGCCACAGGGGCTCATGCCCGTATCGGAATCAAGAGAGCTAATGTATTTTTCTTTTTAATTTTTAATGTCGTTTTATTAGGGGCTCATACAACTCTTATCACAATCCATACATACATCAATTGTGTCAAGCACATTTGTACATTCGTTGCCCTCATCGTTCTCAAAACGTTTGGAGAGCTAATGCATTTTTCAATGGGTTTATAGAATCACGAGGCTTTCAAGCCTCCAGCAGGCACGTACATAGAAGAGTGGGCAGGTAATAGAGTGAGTCAGAGGCTTAACCTTGTAGGTCCCTGAGGTCTCCCCAGGGGAACGCCCTATGATCAGTATCACAAGACATCAGATGGGTGGGCATCAGCAGCACTTGGGTGGGACGGACAAAGGAATCTGATTGCTCTTAAGGACAGGTAGCTGATGAGGGCAAGGAATGTACAAATGTACTTGACACAATGGATGGATGGATGGATTGTGATAAGAGTTGTATGAGCCCCCAATAAAATGATTACAAAAAAAAGGACAGGTAGCCTTAGTGAGCAGCCAAGAGACCTCTTTGATGGTAGTACCTTTAGGCAGGGCTATTGTGGGGGTGTTTTCAGTCTGGAGAACATGTATTCGATGTGGTCTCCATTTCGGAACTGTTGCTATTTCTGTGGCTACAGCCAGTCTTCCAAACCCTGTGGTTTTTGTGGTTCCAAGTGCAGAGATTAGGCTGCATATGTTCTCTTTCAGGTCCTCCGTTTTCTACAGAGTAAAAGCCTCATTCTTCTTATTCAACTGGGCTGGTGGTTTCAAACTGCCCATCTGACAGCTAGAAGCCCAGTGCAAAATCCACTGTGCCACCAGGCCTCCTTATGCTACACAAGGAACAACATCTCTTCTCATGAAGGAGCATCCTCCCAGAAGGCTGTGTTTGTAAGAGATTTCTGGAGCAACACTGACACCCTTTTGCCTTAGTGCATCCACTTCTGTTTTTGAATTGAGCTGCCAGGGTAGTCTGTTAAAGACCTTTTATTTTTATTATTTATTTTTTAAAGACTTTTTAGTAAATTCCATTTGTTTAAAAAAATTTTATTTTCTCTCCTAATGATACATTCTGCAACATTTGTGACTTCAGGACATTTTTCTTTTGATCAGGTTTTTAGTTTGGGCACTCAGGATTGGTCTGGCCAAAAAAAAAAAATGTATTCGTATGTGCTGTTAACATATCCAAGTATCTTATACATCATATAGACGACAAAGCTCTGAAAACTTCTTAGCGACAACCACTCACCTTGAAGGAAAGGCTCACTGGGCTTGGGGACTTAAGTGCCACAGTATTGGGGGGGGCCACTAGGTCAGTGGGAAGAATGTAGTCCGCAAAGATAATGTTCTACCTGCTGTTTCAGCGAGTACGTGACTGGGGTCTTAAAAGCTTCCGAGTGGCCCACTCAGATGCAGTTACTGGTTTGTCTCTCTTCATCTGGAACAAAGAAGCGTGAAGACAATCAAAGCCCAAGGAGACAATTAGTTTGGACTAATGCCTCCATCTCCACTACATGGAGACTAGAAGAATTAGATGGTGCCCGGCTATCACGACAGTCTGATCAGGATCACAGTAGATAGTTCTGGACACCGAGGGGAAACAAATGCAGAAATATTACAAAAACATGAAGCGGTCCAGACTGATTGGTCTCATAGAGACCAGGAGAACCTCGTCTCTGTGGCCTATGGGCACCCCTCAAGCCTGGAACTGAACCCACCCCTCAAGAATTAATTTTCAGCTAGCCATAACTGCAAGGTGCCACAGAGTCATTTCTGACTCTAAACAGCCCTATGTACAACAGAACAAAACATTACCTGGTCCCACATCACCTTCACAACGGTTGTTTTCTTTGAGGTCATCGTTGCCACGACTAATATCAATCCATGTCAAGTACAGGAAATGAAATATTGCCATCCTCTGATCGAGTGGTCCCGAAGGGATCAGTTATCAGGCATCAAAGAACAAAAAATCATATCATTGGCTGCATACCTCCATGATACGATCGCTGAAGACAAACGGGTGCATAAGCAAATGTGGTGAAGAAAGCTGATGGTGCCCGGCTATCAAAAGAGATAGTGTCTGGGGTCTTAAAGGCTTGAAGGTGAACAAGCGGCCATCTAGCTCAGAAGCAAAAAAGCCCACATGGAAGAAGCACACCAGCCAGTGCGATCACGAGGTGCCAAAGGGACCAGGTATAAGGCATCATGCAAAAAAAAAAGATATATATGTATATGTGTGTGTATGTATATATATGTGTGTATATATATGTGTATATATATATATATACCATATTGAATGAAGGGGGAAGTACAGAGTGGAGACCCAAGGCCCAAGTATCGGCCACTGGAGATCCCCTCACAGAGGGGTTTAGGAGAGGAGATGGGTCAGTCAGGGTGCGAGGTAGTATCGATGAAGAACACAGCTTTCCCCCAGATCCTGGATGCTTCCTCCCCCCAACTACCATGATCCGAATTCTACCTTGCAGGGCTGGATAGGGCAGAGGTTGTACACTGGTACATATGAGGGCTGGAGGTACAGGGAATCCAGGGTGGATGATACCTTCAGGACCAAGGGTGTGAGGGGCGATGCTGGGAGAGTGGAGGGTGAGTGGGTTGGAAAGGGGGAACTGATTACAAAGATCCACATGTGACCTCCTCCCTGGGAGATGGACGCAGAGAAGGGGGGAAGGGAGACTCCGGATAGGGCAAGATATGACAAAATAACAATGTATAAATTACCAAGGGCACATGAGTGAGGGGGGAGCGGGGAGGGAGGAGAAAAAAAAGAGGACCTGATGCAAAGGGCTTAAGTGGAGAGCAAATGCTTTGAGAATGATCAGGGCAAAGAATGTACGGATGTGCTTTATACAATTGATGTATGTATATGTATGGATTGTGATAAGAGTTGTATGAGCCCCTAATAAAATGTTTAAAAAGAAAAAGACATATTGCCATCCTCGTTTCTAAGGAGCATGCTGGTTGTACTGCTTCCGAGATTGATCTGGTGGTTCTTCTGGAAGTCCGTGGGACGTTCAACGTTCTTCACCAACACCGTAACTCAAATGCACCAATCCTTCTTTATTCATTGTCCGGTGTTCACACGGATATGAGGCCACTGAAAGCACCATGGCTTGGAGACAGACACACCTTAGTCCTCAGAGTGACATTCTTGCTCTTCAAGACTTTGAACAATAAACCATAGGCAGGCCAATGAAGCACAGGATGACGCCAGGAGGGACATACTCAGCAGCACCATCAACCACGGGAGGCCCAAAGGACAGCACTTGCCCCCAAACAACGCTTGGAAGGTAGGGGAGGGTGGAAAAGAAGAAACCCAAGCCAGGGAGAGGGGGTGGGGATGGGAGACTCTGGAGGAAATGGAAGCGTGCTATTATATTGAGGGGGTTGCAATCAATAGCACGAAACACAAGGTGTACAAATTGTTGAATGGAAAAGAACGACCATGCTCTGTAAGCTTTCACCCATTTATGATGGAAGAGGATAAACCTCATTTGCTACATTTCCTTAAGCAACAACAAAACACAATTAAAATGATAGGTCACTTTTTTTTTTGATATGGAAAGTGGCCTGGACACTCTGGCACTCATGTGCCATCTGATGGGAAGAAATGGAAGTGCAAGGGTGAATCGCCACGGCACAGGAGCGAACTCCGAACTTCACGGGGCATCAGTTTCAGGCCCTCTTTTTCTTTTTTTTACATTTTATTATGGGCTCATACAACTCTTATCACAATCCATACATATACATGCATCAATTGTATAAAGCACATCGTACATTCTTTGCCCTAATCATTTTCAAAGCATTTGCTATCCACTTAAGCCCTTTGCATCAGGTCCTCTTTTTTTTCCCCCTCCCTCCCCGCTCCCCCTCCCTCATGAGCCCTTGATAATTTATAGATTGTTATTTCGTCATATCTTGCCCTATCCGGAGTCTCCCTTCCCCCCCTTCTCTGCCGTCCGTCTCCCAGGGAGGAGGTTACATGTGGATCCTTGTAATCAGTTCCCCCTTTCCAACCCATTCACCCTCTACTCTCCCAGCATCGCCCCTCACACCCCTGGTCCTGAAGGTATCATCCACCCTGGATTCCCTGTGCCTCCACAGGCCCTCTTTTTCTGATGAGGAAATTGACACCCAGGATCATGCTGAATGACTGGCCAAACACAGATGCTAGTTCAAGTTCAGGTAGCTCATTAAAAACAATAAAACAAAAAAACCAAACAAACAAACAATAAAACCAACTCACTTCCATCTGACGCTGATTCCTAGTGATTCTCCAGGACAGGGTAGAACTGCCCCGGTGGGTTTTCTAGGCTGTGACTCCCAACAGGAGTAGAGTTCTTTTCCCCTTGGCTCCACTAGTGGCTTCAAACTGCTGACCTTGTGGTTAGTGGCCTAACTCGTAACCACTATGACCCCTTTCTCTGTCTTGATCTCTCTTGGTCTGCCTGTGACTCTTGGGCCTACTTGGTATTCAGTTCTTTATGCTAAAGGTTGGGGAGAAATCCAAGATACCCTTTTCTGCCAGCAGCTAGGTTTGACTTGGGTAAAACGGATTTCTGTACTCTTGAGAGAAAGGAGTAAATAATAATGACAATACCAACAATACCTAGCTGCTTTTTCTGTGCCTCTTTAGGAGAACTACAAGTCTTCAAGGCCACCGGTTGTCCTGCAGGAGAAAGACGAGGCTGTCTGTTCCAGTAAAGATTCACAGCCTGGGAAACCCCAAAGAGCGGTTCTACTCTGTCCTACAGGGTCTCCCCGTGGATTGGAATCACCCCTGCAGCAGCGAGTTTGCACTTTTTGATAGGGCAATCAGGTTTCCTAGTGGTGCAGTGGCTCAAGAGCTTGGCTGCTAAGCCAAAAAGTCAGCAGTTCAAACCCGCAGGAGACTAGGTGGGAGCAAGATGTGGCGGTCTGCTTCTGAAACAATTATAGCTTTGGAAGCCCCGCGGGGCAGTTCTACTGTTTTATAGGGTCAGTGGGTTTTGGTTTGGGGTGCAGTGGCACAACGGTTACATGTTCAGCTGCTAACCAAAAGGCTCCGTGGAAGTAAGACCTGCATGTCTGTTTGCGAGGAGATTAAAGCCAAGAAACCCCCAGGAAGCGATTCTGCTCTGTGAGAAATGACTTAACTACACCCACCAACACATCAACTTTATAATGCAGGTACCCTCACACGGTAGCAATGTTATAAAGCCAGAAACTTGCCGAGGGTCACACAGATGACTAATGTCAGAGTCTGGATTTGGACTCAAATTGGTTGGATTTCAGGATCAGAGTGGCTGTTGATTCTACAGACAAAAGTGCAGAGGAAGTCAACCATGAAGGCTGTGAAACTGTCCCTCTCTTGTGCATTCTGTGAAGGATTTGTATTGGCTATTGGAATTCACTCACCGAGGTAACAGAGACAAACACAGAGAAGCTAACTGAGTCATCAGGTGGAGACACCACTTGCCATCATGTCAATCCTGACTCATAGTGACCTTATACAGGGTTTCTGAGTCTCTAAGTCTTTATGGGAGCAGACGGTCTCATCTTTTTTCTGCTGAGCAGCTCATGGGTTTGAACCACCAACCTTGCAGTTAGCAGCCCAACCCTTAACTGACAGCATCACCACAGCGCCTTACCATCCCCTGGTCACCTTTAAACTAAGTAATGGTTTAGCCCAAAGAGTAAAGATAGTCACCCTTGAGTATTGTGTGCCTAGACGTCCCTGCTTCCCAGACTGCCCAGGTGGTTCAGGGGCATGTACCTTACTGACTTTAAAGAATAGGGTTTCTCATCTGGACAAATCTGGAGCCCCATCGGACAGCAATGAAGGAGGTACCCTGTCCTAAGTCGGGAAAATAGAAACTACCTACTGTATGCCTTGCACATTACCATCATGCCATCTCTTAAGAGTCTGAATCATACAGTTAGATGGATGGTTTTCACCTCGTCTTGACTGGAGTAGAAGTGAAGGTAATGGGTTTGCTGGTTGAGGTTTGGTCATTACATTTTGCAACAAGAGCTGACTCAGGCCTGCCAAAGGGTGTGGATGCTGCCTCCCAGGGGCAGGTAAGGACAGGCCTGGAGCCCGGTCACTGCCTCAGCCTCAGGTCCAGAGGGTAAGGGGTAGGTTATGGGAAACAGAAAGGCCAATTCATCCTGTTTGAATGCCAAACAGGCTTTCAGGGAGGGGGGAAACCGATGCCACCAAGCATGGTGATCCAAGAATGGAGAGCCCCCAGCCCTTTAGGTGGGTCCAGAGCAGGTTCTGGTCCTGCTAAATTTAGGGGATGGGTGCCTAGCTTGTCCACATTCCTTTGGGGCCAGGCCAAAAAAAAGAAACCGAAGAACAGAGCTGAGTAACCACAGACCTGGCCAGAAACCTCCCATGTGTCCCTCTTGAAGATGCTGTACTTTTCCACCCTGGGAATCTCAGGTGACTCTTCACCCAGGGTGAAGCCCAGGCCTCCTTCCTCCTCTCCCTTTCCCAGGCCCCATGTCGGCCTGGTCGGACCTCAGAGTTCAGCTTACCTGAGGCCCCTTGCCCTTCATAGTTTGTTGCTGCTTCACAGGATTTGGGGAGCCGAGAGTTGTTCTTGGAACACGGTTGGCAGATTTAGCGAATAAAAAATGCAGGCCGCTGCTCAGTGATTTGTAACTTCAGCTAAAAAAAGGAATAATCATTTCGCCTAAAGTCTGTCCTAAATAGAGCATTGCAATTGTACTTGTCAAAGCTACCCTGGGAGTATTTCAATGCCCTTCATTAACCTAGTGTGGATTGGCCAACTGTTTCTGTCCAGAGTCCAACGAAAGAGCTTAGGCCCGAGGGCTCCAGGGTCTGTGGCAGCCGCAGAACTCCGCTTGTTACTAAGGTTCAAAGGCAGCTTCAGGAGAAGCATAAGCCCACGGGCCTGGTTATGTTCCAAACATTTCATGTGTGGGACACGGAAATTTGGATTTGATGTCATTTCTACATGTCTTAAGATAGCACTGATCCCCTCCCCCCCCTCCCCCAATGTTTTGGAAATGTGAAAACCATTCTTAGACGGCGCAGAAACAGGCAGCTAATCGAGATTTGGGCCATAGGTCAGAGTTTGCCTTCCACTGACCCGAGCATCGAGAATTGAATGGTCACCTGATCAGAGTCCCCCAGAGAGCTTGTAGAAACACAGCCCGACAGCCACACCTGAAGGGTTTATGATGCGGCACGCCTGGATCGGGACCTGTGCATGTGCATCTCTAACAAGTCCCTAGATGAGGCCAGGGGACACTACTTTGAGACCCACGCCCCTAGAGTACCATCTCTTTCTCTCCTCAACCTTTAAATCTCTACATGGGGTAATTTGGAGCCTTCTCCATCTGGGAAGCATTTTTACATAGGGATCACTGATTATGTTTGGGTTAGAGAGATTCCTGTCCTTGATAGTAATTTCTCTGTGCCCTTGACACTGAACCTCTCCCCTTTAGCTAGCTGAAGGGGAGAGTTGGGAATGAGCGTTTTCTTGTGTATTGATGGTGGGAGGGGGAAGCTTATATCTGATGATTGAACATGATGCATTTTCAACGGAACTTTTAAAGTGGGGATCGTTTTAGGCTTATGGCAAGGTTGGAAAGGGAGTAGAGAGGGCTCCCGTATAATTCTCCTCCAGTTCTGCTTCATGTTAACATCTGACACTACCATGGAACATTTGTTACAACAAAGAAACCTAAGCTAGCACACTCCTCGGAAATGAACTCTAGACTTTACTTGGGTGGCCTGGCTGGGTATGAACTGGGTTGGTAACTGCAAGGGCAGCTGTTCAACTCCACAGTCTGCTCTATGGAAGAAAGATGAGGCTCTCTGCTCACATAAAGTTTCTGCTCTCAGAATGGCCTGAGAAACCCACAAGAGACAATTCCTATAGGGATTCAATGCCTGTTGGTTTGGGTTTTGGTTTGGGGGTGAGGAGAGGCTTGGGATCTACCTTTGAAGCACCAACCACTGGAAACCCTGTGGAGCACAGGTCTGTAAGGGAGTACCCCAAAAAAAGCCAGAGAAAAGCTCCACTGGGTGGAGTTTTCATAATACACATTTTTTTCCATTACCAAGCATTAAGCAACTTGCTCTGAGTTAGTACACCCAGTGGCATTGCCTGGGAAGGTTCTCTCTGGTCACAGTGAATTTTTTCGTGAAAGCAGTTTCACTCCAACATAATTTTTTTTGTGATGGCCGATTTAAGAGAACAGCATGCAGCTGTGAAATTTTGTTTCTTGCTGGGAAAAAAATGCCACAGAAACTGTTGTGATGTGGAATAAAGTTTAAAAGGACAGCGCCATGGGACAAACTCAAGTGTATGAGTGGTTTTCTCCTTTCAAAAAAGGCAAAATGTTGATTGATAATAAACCTCATTCTGGATGTCTGTCAATTTCCCAAACAGACTCATTAGTGCATTTGGAATTCATTCCACCAGGTCAGACTGTTAATAAAGTTTTCTATTTAGAGGTTGTGAAAAGATAGTATAAGAGCATGTGACAAAAAAGGCCTGATTTACAGTTATCAGGCATCAAAAAACTAAAAATCCTATCATGCGTGCTCACCTCCCAATATGATCACTGAAAACAAATGGGTACAAATATGGTGAAGAAAGCTGATGGTGCCTGGCTATCAAAAGACATAGCGTCTGGGGTCTTAAAGGCTTGAAGGTAAACAAGTGGCCATCTAGCTCAGAAGCAACAAAGTCCACAGGGAAGAAGCACACCAGCCAGTGCGATCACAAGGTGTCGAAGGGATCAGGTATCAGAGAACAAAAAAATCCTATCACTGTGAATGAGGGGGAGTGTGAAGTAGGGACCCAAAGCCCATCTGTAGGCAACTGGACATCCCCTTACGGAAGGGTCGAGATGAGCCAGTCAGGGTGCAGTGTAGCAACAATGAAACATAACTTTCCTCTAGTTCCTAAATGCTTACCCCGCCCCCACCATCACGATCTCAATTCTATCTTACAAATCTGGCTAGACCAGAGGATGTACACTGTTACAGATAGGAACTGGAAATACCGGGAATCCAGGACAGAAGTTCCCTTCAGGATCAGTGCTGAGACTGGTGATACTAGGAGGGTGGAGGGAGGGTGGGGTGGAAAGGGGAAATGGATGACAAGGATCTTCATGTGACCTCCTTCCTGTGGACGGACAACACAAGTGGGTAAAGGGAGATGTCGGACAGTGTAAGATATGACAAAATAATAATTTATAAATTATCAAGGGTTCACGAGGGAAGGGGGAATGGGAAGGGAGGGAAAAAAATGAGGAGCTGATGCCAGGGGCTTAAGTAGAGAGCAAATATTTTGAGAATGATGAGGGCAACGGATGTACAAATGTGCTTTACACAATTAATGTATGTATGTACGGATTGTGAGGAGTTGTATGTGCCCCCAATAAAATGATTTTTTTAAAAAGCCTAATTTGTGGCAGATGGAAACTGGTTTTGCTATCACGACAATGCACCTGCTCATGCAGCCATCTCAGTGCACAGTTTTGGGCCCCAAACGGTATACCGTATAAATTCGAGTATAAGCCAACCTAAATATTAGTTGAGGCACCTGTTACCACAAAAACTACATTAAAAATGTGCTGAAAAGCTCAGCTAGTGCATGTATATGCTACCTTTCTTGCCCCACATACATTCCTTACTCACTTGACCTTGCTCTGCGACTTCTTATTGTTTCCATGA
This sequence comes from Tenrec ecaudatus, assembly GCF_050624435.1. Taxonomy (NCBI): domain Eukaryota; kingdom Metazoa; phylum Chordata; class Mammalia; order Afrosoricida; family Tenrecidae; genus Tenrec; species Tenrec ecaudatus. Next base: position 16,273,079 of record NC_134545.1, read on the forward strand.
ATTTAGAGGGACATGAAAGGACAGCAATTTGGCCACATAGAGGAGGTGAAGAAAAAACAAGGGAGGTGCTGTCAGCCATCCAAACAGTTGAGTTTGAAAAAAATGTTTCCAAGAATGGAATCCTGGATTTGACAAATGTATTAAGTGTAATGGAGAGTACTTTGAAGGTGACAAGGTTGTTCTGTGAAAAAATTTTTTTAATACATAGCTTTGAAAAAAATTCCAGGTTTGGGGGGTATCCCCTCATTCTGACATACTTGGGGTCTTCATAAGACTGAAGATCACCACTATTGTTATCAATACCATTTTGGGAATTTTTTAGGTATGGATAACCAAGATTTTAAAAAGTTAACTTGTGCTTCCGGTGGTTCTTATGACTTTACTTCTCTTTCACTTAAGTCTCTCAAGGTGTGGTCCCTGGACCATCCATATCAGCACCACTTGGGGGTGGGTTACAGAAAAGCAGATTCTCCCTGTTGAGAATTATTGGGTCAGTGGCCCTGGCAGTAGAAGGCAGGAAGTTCCTATTTATCAGGTTATCCAAGGGATAGCCACAGAAAATTCATTGTCTTGGATACTAAGAGGTCCAGAAAGGGAGGTAAGGGAACATCAGTAGACAGGATCAAGGCTGCCAGTGGGGACACTGGACTGAAGGGCTGACACAGTTTCCGAACTCAGAAAGACCTGGGTTTGAATCCCACCTACGCGTTGTGTGGCCTCATTGTGCTACCGCAGTCTGCATACCTGTTCCCTTCCTTCAAATCTAGACCAATGTAACTTCCCGGGACTCCCCTTTTATAAAGCGGCTTGCCTCCTCCCAGTTCCGCATTTATTTTTTTCACCAGCATTCACTATCGTCTACTGTCCTGTCAAGGAGGCCCTGGGGGGGGGGGCAGTGGTTGAGCGCTTGACCCCAATCCAAAAGTCAGTGGCTGGAGCCCACTAGTAGTGGCTCCTTGGGAAAAAGTGGTTTATCTGTTTTAGTCGAGATTGACAGCCTGGCCAACCCTATGGGGCAGTTCTCATCTGTATTACAGGGTAGCTCTGAGTCAGAATCCCCTGGATGGTGGCAAGAAGTTTGGTTTGCTGTGGTTTATTACACGGTCAAGAAACCCAGGTGCAGGGGAGAGGGCTGGGGGAAGCCTGAAGGCTGCAGGGAACTGGGGAGCAGATGGTGACAATGGGAGAAAGAAAGGTGCACTGGAACTGAGTGTAGTGATGGATACAAACCCTATTTAAACACGACTGAACTATAGAAGTGTATGACATGTGACTTTTATTACAATAACACTACGGGGCAAGGGAGAGAGGAGAAACCTTGGTGCAGCCAAGCCTTTGTGTGCTGGAAAGGAAAGAGCAGGGGCCTACCCACTCAGTGACTCTGCATGGACAAGACATGGCGATCTACTGCTCTGTCAAGATCAGAATCACCAAAATCCTTTGGGGCCTGTTCTACTTTGTCACAGGGGGCTGCAGTGAGCCTGAATCGCCTTGATGACACCCGACTGACTCTTATTTTACTATTCTAGTGTCTGCCTCCCCCCACTACGGTGCTCAAGAAAAGCATAGTCTAATTTATTTATTGATGCCGCCTGCGCGCCTAAAACAGAGCACGCCAGACAATGGGCATCCAATGATTTTGTTATATAAAAAGCAACCGACTGGTATCAATGGATCGAAGAATGTGTACCTGTCAGGGTAGATCCGACTGGACAGCAACGGGATTTATTTATTTATTTAATTTCATTTCCTAACTAGCTAGCTAGCTGCTAGGGCTGTTACGGTTGTTAAATGAGAAACTATACATAAAGAGCTGAAAACACATTGTCGAGGCTCCTACGGAATGACTATTACTTTAGGGTGCTTCTGAGTGGATGGAGCACCCGGGAGCGGGGCGAGGGAGGCTTCTGGACCTCTTTGGGTGGAGATGCTTACTTTTGGTCTTCCCTGGATCCCCGGGGCCAGCCTCCCAGGGGCGTCTCCGGCTCCTTCACCTGTAATCAGACACGTCTAACTGGCCTTTGGTGACGAGGAGCGGGAGGCTCAGCAGGTGCACCTGAGCCTCAACTTTCACCGAGCACGTCTTGCTTCATCTTATTCCCCGGCCGGCCGGCAGGCGACACCCACCTTCTCGGGCCCGGAGGATTTCCATAGCAACCGGGTGGGCGCAGGGGCGCGAGCGCCGCACTGCGCAGGCGCGCCCGATCCCAGGGCCCGCCCCCGCGACTATCGCGACCGAGCAGCGAGCCGGCGGCGGGCCCTTTAAGCGGCCTTTCCCGGGGGCCGAGCCCGCGCGTGCGCACTGCGCTCCTGCGCTTGTCATCATGGCGACGCGGGGCCATGTGCAGGACCCGAACGACAGGCGCCTCCGACCCATTTACGGTGAGTGCCCGCGGCCGGCAGCGCCTCCAGCCCGGGGCGCCGAGGGCAGCCGGGACGGAAGTGGATGCCCAGGAGGGGCGCCGAGGGGCGCCGGGGGCTCGGCGGGCGCGGGGGGCGGGCCGCGCGGGCTTCTAGGCCGCAGCCGCGGGCCTCGCGTTACCGTCTCCCCGAGCCTTGAGGCGGCGGCGCGGTCGGGCCGCGGCGGGTCCTCCGAGCGACCCCGCCACGCAGATCGTGGGGGGCACTGCCTCGCCCCGAGATCTGTGCCGCCCGCGGGCTGCGCTGTCCCTGGCGCCGCTGCGGGGAAGCCGGCCGCGGTGTGAGGGTGGGACGCCTGACCCGGGGGGAGATTCCTCACCGAAGATTTCTTCCACCTAGAGAATCGCCCCCCCCCCGGGGGGGACTGGTCAGACTGGCGGGACTTAGAGCACTGGGAGAAACTGAGGCCCAAGGAGGGGAAGGGGCGGGCGCAAGGTCACCCGGCTCGAGAGAGGTGCAGGCCGGGGATTCGGGGCGCCAACCTAGAGGTCCTTGGTGGAGAAGCAGCTGCTGTGGCGCGCGCGCGCGTGTGTGTGCGCGTGCGAGGGTCTTGTGCCCAAAATAGCGGTGGAGGGGCTGTGGTCGCTCGTGTCAGCTGGCCATGCGGGGCTGCGAGTGGGCTCTGTTTCCCTGCAGCCTCTGCCTGGTTTTCTCTGCAGCTTTCTTTTTGGTCCAACCTCAACCCGCAGGCTTTAAGGCCGTGCTTTTTACCAGTTCCCCTGCCTGCGGGGATTAAAGAAAAGAAAGAAACCACCGATTTGAGTGTAGGAGAAACACCTAAAGATTAACCGCGCTGGCCCGGTCACTGGAGCGTCTCCGGCTTTGCATTGGCCTGAACTTTTCGACGATTGAATGGCCAAGTTAGTAGTAAGGAAGCGTCAAGGTCAGCGGCGTGAGCAAATTAGGTATCTCCCGATGTGTGGATGCTGTTAAGTGGAGGTTCTGAACGTGGCCGAGATCATTGCACTTTTGTGGGGGATGGTGTGGTGGGAGACTTGGCCCAATTGGGCCTGCTGGTAACTGCAGTTTGTGTGCTGGATCTCATCCGATTCTGGCACTGACCTGTGAGGTGGTTGAAATGGATACTAGCTAATGTGTATGCACTGCTTATATGTGTTGGACGTTGTCCGCAGCCTTTTTAAAAAACATAGGGGTTTTCACATTTAATCTTAATAACCCCAAGGCAGTTCTGTTTTTCTTAATTCTCTTGCTCACCCCCCCCTTTTTAAAAAAACAGATGAGGAAATTGGAGTTTTATTGATGTGCAGTTGGTCTAGGAGCTCCAGTGGTGCTGTCCAGTAAGCGGTGGGCTGCTAACTTCAAGGTTGGCCGTTCAAACTCAACACCTGCCGCTCAGGAGAAAGATGAGACTGTCGGATCTCATGAGAATTTACAGCCTGGGAAGCCCCTAGATAGGGTTACTATGAATTGGCAGTGGGTTGGCTTTGAGTCGCTCTGCTGGTCTTTGGTGGAGCTAAGATTTGAACCCTGTGGATTGCTGTAGACTCAGGCTCATGCTCTTCTTGACCACTGTGCTGGACACCACCTGCCTTGAAGACATCTAATTGCCTAAGTTCACACATGATGTTTTCCGAAGGGAAAAGTTATGTGTACACGCTGGGTGATGATGGGGAGTAAGAGCTGAATCCAGGCTTCACAGTGAGAGGCTCAGTATTGCTTTGTGGAGCAGCTGCTTGGAGAATTTTGGTTGTTGTTATTTTCAGTAATTTTTATTTAAGCCATTCTATGATATATCACCGTGGTTTACATTTTTGTACCTACCTCGAGCACAATCACCAACCATCTCTCAGTAGAGGCTTGCACATTACCATCACACTGAGCAGGCTTCAGTAGAGTTTCAAGTCTAAAACAGGAAGGCCTCCAGAGTAAAAGTCAAACTCGGCACTGTCAAGTTGATGCTGACTCAAGTTGTCTGTCCCTGTGAGCATCTGAGACTGTAACTTTTACAGCAATAGAAAACCCCATCATTTTCCCTTGGGGTGGCTGGTGATTTCGAACTGCTTACCTTGTGGTTAGCAGTGCAATATGGAACCACTGTGTCACCAGGGACCCGTACTGTGTAAGCAGCTCCCCAAACTCTATGGATTTCAGTAGTCCAATTCCATCGTGCTGGGTCAGGGAACAACTTGATGATGGCTGATCCTGTTCAGTGTCTTTTCATGGGTTTATTTGCCTTCCATAGATCCTTTTTGGTGAATTGTCTATTCAAGACTTTTGCCTATTCCCCCCCGACCCCTTTTCTCTTTTTTAAAAATACATTTCATTTTAAAGGTTTACAGAGCAGATCTGCTTCCCGTTCAACAATTCATACACATTTCGTTTCATCTCATTGATTGCAGTTGCCGCTTATCCCATATCCTCCCCGTATATCCTGTTCCCATTCTTTCTCCTGTCCTAACCATTCTGAACTTCATGCAGACTTCTTTTATTATTATTTTTTAAAATATAAAAACAATTGAGATTTTAAAAGTTTTACTTGCAGGGCAAGGGAAATGTCTTTGGTCCTGACGGTCATGTGGAATTAGCCACATGTTGAAGTCTCCAGTAAGAAGAACCAGGCCCATTTCACATTGCTGGACATTCGGCTATCTTAATCAAAAGTGACATGTCATATCTTAAAAACTGAAGTCAGAATTATGAAGTTTTCTGCCATAGCTGTGCGAGACCGTCAGAATCTAACACAATGATTATAACTGGCAGGCATAGGAAAAGGCCATCCTTGACTTCAGTCCTTTGGATGTGATTTTATACATCAGTACTCATAACCCACCATTCTTGCTTGTATTTAGCCAGTCACTAACTGAAATGAACAAGTTCACACAAGGTTGTACTTGCCCACCAGCCAAAAATTCAACAGCTGCCAGCACAAGGTTAGTGCTTACTTGTGTGCTAACTTACCCACCTGTGAGGTAGGTAAGATTATTGGCAGCAGAGTTGGAAACAGAAGGTCAGAAAGATTAACTTGATTAAGTTTGCAGCTTATAAGTTAATAGAGCTGGGATGTGAACCTCGGTCTTCCGGCTGGAGAACCCAGCCCTTCAGTGAGTTCAGGTTCAGCAGCATCACTGTCTTTGTTGTATAGTATTCTCCTGCCAAGAGTTTAGGATGTTGTAGCTGTTGGATAGTTTTGTGGGTAGAAGTAGATAGGGCTATGGGAGATTCATTTTTAATGTTGGTTTATGAGCTAGGGGAGGAATGGAGAGAAAAATAAATATATGATTCTGTTTCATTAAAGTAGCTCTCTCTTCTCCCTTCCACACTTTTAAAGTGGCCATTGTGGCACTTTATACGTACAATAATTAGTTGCCATCAACTGTATGCATGTCAGAGGAGAGCTACATGCCATTGGGCTTTTGGTGGCTGTATTTTTTTTTGAGTGTAGTGGTTACTCATTGGGCTACTAACTGCAAGGTCAGTAGTTCAAAACCACTGGCCACTCCAAAGCCAATCTATAGAGACAGTAACTGAATTCATAGTTCCTTTGGGGTCTAACAGGAGGTTTCTTGTTAATGGGAATATAACTGAGCACAAGAACAAAGAAAATGTTCACAAATGGATTATGGTGATGATTGGATTGCACAGCCCTTCTTGATATAATTGAAGTATTCAGTTATATAGTTTGTGAATTAAATGCCGGTACAACTGGTTTGTTGTTGTTTTCTTTTTCCCAAAGAGTCCCAGGCGCAGAGCCACGGGAGCAGTTCTGTTCTACCCTATAGGTTGTGCTGAGTCGCCATCCACTCAATGGCACTGAGTTGGGTTTTTGGTTTTGGTTGGACTAGAACAGGGGTTGGCAAACTTTGGCTCTGGAGCCATATGTTCTTTCGGTACGTACATGTGGCTCTGAAGTGAAAATGAAAATAAAAGTATCATAGTTTCATTTACAATGTTACTTTAAATTTTCCTCACTTGTAAAAATACGTTTACGGCTCACAATTTTCAAATTGTTATGAGTTACAAGATTGGCTCTTCCATCTCAGAAGTTGCCAGCCACTGGACTAGACCCTCTAGCAGTGCGTCAGCAGTTTGTACCTCCTGGGGAATCCGGTACATGGATACAGGAGTTGTAAATTTTCAGGTCAGCAGTAGCAAAACAGGAGGAGAGGGATTTCAAAGTAGAAAACGTATTCTCATAATCTTAAGAACATGCACATACACATGCATGCATTACCATTTTCTCGACACAGACTTTTACTTCTGGTTTGTCTTTTGGCCCCTGCAGTCATGCTCTAGAGTGGGACTGATGTGGCTACGTTGTCCTAAATGATAGTTCCGTCTTTGGTGAGTAGGGCATTTCCTTTGGGTGCTGGAACTCCTGTCCAGTCATTATTCTGCTGTAGCTCACTATGAAAACCTCTCAGGCCTCCAGTCAACTGCGGTGGTCTGAGCCTTCTGTGGGAAGACTGTGTTGCATGCATGTTGTCCTGGGGGATGGCAGGTGGCATGGTTAGTGAGAGCTAGCTTTTTAAAAAAGTTGGTTTTGTTTGTTTTCACTGAATTGGGTGAAGGTTTTGAGAGCAGATCAGTTTTCCATTCAACAACTCATACTCATTCTGTTTGATCACATCATTTGCATTCTTCACATCATACCATCACTTATCAGACTTCTTCCCAGTGTTTCCTGTTTCCATTCCTCCTCCTTTCTTAACCCTTCTGAATTTTGTTCTTGGGCATATGCTGCTTTTGTGTGTGTGTGTCTCAATTACAAACTGATCAGTTTGCTTGAAAATTGAGCCATAAAATTTAATAGTTTAAATGATTTTGAGTTTTGCTCCACATTTTTCTCTGTTCTACCCATGTTTTGTCGACAATCCCTTTGAGACCTTTGGCAATTGTGGTAGCGGGGCATCATCTAGTTCTTCTGGTCTCCTGGTCATAAGAGACTGATGGTTTTTGTAAGGTCCATTGATTAATCGGTCCTTGTATCTTTGATTTTCAGGACCAGGACTCCTTTGACTATTACTAATATTTGGCCCTTGACTTTCCTAGTATAGTTATTTTGTATCTGCCTTAGAGCTACACGTAGCTCTCATTTCCCTTGTAGACCACTCAGAAAATCCTTTTTTCCCCTCTCTGTGGTAAAGCTTGCATTTTTACATATTGTTCACTTGACGTGTTTGTGAGGCAATGCAGAGAATAAGAACTAGTACTAAACAGGTTAGAATGATTCCTAGCCTCAAATAACTTAAAGTCTCAATTATTTTTAAAAAGTGTTCGGGATACATAGTTATTAGAATTGTGTTAAATGTTGAGGGACAAAGATAGGTTGCCTTTATTACATATGATGTGGGCACCTGGGCTTTGAGACAGGTCAAGGCAAGGTGATATTTAATGGGACACAGGACATACCTGAAAGAAGAGCAGGGGTAATGAGTTAGGGAATAGAGAGAGATGGAGGGCGTGTGAAGATCTTAAGATAAGGAGCTCGGTCCATTTGGGCTCCTAAGACGCTTGTGAGTTGAAATGCCCAGGTGAAGGAGGGCCATGAGGAAAAGGAGAGGCAGGCAGGGATTCAGCTTTATAAACTATTTTCAGGATTTTGATATTTGTATTACAATGGGAATCAGAGGAACTTAGCCATGAGAGTAATATGATCAAATTCGGAAGGTTGGGGGGGGGAGGGGAAACCAATCTCAATGATTGACGTATAACCCACCCTCACCCCTCACCCTGACCAGGGAGATGAAAAACAGAAATGTGGGTAAAGGAATACAGAGGATGGTGAAGATATTAAAATAAAAATAGTTTATAATTTATCAAGGGTTCATCAGGGTGAAGGGCTGGGGAGGGAGGGGGAAAAGGAGCTGATACTAAGGACTTAAGTACAAAGCAAATGTTTTGAAAATGATAATGGGAACATATGTACAAATATGCTTGATACAATTGATGTATGGATTGTTGTAAGAGCTGTGAAAGCCCCCAATAAAATTATTTATTAAGGTCTGTCTAAATAAGATAGGCTGGATGAACAATCTGGAGGAGAAAACAACTGGACCGACAGTTTCGGGGGGACATGAGAGAGGGAGGTGGGAGGAAAGGAAGTGGTGTTAATAAACCCAGGGGGCGTGGCACGGGAAGATGGCGGCCAAAGAGAAGAAGAAGAGCATCTTTGACCTGTCCAAGGACATCGACAGGCCATCTGGGTGTAGTTTCAGGGCTGCTGCGAAGCTGGCGGAATCCTCAGAGGGTTTGACCCCCTCCTCAGCCTCGTGCTGGACGGCAACATTGAGTACATGAGAGACCCCGACGACCAGTACAAGCTGAGAGAGGACACGAGACAGCTGGGCTTGGTGGTGTGCCACGGCACGTCGGTGGTGCTGTCTGTCCGCAGGACAGCATGGAGGCCATCCCCAACCCCTTCATCCAGCAGCCAGATGCCTAGTGCCGCCCCCTGCCCACCGTGTGTGCTGAATAAAACCAGAAAACTCCAGTCTCGAGTGCGGCCTGCTTTCCAGCTGGGGCCCTGGGCACAGCACAGACCTGGCTAGGCTTGGGGCCCACAGTGGGGACAGGTGGGTCTGCAGCCCTGCAGTCTTGATCCTTGGCCCCCAGAGGAGCCTGGGAGCAGGGCTGCATGCAGACCCCATCCAGAGTTAGTCCCCCTGCCCAGACCAAGGATGCTTCTGGAAGGGTAGCCACCGCTTCTAGCAGGTGGCTTCTAGCCACCTGCCTCTGCTGTGCCCCTCCCTCAGCACCCTGTCAGAGATGACCCAGGACATCTATACCCCAAAGACACAGCCTGGCCCCCCATGCCCCTCCTCCAAGCCCCCGTTTTTTTTTAAATTAAAAGATCATTTTATTGGTGAAAAAAAAAACACCCCAGGAACAAGGGAATAACAAGTGATCCAAATTAGTGGTGAGGAGGGTGTATAAAGCCTGGTAGGACGTGACCAAGGGCAATGTAACGAGAGGAATTACTGAAACCCAAATGAAGGCCAAGCATAATAGTAGGACAAGAGGAAAGAGCTAGGAGGAAAAGGGCATTTAGAGAGGCCTAAATGCATCTGCATATGTAACTATATTTATATATGAGGATGGGGAAATAGATCTATGTGCATATGTTTATAGGTTTAGTGTTAACGTAGCAGATTGACATAAGACTTCCTTCTACTCAAGTACTCCCTCAATGCAAGAACAATTTGTTCAATTCAGTCCATGATGCTCACCTTTCCGAAATGATTGCTGAAGACAAAGCGGGTGTCTAAACAAATGTGGTGAAGAAAGCTGATGGAGCCCAACTATCTGCAGGCGTCCTCAAACTATGGCCCGCAGGCCACATGCCGCCTGCTGAGGACATCTATCTGGCCTGCAGGGTGTTTTTACCCCGTTTGTTTTTTACTTCAAAATAACGTGTGCAGTGTGCATAAGAATTTGTTCATAGTTTGTTTTGTTTTTTTAACTGTAGTCCGGCCCTCCAACGGGTCTGAGGGACAGTGAACTGCCCCCTGTTTAAAAAGTTTGGGGACCCCTGACCTAGGGTCTTAAAGACTTGAAGGTAAACAATTGGCCATCTAGCTGAGAAGCAAACAGCCCACATGGAAAGCCACAAAAAAGCCCAGTCTGTGTGACCATGAGGTGTCAAAGGGATCAGTTATCAGGTATCAAAGAGGAAAAACTCATATCATTGTGTGTTCACCTTCCCTATATGATCGCTGAAGACAAGTGGGTGCATAAACAAATGTGGTGAAGAAAGCTGATGGTGCCCGGCTATCAAAAGATATAGCGCCTGGGGTCTTAAAGACTTGAAGGTAATCAAGCGACCATCTACCTCAGAAGCAGCAAAGCCCACATGGAAGAAGCACACCTGCCTGTGTGATCACGAGGTGTTGAAGGGATCAGGTATCAGGCATCAAAGAACAAAACATCCTATCTTTGTGAATGAGGGGGAGTGCAGAGTGGAGACCCAAAGTCCATCTGTAGACAATTAGACATCCCTTACAGAAAAGGTTGTGGGTGGAGACAAGCCAGTCAGGGTGCAGTGTAGCAACAATGAAACATACAACTTTCCTCTAGTTCCTAAATGCTTCCCCCCTCCCCCATCATGATCCCAATTCTACCTTACAAATCTGGCTAGACCAGAGGATGTACACTGGTACAGACAGGAACTGGAAACACAGGGGATCCAGGGTGGATGATTCCTTCAGGACCAGTGGTGAGAATGGTGATACCGGGTGGGTGGGATGGAAAGAGGGAACTGATTACAGGGATCTACATATAACTTCCTTCATGGGGGACGGACAACAGAAAACTGGGTGAAGGGAGACGTCGGACAGTGTAAGATATGACAGAATTATGATTTATAAATTATCAAGGGCTCATGAGGGAGGGGGAGTGGGGAGGGAGGGGGAAAACGAGCTGATGCCAGGAGCTTAAGTGGAGAGCACTTGTTTTGAGAATGATGAGGGCAATGAATATACAAATGTGCTTTATACAATTGATGTATGTATGGATTGTGATAAGAGTTGTATGAGTCCCCAATAAAATAATTAAAAAATTTATTAAAAAAAAAAAAGTCCTGAAAAAAAAGTCCTGAATGCTGTATGGGAAACAAAAAGGGGCAAATGGAGGATGTGAGCCCATCATTTAGGTAGTATTATTTCTATTTCTAACTTCTGATTGTGATTTGAGAGAAAGTGTCCAGAGCAAATTGGTTTTCTTTCTAGCAATTAAGACACACTTTGCTATGCGACCTTCATTGCAGTCTCCACAGTATAGCAGCCTTATTCCCACTTTCTTCCTCTCTACTGATGTCATTCATCTTACTCTCTTAACCTGTCTTAGATCGAGTTCTTTAGAGAAGCAAAACCAGGAAAGCTTACTTATGTGTCTATAGAGAGAGATTAACCCCCAAGAAAGTGGTCTTAGAAGTTGGTAAGTTCCAAGTATCAGGTATCAGACTGCATTCTTTTCTTGGCTGATGTAGCTGCAGAGGCTGATGACAACAGGTAAGATGACAGGCTGCTGACTTGTAGGCTGCAGAGGCAATTGACACTCAGGATTGGCAGAGTAGATCAGGTTGCTGACTCAAGCCCAAAGAACCTAAGGTCAGATGATGATGAGCCAGCCAACAAAAAGCGAGTTAACTTTGCCAGAATCTCCACATGTATAGGAAGCCCTCCCCACCCCCAAAGACACTCTTTTTTAATTGATGAGCTGTTCATAGACTTCATCAGTGATCCCATTATTTTATCTATAATTAACTATTGTCAAGCAATTAGTTTGGTTTGTTTTTTTAAAATAATTTTATTGAGGGCTCGTACAATTCTTATCACAATGCATCCATCCATCCATTGTGTCAAGCACATTTGTACATTGGTTGCCATCATCATTCTCAAAGCATTTGCTCTACGTGAGCCCTTGGTATGGGCTCCTCATCACCCCTCCCCCTCTGTGAACCCTTGATAATTTATAATTATTATTTTATCATGTCTTAACACTGTCCGATGTTTCCCTTCACCCACTTTTTTGTTGTCCGTCACCCAGGGAGGGGGTTATATGTAGATCCTTGTAGTAGGTTCCCCCTTTCTGCCCCACCTCCTCACTGCCATCTAGTTAATTCCAACTCATAGTGACCCTGTAGGTCAGGGTAGAAAGGCCCTTGTGAGTTTTGGAGATGACACTGTTCATGGGAGTAGAAAACCTTGTCTTTCTACTGTTTTTTAAACAAAGGGCAATGGAGTTTAAAGATGGAGTCATTTGGTATTTGGTATTTTTCCCAATGGCAGCAGCATCTGTACTGTAATAGTTAACAGTGTTAACAGCCGCACCAGAGGCATCAAGAACACACAGCCAGAAGACTTTCTTTTCTTTTGAAGATTTTTTTTTTTATTTGTGAGATTGACAGCCCTTCCCTTCTGTCTGTATCTCTCAGAATGAGCGGACCAAGAGTTCCTTGGGCCTCCTTTACGTGCAAGGAGATAGTGAGCAGGCGTGTGTGTGTGTGTGGTGGTGGTGGTGGTGGTGGTGGTGCTTCTGTGACTGCATAGCTGAGGAAGAGGAACTTCTGTCTGAACTTTTGTGGTTCTCTCATTTACTCAACATATTTTGATAGACTCTTGCTAGCTCTTTCTAAAAATCATTGGTAGGTCCTGTCATTTAATCCAGTGTTTCCCAAATTTCTATCACTTGTTCTGGTGATACATGCTCTTCTAGTATTACCTGTACTAGTCCTTAATATTTTAAAAAGTTGATGGCTTTACCCTAAATTTATTTTTAAAAACTTATTTTAAAAGGTAACACTGCTATGCTATTCGTGGACAACTTTGTATCACTTGTCTGAAGAGGACAAGACCAGAAAAAGAATACAATGGGAATCAGTACAGTGTCATTAAAGCCCTGACAAGACTTTTAATTCTTGTGAAGATCTGAGTCTGATGCCAGTGTGCTTCTTGGTTTAACAAGATGTTAAGTAAGTGCTAGCGAGGTGGCAGGCTAGCTCCAGATGGAGATTTTTCTCTTAGGAAAAACATTCTTTCGCATGGAATGTTATCTAGCGCCATCTTCAAGGACAACCTAAAAACATTTCAGGTGGAAGAATATGAGACCAGGTTCTGGGAAGCATTGCCTTAACTGATGGCTTCATAACCTTGTGGTTTCCACCGTCTGCTTTGTACGTGGCTGATATTGACTGACCCATGTTACTAAAGCAATAACACTAATTGTGACCGTCACTCGGCACCGTTGATGAACTTGTAAAAGTACCTACTAAAAAGGACAGGCTTAGGATATCTTTTTACTTGCCTGTTTTCTCCAAGGGCTACAAAATGTGTATTTCATAGCCAGTAATGTCCCCCACTCGTTGATTCGTTTGTCCTGCTGTGGTGGCTTGTGTGTTGCTGTGCTGATGTACGTTACACACGAAACACTAGTGACTGAACTCCCGGTGCAGTGACTCCAAGACTGTCCCACATGAAGAAAGCAAAAGGTCATTAAGAGATAGGAAAGAGGCCTCCTGCTGCTGCTTGTGTGCACCATCTGTGCAGACCTGGTACCTCCTGTGAAGTGGCAGCAGAGGAGACTCCAGTGCTCTCCACGGTCACCGAGAAACCCGAGGAAGGAGGCAAGACTGAGAACACCGATCATAGTCATATGAAGGTGCTGGGGCAGGATGGTTCTGTGGTGCAGTGTACGATTGAGTGCCACTTAGTAAATGAATCAAAGCCTATTGCGGACGACAGGGTCTATCAATGAGACATCCGATTCTGGTCTGACGGGCAGCCATTCAGTGAAACAGACTTACCTGCACAGGTGTACGTGGAGGATGAAGATAGACAATGGATGTGTTCCAGCAGCAGATAGGAGGCGTCTTCTAAAAGGGACCCTGTACCTTCCCTTCAGAATGCTGTTCCGATCGACCAAGAATCCGTTCTCAATTAGAAAACCACAGTTTAGTTCGGGCACTTCCTGACTGCTACAGTAGTTTTCTGTATTTCATTTCCACGTCTCCTTTCCTTTATTTTACATAAAGTTAACCGGTGCATGTGCACAAGCATACTGCATTTCCTCCCTCTATATTTGCTAAACGGCCAGTGGTCTGTTTTGATCACCATTAAGTGGAGATGGGGTGGGGAAAACACTGGTTTTGTGAAAACACCCGCTTCTCTTTTAGTGGCGTGTGCATTCAGCCCTTCTCTTTATAGTCCCTAAGCTACTTTACTCTCACTGTTTAGCAACAATAAAAAACAAACATAAAAAGTCCTTGCATGCTTTGTTCGATGGGAGAATTTTAATGTTTTTCTTTTGTCATTGTAAAAGGAAGATCGATTTTATAGCTTCTTTTGTACATTGCTTTTACATACAGGGCAATCAGTCTTTAAGTAGGTGTAAATTACCCTCAAATAAAGGAAGTCCAGGTATTTTTCCCTTCAACTCAAACATCTTATTTAAATAACCTTGTTTAAATTAACTAAACAGATAAACAAACAAACAAATAATAAAATGACAGGAAAGACCAAAGGGGACTTCAGAAGAAATTCTGGTGCTTTTGAACTTCGGAGTTTGTAAAGAACATTAAAAGTACCGTGAGTGTCCAAAAGAATAAGTCTGTGTGGTGTAGCCAGAGGATGCTCCTGAAATGCAGAGGTGGTGAGGCTTCATTTCGTGTACTTTGGACATGTCATCAGGGGAGACCAGTTGCTGGAAAGTACATCCGGCCTGGAGAAGTAGTGTGTTAATGACAAGTTTTATTTGGGAAAAGTAACTCAGCTGAAGATACTTTGTGTCTATTTTCCCTTTGTGGCTCCTCAGGGGTTTATTTGTTGCCTGCAGCCCCACTTCCCTTCAGCTTACCCAAGCATAGCATTGGCCTTGGTGGCCACTAGTTGTGGCTGGAGCCCGGAAACAAATAGGACATTGTGTAGTCCTTCATTAGCTTAATCAGCATTTTTCATCCCTCTATAAGGTGCTGTGTGATTGAAGAGTCACCCACAAGGTCTCCAGGTCATGAACCCATGAGAGAAAGGTGAGGCTTCTGTTCCTACAAGGAACTGCAGCCTAGGAGACACCTTTGCCTGGTCTTACCTGTTTAGAGACCGACTCTTAACACTGGGGGTTCATCAAAGGTGTTTCCTCTAGTGTCTGAGAATGCTTCAAGAGAATGTCCTGGGAACTTACGAGCCTTACAGAACTGAGAATGACATCAGACACAACTTCTGAGGAAGAGCGAGTACCGTTTACAGAGCTGGTTATTTCTTGTCAGGGAATCTGTAAGGACAGGCGATGGCCTACTGGTGCGAGTTGTCAGCCTTGCAGTCCAGTGCTTAAGCAACAGCACCACCAGGGCTTTTTGACCACTTTCCAAGAAACCATTGAGCCTGTGCCGCATAGCAGCCTTGTAGGACAGGAGAGGACTGCCCCAGTGAGTGTCCGACACTCTTAACTCTTTACTCCCTTGGCGTGACGGTGGTTTCAAACGGAGATTGCAGCAAAAATTCATAACCAGTAAATCTCCAGGGCCCCGCCCGGTCACACGAGTGGGCCTGAAACGGTAACTCTGCGGTTTTGATAACCATAAGGTCAGTGGTTCAGACGGCAGCTTCTCTGTGGAGAGGTTTGAAGGTGTCTGCCCTGTAAAGATGTATGAGGTGCAGCCTTTTTTAGGGTTGATGTGAGGCAGCATTGGCTCTATGGCCGTGGGTCTTACGGCGGCTGCCTAATAATGTCAAGCCATGTGAATGTCTTCTTTGGTGAACTATCGCTTCAAATCCTTTGTCCGTTTCATGGTTGGGTTATTTGTCTTTTTTAATCGTTGTCAAAGTTTTATTTATATTTTGGTTAGTAGATTCTTGTCCCAGATGACTTTTTTTTTTTTTGCTGGAATTGGGGGAGGGAGGTGGACTGTCTAGGTAGGTAGGGTCAATCCCAGACGACTTTTAAGAAACATTCGCCCAGTTCACTTGTCTTTTCACTTTTTGGTAGTCTTCTGATGAACAAAAAGCATTTGTGTTTCCGAGGTTCCGGTTATTTTGTCCTTTGGGGATGGTGCGTTTGCTCTTGGGTAATACCGTGTTGAATGCTAGGCATGATGGTGTCGGCCCCTGCTCATTCCTTAAGGGTTTTGTGGGTTTTGTTTGCATACTTAGGCTCCTAATCCGTTTTGAATTTGTTGTGTGTGCAGCATGAGGCGAGTCATGGATATGCTTTATTTCTCTGTGTGTACAAATCTAAATTTCCCACACCATTTATTGAAGAGACCCTTATTCCCGATCCTGTGAACTTAGCACCCTTTTCAAAAATAAGTTGCCCCAAAGTGGATACAATTCTGGACTTTTCTATTCCATTGGCCTACATGTCTACAGTTATATCAATAATACTAGGCTATTTTGATTACTCCAGGTATCAAGAAGTGTGAGACCTACTATTTTGTTCTTTTCTTTCAGCATAGTTTTAGCTATTCAGGACTTTGTGTTGCCTTATAAAGTTGAAGATTGTTTTTCTATCCCCCCCCCAAAAAAAAGTTTTATTGGCATATAATTCATGTCATGCAGTTCAATAGTCACATCAAGGTGGGTTTTTAAAAAAATTTCTGTAAGGAAGGCTATTGGGATTTGGGTCAGGATTTTATTGAAATTATAAATTACTGATAGTGATTAGGGCAAAGAATGTGCGGATGTGCTTTATACAATTGATGTATGTATATGTGTGGATTGTGATAAGAGTTGTATGAGCCCCTAATAAAATGTAAAAAAAGAAAAGAAAAAAAAAGAAAATGATTAGGGCAAAGAATGTACAGATGTGCTTTATACAATTGATGTATGTATAGGCATGGATTATATGAGCCCCTAATAAAATGTTTAAAAAAGGGGGAAAAAAAGAAAATATATGTAATGTTGGAAAACCCAGTGTGAAATTATGCAAAATTAATTAAATGTCTTTAAAAATGTGAAAAAAATTATAAATTACTTTGGGTATTATCGACATTTTAACAATAATAAATTTTTTAGTCTACAAACCTGGAATATCTTTCCATTTATTTAAGTCTTCTTTCATTTCAGGGGTGTTTTATAGTTTTCAAGTATGTGCCCTTTGTGTTCCTGGTTAGAGTTATTTCTACGTATTTTGTTGTTAGATGTTCTTATAAATGGAATTGTTTCCCTAATTTTCCTTTCAGATTTCTCATTGCTGGTATATGAGGGGACTTCAAAAAGTTTGTGGGGAAATGGATTAAAAAAATAATGGAGTGCCTTTGAAGAAAATTTTTGTTCGTTGACTTTGCAACTTTGCTAAGTTCCTCGATTTGCTCTAGAAGTTTTCATGACTCTGGGAATTTCTATATAGAGGGTCGTATCTATGAATAGAGATGTTTAAACGTCCCACCCCCATCCAGTCTGGATACCTTTTATTTCTTTCTTTAATACAGTATTGAATAGAAGGGGTCTTTCATATATGCCGTGAAGTTGCTCCAACCTTTAGCGTTTTCATCAAGAAAGGGCGTTGGGTTTTATCAGATGACTCTTTTGCATCCATAGAGATGATTTTGTGGTTCTTTTTTCTTTGTCCTATTGATGTGATGTGTTTATTACATTGATTAATTTTCTAATGTTTAACTAGCCTATATTCCTGGAATAATCCCACATGGTTGTGGCATATGACTGTTAGATTCTGTTCATTAGTGTTCTGTTGGGAATTTCCCCATCTGTCTTGGTAAGAGCATTAGGCTGCTAACTGAAAGGTCAGTAGTTTGAACCCACCAGTGTGCCCCAGCAGGAAGGTGCGACTTCCATAGAGATTTAAAACCGTGGAAACACAATGAAAAGGTTTTACTCTGCCATATATGGTCCTGCTGAGCTAGCATCAACTCAGTGGCAGTCGATTCCGTGTGGGGTTTTCATGAGAGATACTGGCCTCTCCTTTCCTCCCTCCCTTTCCATGTGGTGGCGCTGAGCTTTCTCTTTCCTTCGTCTGGTCGGTTTGCTCTTCTCTCTCTGGTTCCTGGAGTTACTGAGTTGGGTGGTTAATCTGAGGTCTTTTTTTATGGAGGCGTTTATTGCTGAACAAATTAATTGTTTCCCGCGAGTGCTTTTCTGCATCTTGTAACTTGAGCATAAGGCTTGAGTTGGTGCAGTGCAGTAAACTACTTGATGTCACTCCTCTAGCCATAGTTTTTGTAACTTAGACCAGACAACTGGGTGGGACCATGCAAATAGGATACGGAGAAGTCTGTCCAGGCCGTCGGTCAGTTTTGCCATCCTCTGGGTTTAAAACGAGCCCTCTCAGAAAGCGGGAGCAAGGAATCTTACTCTCATCGTGAGAGAAGAGTCAGGAGTTGAGTGTGGTCCCTGAACTCCAAAAACCAAACTGAGACCACTGCCACTGAGTGGATCTCCAACTCAGCACCATGTGTTGTATGATTTGAATCTTGTAGATTTATCAGTACTTGTTTGTGACCTAAAATGCGGTCTGTCTTGGAGAACCATCCATGTTCACTGGAGTAGAATGTATACTGTGCTACCTTTGGATGGAGCGGTCTATATGTTTGCTAAGTCTCACTGGGTCCAGTATCAGTCAGGTCCTTTGCTTCTTTGTTGATCTTCTTAGATATTCTGCCCATAGTTTGAAAGTGGTATGTTGAACTCTCCAATGATTGTGAATGTTACTGTGTTTCTCCCTTCAGCAATTACTTCTTTCACTCCCTATGATCCTCTCTTCAATTCACTCGTTTAGGAAACTTTCACATGTAGTTTCTGAGTCGTTCACTGTATAAAATGCCTTTAATTCTGCCCTCCAAAAATTATTTTTAATAAAGAGAACATTTATTAAAAACGGACAATTTATTAAACATTTATTAAACAATTATTAAAAATAGGGACAAGACATCCACAGAGCCATATCATCTGGAGGAGGGAGACCATTACCGTGAGGTCATAGTAGTGTTCCAGGGCTGGCTGGGTCCATTATCTTAAAAAGGCAGGTGAGGTTAAAGAGCACTGTCATGGAAACATGGTGGGCCGTCTCCCTTCAGTTCTCTCGGAGTTTGCTGTATATATTTCGATGCTCCAATATTGGTGCATATATATTTAAATCTTCTTGGTTAATTGACCTTTTTTTCACTGTATAAAGTCCCATCTTTGTATCTTCCGACAGATTACCTTTACGTCTACTTCATTTGATATTAAGATTGGCGTTCAACTCTCTCAGCCATTATTTACATAGGCTACATTTTTTTAACCTTTCACTTTCGACCTGTTTGTGTCTTTGGGTTTAAGGTGTGTCTCTTGCAAACAGCATTCTGCCACTTTGGCTTTCGATGGGAACATTGGCCCATTTACATTCACTATACTTCCTAACAAGAAGTAATTGATGCTGTTTTGTGTTTTATGTATGTCTCAAGCCTTCTTTGTATTGCTTGCTTTTGTGTTTTATTGGTTTATTGTAGTGAGCTTTTTGGATTTCCTTTTATATGAATGTGTTCTATATATTTTTAGTGGTTACCATGAATATTCATTACATTTAAGGACTTGTATTTATAACACTGGGGTAAATTGGTACCAACGTCATCTTGGTATCACAAGAAAATGTGTAGCTATACTATTCCTCTCCCACCCCCTTTGATATCACTAGTTATGCGGTTATATTTCATTTGCCCTGTAGCATAGTTTCATGACTATTTTCACTTCAAATTTTATGACTGAACCCTGTCCTTTTTGTTGTCTAACCCTGTTATTTTCCTTATATAAAAACCATTATTGTCTGTCCTCTGTATGTAGGGATGCATGGTTTCTTTCACATCCATTTTGGGCAGTGTCAGACTGTAAATATGTCCTTGGTCCCCTCAGGGTTGTTTGTTTGTTTTTAGAGGGCAGCCCTGCTCCTTTTGTTTATTATTTTCCCTCACTGCCTACCCGGACTCTTGCCTCTTGGACTTTGTCTGGCAAGCAGGGTGGCTGCTAGGTGACGGCTGTACCTTTGGCTCACGTGGGGTGGCGCTGGGCCTTCCCCTGGGTCTCTGCCAGTAGCTCTGGCAGCTGTGGTGATGAGGGCGGCTGACGTGGGCTCCCACAAGATTTTAATACAGGGTTTGCACAACATCCTAAAGACACAGCATCCTGTTTCACAGGCTACATTGTGATTGTTAAGCATGACATACCTGTATATAGAGTACTGACTCACCATTAAACCCATACTGACCTTATACGACAGAGCAGAACTGATGTAACCCATAGCAGCCTTGGTGGAGTAGTCAGGCACTCGGTGGTTCACAATTGCCAGCCAGAGCTGCTTCCATAAAGATTTATCACCTTTGAAACCGCAATAGGCAGTTCGACTGCATCCTATCAGATTGTGATTAATAGTAGGCATTAATAAAAGTAGGGTTTAATGTAACCTGTAATATTGTTTGTACACGAGAGATGACTGTAGGTCTATTGGATTGGGCCATCAGCTCTGTTATGTTTTTTACTTAGAGGTGAGGTACCTTTTGAAGTCTCCAATACCAGCTTGTGTTTTTTGTTACTGTTGTTTCTGAGGCTAATACATAGCAAAACACACCAATTCAACAGTTTCTGCATGTTCAAAATAGTAACATTGGTTGTGCATCCATTGTCACCCTCATTTTCTGAGTTGTCCTTCCATCATTAACATAAACTCACTGTCCCCTAAGGTTCCTATCTAATTTTTTATCTAATTTTTCCCATTGCAGTTGTCAGTTTCATCCCATATACCAGTAGATCAGGCGTCCTCAAACTATGGCCTGCTGGGTGTTTTTGCCCCATTTGTTTTACTTCAAAATAAGATAAGTGCAGTGTGCATAGAACTTTGTTCATAGTTTTTTTTTTTTAACTATCGTCCGGCCCTCCAGTGGGTCTGAGGGACCCCTTTTTAAACTGGTCCCCTGTTTAAAAAGTTGGAGGACCCCTGAGGTAGATAGTTCTTAAAGGAGTGTAATGTTCAAGGTGGACCATTTTTATAGTTAAGCTAAACAGTTGTTTGTTTTTAAATAGACTTCAGGGGACATTCTTGGTGTACGGTTTAAAGATTATTTCAGGGCAGTAGTTTCAGGGGCTCATCCATCTTCTGTGGGTCTGGAAAGTCTGGCTAGCATCTGTGGGGACTTGACATTGTGTTCTTTTTCATGTTGTTGAAGGAACAGAATGACTAACATGGTTTATTTATTTATTTTTTTACAGATTATCTTGATAATGGTAATAATAAAATGGCAATTCAGCAAGCAGATAAACTATTGAAGAAGCATAAGGATCTTCATTGTGCTAAGGTACAAGTTCCATTGCCCACAGTTACTTAGCTTTTTTGGATTATGTATTGTAGTTCTTTACTTGAAAGGGAAAAGGTGTTTAATTCATTTCTTCAATGATCGTTGTATATTTTTACACAGTACTTTTCAGGAGGCATCTAAAAGGTTGTGGGGAAAAAATCCATTATCCTTCAATTCTATTTTCCCGTGAACTTTTGGAAGGTCCTTTGTATCTGCTCAATCACTTTAAAGCTGTATACGTGTTTTTGAAGCTAGCTTTTATGTCTTTGACATTACGTACCGAGTTTAGCCGGCGGTGGGCATGGTGGTCAAAGGAGAGGGGCGAGGCTTTGTACTCCTGGAAGGACTCAGTCTCGGGAACCTATAGGGGCAGTTCTACTGCGTCTGACAGGGTTGCTGTCACTCAGAATTGACTCGATGGCAGGAAGTTTGGGTTTGAGTTTAAGCATTGTTGTGCACACTCTTCTTTACCGACAATTGGAAAGAATCTTGATTCACTTGTATTTTAAGTAAAAAAATTGGTGTAGTTCTTTGCTAGCCAAAGTTGCACCTCTCGTGGAGGGGGTGGTGGTCTTGAACTATTCAGAGGGGATGTAAAAGGAGACCCCTACACTGTGTTCTGGATTATGGGCTGCAGTACAAGTTTTTAGTTGCCAGAGGGTCAGTGAATACATTTTTTTTCTAAAAAGGAGACATTAGGTCACATAGGTTTGGGAACTTATGGTTTAGTTGATTAGCAACCCATGCGTATCTTACAATTTATGTTCTCAAACTGGCCTTCTTAGGATCATAGTTTCATGTCTACCCTTTAAAACAGCGTTTTCTCCGTCACGGCAGGTTCTTAAGGCGATTGGTTTGCAGAGAACTGGCAAGCAAGAAGAAGCGTTCGCCTTGGCGCAGGAGGTGGCAGCCCTGGAGCCTACAGATGACAACTCGCTACAGGCGCTGACCATTCTTTACCGCGAGATGCACCGGCGTATGTTGCTCTCTGCCTGTTTTTTAAAAAACCTTCCTTAAGGGCTTTTTTTGGGTGGGTGATAGTTTCGATTGAATGTTTTTGCTTCCTTTTGGAGTCAGAATCGCCAAAGTCGCAGTGGATATGGTTGGCTTGGGTTGCTTGTTAGCTTTCTTGATTCGTGGAGGCGGAAACAGGGAGACTAAGCAGTTTATGAAGATTGGAGACAGACACCAAAAAATTTACATATTTTCAATCTTTGAATTGGAACGCGGATTAAATTAATTGTGACATTTTGATATGCGAAGTAGATGTGCTATCGTGGAATAATTTAAGCATAAAACAAAGTGGAGAACATTCTTTTAAAATCTCATTGTTTAAAAAAAATCATCTCATTGTACCCATGACTCACTTCCACTGTTACTAACACATGGTCCGTTTTCTTTCATGCCCCTCCCTGGACTAGATGATTTCAGTGCCTGTCTTAGATAACCTGTCATTTCATCTGCAAACAAGAAATTGCTTTACATAAAGGTCTCCACAAATACTATCTTATAAATAACATTTTCACAATAGCAAAAACAAGCCAGTTGCTATTGAGTTGATTCTGAATTCTGGCAGCCCCTTGTGTACAGAGTGGAAGTGTATGCCTGAGGGGTGCGGGGGTTGTGTGAACTTTGGAAGCAAGTTGTCAGGACTTTCTAACAGGTACTTCTGGGTAATTTGAACTGTCCACCTTTCATTTAGTAGTCAAGCACTCAGCTGGTTTTGTCACCCAGGGACTCCTTTTTATATGGAATGTTATGAAGATAAGTTGTGATGTGTGGTAACGAACACAGGAACTTACCACGCACTTTAAGAAATAAAATCTTCCTTATCAGAGTGGAAAAGGCTCCCTAAGTTTTCTGGTTGGTCTCATTTTCCCTTTGCACCCACGATAGGATTCTTTATTTAGGAATATATTTTTTTATCATCTAGCATAAAAAGCACAAACAAGGCCTGTTAGCCCTCTTGCGTCTTTAAGTGGTGCATAGCTTAGTGTTACTTACTTTTGAACTTTATCGCTGTGTGGTTTGTACGATGCATTTGGTGACTTGTTCTTATTCATGTGCTACCCAAATATTGCTGTTGGTTGCTGCCAAGTAGGCTGCATCGGTCTCATAATGCCATGTGTACAACAGAGACGGTGCCTGGGCTGGGCCATTACGAGCCTGGTAGAGTTGGCTGAAAGTTTGAGTCCAGTGAGACTATTTCTGTTCTGATCCATAAGGTTTTCACTGGTTAATTTTTGGAAGTAGATTGCCAGGCCTTCTTCCTAGCCCGTCTTGGTCTGGGAACTGCTGAGACCTGCCTACCAGGTATTTGAAATAACAAGCATCATAGCAATGTACAAGCCACCGCAGTACAACAAATGGGTAGGTGGTTGGTGGAATACCCAGTAGCTGCAGTTAATTTATTTTCACTGCCGTGGAATATTTCATTGAGTGATTATGCCGTAATCTAGCAATTTGTGTGATCAGCTATAAAAAAATAAAGAAGGAGCTGCTAACATGTTTTCTGAGTTTACCGTCTTAGCAGCAGTGTATTGAGTTTCAACTGCTCTGGATCCTTGTCAGTAAACACTTGAAAAACAAAACAAAAAAAACTGGACATTTCAAAATTTTATACTTGTTTATTTATTTTTTACACTTGACATTTTTAGCTTTAAAAACTTTTGTCAACCTGGTAGGAAGTTTTTCATAGTTCAGTTGATTTAAGATTTGGGTTCTCCACTCAGCTTTTATTTTTTTAAAAAATCATTCCACAAATGTTGATTGAAATGCTTCTCTGCAACAAATGTTATATCAGAGTCAAGAATGAAAGTTACTGTTTCCGCCTTCCTGTGGTCCGTAGTCTGTGAAATAGATCAGTAGATAGTATACCACATTATGTATTAGACATGCTGTCCTGGGTATCTAAAGATTCAAAGATAACAGAGAGGTTGGCATCCAGTCAAGGTAAAGGAACAGGGTGGCGTTCAGGGAAGGTCTTGCAGGTGGGTTACACGTACATGGGGTCTTGGATGATGTTTACTGAGTAGGAAAGAGGGATCAGTGCATCTGTCAGGACTACAAATCGTGTGCGGTGTGGCTGGGGGCAGGAAGTGTTGGGGAAGGAGTCTGCAAGGAGACAGACCAGGCCCACGAGGGTTCATACACATCAGGGGGACACTTCACTGTAACAATAGCTACCTGAGAGAAGAGAATGGATCATGCGAAGAAAAGAATATGTTTCTTCCTTAACGATAAGAGACATCTATTTTTGCCAAATAAGAAATGGAATGCCTTCAGGACTTCTTTGATTACTAAAGTATAACTCCAATCTTCTCTTTATCTTAGCGGAGTTAGTTACAAAACTTTATGAAGCAGCTGTGAAGAAAGTTCCCAATAGTGAGGAGTATCACTCTCACCTCTTCATGGCCTATGCCAGAGTCGGCGAATACAAGAAAATGCAGCAGGTAACTCGATCCCCACACCTCCTGGGCTGTTGGATTCACTGTTAGAAAAGTCCCTGTTGTGATTTCACTCTAGCCGGGTGCCTGTAGAACTGAATTGTGTGTGTGTGTGTGTGTGTGTGTGTGTAGGACAGCCCATTATTTTCATTGTGTATTTTATTTTTTTAGCTGTTTAATTCATTTACCATACTATTCAGTGGTTTGAATCTACTTGAGTTGTGCAATTGTTTTGCACACTTGGTTTTAGAACATTTTCTTCATTTTTTTTACTCAATTGTTATTAACTCCCCATCTCCCCAATCTCCCCTGCCATAACCTTAAGAAACGATTAATCTCGTTATTGTCCCTATAAATTTCCTTGCGTATTTTAAAAATGAACTATTATTCAAGTTACTTAAGCCATTTCTGTGGTACAAAGCTGATTGTCCTTTTGTGGCCTTATGGTCTGTTTTGTTCGGTTCTGGTAAATCATCTTTTCTGTTGTCATACTGAATCAGATTGCTAAATTTTCAGACTATGGGCAGAAATCCCAAGGCAAAAAATGAACAGATTATATAGAAAAGGTAACAAATACAAGCAATGAATTTACGTTTCATTCGTATATTTATTTATGACCTCTGAGCATTTGCGATCAGTTTGAAGGAAAAAGCCTCTTTCCTGTGCGGTTAGTATTTTTACCTGTGGTGGCCTATTTGCCAGTGAGCCCCCCTTTTTAAGGTGGTCTGATGGAATTGACTAGATGCAGTGGGTTTTGTGTCCAAGTGCTAGCGCATGCAATAGCTGACAGGCGTTCTAGAGAAGCGAAGCCCACACAGCTGAGCACAGGTAGAGCTGCAATGTCAAGTTATTGCGTGCACGCACGCACGCACGCACACACACCACATACTCGAATGCTCTGTGTCTTACTTGGGTTTCCATTTTATCTTATTCTCTGCTCAGCACGCTGAGCTGCAACAGATAATCCCGGCAGGGCAGCCAGTACTCTTTATTAATATAAATTCTTTCTTAAAAGCAACTTTTATATTTCCTTAGGCAAGTTTGCAAACTGGGAGAATTTCCCTCTCAAATGGGTTTCTTCAGCAATTTTTAGCATGAATGTATTTGCTGGTGGAGTATGTGTCTTAGTACAATCTTTTAGGGATAATTAAAAAATAATTTTATTATGAATTAGGTGGCAGTTTATGTTTCCAGATCATCAGTTTTGTATTTAGCAACTTAAACTTTCACAGCCCCCCCCACCTAGTATCTTACTGCATCCTTCATCCCTCCTTTGACTTCTCTTTACCCCCTTGTGGCTTACTAGCTTCCCCTTCACCCAAGGGAACATGTGTCTACCCTCCAGCTATTGCCTCATCTTCCCTCCCTTGCCCCTACCCACTTTGGTAATTTCCAGAGTATTTCCTATAGTATGAAAACCTTTTAAAATGTAAACTAGATGCATTAAAAATTATCGTTAATGTATACATGTAAATCATAAATTTAATTTTGATGTGTTTTAAGCAAAATATATTACTAAATGACCATTGATAGGGATAACAAGAAATAACCCACTCACCCTCATCGAGTTGATTCCAGTTCATAGTGACTATATTCAGAGTTGAACTGCCCCTGTGGGGTCCAAGACTATAAATTTTTATGGGAATAGAAGCCTCATCTTTCTCCTGAGGAGCAGCTGGTGGTTTTGAACTACTAATCTTGTGGTTAGGAGCCCAACTCGTAGTACATCGACAGGGCTCTCGGTGATAGAGTTAAAGAAATGATGGTACATCGGTACTGTATGTCCCATCCTTCTAAATGATGTGCTTTTACTTGTTGACATAGAAAGCTGTTCCCAAACACAGTGCTAAGAAAGCTCTCATTGCCACTGACTCCATTCTGAGTCAGAGTGACCCTCTATAAGGTCTCTTTCTTTTTTATGTATAAGGTTTCTGAGGCTATAGCTCTTTATGGGAGCAGGCAGCCTCATCTTTCTCTGGTTAATTGAGAAAAACGAGTCATCAAAAGACGATGTCTAGAATAGATGCCAAAATGTTAATAGGGTAGGGGCTGTGGATAATTTTCCTTCATCTTAATATGTCTTCTTTTTTAAAAAAATAATCATGTTATTAATTTTATGATCCCCTAAATAAAACTTTTCATGTCTCTATAAAACTTTTATAGAGATACATAAAATTACAAGAATAGAAAGTTCCTATAATAGCAATATTGAGAAATTTTGGAAAAAGGGAAAATAACCTACCATTTGAACCTCAGGCTAATTTCCATTTTTATATTGTTTAGTTTTTTATGTCCAGAGTTAGATATGCAAAATTGCATCCTGCTTTCTTTTATTTTTTTGGGGGGGAGGGCAGAGCATTGCATTGATATGGTTTTAGCAGGTACACTTCTTTACTATGTCTTCATCCTAACTTGATTTTACATTATTTCCTTCTAGTAATGTGCTGGAGAAATGGAGTGCTCTGGGGTGAAATGCTTTGGGATGGAAATTCTGCTACTTTTTTTATACTGCCTTTGTTGCAGCGTAGGAGAATTACAATTCCTTAGCAACACACACACTTATTTTTAAAATGGCGTATCGTTCTTAGGTAATAGGGTACTTTATAAATTTAGTGTCTTGTTTCTTTGGGGGACAGAGCAGTGGCTTTTGTTTATTTTGTTCACTGCTGAATCCCCAGTGCTTAGAATAGCATCTGTACAATACATATTTATCAAACAAATGAAGGATTACATAAACTGACAGCGGCAGGAGGGAGGAGACTTGGGAATCAAAACAGTCTGGCTGCTACTGCCTCAGAATGCACGCCTACCACCGGGTGTATCACAGTGCTAATCCAGTGTGATAAATCATCACTGGTTATTTATATGGTGACTGGACATGGGCTTTTCTGTAACCCACATTTCCGTTCTCTGAGTTTTCGAGCTTACAACTTCAGAGCCATGGTTTTCAACTCGTCCATCATGGAGACATTGCTGAATTAGACACATCCTGTGTATCCGTTTTGTCTCTGGATCATTTTGACCCGATCGCCACAGTCGTTCAGGTCTCATGAATATACCTGGTCTTTCTTCCTGTTTTGTCTCTTCACAGTACCAGTAAGAGACTCACTAGATAGAAGAGCATAGATTTATTCTTATCCTTTACTCCCCATAGACTCTTTTTGAGTATTTAGCAACCAAGGTACCTCCTCAGTCTACCCCTCACCCTTTCCCTACCTGTCCTCTCATCTGTTATTTTATTTAAATGTCCTACTTGTTCTGGTCTAACTGTGTCCCTGGACGGTTTTTTCTGTAACATTTCTACTCCGAACTCATTTCCTCCCAACCTAGAACTGATCCCCACACTTAGAAAGACTTGTATTAGTGCCTCTATGCTCCATCCTTGCCTGTAGCCACTCCCTGCTGGACCTGATGCTCTAGCCGAAAGACTGGTACTTTGGCAATGGCTTCATTGAGTTCTCTTCCATGCTTTCCCTTAAAAGAAAAGAAACTTGAAAATCAAAAGTTAAAGAGAGGAAGAAAAAACCAGCCAACCATGTTTCTTGGAAACACCCTACTATGGTGGTAAAATGTTTATCTTTTAAAGAACAAAGGCATTTGTCTTTATCAAGAATATTTTAGACACTTATCTCTTTCCCTAGTTTTTAAATGCCTTTGGGATAAGCACTCAATTTTTGTCTTTTTGACAGGAATAGACTCTCCCCGCCCCCTCTTTAAACCCAGTAGGGGCTCCAAGTAATTTTGAAGTGAATTGATAGACAAACTCCTAAGACATATAAAATAGAAACTGGGATAATTGACCGATGAGCTCTCAGCAACAGTGATCCTTGTGGAGGCTAATTTTGTACAGATTCGCAGTTTTGGGTGAACAGAGCTGTTTTGTTCCTTCTGGCTACACCCATGTTTTACAGCAATGTTATTGGGGTGTGTGGGGGTGTGTGTGGGAGATGACACAGATTTTTAAAAACCCAAGCATTAATTTTTCAGTTATATCGTAATCTTTTAAATTTTGAAGTCTAAATATAATTATGTGATGGGGAGGGGGTGTATTTGCTATTCACTATAACTGGTCAGTATGGGATTTCCTGTAATATTTGTTTATTGGTGTGCCTTCATGACACACACACATAAATTTGAGTTTGCTGGGCAGTGCACTAGGAATACCAGAATACTAGAGTGCGCTGGAAATACCTGGTTCATAGGGCGACTCGCGCTCAGTGTGGAGAGGCTCGCCTCTGTGAAGGCCACTGTTGCTGCCTCCCGCGAGTCCCTGGGCACCCACACTAGTGGGATATGTAAATGACCTGCTGTTCTCTAGAGATGACTTGTCACCCGTCTAGCTCACTCATTTGTCCGCTGAACAATGTTTTCTAAATGAAGTGTTTTGGCTGTCTCTGTCTTTCAGGCTGGCATGGCTCTGTATAAGATTGTCCCCAAAAACCCTTACTACTTTTGGTCTGTGATGAGCTTAATTATGCAAGTGAGTATGGCATTCAAAATGGGATTGAGACTCGTTTCCAGCGTGTTACGTAGTTAAGACACCGTCCATAATGTGGCCCTCAGCATCTGTCAAATGAGGACTTCACCTGTTGTCACTGCCTTTCTGAATTGGGGTGTTTTGTTGTTTTGTTTTGCTCTGAATCCCTGTTTGGGTTGCTCATATGAACAACATGCACTGCGTTTCCCTGGATTTGGGCTCCCTGGCTGGAGTGTTTAACAAATGCGATTCCCCAAGATGTCTGGGATGTTTCGACTTCATGTTTGCCCTTTTAGAAAGGCACCCTTGGTTTGTAGTGAACAGATATAGAGCTTATGTTATCACTTCGCCCTTTTGAGCCTGTTTGCTTTTTTGTAGACTGGAGGTGCTCATCTCCCAGAGCTACTGTGAGGCCCAAAACGAGATACTGTGTATGGAAAAGTAGAGAAGTCATACATACGAGGGCTTACCCCCCCCCCCCCATGGAATTTTTCTTCAAAGCTATGTATTTAAATTTTTTTATAAAACAACCTTATCATCTTCTCCATTACACTTAAAATACATGTGTCAAATCTGCTGTTCCATTCTTGGAAACATTTTTAAAACTCATGTTTGGATGGCTGACAGCACCTCCCTCGTTTGTTTTTTTTCTTCACCTCTTCTCCATCACCAAATCGCTGCCCTTTCATGTCCCTCTTCATTTGCGGAAACAAAAAGAAGTCCCATGGAGGGAGGTCAGGTGAGTAAGGTGTGTGGGCAAGAGAGGCATTCTGTTTTTTGCCCAAAACTGGTGCAGGTGCATTGCTGTGGTGGCAAAATCATCCCTTTTTGTCACACTCTGTTACGCTGTCTTGTCAGAACCTTTAAATAGAAAGCTTGGTCAACAGTCTTACTCGTGGAACGAACTCCAAATGCACTCCAAAAAAACCAAATGAGTGAGGTTTTGACCTTTGGTTTCACCTTAGGAGCTTTTTTGGGAGCGAGGTGATGATGGAGTCTTCCACTGGCTTGATGGATGTGTGCTTTTGGGGTCATAAGCATGGCACCATAAAAGAACAGAACAACACCATGTCTACTTATCAGTAGTAACCTTAGGGAAAAAGTCTGCGCTGCTCAGGAGCTGTTCTTTCAGAGCACGGGGTATTTCCACTCCAAGCGCTTATTCCTGATCAGTCAGAACCCGAGGCACACATTTTGCACCGACCCTTCTCATTCCCAAATCATCCATTATAATTTGTGGGACCGAGCTCCAAGATAGTCCAGATAGCTTCCCCATCTCTTCAATGGTCTGCTGTTGGTCTCTGAGCACCAAAAAATGAATTTTGTTGACATTTTTGTCTCTTTGAGAAGTTGAGGGAAATCCAGAGGAAGGTTTGTCATCAATCAACGTTTTGCCTTTTTTGAAATGAGAAAAACCACTCATATGCTTGAATTTTTCCCATAGCACTGGCCTTGTAAGACAGTGGTTCTCAACCTGTGGGTCGCAACCCCTTTGGAGAGGGGGGGGTCAAACGACCCTTTCTCAGGGGTTGCCTGATTCATAACAATAGCGAAATTAAAGTTATGAAGGAACAACAAAAATAATGTTATGGTTCGGGGCATCACCACAACATGAGGAACTGTATTAAAGGGTCGCGGCATTAGGAAGGTTGAGAATCACTGTTATAAGCTGTGTTCAACATCACAACAGTTTCTGCAGCATTTGCCCCAGCAGGAAACAAAATTTCACAGCCACACACTTTTCTCTTAAATCGTCCATCACAAACAAACAGGTTTGAGTCAAACTGCTTTTACGAAACATTCAGTGACCAGAGAAAACCTTCCCAGGCAGTGCCACTGGGTGCACTCACTCAGTGAGTTGCCCGAAGCTCCCCTAGTGGGGAAAAATGCGGGCTAAGTGAAGCCCCACCAAGTGGAGTTTTCCCCCGTGTTTTGAGGCAGAGGGAACCCCTTGTATGTAGTGGTTAAGAACAGAGGATCTTGGGTTACACAGACACCTGGGCAACTGCTAATCAGAGAAAATGTCTGGGAATGAAACTCAAGAAAAGACAATCCCAACACGATTTGCTGACCCTTCTTTTTCGTTCTCAGTGGCTCAGGATGTTTGCGTACACTTTCCCCCCATGCATTCCTGTCTTCTTGAACAAGCTAATGAACTTTACTGGATGCCCATTTCCAGAAGCGTGAATAAAATGGGCTGCTCTCTTCACAGATAACAGACCGTGTTTGAATTTGTTTCACTGTATTTTAAGTACTGCAGCTTGGGAATGCATTTTTGTGCAGCAGTGTTTTTAAAAAGCTGCTGGGTGGAGCTTTCGTAGTATGCAATTTCCCCTCTAGGGGAGCATCCAGCAACTCGCTCTGAGTTAATGCACCCAGTGGCATCGCCTGGGAAGGTTCTCTGTGGTCACAGTGAAGTTATCGTAAAAGCAGTTTAGCTTGAACAGTGGTTTGTGTGTGTGTGTGTGTGTGTGTGTGTGTGTGTGTGTGATGGACGATTTAAGAGAAAAGTGTGTGGCTGTGAAATTTTGTTTCCTGCTGGGAAAAATGCTACAGAAACTGTTGTGATGTTGAACACAGCTTACAAGGATAGCACTTGTAAAAACTCAAGTGTACAAGTGGGTTTCTCTTGTCAAAATAGATGAAATGTCAATTGATGACAAGCCTTGTTCTGGACACCTGTCAACTACCCAAAGAAACTTGTAGTTCGTTTTGAGTTCATTCCACCAGGTCAGACTGTTAATGACGCTTTCTATTTAGAGGTTCTGAAAAGACAGTGTAACAGTGTGTGACAAAAAGGGCCCGATATGTGGCAGATTGGGGACTGGTTTTGCCACCACAATCATGCACCTGCTCAAGCAGCCATCTCAGTGCACTAGTTTTTGGCAAAAAACAGGATGCCTCTCTTGCCCCACACACCTTACTCATCTGACCTCCCTCAATGGGACTTTTTTTGTTTGTTTCTGTGAATGAAGAGGGACATGAAAGGATAGCAATTGGAGATGTAAAAGAGATGAAGAAAGTAAGGTGCTGTCAGCCATCCAAACAGATGGCTTTGAAAAATGTTTCCAAGAATGGAATCACAGATTTGGCAAATGTACTAAGTATAATGGAGAGTACTTTGAAGGTGATAAGGTTGACTTGTAAACAAATTTAAATAAGTAGCTTTGGGGAGCAAATTTCAGGTTTTGAGGGTACCTCATGTCTTGAACAACTGTTGGGGTAACTCACTAAACTTTGCTTTTCTGTCTGTAAAAGAAGCCTAATATTTACCTTGAAGGAGTATAGTCAAAGATTTAAACGATGTGTTTCAAGATCTGAGCAGAATATCTGGCAACATTAAAATAATTAATATCACTTATTAATTTTAATTGTCAGTCTACGGTTACTATAGATAATTGGAAGTTGTATAATTAGAAGGAATTGGCATTTCTCTTCTTCTAAAGATAAAAGGCTCTTCAATTCCTAGAAAACTATGTGAATAACTTACATTGAAAACTTGGGTCATATTGTGCAAACTTGGTATTTGAGGAATGCGTAAGCTCTTTAGTAAAGAAACTTCTTGTAAAGAAACCATTTGTAAGGCTGCCAGGTTCCCATGAAGTCTGTTTGACTTAGTGGATTGATAATTGTGTGCTGGGGCCAAGAGATGATCTACATGGTCAATGCAGACAGGGTAACAGGAGGAATAAAAATGAAATGTTGATTTTACTTTTCACCCCCTCCTCCAGTCTATATCGGCTCAGGATGAGAACCTTTCAAAAACAATGTTTCTACCTCTTGCTGAGAGAATGGTAGAAAAAATGGTGAAAGAGGACAAGATCGAAGCTGAGGCTGAAGTGAGTCTTTTAAACCTTACCTGTGTATTTGCCGGATTCTGAGTGTGAATTGATGCTCTGTTCCCATTTAGGGAGGGCTGCTTCTGGCAATTCCTCTAGACCAGTGGTTCTCAACCTGTGGGTCAAGACCCGTTTGGGAGTTGAACGATGCATAACAGTAGCAAAATTACAGTTGTGAAGTAGCAGTGAAAATAATTTTATGGTTGGGGGGGCGTCACCACAATGTGAGGAACCTGTATTAAAGGGTCATGGCTGGCATTAGGAAGGTTGAGAACCACTGCTCTAGACAAACTGGGTTAAAATCTCATCTCTTTTGAAAAGTATTGCCTTCTATTTAGATAGCGTTTAAAAACACATGCATAAATGAATGGCTTTTGATGATTAAAAAGTTTATTTCTTGTGTTTCTTTTCCTGTGAGGTTGAACTTTATTATATGATCCTGGAACGTTTGGGAAAATACCAGGAAGCCTTGGATGTCATCCGAGGGAAGTTAGGAGGTAATTCTTAAAATTTTGTTAGATTTCTGTCCCCCTCCCTGTTTAAGTAAGCATGGCACGTGTAAATTGTTAAAACGTTTCGTCATATAAAAACATAAAGCTATAATAAGTCACTTGTAATCATCTTGCTACATTTTTTCCAGACTTCTGTATTTTGACAACTTTTAGTATTTTCTAATAAAAATAATTCATAGCTTTTGAAAATCCAGGGAGTGTGAAAAATTATACATGGGACCCCTAGCCTTCCTTGTCAGGATCTTCTTCAGTCAGCTCTTGCGCATCTCGTTCTGCTGTGTGTCTCTGAATGCTACAGCATGTACGCGATGGCTGGTCCATAGAGTAATGGTACTCAGGGGACAGGGTTTTTATTTTTTTTTAAGATTGAACAAATTTTTTTTTTTAATTGTGAATATCAGTGCCTCTGGCCAGGGCATGAACTGTAGATACAAACAGACCTTGTCATACTCATTTTTGTCTGTTAACGTGTATCAATATGTCATACTTTTAGTGTGGAAGCGTAGCTGGTTCTCTACTGCTCAATATTTAGTAGAGAGAATTTATGTAATCAGCCCCTCTTGTAAGAAACATTTTTTTCCTGGAAACCACATTGCCCTCAGAGAGATACCATGGTGCATCCACTATGAACACGTAAAGAGATTTCTCCTCATCAGACTTTTCAAACAAAATTATCAAACTGTTTTGCTTTTAGAGTCGATAAAAAAGAAACTGCTTATAGTTTCTTTCATTTCTTTGCTTATGAAGTGGGATAATCTTACGCTGTTTGTTTAAGCCTTATCAGTTTAGTATGCGTTTTTATTTGAAATTGCCTTTTTCCTCTTTTTAAGAGTCTGGTTAGTATTTTTTCTTACTGATTTGCGACACCACTTACTATTTTATCAAAATAGACCTTTTCCATAGATTTCAGATCACTCCTTTACCTTTTTGCGTTGGAAAATAAATCAACTTAATCACTCTCCCATTTGGGGCACTTAGGACAAAGATCCTAGTTCATAAATATTTGGGCTTCTTTTACGAGTTTGTTAGGAGGGATTCCTGCAAGTGCCCTTACTGTTTGGAGAAAGCTTGTTTTAAAGGTACCTTTGTATTCAGTGGGAGGATGTAGCTGTAGCCTAGCTGCCTCAGATCGTTAATTAGTTAGATCATTAAACACACTGACTAGACCAGCGGTTCTCAACCTGTGGGTCGAGACCCCTTGGGGGGGGGGGCGTCGAACGACCCTTTCACAGGGTCACCAAAGACCATCAGAAAACACATTTTCCAATGGTCTTAGGAACCGAGACACCACTCCTCTATCTGTCTCCAGGCATGTCCACCCACATGCAGATATGCCCACCTACCCGGCGTGAAGACCGTTACCCATGCTACACCATCCTTCAAGACAAAATAGTTCATTTATTTGTCACTAGACATAAGTACCGTATATACTCGTGTATAAGCCGAGTTTTTCAGCACACGAAATATGATGAAAAACTGGGGTTTGGCCTATACACAGGTCAGTGGTACCGCAGCGAGATGTAACATCTCGCGGACGATTGCCGTTCCTCCGCTGTTCATTCAAAGCCCCGCTGACACTGCAGGGCTTTGAATGTTTGTTTACTCACATCTAACCAATCAGAGCCGTCCTATGACATGGACGGCTCCAGTTCCCAGAAGCACCCGTAGTGATACACCAGCAGCTGAACTGGTAAGGATGTGTCTGTGGCTGCGCTCCGTCTCTCCCCTCTGGTCTCTGTGTTAATTCGTATCCTGCGTTTCCCACCCTAGGCTTATACTCGAGTCCATCAGTTTTTCTGGTTTCCCAGGTAATAATTAGGTACCTCGGCTTATACTCGGGTCGGCTTATATTCGAGTATGTACGGTAGTTCACAATGTATAATTACATATTTTGTGATGAATCACTATGCTTTAATTATGTTCAATTTATCACAATGAAAATACATCCTACATATCAGATATTTACTTGACGATTCATAGCAGTAGCAAAATGACAGTGATGAAGTAACAACAAAAATAATTTTATGGCCGGGGGTTCACCAACACATGAGGAATTGTGTTAAAGGTTTGCACCATTAGGAAGGTTGAGAACCACTGGGCTAAACTATATACAGTTTATAGTTATAGTTATCTACAAAATAAAGTTACACCACCAATTGGCAGATAACGACTTTCATTTTGTAAAATATAGGAGATCTTTTATGAGATTTACTCTCTGACATAAGCCTCGGTACAGATGAATACACATCGGCCCTCCACCCCGTTTCATAGCTAGAATAATCTTCTGTGGATAGTGAAGTTCAGATTTCCTACAGGCAATTCACCATGTAGTCTGTAGCATTCCTTGTCTGCTAAGCTGTTCTTAGAATTTTGACCCCTGCTGTTCAGTTCATTCCCACTTGTGTAGAACAGGGTATCACTGCCCCGGTGGTATCCAATGGCTGTACGCAGATTGCCACATCTTTTTTCCACCAGAGTGACTGGTAGTTTTGAACTGTTGACCTTTTGGCTAGCAGTTGCATGCTAGAACTGTAGTCCTGGTGTTCCTATTCTGAGCTGTTTAGGAAGAGTTTGATTTATCACAGCTCTTTCAAAATCATTCTCCTCACATCTCGCCTTATGAATGGGAAGTCGATTTTCCATGTTGTTTCAGGAGCCCTGGTGATATAACAATTAGCTACTCAGTTGCTAAGAGAAAGGTTGGCAGTTTAAATCCTGCCCAATGGCTCTAAGGAGGAAACCGCAGTGATCTCCTACCATAAAGGTTATAATCTCGATAACTCAACGTCACCTGTGTCACTGTGAGCCCAAACTGACTTGGCGGCACACATCAACAACAACAAAGTGTTCAGTGTATCACGCACACCAGATCTCTCGGTCAACACCTGGTGTAGCCTTTGTAGCTTCCAGCAAAAGTGATTCTAAAGTTTATTACCAGAAATGTGTGTGTGTCTGTGTGTGTGTGTGTACGTACACACCCCACCTCCCCCCAGCAAAATAATCTCCAATAAGAAGTAGTTAGTATCTGATAGTGGTTCGTTTCTGAGACTGAATAGGAGGCATTTTCATTCTGATTGGACCTTACTCAGTGTTTTGAGCAGAAATGAAAGCCTTTTCCCGCTTTTAACCGTAGAGAAGCTGACCAGCGAGGTTCAGAGCCGGGAAACCAAGTGTATGGCTATGTACAAGAAGCTGAGCCGGTGGCCAGAGTGCAACGCCCTGTCCAGGCGCCTTCTGCTGGAAAAGTGAGTAGTAGAAGCCCTGCTTGGACGCTGACCGCCGCGGAGTGCTTGAGAACTCCCGGCTGGCGTTTGTGTCGTTCTGTGTAGCTTTTACGACGACTGGGCAGCTGACCTTTGAACAGTGTGGGGCCAAGTGTGTTGTAACTTCCCACACAGTCGAAAAGACCGTCTACCATTTACAGTTGACCTGGCACAGCACAAGTGCGCGCTGCACTGTTTGACTGAGTGCCTGTCTGTTGCTTTGTTGCCCTGTGGTGACTTGTGTGTTGCTGGAAGCTATGCCGCTGATATTTCTAGCAAGGTCACCTGTAGTGGACAGGATTCAGTGGAGCTGATAGACTAAGACAGACTAGACGGAAGGAAAGGTGGTTGGCTTCTGAGGGATTAGCCACTGAAAACCTTATGAATGGCAGTGGAACACCGTCTGAACTTGTGCTGGGAGGTGAGCCCGCACATTGGAAGGTACCCAGAATAGGAGTGAGGAAGAACTACCTGCTCAAGGGAGAGTTTGCCTTCGTGACATGGTCGGAGCAAAGCTTTTAAGCCCTTCATTTGCTGATGGGACAAGTTTTCAAAGGTTTCGTTTGACTTGCATTTATAATTAATGCTCATGAAAGATCAAACAAGTCTTGATGAGTAAATCTGATGAACAGTGTTAAACATAGGTAGATAGATAGATAGACAGACAGACAGTTAAACAATAAAGGTGTCCTTTTAAGGACTAAGGCATGCCCCATCCAAGACTTGGTAATTTGTTTTTTTAAAGGCTTGGTATTTTCAGTAGCCTTGTATGCCTGTGACTGCTGGGCAGTGAATAAGGAAACCTCCACAGAATTGATGCATTTGAATTAAGGTGTTGGTGAAAAATTCCACTGCCAGAAGAACAAGCCACTCTGTCTTGAGAGAAGTCCAGCCGAATGCTCCTTAGGGGCGAGGATAATGAGCGTGTTACCTCACTGTAATTTGAGCATTTCGTCAGGGGCACCGATCCCTGGGAAAGCATGTAAGCTTGATAAAGCAGCGTCTTGGTCACAAAGAGGAAAGGACCCCCCAGGAGCTAGATCATATCATGGCTTTGCAGCCCCAAACGCAAACAAAGCAATTGTGAGGTTGATGGCGGGACCTGCTAGTAGTTTGCTCTGTGACTGCCTAGGGGCACGGGGATGAGCTGGAACTGACTAGTAGCCGTGGCTGCATAGTGAGCTCAACATGCACTGAGCGGCACACTGCCCTCACCGGCACACTGCCCTCACCGAGATTGGAGACTTGCACCACCTGAGCTCACCACAGTAACCACGGGTGGGTGGGCTGTCTGCATATACCTGAACCCCACACAGTTGGAACCCATGTGGGTCCAGGGTCAGCTGTACATCTTTTGCATTTGTCCTTCAAATGAGAGTTTTCAATGAACAGTTACTCATCTTTCAGTAAAGAGTAAAATGATACTTCCGCTACAACACAGCTAGTTGTTTATCACTTGTTCAGATTAGATTATAAACTGAAGATTATTTTTTCATTAAATTCACTCGTGTAAAAGAGAGGGCTGCCCTGTCTTTTTTTAAATTATTATTTTATTTTGAGGGGGGGGTGCTCTTACAAAGTCTTATAACAATCCATCATTCAATAGTATTAAGCACACTAGTATATATGTTGCTATCAACATTTCCGAAACAAATTCTTTCTACTTGAGCCCTTGGTATCAGCTCCTCTGTCTTTCAACTGATTTTCCCCTCTCTTCCATCCTTCCACCCTTGTGAATCCTTGATCAATAATTTATTGTTGTTGTTATCTTGTGTCTTACCCTGCTCATTGTCTCCCTTCACCAGACCTTTGTTATTTGTCCTCCTGGGGCGAGGGGCTATATATCCAAACTTGCAATGGGTTCCCCCTACCCACCCACCATCCCTGTACCCTCATATTGCTACTCCCACTTGCCCTGTCTTTCTTGGCCACTCCCCCCCCCCCCCATTTAGGAGTTTTTTCCCTCAGAATATTATTTTTTCAAACCTGACCATTTTATTGAAGGAAGAGTGATCTGTTGCCTCTGAACAGTTGCCCTTTCCTGGCTGCGGGCCCTGGGGAAGGAAGGGGTCCTTGTAAAGATGATGACATGATTGAGAGAATAAGTTAAAAGTCACAGAGCCACAACATTGGGTATACACATGACGACAGTTGAGGGGATGGCCCAGGACCAGGCAGCATTT
Organism: Tenrec ecaudatus; assembly: GCF_050624435.1. Lineage (NCBI taxonomy): Eukaryota > Metazoa > Chordata > Mammalia > Afrosoricida > Tenrecidae > Tenrec > Tenrec ecaudatus. The sequence continues at coordinate 16,311,950 of NC_134545.1, forward strand.
CTCCTGTTGACGTAGGGTCACTATGGCGTTAGAGTTGGAGCCAACTTCATGGCGCCTACTAACAAGGCTGGTCGTCAGCTTTGGTTTAATCCTGTGTGCATCACCCAATTTGTTTTCAGCTCAGATGACTGGCAGTTCTATTTGACTTACTTCGATTCTGTCTTTCAACTGATTGAAGAGGCCTGGACTCCTCCTGCTGAAGGTGAACAGTAAGTTGTCTTCTTTCCTGAATTACAAAGGCACTTTTTAAAAAGGCACAATTCCATTGGCATGTAATTCACATATCATCCTGGTGAGTCGATCATTCACATCAAGAAGAGCTGTGCAGTCATCACCACATTCAGTTTAAAATATTTCCTTCTTTCTTTTACTCATTATTAGCTCCCCATTCTCCACCCCACCCCCTTCCCACCCCATCCCAACACTTCCCCAAGGACCATTAGTCCTGTTACTGTCTCTATAGCTTTACCCATCCTGGATTTTAATACAGAAAAACATTTCACAAAGAAGAAACAAAACTAACAACAATAATGAAATAAAACAGATAAAAACCTCAATCGCAAAGAAACAAAATATTTAAAACTTGCACACAAAAAAATTTAAAACTAGAAAAAATCTAAATGGATCATAAGGGTTATCATCTGATAGTGTACTTAAATACACTGTAGCTTAAACAAACCTCTTAACCCTGCTTTCTGCATGATAGCAGACTATCCATAGCCCTGGTCCATGGTCAAAGGGATTCACCAGTGGCTTAATCCATGTGTATTTCTACTTCTTTCACTCTCTCTTTTTTAACTGAAATACACAAAGGCACTTTTTTGTGTGTGGTACCTATATAAAAGGACTCCCATTGTGAGACTCACTGAATGCTTTTTTCTGTTTCAGTTTTCTAACTCTTTCAAAGCCAGAGATTCTTTTACTGTTTTGATTATAAAATAAAATCAGGTCAGAAACCTGTGGTGGAGAAAGTATTCGCCCTCAGTAATCCTACCATCCCAGAAATAACTTGATAACAATGTGATATCTTTTCCTCCAGGATTATATCTGTCCATGTACTAGCATATTGTAATGATAATTATTTAACCAAAAATGGGATCATACAGACATGCTGGTGTGAAACTTGATTCTTTTTCCCCTCTTAAGTATATCTTGGGCATCTTTCCATGTGTAGTACATTACACCTGTATTTTATTCTTAGTGGCTCACAGTATTCTGTTAGGGAGTCGTTGAACCTGTCCACATTGATAGACACATAGGCACTTGGGTTTTTTCTTCCTTTCTTGTTTGACTATTAAGGATAAAAGTCATAAATAGCATCTGTTTGAGAAGTAACTGGAATCACATTCAAGATTAATTATGAGCTGATGCTTACTTGCGTCATTGTTTTCCATCCTTCGATCTTAGAGCAAAAATGAAGTTTACTTTTTTTAGACAATTTTTTTGGTGTGGCAACAACACATAACCACGCTTGCCGTTTTAAGAACTTTCACATGTATGATTCAGAGACATTAGCTTTATCCACCATGCTGTGCAACCGTTACCACGGCTGGCAAGATTGTTCCTGACCCTTAATAAACTCAGTGCTGCTAAAAGAACAGCTCCTCTTTCCTCCCTCCCTCTCCCGCTGGTCGCTACGAAGAAACGTTTGCTCTCTCTGTGCTTGTTGTAGGCAATTTTTCACAGATAGAAACCTATCCTTTCAAAACAAAGGAGCAGATAAAGGTGGCTAGTCACTGCAACAACCACATGTCACGACTGGGAGTAAATCTTAATTGTCCAGAACATATTCATCATTCTGTTGTACGCCATGTGTATTACGTAGTGACTAAATTAATACCAAAGTGTTGTTTTTTGCCCACTTTGTGTTTCTTACAATACTTTGTGTTGTCTGTACGCTTTGAGAACGACAAGAGAGTCATGCCTGTCTCACACGATTGTACCCAGCTCTTTAGAAGGAGAAGTACATTATTCTACTGAAGAAGCTGTGAAGTTTATAGAAGACCGGATAGCAGAAGAATCTAAAAGTTCCCGCCACCTTCGAGGACCGCATCTAGCCAAATTGGAGCTGATTAGGCGTTTACGGCGTCACGGCTGTATCAATGAGTACAAACTGGGTAAGAGACAGTGCGATGTTGGGGTGATTATGGGGGGATGTGGACAATGAAGAAGGGATGCTGCCCTCACTCAAGGACACTCTTCATTAGCCGAAGCCCGTAGTGACCTAATCACGTTTGGGAAGCAAACGTCCTTATTTGCCAGTGAATAGTAATGAATCCTAATTACAAAATTAGTCCTTCATCTATATGCTACCCAACTTTGCCCCAAATTAGCATCTCTCTACGTCTTATCAGTCTTTTGTTAGCCACTCTCTTGATGCCCTAACAGTAAAGTTCATTTGAGAGCGAGGCGGCCAGCTTTGTAGAAGATTGAGGATTCTGTGAAGTGGATGGAGAGTTTCTTGAAACCCTGCTCCCAGTGCTCCTGGAGAAGAGAGCGTTTGGCACCGTTAGGCCAGTTCACAGTGGCAGAGTATCTTCAGGATAATGGCACTATGGGATAAAAGTGATTTGGACAGTGAAGCATTAAGAGGGGTCCTCAGGCAAATGGATGAAGCCCTTCGATGGTTCTGTGCGGTTTTTCTTTATGATCACACCGTGTAGGGAATGGGAGTCCTGTGATGTAGGGGTTGTGCATCGGGCTGTGCTCAGCCTGGACAGCAGTTCTGCAGGAACCCACAAGGGGTCGCTGTGAGTCAGCATGGACTGATGGTGGTGCTCTGGTTTGGTTTGCTACAGGGGAAAAGGAGGTTGTACAGTGCCAGTTCACAACCTTGCAGGAAAATCAGCACACGAATGTCAGCGATTCTCTGCGCATACTAAGAATTAGTTTATACTTCTAGTTGTACCTTAACTTCTCTGTTGACTTTAAGATCATAAACTTTCTGAATTTTTCAGCTTTAGTTTTTAGAGAGCGTCCAAAAGAACCTTTATTTTGAAACTGACAACTTTAAAAATGTGGTCTCTGTTAAAAGTAATTAACTGTAAGAGGGTTGTTTTGGGGGACAGATTGTCCTGAGATAAGGAGAACCTCTTATCCCTAAGATTTCTCCATTTTCATCGTTTAATCATGAGTTCTGGGAGGTTCACTCCTTGTAGTGGTTACAACTCAGTTTGAATTCCATATTGACTCTTTTCGCCGATTATTCTTTCAATGTTCAAGATCAGAATTGCAAATGAAAACTTAAATAGGATTTGCAGCCAAGTTTGATCAAAGATCTTCCCAAGGTCTACCCTCTTTCCAACGCCGGGTCTAAAGGTTTTTGTATCTATTATCTTTCCATCCCACCCACCACCGTATACCTTGAAATTTGTGAATTTCTCCAGTCTCTACTGTTTGTTGTTTTTCTCAAACCAGACCAGTAAGAAGTACTTACTAGCTTTTTTACTTGGTAATGTGGAGTGTGATTGGGAGAATCTGATTAAGGGCTTAGACCACTCTTGCCAGAAAAATATAAATAGGAACCGTCTCCTAAAATGTCACAGAGACCTTGGATTAAAACTCCTTGCGGCCTGATCTCGTTTCCCTTTGAGAGCATTTTCTTTTTCTAATTTAGGGAAGACTACAATGAACTGCTTTAAATACTGAGGTTTAAATTTTTTATAGTGAAAGTAGCTCTTTCATTAATTCTCCTATTAGTGTGATTGAGTTGGCAAGCATTTCCTTTCATTTAATTAACATTTAATACTTGTTACGTCGCGTGAACAATTGTGGACAGCAGATTTAATGTTTACATGTAAAAAGCCCACCACATTAAAAATAGGATTTAAAGGATTATAACAGAACAACGATATTTATGAATTTAAGCTGTTTAAGCTACTTGTTGAGTTTTAAATGGCCAAACCCTCTTCTGGCTCTCGTTTATTGTCCTTCCTATTGATTTTCATGCCAGCATTCGTGCAAAATTTCAATTTACTAGAATCGAAGCCAACATTTTCAAACCAGACCTTTTACTTAAATTGGAAGTGTCTTCCTTGATAGCACCACCCACGCCCCTCATGAATCTACAGAAGTAGATTTTTACCCTTACAGCTTTAGTACCTACCCCATTTCCTTCCCTGTAATAACTGATCAGTATGCACTTGATAAAGAGAAATTCAAGTAAAAAAAAAGTGTCTTGCTGAATAATTCTGTAATTCTTTGCTACACCCCTTTTAGGTGATCCAGAGGAGTTAATGTTTCAGTATTTTAAAAAGTTTGGGGATAAGCCTTGCTGTTGTACAGACCTCAAGGTGTTCATTGACCTCTTGCCTGCTGCACAGTGTACAAAGGTAAGTGCAGCTCAGAATGCTGCCGTGCTGGTGCTTCCCGAAACTAGGTGAAGTGTTTGGGTCTTCTTTCCAAAGTACGGGAGTGGCGAGCACGAGATAGCAAGATAGGTAGATGCTCTATCGAGCCAAGTACTCTTGAGTGCTATCAGATCGGAGGTATGATTTCTTGTTAAGCCTCAGTGAGAAGAGTACGCACGGGGCAGATCATTAGACTGTTGTTCTCCTGTCTTTTTTAACATTTTGAGATGGTTGTAGGCAGTTATAAGTAATAATACAAACGATCTCTAAGTATCCTCCACTCCTTTTTCCCAGGTGTAACATTGTTATTAGCTGGTACTTCTTTTGACTGCTGAAATAGTCTAAACATCAAGACTTACAGTTTCTTTTTCTTTCGATTAGCTTTTAATTTTGGAATACTTTTAGATTTACAGAATAGCTACAAGGGCAGTACAGATTGCTCCTGTGTGTCCTTCGCCCAACTTCCTCCAAAGTTTACCATCTTCATTTATTTATTTATTTATTTTGGAAAACATTTTATTAGGGGCTCATACAACTCTTCTCACAATCCATACATATACATACATCAATTGTATAAAGCACATCTGTACATTCTTTGCCCTAATCATTTTCTCTTTTTTTTCCTCTTTTTTTACATTTTATTAGGGGCGCATACAACTCTTACCACAATCCATACCTATACATACATCAATTGTATAAAGCACATCCGCACATTCCCTGCCCCAATCATTCTCATAGCATTTGCTCTCCGCTTAAGCCCTTTGCATCAGGTCCTCTTTTTTCCCCCTCCCTCCCCATTCTCCCCTCCCTCATGTGCCCTTGGAAATTTATACATTGTTATTTTGTCATATCTTGCCCTATCCGGAGTCTCCCTTCCCCCCCTTCTCTGCTGTCCATCTCCCAGGGAGGAGGTCACATGTGAATCCTTGTAATCAGTTCCCCCTTTCCAACCCACTCACCCTCCGCTCTCCCAGCATCGCCCCTCACACCCTTGGTCCTGAAGGTATCGTCCGCCCTGGATTCCCTGTGCCTCCAGCCCCCATATGCACCAGTGTACAACCTCTGCCCTAACCATCTTCATTTATCATAGGACATTTGTGCAAACTAAGAAACTGACATTCGTACATTACTATCAACTACCCTCTGGGCTTTGCTGCACTTTCTTTCTTTTTTCTTTTTTAATCATTTTTATTGGGGATCATACACCTCTTACCACAATCCATACATCCATCCAATGTGTCAAGCACATGTGTACATTTGTTGCCCTCATCATTCTCAAAACATTTCTTTCTACTTGAGCCCTTGATATCAGCTGCTCATTTTTCCTCTCACTCCCCCTCCCTCTTGAAACCTTGATAATTTATAAATTATCATTATTTTGTCATACCTTACACTGTCCAATGTCTCCCTTCACCCACTTTTCTCTTGTCTGTCCCCCAGGGAGGAGGTTATATGAAGATCCTTGTGATCATTTTCCCCTTTCTACCCCTCCTTCCCTCCACCCTCCTTTTATCACCGCTCTCACCACTGGTCCTGAGGGGTTCATCTGTCCTGGATTCCCTATGTTTCCAGTTCCTATCTGTATCAGTGTACATCCTCTGGTCTAGACAGATTTGTAAGGTGGAATTGGGATCATGATATTGGGGTAGGGATGTCATTTAAGAACTAGAGGAAAGTTGTATGTTTTCATCGTTTGCTATACTGCACCCTGACTGGCTCTTCTCCCCACAACCCTTGTGCAAGGGGATGTCCAGTTGCCTACAGATGGGCTTTGAGTCCCCACACTGCACTCTCCCTCATTAACAATGATATGATTTTTTGTTCTTTGATGCCTGATACTTGGGTACCTGATCCCTTCGGCACCTCACAATCACACAGGCTGGAGTGCTTCATGTGGCCTCTTTTGCTTCTGAGCTAAATGGCCTCTTTTATCTTTAAGCTTTTAAGACCCCAGACACTATACATTTTGATAGCCAGGCACCATCAGCTTTCTTCACTACATTTGCTTATGCACCTGTTTGTCTTCAGTGATAGTGTCGGGCAGGTCAGCATCATGGAATGCCAGTTTTAATAGAACAAAGTGTTCTTGCATTAAGGGAGTACTTGAGTGGAAGTCCAATGCCCATCTGCTACCTTAATACTAAACCTGTAAATATATGCACATAGATCTATTTCCCCATCCTCATGTAAATATATTTACATATGTACAGAGATATCGTACTCAAGGCTTGGTGGGCCAGGATCTGCTCCACTCTCTCTCTTCCTTCCCCATCATTTGCTCCTGTGTGCTCTGATTAGACATGTCCCTCTCCTGGAGTTGTAGCTTCAGTGCTGTCCTCTGAAGTAGGTTCTTCTGGGAGGAGGGACGGCATAGTTGGGATTGGACCAGCCCCTTAGACCTCTACTGGTTCCTCGCTTCATGCTCGTATGTTGCGTTCACATATGGGAGCCCTGGGTTGCTGTCAATGTCCTTTCACTGTTGCAGGATGCAATCCAACCCCAAAACGATGTCACATTTAGTTGCCTTGGATTGAGGGTTTTAAAAATGTGAATGAACAGTGTTAGACTTAAGGACTTAACTCTCATCTTTAGACTTCTCATCCACCACAACCTGTATTGGGTCATCTCACTCTCTTATCACCCTCATTCTACACGAGAGGCTTACTGTGTCAGAAATTGTCAAAAGGGAACCTAGTGAGCTGTGTAAGCCTCTACAGTGTGCAGCCAAGAATGCCCTTGGAAATGAGCGGTTAGGGTGCTTTGCCTGTCAAGAGGACAGGGTGCCTGTGGTAGGGCAGAGCACCAAAGGCAAAAATAGAGACACGTTATAAGGGGACTTGGTGAATTTCATCTGCTTTACAAAGAAGCACCACTGTAGTTCGTGAAGGCTGGCAGCCTTCCAATCACAGAAACCCCTGGAGGCCCTTATGGCCTGAATGAAGCACATTGGGGCCCAGTGGGGGCGACGGGCACTTGTGTTTATTGTCCACACCCTCAGTCAGTCATGGCTCCACACTTGGGCAGTCTCAGGCTCCACATCTAGATTAGGGGTTGCCATGCCTGTCTACACTGCTTAGCACAGCACTCAGTCCCTCAGGTTCTGAAATAGTCATCGTCTACTTTGAGTTAGTAAAGGGTTAGGCTTATGTGGGGAAGGCTCAGGCCAAGCTTTAGAAGGAAGGTAAAAACGATAAACTGCAAACATCCAGAAAAAATAGGGCTCAAGGTTGAGATGGAAACTGTGAGAGAGAGAAATAGTTGTGTGACAAGAGGCAGCTTGGGTCTCGTGAGGACCCAGTACTTCCTTTACTATCTTTGAAAAACCGTCTTGTAAACCAGGGACTGGCAGGAGGTTGGCAAAGGGAATTCAGAACTGTCTCAATGAGAAAAATAGTGTTGTAACTGAATTTTCTAAGGCTACAGTGTATGACTTTCATGTGAAATGGAGGGGCTGAGGCTAGATGTTGAGCATACTGTCTGTTCAGCATGAAAGATGGGGGACAATTGATCGTATCTCATGACTCTAACCATGTTGTGAGTTGAAGCATCACATGAAGGACTTTGTTAGAGGAGTGTGTAAGGTGCCTTCAGCCGAGATTCCGTGAGGGTTTGCTTCTAGGCATCTAGCACAGCTCCATGAATGGTGCAGCCTTACTTGATTGGCATGTTTGAAAATCCTAGGCCAACCCATCTGACCCCGAATTTGCTTATTCAAAGGTACCCCTAGAAATACCGGAATGACTGCTCACGACCAGTTGTTCTGTGAGGCAGAGGGCTTAAAGTGCTTATGTAGGTCTCTTTAAGTTTTAGTTGAGGGAGAAAATTTTGCTGTCAGCCACTTTTTAATTGTGAGATGACTACAATAGCTAAAAATCCTGCTGTTCAGCAGTATGTTTGTCAGAGGATTTAAAACTGTCCAATCAAGGTGCAAGCAGAAAACTGTTGACCTTGTGAATCAGAAGGCAGAGCTTTCCAAAATGTGACTCAGCCCTAAGAGTGAGCATTGAGTCCGGTTCTCCTAAAGTGTCACACCCAGTGTGATGTTTTAATCCTGCTTGTTTTGGGGTTCTTAACTAAAGCAATACAGTGATTCTTGTTTTCAAAGGAGCTTTTGGACTAGCAGTAAAACTACACACAGTGGAAAGGCATTGCCTCTTAACAAAACCAGTTGGGGAAAAAAAATGTTTTTTTGAAAGTGGAAACTGTATTATTTTTATTAATCAAAAGAGATGTTTTAAAAAAGAACTATGTTAATATCAATTATTACAAAAAACCAAATGGAGGAAACCGTTTAATAAGGACATGGCCCTGAAGAAACTTTGGAATTTGACATCAGCAAATATAACTCCAAAAGCGAAGGTGAACAACCTGTCATGGAACTGAAGTCTTACTTTTCTAGCTCTTTCTGTGGCCAGTATATTAGCTTCTTTGATACGTTTGATGACCCGGAGCATTTTTCTACTGAATCTCCACACCTTGGGAAACGATCAGTTTTCTCAGAATCACTTCTATTGACACCATCTCTTCCAGTGGCTGCTTTTCATCCATTTTGTTTCCAGTTCCCACCACATTCTGTCCCACCTTTGATGACAAAGTTGCTCTCCGTTTTAATGATGCGTTTATCCATATTTTGACTTTCCATGTTCAATTGCTTTGCGAGCTGCCCTCAGTTCTGCTGATTTGTCTGTCTTCCAAAAAGCCTCTCACTTACACTCCATGGGTGGTTAGGTCCCAGTAGACTCTGGAGGCAGCTTGTGCACCGCGTCTCCCATTATTGCTGCAGCTACCACCAGAGTAAACGGTTGGAATGTGTTTTCTGCCCCCGCCAGAGTTCTATCCTTGTTGGTTCCTGGAACTCATGTTGGATTTTAACGCTTTCTTAGTCCCTGTCATCTTCACTTCAGCAGAAAAGTCTTTAGTAATTAACAAAAGAAGGCATAACTAGTAAGCACAACTCAGGTATAAAATGGCTTGCAAGATTAGAAAAGTCACACAGACCACTGTGCGGGCTCTTAATAGAAAGCACAGTAGCCCACGGTTGATCTTCTGCAGAGAGCAGATGCTGGGTCACTTCAGAGCGTGATCCTTCACATTCAAGTTCATCCGCTGCAGACAACGTGAAGTCACGACAGATGTGACACTGCATGATGCGTGGGATGTAGAATTTTTTCCTTTGTAGCAGAAGAACACATATGTAATGGGACTTCTAAAGGTTCTTGGGAAAATGCCATTGTCTTTTGTTTTTCTTTAACTTTTCATTATCAATTAGGTGAAGGTTTCTAGAGCAGATCATTAGTTTTACACTGGATAATTCATTTTGTTTCAACTCATCCTCTCACTGTGCCATTACGGAGTCCAATTGTGTCCTGCCACTGTCTCTGCTGCCGTCTCTGCTGCCACAGCCCTTCTGCTCAAGCGCCTCCGGGTCCAAGGGGCATGCTGCCCTTCTGCCTCACTTTATACCCAGCCGACTGGCAAAACTGAGTAGTCCCCACATTAACATTTCCCACATCCTAATTGCATAGCCCAACCCAATCATTTAGTGGGACTTACAAGGATGGTCGGAAAAGCCATACCAAGTAATTTGCACTTCATTGCAATTATGTTAATGGGGCAGAATTTATTAAACAATTCCTCAGCATTCCTGCTTTGCTAGGCCCCATTGTGTATGACTCTGAGAGAACACTTTGACCAGCTAGGTGTGACTCACTAGGACCTCACGAGGATCATGTGTGTGGCGTCGCTAATTTTGTTTCTGTTTTGCTATTTGGTAGCTAGAGCATGATAAACTAAAAGTATTTTAATTTGTATGTTTTTTTATTAATTAGATATAAGGAATAAATATGTTTTAATAGGATGAGGCTCAACCAGGAGTTGAAGAGATTATGTTTTAAGTCCACAACAGCGAAGAAACATTGATACTATTGATTAAGTAACAAACGGCAGATTCAAGTATACTCAGCAGTCATCTACTGAATAGTACAATAAACGTAATTGTACTTTGAACAGTGTAAATTTGCACCGTCAGTTGAATGAGTTTTGCATTTCTTACTATTCTGTTCCTTATGGCCACTGAGGATCGGTTGTGTCTTGAGAAGTGTGTTCCTTTGTTTTCATGTTGTAGTTCATCAACCAGTTACTCGGAGTGGTTCCTCTGTCAGCACCCACAGAGGAGAAGTTGGCACTGCCTGCTGACATCAAGGCTCTGCAGCAGCATTTGTGTGTGACTCAACTGACGAGGTTGCTTGGCTTGTACCACACTATGGACAAAAGTCAGAAATTGGATGTGGTCAGAGAATTGATGCTCCGGTACCAGCATGGACTAGAATTTGGTGAGCAATCTTTCCAAATGTGCGCCAATGCTCTGATCTGCTAACACTGATAAGTCTGTTTTTCTTTTTCTTTTTTCCTGTTAAACTTACAGATGTCATTGTGCAGTTGTCTCCAGTTTTCAGATCTTGTCATCGCCCCATTAGCAAACACTCCTGCCCCAGCCCCAGTCAGCCGCGGATGTACCTGTGTCTCTGTTCTCAGTTTGTCTGCTCTTAGCAATGTTAAATAGATGGAATCATGATTGACTGAACACCATGATTAACGTTGCTTGGTTTTGCAGTATATACATGGAATCATGTGAAAGGTAGAGATTTCCCATGATGTTATTCAGTGCCAAGAAGTGTTCAGTGCTCCACTACTAGGCAAAATGTGGGCAATTCACTCACCCAGAAGTACTTGGGAGGACAGGCCTGGGTGACCTGCTCGTGACCTCCCTACAAAGCAGTGTGCTCCATAAATGTGGAGTGCCCTGAGTTAAAGCAACTGACAACAGCCTAATGCTTGAGAATCTGCGAGGAGACTAGAATCTCACTCACTTCAAGTGAGGCCGTCTGTCAGAAAGCAACCTGCATTAATGTGCAAAACCTTTGCAGAAGGTCCCCCGCCCCTTTTATAAAGTGTTGTATTGGGAGCTAATACAGATATCATACCGTCCCATAGTTCAGTCACATCGTGCAGTATTGTACAATTGCTACCACAGTCAGTTTCAAAACATTTTCTTCCTTCTTGAACTCCTTGATATCAACTCCCCGTGAAAGCACATTTTTATAGCACACTCATGGCACCTTGTTTTAATGAGCTTGGCAAAGAGACCAGTCAAGTTGGAAGACCATCCAAGTAATAGGACGTAACACTTTTCTGAGTTTTAAATATTTTTAGTTGGCTTCCAGGTGGCCATACTCTTCTTGATTTGGTGCGCTTAACTGTTACTGCATTGGACTCAAGTGGGTAACAAGTTGAGCTACTATCTGGAAGATTGGCAGTTCAAAACTACCACCAACTACTCCCTGGAGTAAAGATGAGGCTTTCTACTCCCAGAAAGAGTTACTGTCTCAGAAACTCACAGGGGAACTTCTACTCTGTCCTGCAGAGTCCATATGAGCAGTAAATTTGAGTTTATGGTGATAATTGCTATATTTTCTCTCTATAGGTCTTACTGTTTTTAATCCATAGAAAATATATGAGGACAGTTTGTTTAGAATTGAAGACCTTCAGAGTGAGATGGCTTTTGTTACATATATATGATAGAAATATAAATAATTTCAATAGATGTCTATATTTATCTAACATAAAAAAATAAGTAAGATTTTCTCCTAAAAATTAAGGTAAACTCTAGAGGATAATATTAATTTAATTATACATGCCCTTGACTTATTTTCTTAAACTAACTCCTTCCAACTCTTCCCTTTTTTTGAACTTGTTCTGGAATGAACCTTCTGTCTCTGGCTTTTGAGCCCTTTGATTTATACCGTATGCTCCCATTCTTCAGTTATCAAAGCAGTTAGGTCCCAAAGACCAGGTCTTTATACCAAAGTTGGTGTAAAAATGAAAGATGGCTACATCATTGCATAACTGCCAGACCCCTGAGCATCGTGGCCCAGCCAAGTTGACATAGAACCTTAACCATCACAGCCAGCCTTTGCCTCACTCTGGCCTTCATGACTGCCAGACGTGCATCATCAATGTGCGAAGTAATAGTCAGCTAGCCCATTTTTGACTGCCGTCGTTACTGTGAAGCGTTGGGTAACGAGAGGGTCAGTAAGTGGGGCACTTACCCAGTTCTTATTTTCTTTTCCTCGTCTCTCTCCCACTTCTTTCTTTAAAAACTCCTTGGGAGCATTAATAGTTACCCACATTTAAAGCGCCCATATGATGTCTTTTATTCCCTGTAGGGAAGTCCTGCTTGAAAACCGAGCTACAGTTTTCAGACTACTACTGTCTCCTTGCTGTCCATGTGCTTATTGATGTATGGAGAGAAACTGGTAAGTAGCAGGAGTTTCTTTTCTTTTAACAAATCATTTTATTGGGGGCTTTTGCAACTCTTAAGACAACCTATGCATCAATTGTATCAAACATGTGTACATATGTTGCCATCAGCATTTTAAAAACATTTTCTTTCTCCTTGAGCCCTTGGTATCAGCTCCTTGTGATTCCCCTCCCTCCCCCACTCTCCACCCCTCATGAACCCTTGATGACTTATGAATTATTTTCATTTTTTACACCGTCCATTGTCGCCTTTCACCCATATTTCTGTTGTTTGTCCCCCTGGGGACCGTGGGAGTTTTATGTCAATCATTGCGATCAGTTTTCCTTTCTCCCACCTTCCCCCCAACCTTATGGTATCACCACTCCCGCTGCTGTTCCTGAGGGGTTTATCTGTCCGGGATTCCATGTGTTGAGACCTCTTATCTGGACCAGTGTGCATGCTCTGATCTAGCGAGATTTGTAAGGTAGAACTGGGTCATGATAGTGGGGTGGGGAAGCATTAAAGAACTAGAGGAATGTTGTGTGTCTCATCAGTGCTACACTGCACTCTGGCTGGCTTGTCCCTTCTTTGTGACCCTTCTGTGAGGGAATGTCCAATTGTCTACAAATTATCTACAAATTTGGGTCTTCACTCTGACCTCCCTTGTTTGCGTCAATGATTGTTTGTTTTGGGTCTTCTGATGCCTTATACTTGATCTCATTGACACCTCGTGATCACACAGGCTAGTGTGCTTCTTCCATGTGGACTTTGTTGCTTCCCTGCTGGTTGACTGCTTCTTTAACTTCAAGCCTTTGAGACCCCAGATACTGTACCTCTTAAGAGCCAGGCACCGTCAGCTTTCTTCACCATATTTGCATATGCCCCATTTTGACTTCAATGATCTTATAGGGAAGGTGAGCATCATGGAATGCCAGGTTATTAGAACAAAGTGTTCTTGCATTGAGGGAGGACTTGCGTAGAAGCCCAGTGTCTGTCTGCTACCTTAATACTTAACCTATATTAAATATATGTACATAGACCTATATCCCTAGCATTGTGTATTAATATATTTACATATATGCATGCTTATATTTATACCTCTATAAAAGTCTTTTGCCTCCTAATTCTTTCCTCTATTTCCTTTACTTTCCTCCTTTCCCACTACCATGTTTGACCTTCATTTGACCCAGTAATTCCTCTCTGATACATTGCACTTGATCAACCCCAACCAGACATCCTACACCCTCTTCGCCATCGATTTTAGATCTCTTGTTGTGCCCTTGCCCCTGGGTTTGTTGGTTCCCCCTGTCTTCCCCTCACCTCTTCTCCCATATCCCCCCAGAAACATTGGTCCCACTCTTTTCTCTTTGGGATTGTAAATAATCCTGCCTGTCTTACATAGATAGATATAAGGGTGGGGTAAGGGGGGTGGGAAACAGCCTATAAATAGTTCCAGGTATGTCTGCTGACCCTTAGGATCTGCCCCCGAGTCAGAAGTCTGTGTTTGGTTTTCCTCAGAGATTTTGCCACGTCTCTGCTCTTGCTTCTCTTTTACACTCCCTCCATGTTTCACCCCGACATGGGAGGGAGGACATTAGTTTCAGTTTAACTTTACTCTTTGTTTTGATTGATTTTTAAGTTGCATTTACCCTTCAGTTCTGATATCGGAGTATTTGATTTATGCTTCTCGTGTTTTTTTCCCTCTCATTCTTTAGAGTATCTCTAGAACAGTAGTTCTCAACCTGAGGGTTGCAACCCCTTTGGGGGTCGAACAGCCCTTTCTCAGGGGTCGCCTGATTCATAACAGTAACAACATTACAGTGATGAAGTAGCAATGAAAATAATTTTATGGTTGAGGGGGTCAGCACAGCTTGAGGACCTGTATGAAAGGGCCATGGTGGCATTAGGAAGGTGGAAAACACTGCTCTAGAAGAATTCAAATCTCTAATTTTTGATCCCCTCTCTAGTCAAAGTAATCTTAAACTGATGCCATCTGTTCTGTTTTTAAGCACTGCTGCGCAAAGTGCATTCCCAAGCTGCAGTACTGACCTACAGTGCAGCAAGTTCAAACACGGCCTGTTACCATAGTCACGCTTCTGGAAATGGGCGTCCAGGAAAGTTCATTCGCTTGTTCAAGAAGACAGACATGCATGGGGGGAAAGTGTAGGCATACATGCTGGGCTGTCGAGGAAGGACGTGTCAGCAAATGGAGTTGGGCTTGTCTTTTCTCGGGTTCCAGTCCCAGCGATTTCCTCTCGTTAGCAGCCTTTAGGGGAAGAAAGACGCTTTCGCTGTGTGTTGTATCTTACTCACCAGAAGGACGTCCTTAAGAAAGACGAGGGCAAGAGTGTTGCCCTGGGCATCCCTCACGGAGGGAGCCCTCAGTTTTGCCCTGTTTTTCTGAGGGTGGTTTAGTCTCGCTTATAACCCGCATTCCCCTTACTTCTCCGGTTTTCGTATCCTGGAGCCTGGAGTCCTCCTTTTTGCCACTGTCACTGCACATCATGTTGCCTCTGTTTGAAATAACTTTCCAACCCACTTACTTCGCTCATTTATACTTTACTACAATCTCATAACCTGTCTTGATTTTACCCTGTCCTCTCTAATTAGGAAGTTTTTGGTGTTTTTTTTTTACATTTTATTAGGGGCTCACACAACTCTTATCACAATCCATACATATACATACATCAATTGTATAAAGCACATCTGTACATTCTTTGCCTTCATCATTTTCAAAGCATTTGCTCTCCACTTTAAGCCCTTTGCATCAGGTTCTCTTTTTTTTCCCCTCCCTCCCTGCTCCCCCCTCCCTCATGAGCCCTTGATAATTTATAGATTGTTATTTTGTCATATCTTGCCCCATCCGGAGTCTCCCTTCACCCCCTTCTCTGCTGTCCATCTCCCAGGGAGGAGGTAACATGTGGATCTTTGTAATTAGTTCCCCCTTTCCAACCCTCTACTCTCCCAGCATTGCCCCTCACACCCCTGGTCCTGAAGGTATCGTCCACCCTGGATTCCCTGTGCCTCCAGCTCCTATATGCACCAGTGTACAACCTCTACCCTATCCAGTCTTGCAGGGTAGAATTCGGATCATGGTAGTTGGGGGGCCTAATTAGGAAGGTTTGCCCTTCAGAACCTCCATCGACATACCCATATGGTAGTGCCTGTGACACTGCGGTGCTGGGGGGCGGGGTGAAGTCCTTCTAATCTGCCTCCCCCACTTAGCCACTGACTGCAGTGCTGACTCCCTTGCCTGCGAGTCCCTAGCATCATTCTCTCTGAGTGGCCACGCCTGCTTTGTTTCTTCTTTTCTGAGCAAGTAGTAACAAGGAACATATATTGATGGTCAAGGACTTGAAAGCCCTTTACAGAAGTAACTAATTTCAACCTCCTAGCCATATTGTCTTTGTCACACCTTTACAGATGAGGGAGATAGCGAGAAGGTGAGGAAGTTAGGTAAATTGCATTGGCAATCATCTGCAAAGTGAGTTTGCAGTTTGCATAACGGACAGAAGGTTTCTTTCTGGTGGTCAGCAAAAGGGATGCTGAGTAAGATAGTCTATGCACAAAGTTATTGTTAGGAGGAGCAAGCAGAAACGGGAATCTGTAGGACATTGATGAGGGTGTCAAAATAGAATGATTTGAATGTGAAAGGACCAAGAAGACACCTTTGGGAAGTTGATGATATTCTCAAATATTTTTGCAAAAAAATGCATTTTTAAGTATTTACATATGTTTTTTGTGGTAAAGACCTGTATATAATACATCATTTGCCTTGCCAACATTCTTCACGTCCGCCAGTCAGTGGCATCAGTTGTATTTCTCTTGTTCAGCTGTTGCCATTGTTCATTTCTAAATTTCCATCGCCCGTATCAGAAGCTCGGTGTTCTGTGCAGTCCGTCTCCCTCTCTCCCTTCATCCCACTGGTAAGCCTTGGCATCTCCAGGGAGTTCATACCTGGGACCCTTGCACAGCTGCCCTTCTCTAACAGACCTGTTTCAGTCAGCGTGTTTGTTGTGGCTTGCATCGGGCTCCGTTTCTTTCTGTGTGTCACATGTTAGTCACCTGTTGATGGACATTTAAGCTTATCTACGTTTTGGCTGCCGGGAGCATTGCTGTACGAATTTGCATTCCTGCTTTCAGTTGGGAAACGTGATTATGCTGGGGAGGGAAGAGAATGGTGTCTCACACGACCTCACCAGCCTTTGGTAACACATTTGATGTCGTGAAGAATTTTCAGGCTTGTAATTAAAAACTTAAAAAACTAAATAAAAATCTCGGTAGTCTTTGCCTCAGTAGTTCAGAATGAGGTACAAATTAAGCCAGTCTTTTGAGGTTTACTTTGAAAAAATTGGTTTCCATTTTAAAGAAGTTCTTTGTTTCAAATTTGTTATCCCGTTTACAATTATCTTTGAATAACGAGGATCTTCTTTCAATTATCCATGATTGTCAGTCTCCAGTCTATTAAACTCTGAGCTCCTGAGACCAGGTACCAGTGTATCCCTGATGTCCCAGGGCCCCAGGAAGTGAGTGTGGAACCAAATAAAGTGATGCTTATGAAGACCAGGTCGCTGAAGGGAAACATTTTTAAGTGAAAAACAAGATAGCGAATTGTGTATGTGCTGCGGCACTGATTTGAAAGAGTAATTACAGGTCAAAGGACGTCTGGGGACCTTCAGAAATCTGTGGGAAAATGAAATGAGAAGACAATGGAATTTTTCTGTGACCTTTTGGAAGTCCCATCTTACAGCCACGTAATGCAGTTTGAGAGGATTTGAGTAGCCTAGTTAGGAAAATCCCCCAATTTAGTTCTAGCTGTGTCCCTGACAATCTGCTCTCTCCCAGCTAACCTGGTTCTAGTGAGGGGAGGTGGTGACGGCAGTCAGCTTGCCGTCGTGATGCGAACATGGGAAAAGAGCTTCCTGTCCATCTTGTGGTTGGACTGTGTGAATGATGCTGTGATCTTGTGGTTCTAGGTGACGAGACCGCCGCATGGCAGGCCCTGGCGCTGTTGGAAGAAGGACTAACCCACAGCCCTTCCAACGCTCAGTTCAAACTGCTGCTTGTTCGCCTCTATTGCGTGCTGGGTGCCTTTGAACCCGTGGTGGACCTCTACTCCAGCCTCGATGCTAAGCACGTACAGCACGACACCATTGGGTTGGTAGCTCACACTGGATCCCGAGCAGCTGGCTGCACCACAGGAGGGTCCTCGTGCAGGGGCCCAGCACTGCCACTGTTGCCAGGACGACCCTTTTTAGACGAAACAATCACCGATTTCGACCCATCGCCAATCAGACAGTCAACAAGATGGCCGTGTTTTTGTTTTCTTCTTAAAAAAACAAACAAGCTGGCATTTAAAATTTTCACAATTTAGACATGGTAAACAAAGGTGCCCCCAGCAACAGGAAACAGCTTGATCCTTTAAGGCCTTGGTGATCTTTACTCCTTCCTTGTGGTTGAGGTTGACACACTTACTTTATGTGAGTGCCCTCACCGATGCCTCTGAGTCTCTGTTCTCATGGCTGTTTGTGGTGAGTTAAGGGCGTCCTGTGTATCCCGAGCGGCGCTCTCTCCAGGAGACTGCATCACGTCCCCCTAAACCTCGCGCTCCACCAGCCGTCAGCGTGTAAGGACGCGGCACGGGGCTTCACCTCTCCCACGAAGCGAGGCCTGCTCGCCTGTATAAAAATTGAATTTAATTATGTGGTTCAGATAGTGGCTGCCTATCTTCAGTTTTCCTTGCCGTAATGATTTGAAGTATTGTCATTGCTACTCAAATTGGATACGCGTAACCTTTTTCTCTTTTCCCTTTCCAACTAGTTATCTTTTGACCCGATATGCCGGATCCTTAGGTCAGTACGCTGCTGCATCCCAATCCTGTAACTTCGCACTCAGGTTTTTCCACTCTAACCAGAAAGATGTAAGTGACTTTCTTCTCTGTCTCTTTCTGAAACACGGCCTCGCCTGCCGAGGGCACGGCAGTCAGAGTGTAGATGACCTCCTGTCATAGTGCACCGATGCGGTCACTGTACTCAGTCTGCAGTGCATAGCGCGGGGTGGTGTTTGTTGTGTCACAATCACTGTGCTTCATGTTGAGTCGTGAAACGTTGCGTATCATTTCACAACGATAAGGACATGGATGTGCTGTGAGGGGGCCTGGCTGGTGGCAAGGTGAGTGGACAGCTTTGGAGAGCTGCATCTAAACTGAGTATTAACAGAGTAGCAAGCGTGATGCCCGTGAAATTCATCCTCAGAATGCCATCCATGTAAGACGCTGCTGTAGCAGCTGCCCTGTTTGCTCTGGTTTATTTCCGAAATTTGTAGCCACTCTTTGCCAGCGAGTGTACTTATTTATTTTTAGTATCAGAAAATTGAACAGTTGAAAAGGCATGTCAAGATAGTCTGGTAATTAGAAACAGTCTATTTTCAAAAGTAAAATAGATAGAGAGAACTTGTATGTGCCAAAATGAAAGGATGGGATTTGCGCCATATTTTTTTTCTCATATTTTTCATTGTAAGCATATTTGAACTCTGTTTGTCAGCCAAACACAGGCTTTTGTGGTGTAGGCTGTTTAGTGTTTACCAAGTATGTTAACCACCCAGTGGCTCATGTTTGTTGAAGAGAAAGAATCTCTCCAGGTTGGCCAGTCTGCCAGTTGTATTTTCATAGCCTCCTGAGACTCATCCCCTGGAATTTGGACCATGTCACCCACAGCTTTCCATTCTCCTGGTCTACCTAAGGAACTGGGCAGTGAACTTGATTTCTGAGATTCTTCTCGGCACTCGTGAGAATTGAAAAGTAAAACAGACACATAAAAACGCTTTTGTAACTATCGCACCTATGGCAATCTGTCTTCCAACTAATATTTTGTATAGACTATTAAGTAGAGGCAGGGCAGAAGCATTTCAAAACAGTGGATGTTCTGGACTTACTGGTCTCTGCTCATGATAACTAAGATCTGACAAGCCTCGGGACATGGTCCGAGGGCCAGAGTGTCTCTTGTGCCGCCCAGAAATTGGCATTCGCTGAAGGATTCCTTTGTGTCTCTTCTCCTGGTCTGGAAGTAAGGGCAGTGGTTCTTAGCTTCTGGGCGCGTGACCCAGAAAGTGCTGGCCTGGCGTGGAGGTCGCGGGGGTCATGAGCAGACACGGGCAGTTTGATTACACACCAGAATGCTTTCACTGTGTGTTCTGACATCGGTGCCTGCCCTCGTCCATTGTCTTACGGGAGGATTTATTTTCATTGACTAAAAGGAAGTCGAAAGAGAAAAGCGCCCTCAAACCCTCTGGCTCTTGTTTCTGCTGTAAGACATGCTCTGAAGGAGCATTGCTTTAAAGTCTTGCTTCACTTAGTTAGCTTTGAGGTCGTGGGGGTTCAATACGGGATTAATTCATCCATGTTGACTGGTATGACTCCAGTTTTCATTTATCCAGTGTCCTAGAAGAATGATATTGTTATGGGAGACTTGAACCCCCAGAAGGGATTTGAGGGGGCATGTCGTCTTCAATTGCTTTCTTTATTTTGATAGTGGTTGTGTGTGGCAGGAGTGACTAATCCCCCCCCAACCCCCCCGGAATGCTTGTATGTGATGTTGAACTTGATAACATGCAAGCATTTTATTGGTCTGGGACTAGGATTCTGCTTCAAATTATTTTTTATTACTACTAGCTAAGAAGCTAGAAAGAAAACTCACTGTCATTGAATCCATTCGGGCTCATAGATGCCTTATAGGAAAGAGTAGAACTGCCCTACAGAGTCTGCTAGGCTCTCAGTCTTTCTGGGAGCAAACAGCCCCTGCTGTCTTCTGAGGAGCAGCTGGTGGGTTTGAACGGCTGAGCCTGTGGTTCGCAGCCCAACATGGCATCCTTTCAGAGTGGACTATTGGATGATCTTGGAGGGAAACATGCCCTGTGGGCGTTGTTCCACAGCAGGCAAGTGTGGACTGTTTGCTCAAGGAACTGTGCCTGAGACCCGGTATGAGTGTAGTGTGGTGCTGGGCACTTTAAATTTTCTGCTCCACCCTGGGAGAAATTACCTCTCTGAACAGCCAGCACATTTTATGCTTGGTCGTTTGGGGACCCTCAGATGCTTTGTCATGGGGTGACTGACTGATGTATTTCATTTCCAGGTAGTTCTTTCAAAGAACACGTTTAGCTCTTGCTCGAGGAGGTCGGTCTGGCCTTCTCTTCTGTGTGAGATGGAAAGCTCTGTCTGGAAGGTCTCACAGGGCTCCCTCTCTGCGCAGGCCGTTGTCTCTGGCCACGGTGAGAGGAGGATCAGAGCTAGATTTCCCTGACTCTAAACGCTTTTGGAGAGGGCTTTAAAACGTTCCTGGAACATTGAATTAAAAGATAATGAGCCTTTCCCATAACCTTTGGGGAAGTTTCCCCTGTCTTTGAAAGCCTATTTCAGGTCGCCATATTAATCATGCTTTAGGGGTTTGATGTCCATGTGTTCTGCTGATTTTAACAGTGATCAGGGTTCATTTCAGGGATCCCCACGGGACCTAAATCGCCTCGCTGGTGCATACAGGAGTAGAAAATAGGTACAGGAGAAGCATACTCTGAGAGTCAGAAGTCTTACAGTGCTGGGGCTTCCCGGTGTGGCCTGTGGTTTCCTCTGGGGCTGTCGCATGTGGGAGTTCAGACGTGCACGGCCCTGGTCCTCTAACGGCAGCATGGAAGGAGGACTGCGCTACGAAGGCAAGCTGGAGAGCGAGAGAGGGCTACCTTCTTAGTGTGTTCAAGGACTAACGTGCCCTTTCCCTCTTCCAAGCGGTTGCCTTTTTTTCCTAACATGGTTCCTGGGCCACTAAGAAATGGAGACTGCCTCTGTACTTGGGACGGCTTGGTTCTCTCCCTGAATCCTAGCACATTTTGGAGCTATAATTTATGAATTTGACTGGGACCGTGCAAGTCACTTATTCATCCTGATTAATCGCTGAATTGCATGTCCCCAGGCAGCTGGTTTTTCAAGCTGCAAGTTCCCATTGCCAGGACGGATGGTAAACCTGACTAAGTTTTCTAAGCCATGGGGCCCCAGGATAGGCATCTGTGTTTGACATATCCTGGCCTCCCCTCCACGGGGCGGACCACTGTCTTTTAATCAAGCTAGAAGATACACGGGCTTTTTCAGATAGGCCTTCTGTAAGCCTGCAGGATCACAAGTAATCTTTTTTAATTTTCTTGTGTCCGTCCGTCTTTAATTTCTCCAGATACTGCAGGCAAACAGCTCGCCGAGGTGTCCCATGGGGGTTTAAAAGCCGCATCGAATGCAGTTGAATTAGCGCCCGTGGCGCAGTCCCGCGGCCTGAAATGAACCCTGCGAGGCTGTATATCAGAGGGTATGTTGTTGACTACTAGCCTATTTTCCTACTACGCAAATGAATCCGACATAATCGAGGTGGGGGCCGAACTGACTGACCAAGGCTCTGTAAGAGGACTGGCTTCTCTATAGAGGATCCTTGTTTGGGGTAGGCTTCAGCTTTGAGTTTAAACTCTTAACTTAGTGTCTTCTGATCCCGGTGGCGCAGGGCCCATGTTCTTCCTGGAGCTTTCGGTCTGCGGTGTCAGTGTTTCTGTTGAGACTTCTTTATCTTGCCCGTCCTGACCATGCCGTCTTTGCCATGCCCCTTCCTCTAAACCGCGCGTGCGCACGGCGGGTGCACTTACATTCGCATGTAGGAGTTCCCGGCAGAGGTACTAAGTAGATTGGATGGCAAGAAACCTGGTTCTTGAAGTCTTTTTGTTCACAAAATGGTTTTCGTAGGTCTTTGGCTTGGTGTCTCACCTCTCTCCTCTGCCGTACACCGTACTACACTTAGCCCCGTGCTGATGAGACGTACTCAGAAATAATGAGAAGCATGGAGCCGCTGCTCATTTTCTGGCCGAGAGTGATTTCTGTTGTGGGTGGTAGTGGGGTAAAGGTTACATTATCTTGGCTTTTGTTTCGTTTGTTTTTTTAAATCCTTTTATTGGGGACTCGTACAGCTCTTAGCACCATCCATCCATCCATCCATCCTGTCAAGCACCTTTGTACCTTTGTTGCCATCATCATTCTCAAAACATTTGCTTTCTCCTTGAGCCCTTGGTAGCAGCTCGTTCCCCCCTACCCCCCAACCCAGATCTTGGTGTGTTCAGAGCCCTTTATTCGTCACAGTGTGTCGTAGGTGCAGAAAAACATGGAGTGACATCCCTTCCATCATGCTGGCACTAAATATATCTGGCCCGTTGTGGCATCAGACCCCCAGTCTTGTGGCATCGAAAGATGACTGCCAAGAGAAGGTCTAGGCAGTGATGGCAGCCCTGAACCAGCAATGTTCTTCGCTATCAGCAGACAAGGGCATCAGGCTTGGGCAGGAAGCAAGAAAGTTGTAACATTTTAAAAGGCCGATTCTACGCGGTGACCTTTAATGATGAAGTTCCACATCTTTTACTTAAGCTTAATGGTTGTTTTTGTTGGTGTTGTTTGTCTTGGCTCGCAAGGCTTGGTTTCATTGCTGACTGGTGAAAAAACTCACGCCAAGGTGATGTCTTTCTTCCCAGACCTCAGAATATATCATTCAAGCTTACAAATATGGTGCATTTGAGAAGATCCCAGAGTTTATCGCTTTTAGGAACAGGCTGAATAATTCTCTTCACTTCGCACAAGTCCGAATCGAACGGATGCTGTTAGACCTCCTACTAGAAGCTAATATGTAAGTATTGCAGACGCGCTGGGAAGGAAGAAGGGGCTAGAGCAGGTGCTGAGAGCCATCCACAGGCCCATGAGCGTCCTTGGCAAGACAGGGGGAAGAAGGAGGTGACTTGGGAGAAGAGCCTGGCATTTGAGGAATGACCCAGTGCTGCGAGAACGGTGTTAGGTTGTCTACGGAGCCACCCAGGCCTTCATCCACGTTGAGTTCACAGGGCGCCTGTCCTGTGCAAGACCTGGGCTTCAGGAATTGATGCTGCACTACTCTATTCTGTCAGGCCACGGGAGCCTGTGTAGCACTGAGTAGCCTGTCAGCATCACCGTGGTTGGTTCTAGCTCACCTCACATGCCACTTTAGCTCTGATTAATAGCAAGCCCTTCCTTCCCTTTTCTAGTATAACAGCTCGACTGCTATGTTTTCCCATTCAGATAATTAAGAAATAAATTTTCCACATCACAGATCAACCAGCTTAGCAGAAAGTATAAAGGCAATGAATCTTAGACCAGAAGAAGATGACATTCCCTGGGAAAACTTGCGAGACAACAGAGACTTAAACGTTTTCTTCAGCTGGGATCCAAAAGACAGGTAAGTAGAATTTAACCCCATACACCACCATCCCTTTTTTTTCTTTTTAAGTTCATGGAAAAATTCCACTATCTTTTAGTTTAATTTTTCCACAAACTTTTTGAAACCCCCCTTTTATAGAAAATATTTTAAGTGGATGAGGGAGTCATTTTAGCCTGTATTAAATCTAGGAACTTAATGATTTAACTTCTGTAACTATTTTCCTTCTGTCGCACAGAAATAATAAATTGCTAAGTTAAGAAAGAATGTGTTATATTGGTAAACACTTATTTATATACCTTATATACCTTACCATAAACTGACCAGAATAACAGCCAAGGAACCTAATTTTACCACAAAAACTGCATTAAAAGTGTGCTGGAAAACTTGAGTCTATATATGGTATATTGATACGCTTAATGCATATTAAAAAAAACCCGCCATTGAGTTGCTTTCAACGTTTAGTGACCCGACCTAGGATGTCTGAGATAGTACATCTTTACGGGAACAGCCAACCGCATCTTTATCTGTGGGACAACTAGCTACTGGGCTGTCGAACCACACCACCACCCATACCATATATGAAGAACTCTTAAGAAGCCAAGAAGCCACTCTCCCTCAATAAAATTGGGCTAAAAGTGCTTAACAGGAAGTTCAGAGACATGTACTTTACAGTGGAGTTCTTGCTCTTTAAAAATAAATAAAACGAGCCTCTTGGACAGAGACAGAGAAGTCTAGTAGCTGTAGGCAGCAGCGTTGTGGGGAAAGTGATCGTTGTACATTTATGTGGGAGTAAAACTCTACCATCTAATCTCTTTACTAGGAATGGTGGTGATGAGTCTCTAGACTGAAAGTACGTCCCATTCCCTCACTAGGTCCTCTTCTAGCGACCAAGCTCAGCACAGGATGTACTTGTGAACGTGCTATGTGGTGGGGTCCCCGGCATTCATGGTGGCTCGCTCGAGGGGCCCACAGTTGCGTTCATGGTAGAGTTGCATACAGTGTGAAGTCAGGACGGGATCAGCAAGGGAAAGAGCAACAGTGTTGGGAAAATTCCATCTCAGATTTTCAGCTCTCCCTGCTGAGGGGCCGCATGGACCGGGCCCCTTTCTCCAGCCCTGAAAAAATGCCATATTTCTGCCACAGGGGGGCATATTGGAGTCTCAGTGCCCAAGATTTTTACTGACTGCTTATGTGGGCTTCTTCTGTCTCTTCCCAAAAGGAGAGCAGATGTCCCACCTTGAGCATACCCAAATAATGCAGGCATAGCGAGTTACTCTCATCAGTTAGTGAACTGCTGGACTGCCCTGGGCCATTCCTGTAGGCAGACAAGATAATTGTGTCAGACAGACCTGCTGTGGTTTCACTTCTCTTTGCACACGGCCTTAAAAAGGAGCCGTGTGCAAAGTACTGTGACTATTGGGAACCCCTTTTGTTTATCTTAGTTATTAAATAGGTTCTGTAAGTAATTATCTTTAGTGGTTCTTGAATTACTTAGTTTATTTCTGTTACATCCTTGTTGTAAAAGGCTGAGAAGTTCTTATTCCTGTGGGTGTTCGGGTTACCTGGTTACTTCTTGCCTTGGATTTTCACTTTTCTGTCATTTGGCCTTTTTGCATCATGTGTTACTTTGATCATCAGAGAACTGCTTCATTTAAGGTTAAAGTGAAGCATTTTAGGAACAGCAAAACAGCCAGCCAGCCAGCCAGTAAGTGAAAGCTGGGGCCTCACAGAAGCACTTGAAGGGGCAGAGTGAATAAAATGCGTGCTTTGGTGTGTGTCTGTCCCAGGGATGTTTCTGAAGAACATAAGGGACTTTCCTTGGAGGAGGAGACTGTGTGGCTAAGAATCCGCTCCTTAACATTGAGGCTGATTAGTGGACTGCCCAGCCTGAACCACCCCATCGAGCCAAAGAACTCGGAGAAGAGCACCGAGAACGGCATATCTTCCCGGATTGACATTCTGCGTTTGCTCCTTCAGCAGCTGGAGGGGGCCCTGGATTCAGGAAAGCGATTCACTGAGAAGCAAATTCAGGTATGATAAGTGTTCGCCACTAAAGCTGCGATCGTTGCAGTTATGCCGTGACACGTTTGAAGTAGGTAAACAGTAAAGGGGGCTACTGGGGCGGTTTTATGGCATCTGTAGGAGAGGGGTATAGATTCAGAGGGACTTAGAGAGGCCTTTATTGATCAAAAAGAAAAGAAATGTTTAGCGATGGCAAATTTTCAGTAGCTATTAACAAATTAAAACGGCGTTCCTGTTTTTGCCAAAATGATTTCGTTACTACTTTGCTGATCCTCAAGGGTTCGTCAATGACCGTTTAAGGCAGGTTTTTATGGAAGAGTTAGGTGCCTTGTTGTCTCTGTCTAATTCTGGCCATATTTAAGAGACGTCGCTTTCCCCTGTCTTCTGCAGTACCCTTTCCTTGGCCCTGTGCCTAGCAGAATGGCTGGATTCTTTAGTTCTGGCTGTTCCCAGTGCCAGACCAGCTCTTTTCACCTTGTTAGTGCTGTTTACGACCTGGATACCAATGGCTTAGGTAAGTGTACTACACTTGCATTTGTGTGGGCTGAGTTTCTGTCATTGAAAGCAGGGTACATGCCATCAAATATGTATCATGTAACATCTGGGAAGATTACTGGTGTGGTGGGGGTAGTGGAGGAAGCTGTTCTGGAAGTGTTTATTTGCCCCTTCTCTTCATCTCTCGCTGTTTCTCATCTGTGTCTTAGTAGTGGAATTTAGATAGCTGTAGATCTTAAGTAAGTGGTTGTCCTAGCCCATAATTTGTTTGCAGGTATTGATTGTGTATCTTTGTCCTGCCCCCCCACCCCACAAAATATGATGGAAAGATTTCATCTTCTCTTTTTCAATTTTAGAGGATACAACAGAGCTCCAAGAGCGGATAGAGAATAGCCTTCAATCTTTACTAGAACAATTAAAAGGTAAATGTTGGGGGCGGGGATATGTCTGTGTGTGTGTGTAATAAATAAATAAAAGGTAAATGTTCTTTCTTTTAAAATCATTTTATTGGGAGCTCTTACAGATAGTATAACAATCCATAATTCAATTAGATCAAGCAGAAGTGCACAATTGCTGCCACCATCAGTTTCAACACATTTTCTTCCTCCTTGAACTCTTGATATTAGCTCCCCTTTGTGCCCTTCCTCCCTATACTACCCCCCCCCCCCAGGAACCTTTATTTTTATATTATTGTCATGATTGATGGTCATATCGTACACCATCCAGTGTGTGTGTTCACCTACAATTCTGTTGTTCATTCCCCTTGAGTGGGGAGATAACAGTCATCATTGCTATTAGCTCCCCGTCTCCTCCTCTCTTCCCACACCCTCAGGGGGATCATTACTAACGGTGAATGTTCTTCAAGTGGATTTCACCACTCACTCCAATGTATTATAATATTGTATGTATTTTATCTGTTAACAACTCACTTTTTTACAGAAACTGGGAAGATTGGAAAGTAGTCATACTCAGGGCATTTTAAAAGAATTATTATTACTTTATTCATGTTATTGGGGGCTCTTACAACTAAAGAATTATTTTTTAAGGCTTAAAAGTTGTATATAGGATAAGTAATAGTTGTCTGTTATAAATAAAAGAATATGCAAATGTTGTGGTCTTTTTCCTTTTCCAGTCTTGTTCCCTCAGATATAAGAATGTTCAATATTTTGGAGTGTGTCCTCCGAGACAGAATGCGCCTATAAATAAATATATATAGCAGTGAATTCCGTTAGCATCAGGATCTCCTTAAACTTGTGTTTAGGTTATCTTGGACACTTCACCAAGATACTCTCTTCAGTCGTTTCAGATCCACAGCACATTTATTTTGTCCTCCCCATTGAGTACATCATGTAGTACATACTTGAGTTATTTCTCCTGTCTATAAGATGCTGTAATGCACATCTTGGGATATCATAGTGTGGGTGCTTATTTGCATATCCATTTCCTTAGGGTTCACTTCCTAGAAATGGAATTGATTGGTAAAAGGTACACTTTTAAATCTATTATCTTTTCATTTGCACAGATGAGCTATTACCAAAATGTAGAATGTCTGAGAATTAAAAGATGATCAAGAATTTGTACAAAGTGTAGTCTCTGTTATGAAAATGCATTTCTGCAGTGCAGTTTTGTCTTTCAGTCCATAATGGTACGAGTTCTTCTCAGTCATTCATTGGAGTCTTGACTCTTTTGTACCCACAGCCTGGAAAAGTGTGGTTTTTGTGTTTCAGCCGGTGTTCCTTCAGGTGGGCAGTACTGCCCCCTGGGAAGCACTGGAAGGATCCAGTGGGGCTGCAGAAGCAGATAGCTACACTTTATCCTTGATTCTGGGCTGTAGCATCAGCGTTTTAATTACCAGTGGGACAGAGTAATTATAAAAGTTTTTTTTCCTGAAAAGGGGACAGTAGACCAAATAGGTTTGGGAATTATGGTTTAGAGCATAGAATATGCAATTCATAAGGCCACCTTTTTTGAGAAAGACAGTAGAGCAAAAGTCACATGACTTGTCATAGAATTCTCAGTAGATATCCTGCAGTATTTGGTTCTTTTGGGAAATGGGCAGGGTGGGAAGCTTCTATATTTGCTTATTTTTCATTAGATTGTACATTGGATACTTAAAAATGGCATTAAAATATACTGAATGAAACCGTAATTTTTGTTTTGTCTTCAGATGTCTTCAGTGAATGTAAAGGCGACCTCCTAGAAGTGAAAGATGGTAACTTGAAAGCACATCCTACTCTCCTAGAAAACCTTGTCTTCTTTGTGGAGGTATGCTTTGTTCTCCTCTCTTGCTCTGTATAGAGTTCAGGTCCCACCGTGAACCCTGCACCCCCCACCTTTTATTCCTTGAATAGCCATTGTACCTGTCTTCTGCAGGAAGGTCTTCTGCTTCTCTTCGATTTCCTTTCTGACTCATCTCTGATGCAGGTGCAGTGCAGTCCTCCATCTTCTCACGTGTGTCCTTGTTGCTCACCAGTGGGTCGGAATCTGAGCTGATGTAGCCAATTTTCCTCCTGTCTCGCACTAGATAGAATGTAATTTCTTTCAGTCACCCGTCTGTGTGTATCTTTTCTGCATTTCCTTGAAGGCAGCATACTTGTTGCAGCGACTGACACGTTGTAAGGGCGTAATAGACAATTACTGTAAGAAAGAGTGAGTGCGTGAGTGAATAATGGCTGCATATGGATGTACATGTATACACTACAATATAGGAAGGAAAAGATGTATAAATCATCACATACAGAGCAGGACACGTGCTTGCCAGGGGAAAGATGTCTTTGTGTACATGTAAGGTAAAGTTTGTGGCCAAGCTACTCTCTCTCTTAACTGGTCGGAGAGGTGGCTCAGGAGATGCTTATTGTGATGGCCTTTTGGATTCCATGCTTAGAAACGGGCTCATTTTAGTGAGTGGAAAGGGTATTGAGGGCTCATTGCCTCCTATTGGGAAGTGGCAGGATGCTATAGTACAGTGGAGCATGGGTTTAGAATTAGTAGAGCCAGAAGCAAAGATAAAGATTCTCAAAAATATGAACAAGGTATTACGGCAGGCCTGGATCAGCGTGGTGATTGTAGAGCTGGAAGAGTGGAGGTTGGATTTGGAGGAGAAACTGAAGGGGGGGGGGTGCCTTAGAACAACGGACAGGATCGTCTGCTTACTGCATTGCCTGTAACTGTTCAAGAAAGGGTGTGCAGCGAATCCCTACTGATGAGCCTCTACTTTTTCTTTCAGACGATTTCTATTGTCCTCTGGGTGTCCAGCTACTGTGAGAGTGTCCTGAGACCATACAAATTAAATTTGCAGAAGAAGAAAAAGAAGAAAAAAGAAACTAGCATCATCATGGTAACAGCAGAAAAACACACTTAACCGCCTGGAAGCGACTGCTTTTTCTTTTCATTCATTGCCTGCATGTTGTAGGAGTACTTCACATCCTAGTGTGCACTCTCCTGCTTCCTTCCTCCCCACAGGCTTTTCTTTCTTTCTCTCTCTCTCTCTCTCTCTCTTTCTTTCTTTCTAACTTCCTTCATTGTGATGGTCTTCCATCTGTAATCAATTGAGTATCCTTTCCCCAACAGCTTTTCAACTAGTGGTTTTAGCATCCCCTGAATCACTTATGACGTCAGTGGTCTAATTCTAGAGATCCTTCGTTATTTGTTGACATAATTTTGTAAAATAGTCTTTTCCTATTCTCAAAAACTATTTGAAGTTCCTTCCTATATATTTTTTTAGTATGTAAATATAAAGAGACTTCAAAAACTTTATGAAAAATGTGCATTGTGAAAATCTGCATGTTGGTTTCAATTTGTTCTTCATGAAAATAAACCCATATTAAATTGATATAGCCTGTCTACAACAGGATCTAACTCCAGGCACTGTAAAGAATACGATCAGTTTAAAAAGAGCCTCGATCAGAGCAACCTGAATTCTGCTAAAACTGGAAGACAAATCTATGGGGAAGCTTAGGTGAATGAATGGTGGTCATTGATGCTTTATGAAAAGTTTATGGGGACAGTGTATTCAAGAAATTTCAGGTTATAAATGGATATCCTATTTTAGGAAGGGACAGCCAATGTTGTGAAGCCCAAAGCCACAGAGCATCCACATCAATTTGCAGGGGAACAGTTTTGTGTCCTAATGGAAAAGGATCCATGGTTAACAGCAGAAGCAGTAGCCGTGTTGCTTGGTTTATCTCATACAGTTCTGGCTGAAGAATTAAAACTTGAGCAATGTTTGATGTGCTCATTGCTGTTGGTGCTTCATTTCACTGGGCAGAGCTAGGAAATTTATTTACTTAAAATCACATCAATTTTTAAATATACTTTCAGCATCAGTGTTTTTCTCCTCTCCGTTTCATTTTTGTAGCTTAATTTTCTCAGTGGGAGATCTCTGATGTCTAACAACATATTTACTCAGCTGCCACCACTTTTTAAAATACTGAATACTAAGTACTTTTAGAATTACCTTATGTGTTCCGCTAATGTTTCCTATAATAAACTCACTAAGATTCAGGTGCCTATCCCGCTCCCATTTAGACTATTTTCCAGTGAATATGTTCTAGGATATACGGTGTATATTCTGTAATATACTATGTAAAAGTACTGGAATCAAAAACATTTTCACTGAGATGGAAATAAGGTTCATTTATGTTCCCCCTTATTTGTTGTTTAATATTTGATTGTAGACCATTATCATCATTTTCACAAAGAAAGTTAATTAGGAATCCGTATAACACAAAACAAGCTGTTTTGTTATTGAGCTTGCCCTTTTGATGTCAAATTTATGCTCATTCTAGCAACCTAATAACCATTGTCATTTTGCAGATGTTGATGGTTTTAGTAATAAAATGGACTTCCAGAACAACTCAGCTTAGTAACAATGGAGGAATTCTCTGTCATTCACTCACAGACAAAGGGCACTTGGGTTCGGGTGGGGGACTTACCCTGGTCAAGGCAGTTGGCCAGATCCTAAGTGTGGTTCTGTTGCTCTCCTTTCTCATGAGAGCCCGCAGTCCCAGAACTTGTCAAATAGCTTTCTGGAATTTTGGGCTTTTTGTTGTTGTTTTAACCGTCTGGGGTTTTTTTTTGTTTGTTTGTTTTTTCAGATTATCAGAGTTTCTCATGACAAGGGTTAACAAAGTGGCGAGCTCTCCGACTTACCAACCAGGAATAACATTTCAGTGTTAGTTTAGAAAAGTCCAGGGGGTGCCGTCCAGAAGGTTCTGTAACTTGCCTTTACTTAGCTTAGTTGTTGTTGTTTTCTCCCCTGAGTCAGGTGTCTTGAACATCTCTTCACATCAGTAACTATAGCTGTAGCTCATTACCATTCATTGCTATGTATCATCCTACTGTATATAGTGCCATAAATTATCCCTACTGATAAATACTTGGTTAAAAATTCTTATAATAGTGCTATTACAACATGACGTTCCCAAAGTCAACTTTCTGATATGATTTCCTTAGGCTATCATATTAAATTGAAACTGGTGCTAACACATTTTTTGACTTGTGACATATTGACCAATCCGTCCTGTAAGAGAGACCATACCAGTTTATCCCCCTACCCTAGCAGTGTTGAGTGAGCCTGTACCCTTGGCTCATCTCATAGGCATTATCCCCCTTTCTAACCTACCTTTTCTTGATTTTCATTGATGTTGTACCTACACAGAAGACAAAGATTTCCTCAAGACTAAGAAAGCCTTGCTAGTTCACTGGCTAGATTTCTTTCGTATGCTTATATAGTATTTATGTTGAAAATTGTATCCAATGGTTCTTGGATTTCTTTTATACATAACTTAAGTTGCCAATTATGGTATAATATTTTTCCTCTTGATAAATTTTGAGTTACTGTATTTTTAATAGTTTTATTAATCCTCTATCACATATGATCCCTTTTCTTTTAGGTTTGTCATTTGTTTTAACTTCCTCCACTCCCTGCCCCCTTTGGTCCTAGAGTAATTTTTTAAAGGACAAGTTACTGTTTAAAATGGTTTCTGTCTTACAGTTAAGTACAGACTGTTTCAGCTTACCACCTGCGTTTTGTTTTTACTTTGATCAGTGTTTTACTATCTAGAACTAATTTTCATATAATAAATAGCAAGCTGACATTTCCCCAAAGTTTGACGTTTCAGTAGGTCCTTGGGTCCATTGCAAGAGTTGATTTCTTTAATTTTTTCTCATCTACTTATATACCAAGATTGTCAGTTTTATGTAACTTCCTACTGGACCCTGGTTATCTGTTAGGAAAGTTCTGAAGTTGAATGTTCTAATTTAGAGCATTCAGTATATATTCCCTACTAATGTAGCAGATCTTAAACACATGTTGAGAGTAAAATAAAATTTTGGTTCTTACTCTTCTCCTTTAGTGTACTAGGCAATTTCCAGGCCTAAGCTGAGTGAGGTATAGCCAGTAAAGATATTAACCATGGATCACTCACCTCTAGTTTCTGTTGGTTTCTCAGGAAAACAGCAACAACAAAAAGCTACTGTTAGGACCAGCTAGGCCATCATCCCTAAAGAGTTAGCAATTATTTCTTGTCAGATAACTTCACACTGATTTGAGAGACTGCTCCTGTTGCCGGCTTAAAGTACTGCGGTAGAATGAAGTTGGCATGACTTGTGTGATGTAAGCGTAGAAAATAGGTGTGATAATGTTTCAACTTTTTTTTTCCCCCCCAGCCACCTGTCTTTACCAGCTTCCAAGACTATGTTACTGGTCTTCAGACTTTAATGTCCAATGTTGTGGATCATATTAAAGGGCTTGAAACACATCTAATTGCACTTAAACTTGAAGAACTTATTTTAGAAGATACTGCCCTCTCACTGGTAAGAAACTGCATGGAATTAGCAATAAATTATATATACTCAAGTGTTTTTATCACAAGGACAAGGTGATTTGACATTCCACCATTTGCTCTTTAGAGGACCTGGAATTGGAAAGTACCTGGCAGGGTTGATGTGGGTGGCCCACTCGTGTTTCCCACTCATTTTTCTATCATTTTGACTAGGAAAAGGAGTGCCCGCAAATAATGAGTGGGTGGAAGTAAAGTTAGTACAGTCCTGATTTCAGCACTAGAGGAACTTTCCAACCGAGAATTCAAGGTGGTGCATGGAAAAGCAAACGTGTTCGTATGTGAGGTTTGGTCTTGTCCAGTGAAGCGGTATTCACCTCTTTTCCTGCTTTCATTAGCATGAGTACAGGCAGTAGTGATGATGAGAACCACTTACCGATGAACTGTTTAATTTGTAAGTGTTGTCTCTTGCTTTAAGTGTTACATTGCTTGAAAAGATAAAATATGTACTTGGTAACAAAATAATTAGAAGAGCAGTATTCACTCTCCTCATGACTGTCTCTTCTCTCCTAACCCCACCTCTCTTAATTTCCCACACCTCTCTTAATGTCCCACACCTCTCTTAATGTCCCGGCAAGACAGAGCCCGTATTGCCAGTGGTCTCAGTGTAGTCTTGCTGCGAGAGCCAATCCGTGTACCTGCCTTTGCCTCTATATCTGCCTGCCCTCTACCCCTGCCTTTAGACACAATTAGCAGCATGCGAAACACATTGTTTTCTCTTGCTTTTTGTACTTACCACCTCGAAAATCTACATATTAGTGGGCTTGTATGTTAATAGATATAAGTCCCTCCCTTTGCATTATTTTTAACAGCTCTGTATAATTTCATCACACACAAAATATGTTTAGACCAAGAGAATTCCAAGGGGAGTTTAAAAAGTTGATGAACAAATGGAATTAAAACATAATGGAATTTTCCCACGAATCTTTTGGAGTTCCCTTGTAGAAAGCAGAGAATAGTATCTCCCTCTTACCACCCCCCAATATTCTATCCCCCCATCCAGATAGATGGAGCTGTTTGTCAGTATTAAATGCTTCTTTTATTTTTTTAATTTTAATTTTTTAAAACATTTTATTAGGGGCTCATACAACTCTTATCACAATCCATACATACATCAATTGTGTAAAGCACATCAGTACATTCTTTGCCCTCATCATTTTCAAAGCATTTGCTCTCCACTTAAGCCCTTTGCATCAGGTCCTCTTTTTTTTCCCTCCCTCCCTCCCTGCTCCCCCCTCCCTCATGAGCCCTTGATAATTTATAGATTTTAATTTTGTCAGATATTTTAATTTTTTTCAGATGCTTCTTTTAATAGTTTCAGAAATAATTGGATGTAGGATCTTTAAAGTGCAGTGCATCCCAAACTGTGTGCAGTCCCACCCCAGGGTGGGGGGAGGGCACCAGCAGAAGCAGAGAGCTGCCTGCATTTTATCCGGGAAGAGCGATAGCACAGTAATTACAGCAGTTCAGAAGCTCGCAATTCCCACGGCGATCCTGGGTCATTTTTCATGAAAAGTGGGTAGTAGCCAAAATAAGTTTGGGAAACTGGTAGAATGCTGGATCTTTTGGGTTAACCAAAAAGTGAGTAATTAAAATTGATTGTGATGATGATTACACAACTATTTTAATATGTCTAAAACATTGAATTGTATGATATGTGAATTACAAGTCAATAAAACTATTAATTTTAGGGTCACGGGGAGGAGATGAGCCAGTCAGGGTGCATTGAACAACAATGAAACATACAACTTTCCTCTAGTTCCTAAATGCTTCCTCGCCCCACTCCCTCACAACTATCATGATCTCAGTTCTACCTTACAAATCTGACTAGACCAGAGGATGTACACTGGTACAGATAGGGACTGGAAACACAGGGAATCCAGGACAGATAAACCCCTCAGAACCAGTGGTGAGTGTAGTGATACCGGAAGGTGGAGGCCTCCTCCCTGGGGGACGGACAGCAGAAACGTGGGTGAAGGGAGACGTCGGACAATGTAAGATATGACAGAATAATAATTTATAAATTTTCAAGGGTTTGTGAGGGAGGAGGGAGTGGCAAGGAGGGGGAAAATGAGTTGATGCCAGGGGCTTAGGTGGAGAGCAAATGTTTTGAGAATGATGAGGGTAACGAATGTACAGATGTGCTTTACACAAGTGATGTATGTATGGAGAGTGATAGGAATTGTATGAGCCCCCAATAAAATGATTTAAAAAAAACTTAATTCTTTTTAAAGTGAGATTTTGCCTTCAATTATGTTTCCGTTAGGTTTGCCCATTTCCCCTTTCCTTTTTGCAGCAACTGAAACGTGAGTAAGGTCTCTGGACTCCCCCGTTACCCAGGACCCCCTTCCCTCTCCCTGGAGCTAGCCAGCAAACTTGAGGATTCATCAAGACTTTTTTCCCTGAGCATTTATACTCAGAGAGAAAATACACAGTATTAATTTGTGCTTAACAGCAACAAACAAATGATGCCTTCTAATTCTGTAGCTTGGCTTGCTGCCCCCTTTTCTCTCTCAGTCTTACATATTCAAGATCTGGTTAGACTGATGTCTGCAGATCACACTTGTTCTTTTCAGCAGCTACGTTCAAGACTAGATTGTCTATATATTTGCCTTTTTTTTTTCCATCACAAGCTTTTAATACAATTTTATTTGTAAAATAATGGGGGTGGGGAGGTACAGATAATAGTTTTGGCTTCAAAACCAACTCCCAAAACCACTCCATAAGAAAAGCGAATGTTGTCCCACCTGAAGCCGTTCACTATTTCCCAAGTAATTGTAGGCAGAGGCTTATGGCCCATGTTCATTTATTAAAATCAGGTTTGTCTTTTATGACAAGTGCACTTCCACAGCTTTAAATTAGTACTTTTTTTTACCTTTAAGTTGTTACCCTTCTGCATCCTGTTTTTCCGAAAGCACTTTTTTGGAGGTGTTTCTGTTCCGGGTTCTTCCTTTCTTTTCGGAAGCACAAGATGGTTTTGTGTCTTGTGTTTTTTTCTTCTTCAGACAGCTAAGAGGATTGGGACCACTGACTTGCGTTTTCTCCTGCTCGGGCTTCCTTGGTAGCCCCCGCTCTTCTTTGAGTTGCTGGATGCTTTGTTTCTCATGCCCGGGGACAAGCTAACCTGCCTTGACCGCTTTCATGGAGGCAGTGGTTTGGGGAGAAGGTTTGTCCATGACTAACATGTTCTGTATAATGAACTGGAGAGGAATCCCAGGCCTTTTCTTGACTTTCACTGACAAATTCTGGTCCTGTGTCGCCACAAAGTCATGAGGAGGGGTTCCCTCCCCGACCATCGAAAAAGCAGGCATTCGGATCCACTCCCTGCATTCTTGAAATGGGTCCATGTCGAACTTGGCATTTCTGTGAAATCTGTTTTGCCCCATATCGTTCCTTTCCCAGCGTTGACTTGCCCCTCAGTTTTCCCAGGCGACATCTGTCTGTGGTGACTCTGGGTAGATTTGAACCGACAATCTTTCAGTGAACAGCCCCGTGTATAAGCACTGCACCACCAGGTCACCTTTACCCTCGGGTAATGGTGCTATGAGCCATTTT
Organism: Tenrec ecaudatus; assembly: GCF_050624435.1. NCBI lineage: Eukaryota > Metazoa > Chordata > Mammalia > Afrosoricida > Tenrecidae > Tenrec > Tenrec ecaudatus. The sequence continues at coordinate 16,348,773 of NC_134545.1, forward strand.
CTCTCTTATTCTGTAAGTCTGGTGGTACACAGCTGCATCTCGGCCAGGAGGTATGGGGCAGCTGCTCGCGCAGCTGGATGCGGCCCCGCAGCGCCGCCTGACAGAAGGTGCCGTCAGCAACAGCTGGTGGGGCTCGCGAACTCTGAAATTGTTGCGGAAGAAGCCGAGATGCTTTTAGCGTGTTTCTGCCTCGTGACCTTCATGCCTGCTGTGTATTTGCTTTTGCACACAACTACTGCCCGGAACGTATTGGGACATACCATTTTTTGTACACACGTAGTTGTTGAACTAACAGTAGTGCACCGTACCTTCTCATGTACAGACGAGTTTCTCAGAAAGATTAGCGCTCACGGGGTTTCTCCCTGCAGTCTTGGGGTTTGCCATGTTGCCGCTCTCCTCCCTTCCCTATGCTTTGTGGTTTCTACCACAGTTCAAACGTGGCAGTCAATCGTTAACTCATATATTTGTGTAGGTAGAAAAGCTTTGCTCTTTAAAAAGAAAATTAAATTGTGAGTTAAGTGGCAGTTTATATTTCAGATGTTCAAGTTTGTAGTCAATAATTTAAACTGCTAACCAGCCCCACCACCTCCACCAATAGTTTACCCTACTCCCCACTCCAAATTTCTCTTTTCCTTGTGTACATTACTGTCTTCCCCTTCATCCAGGTGAAGATCTGTCAATCTTTTAACTTCATCCTCCCTCCTTCCCCTCCCCTCCTAGGTAACCTCCAAAGGCTGATCCTTTTGGTGTGAAAGTCTTTGTCTTGGCTATTTTTCTGTATAACAGTGGTCACGTACAATATTGGTCCTTTTGTGATTGGTTGATGATTGATTTCATTTCACTCCACATAATGTTCTCCTGCTTGATCCATGGCATGGCGGTGTTTCCTGGTTTCAGTGTTTATTTACAACCATCTTAATGACATCTAATTCAATGGTTTAAATCTATTAAAGAGAGTTGCGCACCCACATGGTGAAACGCTTTGGCCTTGAACCTTGAACTTTGCCAATAGGAAGGGAAACTTGCAAAAGTGTATTTGCAAAAGATGAAGCCGGTGCATTTGACGACGTTCACGACTGGCCATAACAAATGTCCAACTAAGTAGTCAATTTCTACTTTCTTTTCTGATAACAACCCCAAATAAGAAACGTTTCTCTTGATTAAAAACTAGAGGCCAGAGTGCTCAGTTTTTTGGCTTTATCAAACTCTCAACAAAGGTTACTTGGAAGAATAATTATTTTAAAGTGGCAGTCTTATTGAAAAATCAATCTCCATGAAAAACATACAACTGTGGTGAGATTAAGCCTTCTTTGCGTTTTAAGACCTCGAAAATGACGACTCTGAAAGAGTTTGCAGTGAAATAACACATAGGTAATGTCAACTTTTTAGCCTAGGAACTGCAATAAGTGGGGATGATTTATGAGCACTAATTTTTCTACCTCCTTTATAGGAAGAAAGAAAATTTTCAAAGACTGTGCAAGGGAAGGTGCAGAACAGTTACCTACACTCACTTCTGGAAATTGGGGAGCTGCTGAAAAAAAGACTTGAGACAACGAAGAAAATTAAAATTTAAGAAAGTGTGAACCATGAACGTTGATGACTTCACAACAGAGAATGACACCCTATTTCCAGGCAGAAGCTACATGTGGTCGACCATTGTTTTAATCCAGAACTTCCACAAAAAATGCATGAAGGACCTCGATCGTGAATTATTTTTTTTAGGTGTTA